>NC_090283.1:29896618-30513722 GCF_037392515.1 Haliotis asinina | reverse complement strand
CACTTTTATATCGGGATACGTATTGCAACGCCACCCTTATATCAGGATACGTATTGCATCGCCACCCTTATATCAGGATACGTATTGCATCGCCACCCTTATATCGGGATACGTATTGCATCGCCACCCTTATATCGGGATACGTATCGTGACTCCACTCTTATGTCGTTGTACGTATCGCCAACCTTACATGGGATTCGTATAGTAACGCCACATTTATATCGTACGTGATACGTATCGAATCGCAGCATCTGTGTACAATACTTTGGCCATTCATTGTCGTGACTAAGCCTTTAGCACTGTGATGTATCGTATCGCGGGTTGTATGCCAATACCAGCACTCGTTTATATACATTGTCATATTTCAACTCGGTTTGCGGTGTATGTATGTCACATTCAATAACTGCGCATGAACATATAACGTGCAATATTCTCTCCCGGTGTATCATGAGCTATACCATAAGTCATATCACCTTCTGTCTAACATATAGAAAGAAGACTTCTTATCTCCTGTACTGCTGTATAACAAAAGTATCTCCCACAACGTGTTTGCGGTGTATGTATGTCACATTCAATAACTGCGCATGAACATATAACGTGCAATATTCTCTCCCGGTGTATCATGAGCTATACCATAAGTCATACCACCTTCTGTCTAACATATAGAAAGAAGACTTCTTATCTCCTTCTGTACTGCTGTATAACAAAAGTATCTCCCACAACGTGTTTGCGGTGGTATATAACATTATCTAGATAAATATTCCAGATTGAAAATCTATGACTGCTCTCCTTCCTTCATACATTATCGAAAGTATGTTTCGAAATTTATGAACGCACAAAATACATTTTACTTCTCACATTGTAAAAGATGAATAATGCTAAAAAAGGAATTTGGACGCATACCATTACTTTCATGGTTACAGCTTAATGAGGCCTTATGCAACCAACTTCAAAATGTGTTGTTTTAAGTGGTCTGTCTTTCGGGAGGTCTGCCTCATGGGAAGACACCTTTCGGGAGGTCTGCCTCATGGGTAGACACCACTGTAATAATTACTGTGATATTCAGTGTAGGTTCTGACAACCATACATTCAAATTGCTAGAATTGGCAATCCACGGTATCTTGCCCTTACTATCCCTACGTACTTTTTTGGCGTTCACGGTCGCCATTACTCCTGAGTTCCCGGCATTTTATGTGGAATATATATTATGTTATACCCGCAGGATGAAGACCTTCCTGATCCTAACGTCACTGTTTGTGCTCATGACGACACATGCTTCTGGAGTTCCACTGCACTTCAATGGCTACGAAGTGTGTGAGTCTCAGTGCATGAGCAGCTACGACATCTGCATCAGTGTCGGCGGATGTGACGACATCGTCGACTATTCGCTACGCTACGCCTGCCAGCAGCCCTGCTTCAGTGACGGCGAAACATGTCTGGGGAAATGTGGACAGGAACATCTATAACCCACGACCTCCCGACATACTACAGAACTCTCCGCGCATGTGCAACACATGCAGCAACATCCTGTTCACAACATTTGATAAGTGCCGCTGTTGCGCGATTTGGACCTGTTTATTTTGTGCAATGAATTTATCAATGAGGACATAAGTAATGCAGTACTCTATGTAAACGTTGCATGTTAAGCTGGTATTTCTATGAACTGTAATTGGGTTTCAATTCACAGTTTGAACAGAAGGAAACGGATGTTTTCGTTTTCAGCGTGGGTCAGCGCGCCCGAATGCACCCGCCGCTATGACTACATGCAATTGGGTTGAAAAATTCCGCGCATTTCATGGTTATAGCAGGCGACAGTGTTAGTGAGTTGAACACTGCGAGTTGGGTGGATAATTATTGAGGGACAAAGACGTCCGTACGAAGTATCAGCCAAGGGGGTTAAAGTTAGTATTCAGAAATAGCTTCCATTATCGGGAAGACATTACACGGAAGTCTTAGCATTCACATTATCGGTGAATGTGCAGTGTAGCGATTTTTCATTGATTTTACTGTTTTGTTTCAGTTTGGGTGTATTAAATGTTCAGACATAATTCTTTTGACTTTTCGTTTATTTTATGAATGGGGGATTAGAACTGTCTCATTTCCCCAGTTCACGGAAACTCACACCCACTGCGTCCACAAAAGAGAAACGTCATGCGTGCAATATATTCACCAAACACTTCTTTGTTTACCCACGGGCGGCTATGTCTGCAATATTTTCGTCACCAGTCATTCCGGCCTATTTCCCTAATCCCCACTACATGTCACTGTTGTATGCTCTGTGAGTACATTAGCCCTCGGATACTGCACTAGATATTCATTCATTCTTGTCCCAACCCAAAATACGTATCGTTTGCTCACTAAATCTATACTTGATAGTTATTGAATAACCTTCCAGGTACAACATACACTAAAATAAGCAGAATAATATTCTTCCTGATTTTCCGACATATATCGTGAGCTGACTTGCAACACTTCTAGAACACGCATATCAATAACTACAGTTGAGATGGTGTGTCTCAGTGATGGAGGAGTTACCGCCCTTATATACACAAAAGGCATGTGCACTGAAGGCCGCCTGCGACCTCGTTTTCCGTCACCAGTCAGAGAGAACGTGGCTTATAAGAGGCTCAGACTTAGCATACGGTCAAGCGAGGATTGAGTCATTACTTGTAATCGGACGCAGGTCACGTCATGATGGCATTAAATAACTCGTAATAGGGTTAAGTACACAAATTATGAAATAGACACATGGTCCTGAAACCTCTCTACCTAACAGGATCTGAAATCTGCTATTTTCTGTAGGATCGCGGAAAAAGTTGTTTAAGAAACCATCGTGCGATGTTGTGTTATTTTCATAACAACATCATCACAAACATCTGGTGGAACGGCGATAGCTGGTGGAACAGCGGAAGCTGTTTCCTGACAGGTGGTTTGCCATCTCCCTAGGCTGTAGCAACAAAGAAACCCACTTTAAACGAGTGCCGTGGCTGATCTACCAGAGTAGACTAACAGCTAGTCTCTGAAATGAACATATTTTACTGAAAAAACGTTCATAGTAAAAAAAAAAATATAATGAAAAGGAACCCTGAGACTTTCTTCATTCTTGAAGCTATGGAAATCTAGACTTGCCACATTTTCTAGACTTGCTTGGGCTTTCTTGGATATTTATACTTGAGGGTCTGTACGACAGAGTTGCTCCTCCTCTGTAATGCTGTAGCTACCCCTACCATCAACTTGACAGGTAAAACGGTGAAATATAACTTGTGCGAGACATGAGAACTGAAAAGTCTGTATGCCGGCCTTTGTTCAACTTTTGTATCGCGTTCTGGTCACTCACTGTCTTGTATTATCCCACAATCGTACAGGCCACAGTAGGTATACTTATATAATCACGAGACTGGTGTTAACGTAAGTTGTCACGGAAGTGTGGATTGATTAACGACCCGTCATGTTCTGGGTCTTCACCTACCTTTGTCTTTACAGACAAACAGTAGTGCTCACAAACACGAGAGCTGGTGCAGAGGGATGACTAGACATTAAATATAATGGAGAAGGTACAGAATATTACCTAGTATCATTTCTTTTCTGAGACAACATGCTTTACACAAATATTTACCTAAATTACGCAACTGTTCTACATTTCTGACACTTAAAAGTTGAATTGATGAATTGATGGACATCTGTAGAAATGTGGTTTCATGTACAATGTTTTAGAAGTAATATTATAGGGACATACTAGTATTAAATGGAACGCGTCTGCAATGTCGCCTTCATCACAAATAAACCAAATATTTTCTTTCTGTCATTTCCACATTACTGTATCTACCAGTTTCTACAGCTAAATTACGATAACATAGTCGACATTTACATAAATATTTCCTGAAGTGGGAATACTGCCAACTGCCTAGCCCTTTCTGCAGTGATAAAGCCCTAAATAATGCAAGTCTAGATTTCCCAAGGGGTTCGAGTTGTGAATCTAAGGTCTCCCTGGGGCTCGTTTCCAGTCAATATGGGTTAACTTGTTACTATCAAAATTGTGTGTGTGTGTGTGTGTGTGTGTGTGTGTGTGTGTGTGTGTGTGTGTGTGTGTGTGCGTGCGTGCGTGTATGCGTGTATGGATGGATGGATGGCTGTACGTTTGTATGGTTGTATGGTTGTTCAGATCAGAGACTAGAGAGAGAATGTCTAGGGATAGCTGTATATAGGCGATATCGCAGTGTGCAATTATCAATAATATTTCCATAAATTACATGTTTTTGATGAGTTGGATAAACTAAAACTCTCTTGAGACGCGTGGTCGAAAATTCGTCTCTTCACAACAGGTAGGTATGCAGGACACATCTCTTGTCGAAGCCATAATTCATTGACACCAATGTTAGATGATATATTCTTCACCTGATACGACCAGCTATTAACACCACTGGTCTCCACTTCCTCACAAACATTCATAACGATTTCGAAGCATGAGATCATTTGTGTGAAGCAGCAATACTTTACCATATTAAACTGTCTGTGATATATGAGAGGAAAACGACCTAATTCTGCATAACCTACAGAATTACATGTACATTTTAACTCCCAAAATCTCTAACAAATATCTAAGGGTAATCGTTCTATATTAACTGTTTTATGGGAGCCTACTGATATACTGGCAAAGCATGTATAACAATAAAAAACCGACACAAGAGTTTCAAGATTAAGAGAGAGAATGACTTTACATTATTATAGAGTGAAGAGAGGGCCTTTCTACTTTGATCTGCAAGCTGGATCTGAACAATTATAAACCTATTATTATAGTTAAAAACAACTCCCAAATATGTAGAAGTTTCAACTACTTCAATTAAACAACTATTATAATACCAATTTTCTGACGTTTGCCAACTTTTCTAAAAACAGCTATTTTTGTCTTAGAGGTAGTAACTTTAAGTCCATATTCAAAGGATTAATTCAACAACTAATCTAACTGCTTTTGTAACCCTTCTATTGATCCAGAAAGTAAGACAAGGCCGTCTGCATACATTAACAGAAAAATACTTAGAGCTTTACATTTATAAGGAATTCAGGAATCTCCAACGAAGGAAGTCTCAAAATTATTGAGGTAATAGGACAAAAGAATTTAAGACACACCCGTCGCCTTGCATTAAACCCGATCAAACCCGAACAATTCTTAAAGTGTTCACTACAATTGTCGAGACAAAGAACGCACGATCTAACATGTAAAAGCAACGAATATATAACTGACATCCATTTTCCATTTACCCCTAACTTTGACAACGCATACCATAACTTACATCTGTCTACCGAATCAAATGCACGCCTACAGTCAACGATAACACAATACATACCTTTATTATTGTTACAATCTGAATCTGAGTGGGTGGATTTAGTCTCACTAGTTTAGCATCACAATGTGTACCCATGTTGGGTATCGAACCCCGGTCTCCGGTGTGACGATCGAACTACTAGCCACTAAGCTGCCCCACCGCCCTTAGTAGCTACAGACCTACATATCAAAGCGACCGTATCACTTGCTGTGTGTGTGAATTGTCACATGGTACTGGTTTATGGCTGGGGCTAAAAACTTTGATAAATTATTTGCAGTGGTAACACATCTTGATTATCAAGAAAAACAATACTTGTTATGTATAAATTCTTTATTCTGCCGATATTTGTTTAGTATAGTTGTATATGGGATAACTGTACATTTAGTTAGTCATCAATACTTGAACAACTACAGCTTGATGCACTTGGAACAACATATGGGGTTACAAGGGAACGAGTTGAAGAACTCAGATTTATATAGTCACCTAGTGAATTCAAGAATAGATTTCATAATATTGTAGTATCAAACTTCCCACGCTTTTAATCGTAGAATAAGTGTGTTTTTACTGTATGGATAGATTTCCCAAATTGCTGACGGCTGAGGGGATGATGTAAATCCAGCTAGGGTCCATGCAGGAAGCAAAAGTACTGTAAGTACCCATGGTCCCTAACATGGTGATCTACCTTCAGTTGTTAGTAATCTATAGCCCATTTCTATATCGTATTGTCCTCTATAGGTGAATTGTTTTAGGTATAATTATTAGTTTTACATTCTTTTCTGTGATATTATAGTTGTTTTACTGTCCTTTGTGGACAGGTTTTTTTTACAATACACATATATTCCATTTCAGTGTTATGTTATATGGCTGAAATATTGCCGATGTGGCGTTAAATATTTACTCACTCACTCACTCACTTATATTGTAATACTTCATTTTGAGTTTGATTTCAACATTGTTCATATTACAAACGCACACACTTACATGCTTTTTAAATCGCGTGGCTGTGTAGATTCAGACAACAGCACTCTCAAAACATTACTATAACAACACTTAACATCAAAGAGAACCGTATTTCCCCTTCGTGCAAAAAGCGAAAAATGAAAAGTCGCCTTCCTTCGAATGAACGATCAGGAATAAAGTTCCAATTTTACACTGCGAGTAAAGTGCCAAGTGGGTGGACATACCAGCGCGTTGGGGTTCAAAATGACAGGTCATAATGAGTTTTTATTAATTGTTAATGACTATGCACACTGAGATTTTACTTTTTCAGTTACATTTTTTGCGGTATGTTTCAGTGTTTTATAATGTAATTTTAGATCTTTTATGAAAGTGTCAGAATTACAATCACTTCCTCTGACTTCGCAGTGATACACTATACATTCAGCAAACATCAATACAAAGAAAATAATTTACAGCCTCTTGAATCGCCATTATCGCCATCTAGAACATATCTGGAATGTGGATATACTACTCGATGACTCAAGGGCTATTTTTGTAACAGGGTTTTTCCCGTAAGATATTTTTAGATTCAAATGGGTAATATAAGGCACCCAGACAGGACCCATGGCATTCACTGCTCAGTCCCGAAAGCACATTGTGGATCAGAAGTGACTCCACCTTGACGATATACTCCATGTCAGTGGTCGTGTATATCTTATTGAAACATCCTTGGAGTATATTGTGTAATTCAGAGGATTTATGTTTGGATATCATCATCAGAAAGGCAATTTACCTTCACCTTTTGCAAACTTACAAAGAGCAGCTAAGGGAATTGGGTTTTTGAAACAGCTTACCTCGTGTTATCAGTGGGAAGTCCATCAACACAATCATACTTAGTATATTTGCTCAACATATATTGAACAGGTAGATCTGACTCGCCATATATACTAGTATCCACTGTATTGTGTTGAAAATAGGCATCCATGCAACAGCATTAATTCCAGCACGTCCAGATGTTTTGACGGGTTGGGACAAGTAACCCATTCATGTGAAGAAACAGACTGATTCATACTGTTCCCCAACTATGAATGAGACATTTGCCCACCCACGACACCAATATGAACACAAAATAACAACAATTCAAAAGTACGCATTTGTTGACTGTCCAATGAAGGGAATCCCAATTCCCGTCTAAGCTTGCGTGAAACTAGGCCACAGAACACGTCCCCCGGCCGCTATTTCGAACAAAATGATATATGATAGATTTGAACAAATAAAGATTGAAAAACTGAATGTTATTAACAAAATCGGGTTGAAATCATAGTTATTTTCGTTGTGCATGCAGAATAGTGTACATTAGAATCCCAGTAGAATGAGTCACATCTGTCATACGATTCAACAACAACATTATTCACACTATACGTTCATAAGATTGCTATAATACTCACTAATCAGTATATGGAATGATCCATCACATAAATTCCACATCTATTTTGTTGTTTAAAACAGTCATGAAACTGGCACTCCGAACAGCGAGGTCGTGTGCACACCAGCTCTCACCCTAACAACCAGCAATGAATTACATGTCGCCGACCTAAAACCGGTTCTATTAAACCGGTTCTACCAAGCCGGTTCGTAAACTGTTTGGACTCAAACTGGCTTTGAAGAACAAAACGGCATATAAGTCTAAATGATGTATATATAACAATTACAGTTCACTACAGAGTGTAATGAACTGAAACAGTAATGACTGTAAGTTCTTGGGGGAAATTACATAGTTGGACTTAGCCAAATTGAGCATAACTGGAGCTTTTTCAGTGTGCGCACTTACAGACTTTCAATGGCGGCAGCTATGTGCTTTAATGCTCAAACTGAAGTCAAAACATTGCCTACACAATTGTCCCCTTTAATGCCGACTGGGTTTCGTCTCAACTTAGTACAATAACCAGTCCATACTTTTGAAACCAACTCATTCAACTGGATATATAGATACTAATCAGTATGATCTGATACATGTAATCACGTGTATATTGTAGCACTAGGCTCCTTCTAATCCTTGCAAACACGTCGTGCTGCGTGCTCTGACAAACGGAAATCTGGAAATTGTGGAAATCTCAAAACGAGGCACGGCCGTTTTCCATTCTTTTATGGCCACACCTGGAGACAGTATCCTTTGTATGTATAATATGTACATGGATTTACACCTGCAGACAGTATCCTTTGTATGTATAATATGTACATGGATTTACACCTGCAGACAGTATCCTTTGTATGTATAATATGTACATGGATTTGCACCTGCAGACAGTATCCTTTGTATGTATAATATGTACATGGATTTGCACCTGCAGACAGTATCCTTTGTATGTATAATATGTACATGGATTTGCACCTGCAGACAGTATCCTTTGTATGTACAATATGTACATGGATTTGCACCTGCAGACAGTATCCTTTGTATGTATAATATGTACATGGATTTGCACCTGCAGACAGTATCCTTTGTATGTATAATATGTACATGGATTTGCACCTGCAGACAGTATCCTTTGTATGTTTGATATGTATATGAATTCACACCTGCAGACAACGCTTTGCCTCTTTCATAAACAGCCATAAGGTAATCCAGCATTTATACGTTGTTATGGTAACGATGTTGCAGCCGTTCCTAAATTACAATTGGATACAAATGCCTACATTACCTTATTTTATTCAAGAGATGAATCAGCTCACGTGGCAGAATCTGTCATTACTTCAGTCAAGGGATCGTATACCCTGACAGCCATATTGCTGTGAGAAGTGAGTTTGTACAGTCAAACACCGAAACCGATGTGTCGAAACCGATGTGCTGAACGGTTGTGTCGAAGTTACAGTTGGATCTGCGTATTCCCCACAAAAGCATCACGTTTCGTGTCGTAGGTCGGATATCTCGAAGTATTTACGTAGGTCACTTTGACTTCGACACAGTGTTTTAGTGCAGTTTGCAAATGTTCAGTACGTGCCGACTGGTTCACTTATAGCTCATAGTGTAAGTCCCGTGTCATAGTTTACAACACTCTGTTGTAACATGTCTGTCTTCTTCATTTTACAGAAACAGTGAGTTGTACAGAAACAAAGAAGGGGGAAAGAAAGGGGTGTCTTGGAAAAGGAAGACAACCCAGCGTCTGAGGCAGCAGAAGAAATGGGCCTTGTAAGATATATGTATTTTATTCTCTATGTTCGGTACAGTGATGTGGGCTATCGGCTCTATGTACAACGTGACCCATAAATTGAACAGGGAACTATTCATGTATACTGGATCTTCATTTAGTTTGGCGTTTGTGTGGAGAGAGTTTAGTCTGTCTCACAGTCTCTGAACCACATTATTTTGCAAACTGCCAAGCCTTCTCTGCAGTGCAAAAGCCTTAAATGAAGCAAGTCTAGATTTCATCTGAATCCCGACCTCTCCCTGGGGCTCTTTTACAACAAAAACGGGTGTGTTGCTATCAAAATTACATATATTCAGAGACTAAGCATTAGTCTAGAGATAGTTGACTGTCTAAGTTACGGGAATATTGGGGACAGTGTATTGTACATTAGGCTGTAAATCAGCGGATGATCTCTCGATCGTGGAAGTATGCAAATCAAGGAATTCCAGTAAAGCAATATCTGAAAAATTGCAATGTAACAGAATATCAGAATATGTTTTGGCTTTCATTCGTTTACTTTAGCATCGTGATATTGTCCATGATCGCATAATGGCCATGAAAGTAACTTTCCAACATTCCCAAATGTGCCTAGTATCGATTCTCGTTTTAGTGAGTGAATTTAGTTTTGCGCCGCACACAGAAATATTCCAGATATATGGTAGCGGTCTGTAAATAATCCAGTCTGGATCAGACAATCTAGTAATCAACAGCATGAGCATCGACCTTCGCCATTTAAGCTTTGCCATGGGTAATGCGTCGCCACGTACAAACGTAACTGATTTAATACGTCATCAATAGGTTAAATTCAGTTGTTAAAATGTATTGTCATTCTTCACCTAGTATGGAGATTATGTGATTATCAAAACTGAGTGGAAGGCTTGGGATGTAATTGGTATGCGCCTAACTTATTACCTGTAATTTCTCGTTGCCTATTCTATGACTCCTATTGAGAAAGCCATCATATCTGTTATTGGCAGGTTAACGCTCCTCTTGACACCGCCAGCTAGTCCGGGTGAAGAGACTCGTGCCATCACACAACAGAAACCCAGCTACGAAGCAAAGCTACTATCAATACAGCGCTGTGAAGCAGCCTTGTCAGATTCTTTACAATGCAAAGATCAGACCTACGTTGTAGATCGTTGTAGTAAGGTGAAGGGACTTATGAGACACTCAGAGGCGTGTAGAGTCCGGCTAGGTTGCAGGATGTGCAAACAGACGGCCATATTGTGCTCCTTCCATGCAAAGCGATGTAAAGAAACGGGCTCCTGTACAGTTCCCTTTTGTCAGAAACTGAAACTGAAGTTACAGCAGATAGATAGGGAACGAAGGACAGAGTGGGGTCTCGCCTGCAGCCTAGGGTGCAACAGTCTTCACAACTAGGACCTCTCACATGATCAAGAACACTGTTGTAAAACACAGTGTGAATCCTGGTGCGAGGAGACCTCTAACCCGAATCTCATCGATCGATCGGCAAAAGTCGACAAAATAGATTTGTACAGGTTGTTCAGCTTGACCTGAGCTACTCTACATATGCACGACCCGGGAGGTCAAACGGCACAAACGGCTGTCCGAGTTAACTTCATTCGCTGCCTAAAAACCCGAATAGGAAACATTAAACCATCTGCAGTTAATTGTTTAAAGAAAATTATCACATTGCTGACGATGTCTCGACACTGAGATGTCAAACGCCGACCTTGTGTCGACTGTTCAGACATGTTAACAATAACCTGACACAGGCGCACCCGTTGACTGATCTTAGTTGGACTCTGAGTTACATATATAGCTTGATCACATGTTCACCGTTGTTTAACGCCGCTCTGAAAAATATACAGGCTCCATGGCGGCGGACTGTGAATTGTCGAGTCAGTACCAGACAGCCCAGTGACCGGCAGCATGAGCATAATTCTGTGCAAATTTACGATTACACTAGTCAACAATTAGATTACGATTACACGAGTCAACAATTGGCTCACGATTACACGAGACAGCCACGTCAGCGAGTTTGACCACCAGATCCCTTGATGAAGACCAGTTCAGACCCTGATCTTCGGTGATCTACTGATACTGACATGGCTAACACTGACAATGACTTAAGCAATACCACAGCTGGCCATATATTCATTCCGAACCAAGAGTGAGTGACTGAGTATGGTTTTACGCCGCTCTTAGCAACATTCCAGTAATATCACAGCGGTGAACACCGGAAATGGAATTTACACATTGTACCCATGTGTGGAATCGAACTCGGGTCATCAGCCTAACGAGCGGACGGTTTAACCGCAAGGCTTCCCAACGCCCCTGCAAACCAAGAACCCACCCCACATACCAATTCATAAAGTTAACAAATATGTCCCCTCCAATAACGTGTTTCAATTTATGACGCCTAATAATGTTGCGAAATATGTCCTGGCGCTTCTGACAGACAGTCATGTTGTATTTACGTCTCACCATATCGTAAAAGAACAAATGTATATTGTTAGTTATGAGAGATGGTACAAAACACAAACAAGCAAGCAATGAAAACAAATTTGTTCCCTCAAGGAACTTGTTTCAATTTAGGACGCTCAATAATGTTGTGAAATATATCCTTGAATTTCTGAAGCTATTTGGCACACACACAAACACGCACACACACACACAAGCATAAACACACACAAAGACCCATTGTAAAGGGCATGTGTAAGTATCAACATATCCTGTAGTCCAAAATATAACTACTCAAAGGCCTCGCACGACATTTCATCGTTTTGCTGAGTCGTTCCTGATTACAAATTCCCAGGGAATCACCTATAAATAAAACCCCGTGTAAACCTCGACAGGCGAATGACTGCAGCTAGTGGTGATACGTACCAAGCAACGGTGTCGCAGTAGCAGTGATTTATAACACACATGCCTCGATAAGCGCAAGGACGTGTTGTTTAACGTTGACGCTGCTCCACAAAATGTCTGTCTCCGATCAGCTGCAGCATGGGTACCTGGGCCTAGATTTTCGAAGCTCCCTTAGCGCTAAGATAGTCGTAAGTGCTATATATTAACATTGACTAACGACTGTCTTAGAGCTAAGAGAGCTTCGAAAATCCAGGTCCAGGGTCCCTTTTTTACAAAACTCTCGTAAGCCTAAGATCTCGTAAGTTTTCTCGTAGCATTCGTTCCTCCTATACTGTAACACAGGAGCTGCGTGTGCTACGAGAAAAGTTACGAGATCTTAGACTTATGAGAGCTTTGTGAAACGGGTACCTGGGTTGTCTACAATCAGGGAAGGGAACCTTGTTGTGGCGTCTACATTATCACCCACACTATCCTGTTCATCGATTGCAGACAAAAGTATTACGTCCTCCCAGGACATTTGTTTTGATTAGAATACTGCTATTGATTAACTGTTAGATGTTTGTCAAACCGTAAGCCTGACACTTGCCGTACCGATATAACGCGCACATATTAAACACAGGTATAGATTCAGTTTGTTCGCCGAGGCGTGTCTCCTGAGTAGGTCAGTGCAACAGGTGTCACATCACAACAAGACAAGGATTAACTTGACACGCTTGTGCATCTGATGGTGGATCAGTTCGCGACATTGTAGATATGGGATTAACACTAATCGGCCCCGTAAGTATGCATTGGAATGTGTGTTTATATAGACATTCATACTGTATACATAACACATAGCCCTGCAAAATGTTTTCAATGAAAAGTGATAAATAAACCTTCGGAACAAACCAGCTTGACATGTTGATAGTTCGGAAACAAATATGTGTGTCTGAATAAATCTGTTATGTGAAGTGTGTACACACACTCGAGGTTGCACTTCGTCGACATCAATATTTTGACAAGATTTAACCATCATACAGGTGAAGCGAGACGTGTACGTAATACTCGGTACATGAGTTATCCGCCTTTCATACCCGCCACTAGGGGGCCATGGGCTCCAGACTCCGGTCCTGCCTGGCATCGTGCGTAGCGTTCAGGTCTGCCTGTATCAGCAAGGGAGAACCAGGTAAGTGGATTATGACACAGGGTCTCAGGTCAGAATAACTGGTTATGGTTTTCCCCGACATATCAGTGAGAGAAAGAGACACACACCAGCTGCGAGTTATTGATACATGTACTTCCTGGTGGCAGCAATAATGTAATACCCGTATGCATAGACGAGACTCGTTTTTGAGTGAGACGTTGTGAAACTGGGGGGCGGGCGGCGCGTTGTTGGATGTTTTCCGGGTTATAGACCGATAGATGTGATAGAGATGATATGACCTTTGTGCTACAAGGGATCGATCAGTCAGTCGAACCACGGCTGTATACACGGACTGATTTTCACACTCCTTTCACATAAATTACTTGTGTGAAGTATTGCGTACACATTTTGCCTATCGAAGAAATAAGATTTTAGCATAACACTTTTCATACGTTTTTCGATGTTTTCTAAGGGTATGACGCCATCGACGACCTGATCACCTGGGCCCACTTGTAGCCCTCAAGGATATCTATACCGATAAAACTACAGCAAAACTGCAGTTTTCATCATGAAAATGATGAATTCCATAGAGACTTACCAGTCCATGAGCTGTCACTGCAATGTCTTCGACCATTTTAGTACAGTAATGCTATATTCTGTCCACTTACATTACCCCAGGTCGGTGTTGTATAATGCTTAAAGCGTTTGCTTGTCCCCAATTTCACCTCACCTGTAGTTCTATAGTCTCCGCCTACACATGGTGGTACGTGATCCTGTGTACACCTCACGGACACTGTGGATTGTATACTCCCCAGGGCGCTGAGAATGTGACCCGACTATTACACACTGCTGCACTGTGCAGTGTGACCACATAAAAAAGGAGCATGCGCTTGTGTGGTGTGGAAATATGAAGCTCCAAAGTCACCGAAAAGAAAACGTAGCTTGAGGGAACTTGACCTTCGGTGAGCACTGTAACCTGCACAGGTCTTCACTGAGGATGTAGACACGTCAAGCACTTGCATCCTTCAGTCTGTTCAAGCTGAGATGTCGTAAAATAGCTCAGATACAGCTTAAATCTGTGCTCAACCAAACTTCCATTACGGTCCAATGTAACTGTTACATGCTAAATGATATTGTGTGTTACAGATGACGAGAAAGCTGCCAGCGATGAACCCGTGGAGCTCACAGCAACAGTGAAAGATGGCGAGGCTGATACAGTAAGATACTGACAAACATGTTCTCAACGTCTCCAACTTTGCCTTAGTAATAAATATACTGTACAAATGTATATATGTGGACACGTGCTTAAAACACATAATTATATTTAGCAATTAAGTACAATAGATGGGATTCCTGGACAAACTCGCCATGACACAACTCCTATCACAACTGTGTGACGGGTTTCACACAAACCAATTTAACTTAACTGCTGGTTTTGGCGAAATACCACTGCCCGATTGTGCGGCTTTTCTTTACAGGAAAGAAAACCCAGGTTTGTTTTGTACGGATAGTTAACGTCTTAACTGCAATGAATACGTTTCGGTGTATATACTGACACTGCTGTCAAGCAATTAATACAAAGAGATGACTCAAAGTGTTAGTATCGTCATCGAAGCGTCGCATCTATCGCAGTATAGAAGTTGACTATCCCACGAACTTGGCTTTCCTTCGTCTAAATCGCCTCCCAAAGAAGTTTTGTTTACAGACAACATGTCCACTGCCTCTTTTCAGTTTTGTAGGCTAGAAACGGACCAGGCTGACGGAGTTGTATCGTGCGGGGAGTAGACATGTGCTTTTCGTTGGCAGGTTGACGGTAAGACCAG
This sequence comes from Haliotis asinina, assembly GCF_037392515.1. Lineage (NCBI taxonomy): Eukaryota > Metazoa > Mollusca > Gastropoda > Lepetellida > Haliotidae > Haliotis > Haliotis asinina. The sequence goes on along the minus strand of NC_090283.1, from coordinate 30,498,496 downwards.
CCCGGGAGATGAGGAACAGAACGCTGGTGACAAGCCTGCACCTCCAAAGAAAACACGCAAACAGGAAATAGAGGGCTATGTGCAGTCGTTAGTACATGCTGTGAAGTGTAAGGACCCATCGTGCTCCGTGGCGAATTGCCACAGAATACGGGAAGGTGTGAGGCACATGAAAACCTGCAGCATGAAGATGAAGGGAGGATGCACGACCTGTAGACAACTGATTGCTCTCTGCTGCCACCATGCAAAGAGCTGTCGGAATGACGATTGTCAGCTTCAGTTCTGTGTACAGCTGAAAAACAATTCACGGAAAACGTGAATACAAGAAACTACGTACCTTTGCTTCATGACATGTTCCACGTTCAGATCTCACCATGGCCATGGAGAAACGTTTGAATGATATCATTATCAAAGAAATGTTAATATTTAGCTGTGGTTCAACCAGCTTCCTTTTAGACTTTGTAATGTGCTGTGCCAACTGGAATATCTGTTTGATAAATATTGCCAAAAGCACCCTGAATATAAAAGAAACATTTAAGTAATGATGAGTGCCCAACACATTTTATATATTTTCTTCAATGTTTGCTCCCAACGAACTGGAAGATTGCCTTTGAGGGTTTACCACTCCGTGTTTAGGCGGGAAGGATAAATCTGTTCGCAGAACTAGTAGAAAATGTTTTGCCTGATATGCTTTGCAGTAAAAAGAAACAGTAGTCGTTCATTTGACATGCTGGGTGCTCCAAATAAATGTAACTAATCTGTTTGACGGTTCAAGGAAAACCGTCTATTTTGATTAAAGATTATATTCTGTCTCAAACGAAAATCGAATTCCACATCATATTATAACATGGTCGGTCCATTATTTGTATACAGTTTGTATGATATATATGTATAGATCGGCTGATCGTTAGATAACAAATGTTTGACCTGTTAGTTAGTGACAAGTGAGAGCGCTCTGCTTTGTGAAAGGATGCCCTTCCCCGTGCTTTCTCAGAAGAAGAGGTCAGTTTGGCCTTCTTAATGCATCTGCAAGGTTGTATCTGATTCAAAGTGTCTACAACATGTATAAGTTAAAACCTACTTCCATGTGATCTGCATTATATATGTATAGATCGGCTTTATACACTGGAGAAAAATGCATGGCTGCGCTGCTTTTGTGCTGCCTTTGTCTGTTTAATACTCCATGTTTTATATTCTGGGCTGGCCACATCCCCGGTCACTACTCCTAACTGCTGTTGCGTTAGATAAAGAATGTTTGACCTGTTAGTTAGTGACAAGTGAGAGCGCTCTGCTTTGTGAAAGGATGCCCTTCCCCGTGCTTTCTCAGAAGAAGAGGTCAGTTTGGCCTTCTTAATGCATCTACAAGGTTGTATCTGATTCAAAGTGTCTACAACATGTATAAGTTAAAACCTACTTCCATGTGATCTGCATTTTAAATTTTCGTGAAATAAGTTGCATAATTGAGTGAAAACATTTACATATTGTTCTTTGTTTATGGGAGATGAGAATCACATGGCTGAAAAACGGATCCCGTTACATGTCTTCCGTTTAATGGTACAAGCATATCCCTATTGCTGACAGACACCTCTGATCCGATCCGTATAAACGTTGCAAGTAATTTTCAAAATGAAAGTGTTGATTTATTGTTCACTCTTTTGAAGATTAGGGGAGTATTTAATGTATTGAATTTTGTCAAATTTCACTTTTGTCGTGTAGTTGTTATGGGTTTCTTCTAACGTGAATGGTTTGATTAGGTGTTGTGATGGTTTAGACACGATCTTGTAGAGTGTGGTCTCTTCGTTTAAGTGGATGGAAAACGTTTCGAAACCCACTCATAGTGTGATATTTTATCTCCGTGTTGACGTTTTGTCATGATGTTTCTTTCGGTGTTGACAAGATTATTTCAAGAATTACGTCTTTTGACTGACAGCAATATGTTTTTAATGCTTTATTGTATTTTATGTATTCGTGTTATGATCAATAAACTGTTGATAATGACATCTTGTATCGTAATTCCGACCGAGAGAGAGAGCTGATCTTGATCCATGCTTGTCGTAAGAGGCGACTAACGGGATCGGGTGGTCACACTTGCTGACATGGTTGACACATGTCATCGGTTCCCCATTACGCAGATCAATGCGCACGCTCATCACTGAATTTTCTCGTCCGGACTCAGTTATTTACAGACCACCGCCATATAGCTGGAATATTGCTGAGTGCGGCGTAAAATTAAACTACCTCACCCTCTGTAACTGTTTGAACTTGAGACACAAGTGGGTCAACCAATACGGCATACTGTTCGTATAGTGCTTCGCGGGTTGTAGAAACAGTCACTTATCTGTGCTAACTCTGTTTCCTCGTCTTGTTAGCTGTCCTCTGCGTTTTTCGTATAGTGTGCAGCATGCGAAGCGCACATGATACACCGACCTATATCCAGTTCATTGTAACGGCAGTCAGCAGATGTATCTGACCTAACAAATGTTGATAAATGAACGAAGACCACCAGGTAGTAGCGAAGACTGTCGATCATACTCTGACATCAACAAGGTTCGTAACAATCCGTGTTTCGATTCGTAATGTATATTGCATAACAAACACGTGTTACACCTGCCCGGTTCACCATGTGGAAATGTGCCCTGGCTGATATCCGCCTGCAGCCACGCGCTTCCTCTACTGTCTTTTGACATGACACACTTAGTTGAAAGGTAAAACACACACATTGATATAATTACACAAAGCCATTTAGAAAGTGATGAAATTAATGTGACATTTGCCTTATTTGCACCGCGGCCGAGCGAGCTAGGCAGCTGACTTTGTGTGCTGGCGATTAGGTGCGGGTTCAAATCACTGATGGTACTCAGCAAAAAAGTAGTGGAATTTGTACCAGAAAGTGTAATCCCAAATATGACATGTTACAGTTTCACATTGCAGTGAACACCTACACCACCCCATGCATTCCGTTAACACCAGTCGGACTCAGCGTGAGATTTATATACTGTTTATTGTCGGATGCATTATATCTACAGGACAATTTTTGAAACTGTTTTGAATATTGTTGTTCGGTCACTAAGTTGTCATGTTCACCCTGTGTTTGTTGTATTTGCTGTTCTTAACAACACAGGGGTCGGTCAAAGACTAGACGGACTCATCTAGAAAATGACACATATGCAGTTATTGTTATGCTTTGTATTTCTAGATATTAAGTCAATATCAAACAAATTGGTTTTGCTATGTTCCACCTTCATCATCCCCATTCTGTTTGATTTGTTATCTTTGTTCCCCTGGGATCTGTCATGCAGACTCTGACAGGAGCATATCCTAGAAAGCCCAAGCAAGTCTGGATTATGCGGAAAGTCTAGATTTGCGTTTTGAAACTGACGAAAGTCTCATAAGTTCCTTCAAGATATCTTATTATTATTTTTTTATTATTAACAGTTTTTCTGTAAAATATCATGTTCATGTCGAAGACTAGATGCTTGTTTATGTGCTCCAAAAATATGAAATTCTGCAATAAATGTATCGCACACTTCAGGAAACATAATATGCAAGAAACATAGCGTGTTTGTGACAAGTAGTTCGCTAGACTCAAAATTAATTTGAAAACTACAATTGTCTGTAATAGTGACACCTCACCCCCACCCCCTTTACTGAAAGAGCTTAGCTTTTTGGACTCTAAACAACCCCTTTCAGATGACGTAATCATAGGAAACTTACTTATTGTAATGTTGTCTACTTATTCATATAATCAAACTAAATACTCAGTGGACACATACCAGTCAGCGCTCAATATATTGTAAGCAGCGCCAACTGGACACAGTTTTTGAAAGACTGAAATGGAGGTGTCCTTAAAAAGCAGCCCCCGTCTAAATGTAAATCAAGAAATCCAAATCGTTGACTGTTGATAATGACGGGAAGTTATCCAATACTGTATTGAACATATGTTATATGATATTATATAATGGCGTAGCATTATCCATGAGGGAGTAAAAGACAGATCGTTTTTCATTTTCTGCAACTTCTTTGGAAATATTACACCTCAATGTGTTGTCATGGCAACATTACCCACATATGTGAAATTTGGATATGCCTTTGTTGATGATTCCTTCAAAATAAAGTGGGAGCATTTAAAATACTGGACATGGAGAATAAAGTTTGGCCGACTAATTTTTGACCGACACTTGCATTTTATTTAATCGACAAGTCTGGACCAAACCACTCAGTGTCTGACATCGTGAGAATCAATGTAAGCAATGGGTATATTTTGATACGCCATGCATCAACAAAGTTGGCGAGTCTGACCATCTGACCGTCTGATCTCGTTAGTCATCTTTTACTCCTAGTGGTAGACAGCATGGTCACTAAATAACTGAATAAGAAGAGAGAAACGTTTGAGGTAAGCTTTTTTTAACCATGAAAATTTAGGGATTACGACAGCTAATCACATTTACTGAACTATTAGCCTAGGTCACAGAGGTTTAGAAACATGAGTTGTTTCCCCTTGACCTCGACGAAGTCACAGCTGTGCAATTAAGTGTAAGCTACAATGACATCTGATCGTACCATGATTGATTACCGCAAGCATGGGTTGCTGAACACTATTTAACCTGAATATTCAAGGATCGATGGTGTAGTTGTACCACTCTCGTAAAGGACTGCATAGTGTTTTAGGACGTAATGAGCCTTAATGCAGTGCCTGTGGATAATCAAGTCAGTACCAACCACACCTCTTGTTACCAACATAGCAACCACCAATAGGGGGTGCGAGGACACTCATTCAGCATGGCCACATATCGTAATGTTCTCCGTCATAGAGGGCTTGTTTCCTTGTCTTGTTATTTGTTAACATAAAGCATATCGACAAGGAATATACCTCACGAGTTGTTAACAAACATGTAGCTTCGGTGTAATGGTACGTTACACATCATCATCATCATCATCATCATCGTCATCATCATCATGGGGCCTATTCAACCACCTGTCACTTTTGTCTTGACGTCACATTACAACTGTATACAAATGTTTTGACGTGGTGTTGCCATGACGTCACATTGGAGGCGTTAACATTGACACTGATACAATAGAAGCATAAGAAAAACAAGTATGATTCCAATACATTGCGTTACTGATTTAACGATGGACACAATTCTTTTATGAAAAAGTTTACTTTAGCTTTACGCAGCATGGCATCAGCAGTATTCGTCTTGTAAAAAGGGAATATTTAAAATTTTATTTCCTTTCCTGCTGCGGATTTGCCGATGTGAGCGCTTAAGGAGATGCGTCTGGTTTTGGGGTCCTTAATTTGCTGTTTATGGACGCGCATTCTGTCCCTCAAGCACTCCGTTTGTCCAGTGTATTCTTCATGACACCATTGACATATGATCACATAAATAATATGTTTTGCGGAGCAGTCCATGTTAGAGCGTACATGAAACATTTGTTTCCTGTTTTTGAACTTAATACATGAACTTTCAAGTATATACTCACAAGTTCCACAACTTTCCCGTTTACATTTTGAGACACTGAATTCTGTAGGTTTAATACATGAGTCGAATTTGGTACGTGTCAATACATGTTTTAAGTTACGGCTTTGGCGTTTACTAATCATAGTTACATTTGCCATACTTCGATTCATTTTAATATCAGCATTTAAGATTGGAAGATTTTGTCTTATGATATGAAAAAGTTCCGGATTCCTGGGGTTGTGTGTTGACACATAGGCCAGATTGACAGTATTATTTATTTGTTTATCACGAACTTACAACAGTGTCTTTCTGTCAATGTTCATTGCTTTCTTTATTCCATCTTCCACACGTAGAATTGGGTACCCACGAAACTGTAGATATGATTTTAATTCTTCAAGTCATATATTCCTTATCGGTATTTTAGACACAATCATGCAGATCCGTCTTGCTAAATTATATGGAATGCTTCTCTTTATATGACTAGGATGACAAGATGAAAAATGTAGATATTGTTTAGTATCTGTAGGTTTATAATATATATCTGTTTCTAGGTCGTGTCCACATAGTTTTACCATGGTGTCTAAAAATGGAATTTCAGAGTAATTTGAGTCCATGGTAAAATGTAAATGTTTGTTCAAGTTATTTACGATGTTATGAAACAAAGGCAACTTTTCATTACCAAAGGGCCATAACATGAAGCAATCGTCAAGGAAACGTCGCCAATTTGTTCTGAAGTATTTAGCGACTTCAGGTCCTAGCTCTTCTTTCACTTTGGTTTCCAGAGTTCGTCCCAAATATCCTAAAACTAACGTGGCATATATATGCAATATATATGGCACATTTTGTGTTTGGACTCTAAATTTCGGTGTTGGCTATATTTTTCATCGATCTTTTCTGATTTTGAAATGCATTTTTGAACTTCTGAACTTTGCCTAGAGTCTTATGCCCAGAAGGCGGTGACTCATTGGTCAATCTCGTGCATTAATTATTTAATATAATTCTTTTGCTGGAGTATATCATCCGGGTATCCTTGGTGCTGCAAGCTGGAGACCCACTTGCGTTTAGCATTGTCCTTGTGGTACTCCGTAGTTGGTGGGGAGCTCGGATGATGAACCATATTACACTAACCATGGCTTATGAAATTCCACCCAAAAAAACCGAAAACGTCCACTTGAAACTGACCCTGTTCATACTGACCACAGTCCGTATGCATCGATTGAGTATTGGCCGCGTTTCCTTGTGATTGAGACTCCTGACAAGGCACCGCTAAAGTTGAACCCCTTTGCTGTATCCAAGGGTATTCAAGGTATTGTTGGGGATGTGAAGAACATAAGACGCTTACGTTCGGGTGCCCTACTAGCTGAATGCGGGAAAAAGCAGCAAGCAACCAATCTGATGAACATTTGTGGGCATTCCGCACTGTCTCTACTCACAAAACCTTGAATACAAGTACAGGTATCGTGAGAGATCGTGATCGATTATTTGACGATTTGTCGGACCTTGATATAGTATCAGAAATGAAGGATCAAGGTGTGCTTTGCTTCGGAAAAACAATGAAACGATCAAAACGAACTCGTATCTGTTTACTTTTTGTCGGAATGCTCCCAAATCAGTGAAGGCAGGCTACTGTAACATTCAAGTTGACACCTAAATTCCCAACCCGCTAAGGTGTTTTAAATGCCAGAAATATGGACACGGTGTAACTACCTGCACATTGTCTGTTGTGTGTGCTCACTGTGGTGAGTAAACACACAACAGAAGACTGTGCGAGTGATTTTAAAATATGCACCAACTACTCAGGCAACCATTTATCATTTTCTAAACATTTCTAAAATTTACTCAAAATATCTCATTTTCTGAGGCAAAAAAATTTGTAAAGAGATTTGATCTTCCAGAAGTTATGCTATAGTAGCAAAAAACATCATCTGAGTCTAGCTCTAAAATAACAAAATCATCCACAGGCTGCCAAACTTCCTTGACTTGGGTAAATTGCGACTCTCCACAGCTTTTGTACCCTGTTATATCATCTCACACAGAGGAATAACTTCCTAGTACATCAAAGTCTTCTTCTGATCATAAATCATCTTCTCAGTTAAGGTCGGAATCTCAATCAGCAGCTAATAGTCAAGAAAGTGTTAAAAGTAATCCTAAGCCTAAGCCCGATGCTTCAAAACAACAAAGTTGCAGAACCCCTAAAGGGTCACAAAATAGAAATGGATTTCAGTCAACAAATATGGGTTTGTATCTGAAAACGTCCATTTTAGGGAACATAGCTTGTCACCCTCCAAAAAGGTGCGGGGTAGATCCCCAATCCCCCCACTCTTTTTTTACATCCGGGTGACAGGGCCACTGGAGGATCATCCATTCTAGTCAGACAAAACGTTATCTATAACCCTGTTTCACCTATTACTGATATGCAGGCTGTTGCAGTGAGAATTACTTTACACCGCCTTCAACGTTTGCCAAAACTGATCTTCAACCTCTATATGACCAACTCCTGCAGCCTTGCATTATAATGGGAGATTTAAATAGGCACACCCCACTCTGGGGTAGTGTAACTATAAACACTAAAGGGAAATTGTTGGAGGACTTTTGTCCTGACAATGATTTATGTATTTATAATGATGGTTCCAACACATATTTACACCCTGGTACAGGAACCTATTCTGCTCTCGACATGTCACTCACAAAGTCAGAACTACTAAATGAACTCGAATGGTCAGTTCACGATGACCCCTGTGGAAGTGTATTCGAAAACCATGGTTCAACGATGAATGCAAACAGGTTAGGAAGGTAAGGGAAAAAACAGAACATTGTGCATAATTTAAATAAATTTTAAATTTTAAATGCTAAAGCGAGGCGTGCTTTTAAACAGACTAAACAGCAATCTTGGAAAAAATATGTATCTGAAATAAATTCTCGGACACCCAAATTGCCTTCTTCATGTCGTGACGTTATAGTAGTGCCGATGCCCAACCCTTGACGTGATCATACGGATCCATCCAGTTATCGACCGATTTCACTAACTAGCTGTGTTTGCAAGACCATGGAACACATGATAAATAATCGACTTGTTTGGTACCTGGAAACAAATAACCTCATAACAGATATACAATATGGTTTCCGTAAAAACATACGTACTGTTGATCACTTTGCGCGTTTGGAATCACTTGTTAAAAAATTCTAATTAATAAACAACACGCTGTGTCTATGTTTTTGATCCTGGAAAAGCATATGACACTACTTGGAAATGTGGCATTTAAAGAGATTTACATGACTTCGGTTTGCAGGGTCGTTTGCCTCATTTTATAGCTAACTTTTTAAATGACAGACAAGTCTGCGTCGGTTCTACCCTGTCTGACCATTACACTCAGGATTCAAGGTGTCCCACGAGGCAGTGTCTTGTCTGTGACTTTATTTAGTATCAATATCATCAAAGGGTTTAACCGGTTCAATCGATGGAGCATTATTCGTTGATGATTTTAATGTTTCTTGTCATGGGAAAAATATGCATACTGTTGTGTTTAAACAAAATAGGTAAATGGTGTCTTGAAAATGGCCGTAAATTTAAATCCCATAAGTATCTAGAACTATTTCTAAGTGGCACCCCTATCAAAGTTGTCAAGGAGGATAAGTTCTTAGTACCAATTTACGATTCACATTTGACCTTTTTGTCGCATATCAAATCCCTGAAAGCCAAATGCTTGAAAGCACTCCATTTGTTAAAGGTTGTTTCTAAATCAAAATGGTTAGGGGATCAGACTACTCTCTTTAAATTATATAGGTCACTCGTGCGATCTGAACTTGAGTATGGCTACATCGTATATGATGGAGCCTGTCAAAGCAACCTAAAACTTCTTGATTCTGTCCATCACCAAGGCCTACGACTTTGTCTTGTGTCTTTTAGAACTTCCCCTATTGACAGTGTTTACGTCGTATGGATCTATCTTTACAACATACAGTCGAACTCAGTTTATCCGAACGTTTTTGGTTCCACTTGGAAATCGTCCGGATAGCGAGACGTCCGGTTAACTGGATCAAACAAGCAAAACGTAAAAATTATGTGAAAGCAAATAGTGAAAGAATTTTAAGTACGTATATCAATAAATCAACAGTCAATAAAAGTAAATCATTATAACATATACGTTGACCAAATGTTACCAAATTATCTTCTCATGAGTCTAATCCTGCTTTTAATTGTGTCTTCAATCCTCTATATGAGGATTTGTATGACAAAACGTCTTCTCTTGCTCCGCCTCTTGTGCTCAGAATTAAGCCATTTATTGTTGCTGCTGGCATTGAACTGATGAATATAGCTCCTTCCAGACTTCTTTCTTCTCCTCCATGGCAATTGGTTAGGCCAGAAGTTCTAGATTTTAAAAAATTCGGAACCAAATGACTTACAATATAAACAAGAATATCATCAATTAAAAGTAAATATAGCAATTACAAATCTTTATTGACAGACGGATCCAAGGACGTTGGTGAAGTGACTTGTGCCAATGTCATTGGATCCAGAACAATATCTTTTAGATTACCAGGTAACAGCTCTATTCTTACCGCAGAGGCAAGCGCCTCTTAAATATAGTAACGACTCTTGGTTATATTCAAAGACACCCTAAACATAAACAGCATATGATCTATTCGGACGCTCTTACTTGCTGTCAGGCAATTAATAATATGTCTTGCAAACATCCACTTGTAATAAAAATTATTGAATTGTATAATGATCTTGCTACAGGTCAATGCGACATCGTCTTTTGTTGGTTACCCAGTTGTTCTGCTTGACTGTATTGAGTATTCGGTCACGACTGTATTGAGTATTCGGTCACGACTGTATTGAGTATTCGGTCACGACTGTATTGAGTATTCGGTCACAAGGTATAAGTCTTTCAGTTTCCGAACTATGAAGGATCTTTTTCATAACACAAGTTATCATTTAATTATTGCATTTTTGAAAGAATTAGATTTATTAACTGAATTGTAAATAGATAAATATTTGATTATTGGAAGTTTAAATTCGTAACTGTTCGTGTTAGTGGGTGTATCCTCAAAGGGGGTTGAAGCACTGTAAAACGATTGTCCTCTTGAGAGGATAAACATTCAAAGTAAATTCAAACGTTCAACGTTTTTAATCGTAGAATAAGTGTCTTTTTGCTGTATGGGTAGATTTCTCTAGCCATTAACTCACTCACTCACAGTTAGTGTAGGTCCAGATGGTCACATATAACAGTTTGCGTTGGTCCAGATTGTCACATGTTATAGTTTATGTAGGCCCAGATGATCAGATGTGACAGTTTATGTAGGTCCAGATAATCACATGTCACATGGTCACATCGAGATATTCACATGTCACACTTTAGCTAGATCCAGAAGTTACTCTTTATGTAGGGCTAGAGGTCACAGTTTATTTATGTCCAGAAAGTCACCTATCACAATTTATGTAGGTTTAGATGTCTCAGTTTACGTAGTTTCAGATCAGCAGATGTCGCGGTTATGGAACAGGTTATATATTTTGTATGCCTGATGACTGAAACATTCAAAATGCATCCATATCTGACAACAGTCAAACTCATAGAGCTTTTCACATACTGTGAAGTTGTTGCCGTGGTTTTTGCAATGCATTTACATTAAGAATGAGTCTGAATGTATGTGTAAATGCAGGCATGAACATTTTGATACTTCACTGGTGTTGGCAGTTTATAACATTATACTGGAAAAAAGCTGTGTGAGTAATTTGAAATTGCACTTAGTGTGCCATTGCATCGAACAAGCTTGCATTACGTGTTTTTCGCTTTACAGCTAAACGTCATTACGTTTGTTTCATTGTGTGCCATACCGTTGCATTCACACTGCAGCTTCTGTACAGGACAAAATACGTAGGGATATGGTTATTTTTATGACTGAAATTTTATCAGTGAATAAATGTATCCTTAGTCCATACGTAAGAATTGTGACAATTTTAAGGGAGTTAATTTGCGGTAATTGATGAAGCATGGATGAAATAAGTAGAAGATGTCAAGGGAGGTAATTCCGTATGGTCTACGAAAGAAATTGGGTCAGGTCACCCATGCATAGGATTAACCACAATAAATAAGAGGGACATCTGTACCTCTGTTCTTTACAATGTATTTGTGTATATATGTGCGTGTGTGTGTAAATGTGTATAATACATAGATAACAAAGAACAAAACTGGCACTTTAAAATTTTATATTCCTGGAACACAGGTAATAGGTGTGGTTTGGAATATGACAAAACTACAAAAATATCTTTCACCCAGATCTGAGATTCAATAAACATGCACATACACGTAAACGTCCAATGCCTATTAAAATATGAAAATACAATGAAGAAAAAACGCGAATACGGGTGCACCGCATTCAGCTATCTAATAAATATCTGAAAAATATGGCGGCCATGGTAAGACGTGTTTAATAAGGGCTCTCGCTAAACCGGTGGAAAGTTAGTCAAACGCAAGTTAGACGTCTACTGAAGTCCACACATGTGCTAGATGCTAATGTTTAGATACCATTGGTGTAATCTGAAGCACATTTGCTAACCAAATGGGAACAAACAAAGGCAAGGACCCATGGACAGCCACACGTCCGGCAAGATCCGACAGTGAAAAGAGGAAACCACCATCCTCTCCTGCTGACAGTATGCCTCCAAAATCCACCAAACAGGACTTGGTACAAAAGACCTTGGATTTTAAAACCATGGCCGAAAGCTTTTGTGCAAGCTTCACCTGTGACAACAACGTGACAAGTACGCCAAAACAACAGAACAGGGACACGGAGAAAACGGTACTCAGAGACAATGTAAGTAGAACACCCTCTTACCTTGACCAGTCTGTGTTCAACTTCATAAATAACGCCGCTACTGATGCTTTAACATCGAAACTGTCCACAGCCTTAATGCTACCCCAACTTCAAGGAAAAGTTTCAGACAGCTTTCATGGAGGTAGCCACGGCTCTAATTGCTGAACACGTTCAAAATATTGTGAAACCATTGGAGGAGCGAACCCATAAATGAAGAAATCAAAGAGCTCAGGAAACTAAAACTTGATATAGAGCCGCTAAAAGAAGAAGCCAAATCTCTTAAAAGGCTGGTCGAACAGAAGGTTGACGTAATCGACGGGTGTCAGGATGAAGTGGAAAAACTCAGGGAGGAAGTGGTAAACAAGACTGAACAAATCAATAAACAGAAAAAACGAAATAAAAACCCTAAAAAGACATGTTGAAGAGAGAACTGACGAACTTGAACAATACAGTAGGCGAAACTCCATTCGTATTACTGGCATATCAGAGTCCCCATAGGAAATCGACAAAGTGGTGATGGATGTGTTAAATACCACTGATGATAGCTTACCTATCTCAGCTATAGACAGATGCCACAGAGTTGGTGAAAAAAATCCAGGGAGAACACGATAGATCATAGTGAAATTTATGAGTCACTACAACAAGTACTACATGATCAAACACCGTCGGCGTCTATCACAGAAATACAAGAACGTGTATATAAATGAGGACCTAACCAAGGCTAGAAATGTACTGTTCAAGAAGTCGAGAGATATGTGGAAGAACAAGTGTTTCTCTGGCACTTGGACAAAAGACGGTAGAATTTTTGTGGAAGAACAGCCAGAGGGTACGATCTGTGAGTTCCAAAGTGATTGTCACTTGGATAGAAATCGCAGATAAGTTTGTAATATTTGTTGACTTATCATACGGATTATTTGGGATTTCATGCAGTGACTAAATAAGTATATATTTTGGACAATCCTGACATTTTATATAACCTCCACTATGTTCATAGAAGCTAAAGAGTATCAGTATTTAGTAGACTAAGCTGTATTTACCTCCAGTCGGTTTTGATGATAAGGAACTATCATTCTGTATAACCACCTCCCCGCTGCAAAACCACTGTGAATTTGAGTATCCCACTTGTATTGTACATATTCTTGTTGTATGGTATATATGTTGTACATTAACTACATTGTATCATACCTTGTCATAGTTCCTCTCTTTTCGTTGCTTTACCAGCTGTGTATATCCATCTTCTACATTGTTTGCTATTAAGAATTAATATGCTAATTGTCCTGTATCTAACAGTTAGATAGCCTATTATACCAAACTTACTATTCTTTTAATATTTGTACTACGAAGTTCTGCTTTGCCTAATCCCATCACCTTCAGCCCAACCCCCAAACTAACCTATACATCAAGTTTAGTTAAGCTATTGCAACGTCAGTGAAGAGATACTAGTATCGTACAATGTTTCATTAGAATGGGTAATGATATAACCCACCATAGAATTGTTATCGGAATTTTTCATGGACTCATACAACGAGCCAGCCCAAAAGTTAAAAAATCACGTATTAAGCTATTATCTTATTTTACAAGCTTTTTCAGGTCATCATTGTGTATCTTTAGCCTAGAGTGTAAGGCGTGGGTTCTATTATGTGCTCTGTTTTGTCACAGCGTCGTTAGGTAACATCAACGTGCTGGTTGTATTTCTATTGTTGCTTATGCTTTATGGTGACATTGAGTTGAATCCTGGCCCTGTGCATGATGTACCTCAGTCATTAGACAAGACTCTACAAATAGTTCACCTCAATACGAGAAGCGTGCGTCACAAGCTAGATCATAGTCACTTGAACGAATGCCTATCTGAAAACCAAATTGTTTGTTTCACTGAGACGCACTTAGATACCTCGATCATTATCACAAATTTAGCATGGGCCAATTTTCACGAACCATTGCGTAAAGACCGAAATGCTTTTGGTGGAGGCGTCATGATCTGTGTGAAAACTCACCTGAGTTTTAAAAGACGTTTTGATTTGGAAAACAGAATTGATGAAACAATTTGTTTAGAAATATATTTACCACAGAAATCAATCATGCTGTGTGCAGTCTATAGACCCCCAGGCACGAACGCGACCTTTTGGGAGAAGTTAGAAAACTCAGTAGAACGTTCATTTGACTTTACTTCAAAACTTGTAGTTGTTGGTGATCTGAATGAAGACCTTTTATTGAACAAAGTTTCATATTTGAGAGATATTATGAACAGAAAGGCACTGTATAATGTTATTGAGGACCCTACTCGTGTGACAAGAACAAGCAGAACTTTATTAGATCCCGTATTAATCAGTAACGATGTTGACGTGTTTGACAGTGGTGTGATGGATCTCAGTAGTGACATAAGTGATCATAGGGGCACATCGGTTGCCATCAGCACTGCAACCTCTATGTCGTTATGTTATACCAGATAGGTATGGTGTTATATCAAAGGTAACTATGAGTTATTGAATAGACGCATAACTAATACCGATTGGAATTGTGTGATAACAAACAATATTGATATAGATGAAGCAACATATGCATTTTATGATCATCTAGGAAAGGTTATTAAGGAATGTGTTCCGTCTAAAAAAGTGACGATTAGACCAAATGTCAAACCCTGGTACAATTCGGAAATACGACATGAGTCAAGAAAACGTAATAGGTTGAGGAAAAAAGCAAGAAGAACTGATAGATGCGAGGATACATTGGCATACCGTAAACAACGAAATAAAGTTAACAACATGAAGTATTACGCAAAGACACAGTATTTTTCGAACCTTGATGAATTCATATCTGAAATGAGTAGAGAAAACAATCCTTCATATTGGAAAGTATTAAGAAGGTTAATTAAAGAATCAGGATCTATCAGCCTTATTCCGCCATTACGATCTAATGATACTGACGAGAGTCCAGATATATTTTCAGACTTTGATAAAGCGGAAGCACTAAACTCATACTTTGCATCTATTTGCAAATTCGATGAAAAAGACAAACCACTTCCCTTACTTGAATTGCGTACAACTAGTAGACTGGGTTATATTGTAGTACATGAACGTGAAATTGCTGATATTATTAAATGCTTACGTGTTAACAAAGCGAGCGGACCTGATCGTATAAGTCATAAACTATTGAAATGTATTGCAGACTCTATTAGTAAACCATTGTGCCTTTTATTTAATAAATCGTTATGTTCTGGTACCTATCCTAGTAGATGGAAGGAAGCCCATGTCATGCCGCTTTATAAAATGGGAGATAAATCTAGTTGTAGTAATTACAGACCCATTTCATTAATCAGTTGTTCAGGAAAAATCTTAGAAACAATTGTCATGAAGCATATGTCTAATTATTTTCTGGACAACAGATTGTTATGTAAATATCAATCAGGCTTCCAAGTAGGCCATTCTACGACTCATCAGTTAATAGAACTATACAACAATATTTGCTCAGCTCTAGATAGACGCGAAGACTATTGCATGTTTTTTGTGATGTTTCAAAGGCCTTTGACAGAGTATGGCACAGAGGATTACTGCATAAATTAATTAGCTACGGCATATGTGAAGAATTACTTAAGTGGATTCAGTGTTAAATCAGTGGTAGAACTCAAAAGGTGTTTTTAAATGGTTCATTATCAAACCCCGAATCACTTGCAGCGGGGGTACCCCAAGGATCAGTCCTCGGCCCCTTTCTGTTTATAGTATACGTTAATAATATTGCCGATGAACTAGACTGTGCTGCACGCTTGTTCGCCGATGATGCATCAATGGGATTTTCATCTATCAATCACAGGCTTATGCAAGATACACTCAATAGGAATCTAGAAATTGTATCGTGTTGGGCAAAACGTTGGCTTGTGACATACAATCCCAACAAAACAGAAGCTTTACTTTTCAGTCTTAAGAATAACAAAGCAGTTCTGAATTTAGAATGTCAAAATCAATGTGTTCGATTCGAAAACTCTCACAAACATCTCAGAGTAATACTTTCTTCTGATTGTAAATGGAATGCTCATATTGAAAATATTGTGAGGAAAACGTCCTTCATGGTTTCATCAATGAGAAAATGAGAAAGTTCACGTTAAACAGAGACACTCTAAATAAAATTGATGTTGTATTTATAAGACCACATCTTGAATATGCTTATGAATTGTGGGATGGTTGTTCGGTAGATTTAACTGATAAAATTGAAAAAGTTCAGTTTGAGGCCGCGAGGATAGTCACTGGTTTACCAAAGTATGCCACTAGAGAATATCTGTTACGTGAAAGAGGCTGGCAATTGTTATAAGAGAGAAGAACATTTCGAAAACTGTCTTTATTCTATAACATCTACAACAAGAATGCTCCAGCCTACCTTTATGATCTTTTGCCTCAAACTGTTGAATCTAAGACAAATTATAATCTTAGAAACATTCGTGATCTTTCCCTGTCTTATTCCCGCACAAGTCTCTACAGTCAATCGTTTTTTCCATCATCTTCACAAATTTGGAATAATCTCCCCTTACATGTTAGAGAATCAGACTCACTTAAAAGTTTTAAATCGCATAGAAGCTCACATATGTCAAAAGCACCAGGATATTTCTCATTTGGTAACAGGAAACTCAACGTAATTCAGACCCAGCTAAGATACTCAAAAAGTAGATTAAATGATGATCTTTGCAGAAATGGTCTTACAGAGAGCTCTGAATGTAAGTGTAAATTTACCTGTGAAAACCCTCACCATTATTTTATGAAATGTACTTTATATTCTAATATCAGACAACAACTGTTTCAAAACATCAACAGAATTTGTAGCAATAGAGTAGCAGCAAACCTACAGTTATTATTAAATGGCAGTGCAGATCCTCCGTACTGTGATAATATCCAGATTTTTAAAGAAGTTCAAAAATATGTATTAAAATCTAAAAGGTTCAGTAATTGGATATAATGTTACTCGTGTAAGGAAATCACGTATTCCCTATAATCATTTGTTTTATATGGCTTATTCTCCTTTTGTATATATCTTTCTATTCCAGTACATAGTTTGTTTCACTTCATGCATGTAAGCATTGTATATAGGAGAGGGTTTCACTAAGTTGGGATAACTTGTACCCAATCCATTCTCTGGAATAAATATGTTTAAAAGAAAGAAAAAGAAAATATCTAGAATACAATTTAACTTTTTCCAACAAAGCCTTTCTGATCTTTGATACTGAATGAATACCATGCGATAACTCAATAACTCAGCTAGAGGCTCAGAATCAACCTGTGTAGACGGTTGATCGTGTATTTCTGTCACGATCTCAACCCTTTTGACCTGTCTTGCTTCCTCAAGTTCTTCCGTCAAATACTCAAGGCGCCTTTTGCAGTAAAGACGTTTTTCTCTAGCTAAGTGACGGTTGTTTTCCATTCTCTTCCAAATGGTTAGGGCGTCAACTATGGCATCCCATTTCTGACATTTTCTCTGATAAATCTTTATTTATTTCATCATTTGTTTTCTCCACAACTCGGAAGCTGAATGGCCTGAGGGATCCAAACCTGTCAAGCATGTTGGGAACGCGGTAGACCATGCGGTGTATGTAGGGAGTAATGTTCCTTTTCTGATATCCGTCAGATTGAGGAGCCAAGGAGAATCGGTCTTGCTGTATAGATCGAATATGTATTCGGAACGCAATGCAAACATTATGTCCTCATGAAACCAACATGCTTTCACGTTCGACGTTCTCTGGTCAATCGAACTGCGTGTTTGAGTAGTTTGACATACATAACATAATTGATAACCCTTATTTAGTTATCAGTTTGAAGGAGCTGGTTACGTGATAAAATGCAAGTCTCATGCACAACCAATTTAAATCGTTGACACACTATAATGCGTTGTCCTAACAAATACCCCTCCACACACAAAAAATGAAAGCTTATCATCTGG
Source organism: Haliotis asinina (assembly GCF_037392515.1). Taxonomy (NCBI): domain Eukaryota; kingdom Metazoa; phylum Mollusca; class Gastropoda; order Lepetellida; family Haliotidae; genus Haliotis; species Haliotis asinina. The sequence continues at coordinate 30,480,299 of NC_090283.1, read as the reverse complement.
CGTCCTGTAGTAACACCACTGTGACCACTTCAGGCAAACAGACACACCACGATAGACAGACAGTGACACTGTGGGACAAGGCATTGTGTAAGTATTGATGTCTTCATTACTATTACCTGATTTAGCATTGGTGTTCGAAATAACTACCTGTCCGCTAGCAAAATGCCGGTTGACCTTTGCTTGGGCCTGTTGAAAGTTACTGACGCAGGCCAGCGTCGATAGTGTTGTAGGTGTTGATTATGTTTCTAAATCCTGACTTCCTAATTTTAGTGACAACATCGTTTTCAAAACCATAAACAAATAGTCAAATGCGTGTTATTACAAATAATTATCTAGATCGTCAGCAGTAATGTCATTGGTCAGTTCTGAAGTGCCAAAGTGTAATCCCTGTGATTCACCACTTGTTAAAAGCAAAACCCCGGCGGCTGAATGGGAAATACTAAACTATGTCCCGTGTAATACCATATTTATGAAATGAATGAATGGTTTGGTATCGAACGCCACCATTTTGTCAGAAATCGGTCATCGAGTCTGTGAATGGCATTTAGAAGTGATACACATAAAGACACGAGTTGTTTATATGGATGACAACTTCTTTATTGTGAAGTGTCGCGATGTTTCGAAGTATATTCTTACTTATTCATCAGGTGAATGAAACAATGGAGTACAAGGAGCTATTTATGTACATGTAGGAACAACAACAGTATGACAAACGAAGTCCGTAGTTAATTAGTTAATTAGTGGGTGGACAGGAGTGAAAGCCAGAGGGTTGTCAACCCAGGCATGATTGGTAACACAAACAATAGGAAGCCAGATGGGGTGGGGTATAATGGACAAGGGAAGCCAGATGGGGTGGGGTATAATGGACAAGGGAAGCCAGATGGGGTGGGGTATAATGGACAAGGGAAGCCAGATAGGGTGGGGTATAATGGACAAGGGAAGCCAGATGGGGTGGGGTATAATGGACAAGGGAAGCCAGATGGGGTGGGGTATAATGGACAAGGGAAGCCAGATGGGGTGGGGTATAATGGACAAGGGAAGCCAGGGGAGTATTAATCCAGGCTCGGTCATCCGTTGTGATGTCATACGTCAACATTGTTGTACAAATTAGGCCATTTTTTTAGGCGAAGGTTGGATGAACAAGAGTAATCGCAATATTGCTTCTGATTACACTTTCAGTACTATGACGTATGTATATTTTGCGTTTGGCCAGATATTTTTCATGAAACCAATTTCAGTATCTACTTCTGACCTTGTTCAATATCACACCATACGTGGACATAACGTATTCGTTTTTATTCTTTGAAAGGTTTTGATTGAATGAATAAAAATTACGGAAAACGTTGACACATTTAGATTACAGCGGACCATATTTAAACCTTTCCAGATCAAACGTAGTTATTACGGCAACATGTACTTTAGTTCCTCTGATGTACAATATTCAATACACTGGGACTAATATTGCAGTTTTATATGAGTGAGTGTGTGTGTGAGTTGATATTTAACGTTACCCGTGAAGGTCCTGGGGTAGAATAGGCCTTCAGCAACCCATGCTTGCCATAAAAGGTGACTATGCTTGTCGTAAGAGGCGACTAACGTGATCGGGTGGTCAGACTTGCTGACTTGGTTGACACATGTCATCGGTTCCCCATTTCGCAGATCGATGCTCATGTTGTTGATCACTGGATTGTCTGGTCCAGACTCGATTATTTACAGACCGTCGCCATATAGCTGGAATATTGCTGAGTGCGACGTAAAACTAAACTCACTCGATCACTCACTGATATTTAACGTCACATCGGCAATATTTCAGCCATATGGTGGCGGGAACATAAAACTGAAATGGAATATATGTGTAATATAAAAACCTGTCGACAGTGACAGGACAGTAAAACTCTAGAATATCACAGACATGTATATAAAACCAACATGAAAAACTAAAACATTGTAATTAAAGAAGACGATACATTATAAAACACGGGCTATAGATCGCCAACAACCGAAGGTAGATTACCATACTAGGGACCATGGGGGTGCCTTTGTTACCTGCATGGACCCTAGCTGGATTTACACCATCCCTTCAGCTGCTAGCGAGTGTGCGAAATGCTAGCCAGATTTAAAATGACAAGAATACTACGATTAAAAAACTGGTAGACATAAATTTACATCGAATGTTTTGGGACTTACGTACCCTCTCAGGAGGACAATAATTTTATAGTACTTCAACCTCCCTTTGAGGGTACAGCCACTAACAATCTCAGTTACTAATCTAAATTACCAGTAATAAAATATCTATTCACAATTCATTCAACAAATCCAATTCTTTTAAAAATGCAATAATTAAATAATTTTTTAAATTAGTAAAAAGGTCCTTCATACTACGTGATTTAAAATAGGTATCCCTTGTGATCCTCACCTTTCAATAGGTATTTATGCTTATATCTGGTGTGACAAATACGGCATCGTCTCATAATGACCTCTTCAAATCTGGACTGACAACCCAAGTAGGAATAACCAATATAGGGTTTTATGTCATGTAATTTATTGATGCCTACCTGGGTGTCCCACTTCTTCTGCATCAGATCACGGATATAAGATCTAATGTTAGCTTTATAATCAGTGTATGGAATAAGAAGTGGTGTCACAGATTTGTTGAGTGCTGCCTTGGCAGCAAGATCGGCCATTGCATTACCGGAAATGCCTACGTGGTTGGGTAACCAACAGAAGACGATGTCGTACTGGCCAGTAGGAAGATTATTATACAATTCAATAATTTCAAGTAAGAGTGTATGTTTACAAGAAATATTTTTAATAGCCTGAAGGCAAGAAAGAGAGTCTGAATAGATTATATATGTTATATTTATATATACTGTTTATGTTTAGAGTGTCTTTGAACATATTTAAGCGCCGTTAGTATGGCGTTAGCTTCAGCTGTAGAAATAGAACTGTTCTCTGGTAATCTAGAAAATATTGTTCTGGATCCAATGACACTGGCACAGGCCACTGCGCCACCGTCCTTAGACCCATCTGTAAATAAGGATTTGTAATTGCTATATTTATGTTTTAGTCGATTATATTCTTGCTTATATTGTAATTCATTAGTTTCTGATTTTTTAAATGTGATCAATGTAAGGTCCACTTGGGGACTGACCAACTGCCAAGGAGGAGAAGAAAGAAGACGGGAGGGAGCTATGCTTTCCAGCTCAGTGGCAGCCCAGGAAAGAATGTTTTTAATTCTATGTCCTAGAGGCGGGACAAGAGAAGATTTTTGGTTGTATAAATCTTCATAAAGGGGATTGAAAACACAGTTATAGACATGGTTATATTTATTAGAGTATGATTTAGAAATGTACTGTAAAGCTAACTTTATAAGGCGCTGCTCAAGAGATGGTTCATCAGCCTCAACATAGAGACTGTCAATAGGTGAAGTTCTAAAATACTCAAGACGAAGTCTTAGACCTTGATGATGGACAGAATCTAACAGTTTTAACCTGCTTTTGCAAGCTCCACCATAGACGATGGAGCCATAAGCAAGTTTAGAACGTACGAGTGATCGATATAGACGGAGAAGGGTAACTTGATCCCCTCCCCATTTAGAATTTGAATTTAGAACCACTTTCAACAAGTCAAGTGCTTTCAGGCATTTAGTTTTAAGGGATTTACTATGCGGTAAAAACGTTAAGTGTGAGTGAAAGATTAGACCCAAGAACTTAGCTTCCTTCACAACTTTAATTGGCGTGCCATCTAGAGACAGTTTAGGGTCTTTATGTGGTTTATATTTACGACAAAAATGTATGCAGTAATTTAAAACCGGTTTCAAGACACCAGTTATTAATCTTGTTTAACCACATCTGCAGTTGCCTTTCAGTGGTATCCATATTTTACCACGACAAGAAATATTAAAATCATCCACAAATAACGATTCATCATTTGAATCAATTAAAACGTTTAATAAACTGTTTATCTTTATACTAAAAAGTGTGAAAGACAAAATACTGCCTTGTGGAACACCCTGATCCTGAGTGTAATGATCAGACAGGGTAGAACCAACTCGGACTTGAAACTGTCTGCCATTTAAAAAGTTGTCTATTTATTGAGGCAAAGGACCTCACAAGCCGAAGCCATGTAAGTCTCTTAAAATACCATATTTTGAGGTTGTGTCGTATGCTTTTTCTAGATAAAAAAAGATAGACAGAACATGTTTTTTATTAATCAGCGCGTGTTTCACAAAAGATTCCGAACACACTAAGTGATCGGCAGTACTTCTGTTTTTACGGAAACCAGATTGTATATCTGTTATAAGGTTATTTGTTTCCAGGTACCAAACAAGTCGATTATTTATCATGTGTTCCATGGTCATGCAAACACAGCTAGTTAGTGAAATCGGTCGATAACTGGATGGATCCGTATGATCACGTCAAGGTTTGGGTGTTGTTACTACTATAGCATCACGCCATGATGACGGAACTGCAGAGGAATTTGGTATGCACTCATCAGCAATGGAATTCAATTCATCAGAAAAGCATTTAATAGCATCAGGAACGTCAATAAAACGTCCAGGTTTAAGTTTTCCGGCACACAGTGTTTCATATAAAGTGCAGTTAGCCTTTTTAAAATTCCACCTTGATGATGGAGGAACATCAGATGGAGTTACACATTTTAGTATGGTAGGAAAATGGTCACTTCCACAGAGGTCATCGTGAACTGACCATTCGAGTTCATTTAGAAGCTCTGACTTTGTGAGTGACATGTCGAGAGCAGAATAAGTCCCTGTACCGGGGTGTAAATATGTGTTGGAACCATCATTATAAATACATAAATCATTGTCAGAACAAAAGTCCTCCAACAATTTACCTTTAGCGTTTGTAGTTACACTACCCCAGAGTGGGTTGTGCCCATTTAAATCTCCCATTATAATGCAGGGCTGCAGGAGTTGGTCATATAGAGGTTGAAGATCAGTTTTGGCAAACGTTGAAGATGGAGAGATATAGAGAGAACATAGTGTAAACGCTACATGTAAAGTAATTCTCACTGCAACAGCCTGCATATTAGTTATAAGTGAAACAGAGACGTTTCGTCTGACTAGAATGGATGATCCGCCCTATCACCAGGAGGGGAAAAACAATGAAAAATGACGAAGGTCAAATGTATCTGTTTGTTTTAAATATGTCGCTGAAGGTGCAAAGTCTTGGACTAATAGCTGTAATTCATGTAAATTAGTCCTCAGTCCTCTGCAAATCCACTGTACAATATTATTGGAATAAACTATCTTTTGGGGGAATTTATTGGGGATCTACTCTTTTGGAGGGCGACAAGCCATGTGCCCTAGAATGGACGTTTTCAGAAACGTCTATGTTTTCAAGAGACCCATTTTTATTGTACAATTGAATTTTATTGTATGACCCTTTAGGAGCTCTGCCTCTTTGTTGTTTTGAAGCATCAAGCTTAGGCATAGGGTTACTTTTAACACTTTGCTGACTATCAGCTGTCGATTGAGATTTGAGTGGGACTGAGATGATGATGATTTGTGATCAGAGGAAGACTTTGATGTACTGGGAAGTGATTCCTCAGTCTGAGATGACATAACAGAGTAAAAAAGCTGTGGAGAATCGCAATTCACCCACGTCAAGGTAGTTTGGCAGCCTGTGGATGATTTTGTTAGTTTAGAACTAGACTCCAACGATGTTTCTGCTACTGTAGCATAAATTTCTGGAAGATCAGATCTCTTTGCCAGTTTTTTTTTTGCCCCAGAAAAAGAGATATTTTGAGTAATTTTGATTTTGTTTATCTCCATTTGTTCTTTCCAAATAGGACATTGTTTAGAAAATTAAGAATGGTCGCCTGAGCAGTTGGTGCATTTTTTAAAATCACTGGTACAATCGTCTGTTGTGTGTTTACTCACCACAGTGAGCACACACAACAGACAATGTGCAAGTAGTTACATCGTGTCCACATTTCTGGCATTTAAAACACACACACTGGGGATGTAGGTGTCAACTTGAATGTTACAGTAGCCTGCCTTCACTGATTTGTTTGCATTTGGAGTTGAAAAAGTAAACAGATACGTATTTGTTTTGATGGTTTCGTTCTTTCTCCGAGTTGAAAAGCGCTTGACATAAAGCACACCTCGATCCTTCATTTCTGATACTATATCAAGGTCCGACATGTCGTCAAATAATCGATCACGATCTCTCACGATACCTGTACTTGTATTCAAGGTTTTGTGAGTAGAGACAGTGCGGAATGCCCACGAACGTTCATCAGATTGGTTGCTTGCTGCTTTTTCCCGCATTCAGCTAGTAGGGCACCCGAACGTAAGCGTCTTATGTTCTTCACATCCCCAGCAATACCTTGAATACCCTTGGATACAGCAAAGGGGTTCAACTTTAGCGGTGTCTTGTCAGGAGTCTCAATCACAAGGAAACGCGGCCAATACTCAATCGATGCATACGGACTATGGTCAGTATCAACAGGGTCAGTATCAAGTGGACGTTTTGGGTTGTTGTTGTTGTTGGGATTTCATAAGCCATGGTTAGTGTAATATGGTTCATCATCCGGGTTCCCCACCCACCACGGAGTATCACAAGGACAATGCAAAAGCAAGCGGGCCTCCAGCTTGCAGCATCAAGGATACCCGGATGATATACTCCTGCAGAAGAATTATAACTAATTAATCTACCAGATTGGCCCATGAGCCTCCGCCTTCTGGATATAAGACTCTAGGCAAAGTTCAGAAGTTCAAAAATGCATTTTAAAATCAGGAAAGCTCAATCAATAAATAGGCCAAGACCGAAATTGAAAGTCCAAATAAACATTGTGCAATGACAATGACTGTTCTTCTATTTTGAAATACCTTGGGAATAGCAAGACACTCAAGTGCCTGTTTGGTCTCGCTGTGTGCGTTGCTATGCAACAAAGTACCTCTTAAACGATGTACCAATGGATTGAGGACCGCGACGTACGACGTGGATACGAAGTGTTTGCGAAACGGTCGCAAAAGAGGTCGGAAGAGGGTCGTAAATAAGGTCGTATGGGCTAGGACCTCCTAAATTTAGGAGGCTTTTGTGAAACGCAGCCCTAATACCTTTTTGGTGTTTTGGAATTAGAATATAGATGCAGCAACTGTTGTCGACTCCGCCAGATCTTTTATCCTCTCAGTCCTCTAAACAATCGCAATTGCAAACAACTGAAAAACAAGTGGTGAAAACGAAAAACAAACCAAGAACGGAATTGTCCCCAAAGTCCCAAAGTGGAAGAACATCTAAAGGATATTATAACAAGATCCAGTTGTTTTACAAATATGGTTCACCTGAAGAAATGGATGTCTCTGACAATTGTAGTCAGAGGACAAATAGGAAAGGTCGGGGTCAATCCTCCTAAAACGTAATGGCATCACACATACTGCAATTCAACTGTAGAGGATTGCGCAACAATTTTCATGATTTACAGCTTTTAGTCCATAATGTCAGACCATCAACTCTATGTTTACCACAGATAAATTCTATTTAAAACATTGTGATTCCTACCACCATTTTTCTCCAGCTGGTGATAAGCCCACTGGAGGCACTTCAATTTTGGTGAGACTGGGCACGCTGCAGGGCCCTATTTCACTCAATACCCCTCTTCAGGCTGTTGCTGTCCGCGTGACATTACATGTTGTACGTACTCCGTGTTCACTCTATATCCCACCATCATCCTCTATACAACAGAATGATCTTCAAATGCTTTATGACCAGTTGCCAAAACCATGCGTTATAATGGGCGACTTGAATGGTCACAACCCACTGTGGGGTAGTAACACCACCATACAAAAGGGAGGATACTCGAGGAGTTTTTCTCGAATAACGAGTTATGTATTTTTAATGATAGTTCACAACCATATCTTCACCCTGGAACTGGTTCCTACTCATCACTGGATCTGTTTCTGATTCCAATTGATATAACGAATTTGAATGGTCAGTCCGTGATTACCTATGTGGGAGTGGTCACTTTCCGACTATTCTTTCATCCATAAAACCCAGTGATGCCCCACCGTCACTTTAGAAAGGCCGATTGGTCTTTATTTGAGACCATGTGCCATAACAGATTAAAACCTGCATTATTTCTGAATGTTACTGATCCTATTCAAGTATTTTCTGACGAATTGAATATGCTTGCTGAAGACTGCATTCCACAATCCTCTACAGTTCCACATATTCACAAACCCTGGTTTAACACTGATTGAAAACAAGATAGAAAAGCCAGAAAGAAAGCAGAAAAATGTTTCCGTCGTCATCCAACTGTCGATAACTTAAATCACTTTAAAATTGTACATGCCAAGGCTCGTTGCACATTTAAATGACCACTAAACTCAATTTATTGGCACTCTTTTTATCACTGCATATGAAAGACTTTTGGTTAGTCATAAACGCAACACCATTTAAAAAAAAAACAAAAAAAAAACAAAACAAAAACAAAACAAAAGCAAAAAAAACCAGCTTGTGGTCAATTAATACGAAGCGCTTCAAAGTTGCTTAAAACCGTCTGCTTCTCTCTCTTCCGCAAACGAAACCGAAGACAGGTTACGTAACTCTGTCCCCAGAGCCCTACTGTGACATCATAGAAGGAACGATTTCCAATTAAATGTATAGAAAATGTGTAGGAAGCTCGTCATTTTGCCGATTTCTAGACGTCACCAAAGATATGCCGAATTGTTGTGTTGCCGTCAGTTGCTCCTTGGGGTCGGGTGATGGTGTCACTATGCACAGATTTTCACCAGACCCCGTACTTTGTGCTTAACTTGGTTGTTAGTGTGTGCGAAGCGAGCGTGTGGAAGCGTGTGGTATATACTAAATCGGATGGTTCGCCCCCTACCACGCTTCCAGGATAGAAAATGAAGTTCAAGTTTCATCGAGTTTATAAAATCAAGACTGCTTACTACACATTACTGACCAAAAGGATTCTGCATGAATATAACGTTTTCTTCCTCGGAAAAGCGGTTGTGGTTTGAAGTGACAATTATTATCGTAATTATATTGACCCCTTTTATTGGCCGATTCCAAGAGTGAAATTGTTATGTTAAAAGCAATGTCATGCAAAATCCAAATGTCCATCAATAAAATACATATTTTACTACCAGTAGAAAGTAATATTTTTTCAAGTCCGTGAAAACAAACTTAAATAGCATTCATCCCAAGACAGGGCGCCGCCATTTTTGAAAATCGTGAAGTCAAATCCATTTGAATTAATGAGGTTATGAATGGGTTGTTCTCATCAAGTTAGAAAATCAAAACTACATAAATATGTATTTGAATCATTACCAAAAGGTGTTTCCATGACACAACCTGTAACATAACCTAAGCGAGGTCGGGGTCGAAGTGCAAATACTGCGCGATAAATTTCTTCACTTGCTAAATTTACTTGGTTTGTAACGTTCACTCACCAGTATGTAGACACTTGTCAATATACGTCTTTATACTTGGTCTCATAATCCTGATTACTTTATAATCATACTTGTATGCATTTTGAAACTTAATAAAAAGAAGAGCGATCTGCGAATGTAAAACAATGATTCTGTTGAAAGCTACGACAACGTATTCAAAACAAAAATGCAAATATTAAAATTAAAGTTATAGGAGCAATATCAGGCTATTACCTTCTTCGAGGAATGTATCCATCAATATCCACAAAAACAAGTGATATATAATTCATCTGCAGATTTCCCATGTGATGTGTCTTTCAACTGTTTAATATTCGAAAACGTGATGTATCGTTTCAGGTTTCTCACATTGCTGTATAGTTTCACTGTTTACCCAAGATAGCACACCGGGCAACTAATTGCATAATGTGCGTCATTCCTTTTAAAAAGTTATTTAGTTAGCCACTAATGAGCCATCAATCAATGTATTGGCGGTTAATCCTTTGAAAGAAGGGTGTTGTTTTACATAGACACAGACACGACAGTGTGTATTCAGTATAGATTCGTAAATGTACATACATAAACCTTTTGACAAATCCCCATTTAAATCCGCATAAAACTAATTAATCAATCAGCGTGTTATCGCTTAATCCTTTGATCGATCCAGACAAAAGAAATGCCAAATGGGGGCCTTTGTCGGGTAATCTAAGTGGCGTTCCCACTAATTATACCTGTTATATATTCATTAACTGACCATCAAGAGAATGATGACAAATAACGTGTAGGTTTATACCACCTAACACGGATTACAACCTAGCGACACTAAGTGATTTTGACAGAATCGTCTATGAAAACTAGGGTTGTAACTCGAAAACTAGGCAAAGCAGGAGACAAAACTAAGTGATGGAAGATTGTGAGAAAATATAGCTTTCATTTTTCTTAACAGCTTTCGCGATTTCAGTTTTGTACAAACCTGTAAACGAAATAGTTTAACCACTGAAATGTAGATGAATACTGCACAGACCCCCATTTCTATACCCACTATTACGTCACGGAGACGCGCCGCTCTGATTGGTTGAAATTTCGTTTGCGGTTGAGAATTGTGCACTGTTGACAAAAAGGTCGATTTCAGGTAGTTAAAGATCGAAATGCGCAGTTTTAATGGCGGAGTTTCATTTATAACGATGTCAGCAAGTGATTTTGCATTTGTACCCTATTAGAGTATATGTGATCTTTAAACAAAATAAACGGCATTCATCATCTTAATGAGGGTGACACGTTTCTAACAGACGAATCATATATTGCTAACAAAATTGGTCAAACGATTGCCAAACATTCCTCTTCATCTAATTATTTTCCAGCCTTTCATAAATTTAAGGATCAGCAAGAAAAAAAGGAAAATCAATTTTAATCCAGATAGTGGGGAGGATTATAATGAGATCTTTTCCATTCATGAGCTCCATATTGTTCTTTAGCATGCCCATGACACTGCTTCTGGGCCTGATAATACTCACTACCAGCTCTGAAAACATTTTACCTGAACCATGTTTAGAAACGTTATTGAATATCTTTGACACTGTGTGGACACCTGGAACTTTTCCTTCATCATGTCGTTCCTATTCCTAAACCTGGTCGGGACCATTCAGATGCATCTAATTGCAGACCAATATCACTTACTAGTTGTGTTTGTAAAACAATGAAACGCATGCTTAATAACCGTTTAGTTTGGTATCTGGAAGCCAACAATCTCATCACTGACATACATTGTGGTTTCCGAAAAAATAGAAGTACCATGGATCATTTAGTACGCTTAGAATCATTCATTAAACATTCCCTGTTAAATAAACAACATGCTGTGTCGATTTTTTCGATCTTGAAAAGGCAAATGATACTACATAGAAATATGGATTTCTAAAAGATTTCAATGACTTTAGTTTGAGGGGCCGTTTACCCCAATTTATATGTGAGTTTTTAGAAGATAGGCAGTTTCAAGTTCGAGTGGGTTCTACCTTGTCTGACTTATAATCAGGCAGTATTTTGTCTGTTACCTTGTTTAGCGTTAAAATCAACAGTTTGTAAAAGGTTTTGAATGATTCTTTTGATGGATCAATTTGTGGATGATTTTAATATTTCCTGTCGTGGTAAAAATTATGAATGCCATTGAAAGGCATTTGCAGTTATATCTAAATAAGATTCATAAATGGGGTCTTGAAAATGGTTTAAATTTTCAAAAGCCAAGACCAACTGCGTTCATTTTTGCAGCAAATGTAAGCCACATAAGGACCAAGTTTTAGTACTGGATGGAGCTCCTATCAAAGTTGTAAAAGAGGCCAAGTTTCTTGGTATTGTTTTTTATCCACACTTGACCTTTCTACCGCACATAAAACAGTTAAAGACTAAATGCCTGAAGGCATTCGATTTACTAAAAGTAGTTTCAAATTCCAAATGGGGAGGGGATCAGAAGACCCTGCTCCATCTGTACAGATCACTCATCCGATCAAAACTTGATTATGGTTCTATCGTATATGATGGAGCGTGCAAAAGCAACCTGGAACTATTAGATTCTGTCCACCACCACGGTCTAAGACTTAGTCTTAGGTCCTTTAGAACCTCCCCTGCTGAAAGTCTGTACGTCCATGCCCATGAGCCATCCCTTAACCAACGACGTATAAAGGTATCCTTGCAATATACAACAAAATTATTTTCTAATGAATCCAACACTGCATTTAAGGGCGTATTTAACCCTCTTTATGAGGATCTATACAATAAAAGTCTGCTGTTGTTCCGCCTCTAGGACTAAGAGTGAAACCTTTCCTCTCTGCTGCTGGTATTGAGTTAGAAAATGTATCTCCTTTCCGTCTGCTTTCTTCCCCTCCTTGGCAATTGGTTAGGCCACAGGTCGACCTAACATTAACTACATTTTAAAAATCAGAAACAAATTACAGTATAAACAAGAATATGGCAATTACAAGTATAGCATTTACAAGTCCTTATTTACAGATAGGGCCAAGGACGATGGCGCAGTAGCTTGTGCCACTGTCATTGGATCCAGAACAATATCTTCTCGATTGCCGGATAGCAGCTCCATTTTCACAGCTGAAGCAAAGGCCGTATTAACGGCTCTTAAATATATTCAAAGACATCCTAAACATAAAAAATACAGACTCTCTTTCTTGTCTTCAGGCTATTAAAAACCTATCATGTATACATCCACTTTTAATCGAAATTGTTGAATTGTATAATGGTCTTGCTACTGGCCAATGCGACATCGTCTTTTGTTGGTTGCCCAGTCACGTTGGCATTTCCGGTAACAACGGCCGATCTTGCTGCCAAGGCAGCTCTCAACAAATCTGTGACACCACTTCTCATTCCATACTCAGATTTTATATCTACTATTAGATCTTATATCCGTTATCTGATGCAGAAGAAGTGGGACACGCAAGTAGGTATAAATAAATTACATGCAATAAAACCCTATATTGGTTACACCTACTTGGGCTGTCAGTCCAGATTTGAAGAGGTCATTATGTGGCGATGTCGTTTTGGCCACACCAGATATACACATGAATATTATACCTGTTAAAAGGTGAGGATCCGCCTTTCTTCATCCCTTGTGATGAAAGAATATTCCGTCACAAGGGATAACTATTTTCAGTCACGAACTATGAAGGACCTTTTTAGTAATGTAAGTTCTCATTTAATCATTGCATTTCTGAAAGAATTAGATTTGTTGAATATTTTATTATTGGTAATCTAGATTAGTAACTAAGTTTGTTAATGGCTGTACACTCGTAGGGGTTGAAGTATTGTAAATTATTGTCCTCTTGAGAGGGTACGTAAGTCCCAAAACATTCTATGTAAGTTTAGAACGGCCAAACTTTTAATCGTAGTATCTTTGATGTGTTTAATAATTCCTAATTTTCAGTATAACCTCCAATGGCTGAAGGGATGGTGTAAATCCAGCTAGGGTCCATGCAGGTAGTAAAGGTGCTGTAAGTCTCCATGGTCCCTAGTATGGTGATCTACCTTCGTTTGTTGGTGGTCTCTAGCCCGTGTTTTATATCGAATTGTACTCTTTAATTACAATATTTGCGGTTTCAATGCTAGTTTTATGTTCATATCTGTGATAGCCTAGTATATTTACTGTCCTTCAATGACAGGTCCTTACGTTTTCAATTTAATTATTTTAAAACTGATATGAATTAAAATAATTGTTCTCGTCACGATATGGTTGCAATGTTGCCGATGTGACGATAAATTCTAACTCACTCACTCACTCACCGATGTGTGATCTCTACAATCCGACACTACAAACACGTGTACCACCACTGTGCAATCTCTGTTACCCTGCGACCAGTGAAGGTCCCGGGGTAGAATAGGCCTTCAGCAACCCATGCTTGCCATAAAAGGTGACTATGCTTGTCGTAAGAGGCGACTAACGGGATCGGGTGGTCAGACTAGCTGACTTGGTTGACACATGTCATCGGTTCCGCATTTCGCAGATCGATGCTCATGTTGTTGATCACTGGATTGTCTGGTCCAGACTTGATTATTTACAGACCGTCGCCATATAGCTGGAATATTACTAAGTGCGACGTAAAACTAAACTCACTCACTCACTCACTGTTACCCTGCAATACATCCATGTGTATCACCGTTGTGTGATCTCTGTAATCCTACACCACAAACATGTGTAACGCCACTGCGTGATCCTTGTTATCCTGCACTACATCTCTGTTATCCTACACTACATCCATGCGTGCCATCACTGTGTGATCCCTGTTATTATACACTACATCCATGTGCAGTTCCACTGTGTGATCCTTGTTATCCTGCACTACATGTACGTGTATCACAACTGTGTGATCCCTGTTATTATACATTATATCCATGTGCAGAGCCACCTTGTGATCCTTGTTATCCTACATTATATCTATGTATATCAGCACTGCGTGGTCTTTGTTATCCTACACCAGATTTATGTGTATCACAACTGTATGATCCCTGTTATTATACACAGCATCCGTATGCAGCGCCACTGTGTGATCCTTGTTATCCTACACTACATCCATGTGTATGATCATTGTGTGATGCCTGTTATCCTGCACTACATCCATGTGCAATCCACTCGACAAACGTATTATACCACCAAACACCTACATCCACCAAGCACAGGGTACTTTAGCACCAACACAGTTACCGCGAGCCCAACACGCCACACAACTGTTAGCAGAAATTAAACCAAATCCGTAACAGAACAAAAATGCACTGACAGGATGCAGTAAGGCATCCTACCAATCCTTACGGAGCACAATCCACTGAAGTTCCTGAAGAAAAAAAAGAAAATATCTTGACAATTTTCTTATATAATTAACAAAATAGCAGAACGCAACATTACATCAAAAGCAACAATATACTTTAAATTATACCACACGCCTGCAAACTTCACCTAACCCCAACATAAATCTATTTACAGGTCGACACAAATCTACCTAGCTACTCTCTGTTTAAAAATCTTCTGTAGCCTATTGATTCAATAATTAACATGACACCACACATCAAATAAAGACCAGTAACTAGAAGTACGTTAAGTTAAACAAACCTGACAACATGAAACTACATTCAATAATCTCTCCAATCGAGTGCTATTGTTCAAGAAACTATCAGCAAAGTCAAAGGTCACCTTTCCCGACTACAAATCATCAAATCTCGTCAAGGTGAGGCCATCGTTGGCTTAATTATTTATGTTAGGAAGTCAAAAGCCTCCTGGGGTGTAAGCGACAAAAAGGTGCTAAAGGCAACTCGCAGCCGTCTCGCACAAAACACGCCTGAACTTAAACAAAGCAATTATGTTGCTATATCTGTTATCGATATTACAGTCTGTTCCCGGACCTCGCCAAGTGTACTCAGCGGGGGTATACACTGACTGAACCTTGCAACTCTACATATCACAGTTGGCAGTGCGAATAAGGAATCAGAAAATAATCATCAGAAATCTACTTTATTTTACAAAGCTTACTGTCTAAAATTTCCAAACCATGTACGACTCTATGTCATCAGATATACCAAACAAAATCGATCAATCAGATGAACCAAAGAATCTTGCCAAAGTACCCATACCCTTTAATCACTTTCGGTCCCATAGTGAACACAGGAAATAGACCAGACAAGAAAACAAACTTAAAATGTTGTATATAAAACGTTATAAAAGCTTTACAAGATAGCATATCAAATACTGTGTGTTACATATACACAGACGAGTCCATCGACACGAGTTCAAATCACAGAGGCTTCGTAATCTTATGCTATCACACAAGTTAAATAATGCGAACCAAATCATACAGACTCCCCGACAGACCTTCAGTAGTTAAGACCGAACTCATGGACATGCGCACAGTGCTCTGCACAACCCGCTAGCAGAGAAACAGAACAGCATTCTAAAATTTAGACTCTCAAATTATTTCAGTCAAATGTAACAATAGTGAACTAAGTATTGAGAACTAACAAACTAAATCAGGTTTAGATCCCTGTGCATGTCGTACTCGGTCACGTCATCGTAACCAACCAGGAGCAACCTAACACAACACACACAGAATAAATCAATACAGAATGGTGCTCTAAACATCCTTGGATACCAGCACACACTGCTAGAAATCCTGCCCACTGATGGTACTCAACCCAACAACAGTACCAGAATCTGTACGTTACTGAGAAAGTGTAATCCCCAATATGACATATGTTACATTTGACTACTTTCAAGATGTCACTGTGTTTTCAAAGATTTCGGCCATGAGGGCCGTGCAAATTGACACTATCAGAGAGGTACAAAAAGTCCGTAGTCCGCAGTCCGTTGTCCATCTTTTTTTTTATTTGTGGATGTGTGAAACTGAGCGGGTTAACCAGCTGACTTTGTGAGTTTGCGATTAGGTGCTTGACTCTGAGGGTGTGGGCACGAATCCCACACGGGACTCAACCCAACAAAAATACTATGATCACTGCTCTTCTAAGAAAGTGTATACCCAGAAATAACATGTTACGGATGATGGTTGAAGAACTGGCATTCTGTCTGACATATCAATAGCGTGTACATGTGTAAACCTTTTTGCAGACACATCAATCATGTCACATAGAGAAATGCTACAACGTAATCACGTGTATCTTAAAGAACATCTGGATGTGGAAAAGATTCTGGATGAACTGTATCAACGGGAGGTGTTCAGCCTTTCAGAAAAAGAAAGGTGCACAGGTAAACAGGGACTATCTGCCCAGAGCGATGAACTATTGTGCATACTGCCCAGGAAAGGTAGAAAGGGATATGACATCTTTCTTCAGATACTGGACAAGGTTCAACCCTACATTAAAGATCAACTCGAAGGCAAGGACTCAAGCGATTCACACACTGCCAGTGCTCCAGAAAAACAACCCTTAGACCAGGTGGAGCGCCTGAAAATGGTCTGTTTTTAAAGTTTCAGTATTTCAATGTTTCCTTGAGTGCACAGTCCTCACTATTCAGATGAACTTAACACCGTTTAAAATCTATTCTTTACTATTCTATTTTTCAAATTTATGTAGAGTGATAAAATTGACAAAATAAAGCAAATTAATTTAGTGCGAATGTACGATGAAGGTGGTCTTACGATGGTTGATGGGAAAACCTTAATGACTCTTTAAAACTTTCATGCTTGAAGAGATATATTTCAAAATCTACGAACTATGACCTTGCCGGTTTCCCTTTACAAAAACCTCCTCCGAACAACTAACATTATAAAATACTATAAAGTGAAAAATCCATTTTGGTACGACTCTTTTGATTCCTGGCAGAGACATGTTAAAAGACATGTATGTAACACTAATGATATTAATGAAATACTCATGCAACTACTATGGCTAAATCACCATTGGCACCAGCATAGCGTGATCATTCATTACTGGAGTAAATGCGGTGTAGTCTGTCTTAAAGATATTTGTAATGACAACGATTTTCTAACATTTGGTATAAAATTTGGTAAAATTTGGTATAACTTGTACTGTACCCCTGTTATCCTAAGTATACCCAAACAATGGAAAGAAGATATACGAACAAAAAACAATTTGAATGTATCGAAGTTAACTATGCGTACTCCTTGGAACAATTTGATTAAACCTAGTAGAGGCTCAAGGATATTTTACAATAACTTCAGGCTAATAACATTCCGAAAGTGTGTCTCAAATGGAATCTAAATGATTTGATAAGTTGAAAAACCATATTTTCACAATATAGACAATCCACTAAAGACTCTAAACTTTTCGATTTTCAATAGCAGTTTTTGCACAGAGCCATTTACACTAAACAGGAACTACCAAAAAATGAAATTGATAGACGATAATGACCTATGTACATTATGTGGTTCAGTAAGTGAGGATGTTTGCCATGTATATCTTGACTGTCCAAAGATTTTATCCATTTCGTAACTCAAGTCCTTGGTAACACGAATGAAATATCAAACCATGATATTCTATTCTGTTGCAATGGAAACCATTTACTCATTTACGACATGATACTGCTGGCAAAGCGCCACATTTTCGCTATGAATATAAAAGAACACATGCCTAGCTTCACCATCTAGAGAACTTTACTAAAGGACCTTTATGAGACTGAGAAATATATCGAAAAGAGAAGAAATAAGAAAAAAACGACAACATGAGATATTTTTACAGAAAATGTTAAGACCTAGAAGCAATCATGTAATAAGAAAGTAGTCTTTCCCATTCTCAGCATGACTTGTGTACAGCTTGTCCAGTTTGACCTGATCAAGTGAATACTAATACATTGCATGACCGTGTCACAAGTGGCTGGGTCTATTATTATGAAAGGGTCCGCCTATGTCAGGTGATTGTTAACATGTCGGAACAGCCCAGACAAGGTCGGCGTTTGACATCTCAGCGTCTGGAAATCGTCAGCAATGTGATAACTTTCTTCAAACAATTAACTGCAGATGGTTTAATGTTTCCTATTCGGGCTTTTAGGTAGCGAACTCCCTTATTTAATGAAGTCATCTCGACCAGCCGTATGTGCCGGTTGACCTCCCGGATCATGCATATGTAAAGTAGCTCAGGTCAAGCTGAACAACCGTAGCACTCCAGCTGTTTAGTCGGATTATTCCCAATACATATTACACGGTACTGTCTGCTTTTTATTGTGCAATTTGTAACTTACTTTTGTACCCATGTATCCTGTTGATATGTAACCAAACGAAGCGTACCCTGTTGATATGTAACCAAACGAAGCGTACCCTGTTGATATGTAACCAAACGAAGCGTACCCTGTTGATATGTAACCAAACGAAGCGTACCCTGTTGAACTGTAACCAAGTGAAGAAGTGAATCAACAAATATTTACAAAAAAAACCCTTTCCTTGAGTGCACAGTCCTCACAATTCAGACGGACATAAAACCGTATTAAAAACTTCACCCTTTGATTTTCATCTTGAACCAAATGTCGCTTTTTCACATAAATTGTTTTGTGTTTGTTGTTCAGGAAATTGAAAATTTGAGAATGGAGGCAGCGCAACTCGAGAAGTCTTATGTACAGCTCCAGTCATCACATGAGCAGCTCAAAACGTCTCATGAGCAGTTGGAAAAGGAGAATGAGATGTTAAGAGAGCAACTACATACGAAGGTAGGCCTCACAGTCAAACCTGAAGTATACATGAGTTACAGTACATCATGGCATGACGATCACAACAGTCTACGATGTAATTCAGGACTTAAGCCAAACACAGTTTACTTATAAGTTATCACATCGTGTCGAGGGAAAAAAAGGGTTTTATCAGTCCCGAGTAAGGTTGTATTCCCCGCGCCTCCGTGGAATACAACCTTACTCAGGACTGATAAAACCCCATATTTCCCTCGACACGATGTGATAACTATGGAGTACGTGAAGGGACACTGTAAAAACAAGCAAAATGAGGTGAAAATTAACCAAAGCGACAATGCGACAATGCGACAACGCGACATTTCGCCCATTTGTCGCATTGCCGCGATGTCGCGTGTCGCGTTTCGAAAAAACATTTTGTCTGTTCCTCCAAAGTGCGAGACGCGACATAGCGACACTTTTTAAGGTTAAAATATGTCGCGTTGTCGCATTGTCGCCCTATCTAACATATATAAGAATTCACTAAAACGCGACAATGCGACAACGCGACATTTCATCAAAATGTCGCGATGTCTCACTGTCGCGTGTCGCGCTTTATTAATGCTAATAGGAATACGTACAATAGTAAATCAAAAGCGATTGATTTCGTTGTCAAATATGATTCATCGATGAAATAGCCTGGCGGTTGTTTGGCATGACATATAGAAGAACAAACTTCATATCTAACTGGCTGCAAATACAGTTGGTCTTTCATCCGGCCACAGATCTTGTGGAGAGTAACTGACTGTAAGGTGCGTGCGGGCAATACAGCCTTTCACTCTAAAACATGACCGTAAGGTTCTCTGTTGTACAGGTATATTCATGTTACTATAGCTTTGTTCACTTTCGTGACCAGAATCAAGGGGCAGCAGGGAGTGACCGTGGAGGAATTCCTGATTCAAGGATGGACCCAGGTAAACATTGTCTTTGATTGTGACACGTAGAGCGTTTTATACATGACTTATCTGCATCTTCAGTACTGCGTTGCCTTTCACGTCTAGAGGAACTAGTTTCAGCAAATGACCTGACTTTGGCATTGCTGTGTTAGTTAACCTGTATTAATACTTCGTTTGGGGCTAATCTCCTTAATGAATTCGTCCAACTACACAATGCCTATGGTACCCGTGAACGGCCACCTCCTCGTGGTGGGTGCTGGGTCACGCCAAGAGCCGTTCAAAGCCCCGTGTGGACCCGGGTCAACTAGGTCCATAGCACCCCATTGCTGGTTGCAAGGAGCAACCGAATTGGGCAACCTGTTTGCCGTGGGTTGCGTCCCGTGTCGGTGGAGGACGGTAGTCTGGTGGTTGAGGGCAGCAGGAGCCTGAACCGTGTTCCTGTTGCCCAACACACCACTTCGGCCCTTACTTCACCTAGACGGGTGGTAGAATCGGCCCGATTCTATCAATCGGCTGGTCACGCCAAGCCCTGTGTGTATGGACTATACTTATTTGTCATCACACAATTTGGATTTGTTCATGTTAACCATTGGGTCTTGTTGAAATTGTTCATAACAGATGTTTAAACTTTTGAACAATGATGTTTTGCACTTTGCCTAGAGTCCTAAGCCAGAAGGCGGTGGCTCATGGGCCAATCTGGTGGATTTGTTATTTGTAACTCTTCTGCTGGAGTATATCATCTGAGTATCCTTGGTGCTGCAAGCTGGAGATCCGCTTGCTCTAGCATTGTCCCTGTGATACTCCATGGTGGGTGGGGAGCTCGGATGATGAAATGAAAAAACAATAACCATGGCGTATGAAACCCCCTACAAAAAAACAAAACGTCTCCTTGAAGAAGATCATACTGATACTGACCTTAGACTGTCCAATCCTACTGAATACTGGCCACGTTTTCTAGTTGTTGAGACTGAAGATAGAACACCCTTGAAATTAAACCCTTTTGCTGTGTCGAAGGGTATCCAAGGCGTTGCTGGGGACGTAAAAAATATCAGAAGATTACGTTCTGGTGCACTCTTGACTGAGTGTACCAAAAAGCAACAGTCAACAAACCTGTTGAACACTAAGACATTTGTCGACATTCCCGTCACCATCACGGCACACAAAACGCTCAACACGAGTAAGGAATTGTACGGGGCCGCGATAGATTACTCGCTGACATGTCAGAATTAGATATTGCCTCTGAAATGAAAGATCAGGGTGTTCTTTATGTGAAACGATTCTCAACTCGTAAAAATAATGAAACTGTCACAACCAACACTTATCTGTTTTCCTTTTCCCTACCTTCTGCTCCAAGATCACTCAAGGCCGGCTATTGCAATCTAAATGTTGACACGTACATTCCGAATCCTCTCAGATGCTTCAAATGCCAAAAATTCGGACATGGTGTAAATTCTTGTACATTATCCGTTGTGTGTGCTCGCTGTGGTGAAAAGACACACACAACAGAGGATTGTGACAGTTCTGTTACAAAATGCACCAACTGCTCAGGGAATCATCCGTCTTATTCTAAAGAGTGTCCTGTTTGGAAACAGCAAATGGCAATAAATAAATTAAAGTTTACACAAAACATCAGCTTTGCTGAAGCAAAGAGACAAGTATTAAGCTTAGAACAAACAGAAAGCTATGCTTCCATTGCCAGAAGAGCGCCAGAAACAGCATCTAGAGTACCTACAGTATCCACTAGCTGTCAGACAAACTTGACTTGGGTCAAAACGGATTCCCCAAACCTTTTCTCACCCGCTACATCTACTCAAACACGAGAATCACTTACTGGTACGTCCCAAATACAATTAGAAACATCCCCTGATCTAGAACCATCTTCTCTGTCATCGACAAAGTCTCAGCAAAGTCTCAGTAAAATTAAAGGTAAACAGCAAGATTCTTCAAAGAAACTGAGTGGGAGAGCCCCGAAAGGGTCACAAAATAAAATTATTCAGTTATTCAATAAATACGGATCGCTTGAGGATATGGACGTGTGTGAAAACGTCCATTCTAGGGCTCACAGCTTGTCGCCCACCAAAAAAGTGCGGGGTAGATCCCCAATAAACCCCCCAAAAAGATAGGTTATCAGAATAATCTTTTACAGTGGAATTGTAGAGTTCCAAATACTAATTTTAATGAGTTGCAGCTCTTAGTCCAAGATTTAACACCATCAGCTTTCTGTCTGCAGGAGACCTATTTAAAACAGACAGATACTTTTGACCTGCGTCATTACAAGGCATATCATTGTTTTTCACCTCCGGGTGACAGGGCCACGGGAGGGTCTTCCATCCTAGTCAAACAGAATATTATCCATAGCCCTGTTTCACTTACTACTGATCTTCAGGCCGTCGCAGTGCGACTAACTTTGCATGTTGCGTTTACATTATGCTCTCTCTATATTTCTCCGTCATCAACGTTTCACAAAACCGATCTTCAAGTGCTGTATGATCAACTCCCGAAGCCCTGTATCATAATGGGAGATCTGAATGGACACAACCCACTCTGGGGTAGTGTAACTACAAACACTAAAGGTAAGTTGTTGGAGGACTTTTGTTCTGATAATGATTTATGTATTTATAATGATGGTTCCAACACATATTTACACCCTGCTACAGGGACTTATTCTTCTCTCGACCTGTCAATCACAAATTCAGAATTACTAAATGAATTTGAATGGTCCGTGCACGATGACCTGTGTGGAAGTGACCATTTTCCTACTATTCTAAAGCCTGTAACTCCATCAGATGTTCCTCCATCATCAAGGCGGAATTTTAAAAAGGCTAACTGGGCTTTGTTTGAAACACTGTGTGCTGAAAAACTTAAACCCGAACGTTTTATTGACACTCCCGATGCTATTAAATGTTTTTCGGATGAACTAAATTCCATAGCTGATGAGTGTATACCAAATTCCTCTGCGGTTCCACACATTCGAAAACCATGGTTTAACGATGGGTGCAAACAAGCTAGGAAGGAAAGGAAAAAAGCAGAACATTATTTCCGTCGCCATCCTATGGTGCATAATTTAAATAAGTTTAAAATTTTAAATGCTAAAGCAAGGCGTACTTTTAAGCAGAACAAACGCCAATCTTGGCAAAATTATGTCTCCAAAATAAATTCTCGGACACCCATGTCCAAGGTATGGAACATGGTCCAGAAAATCAAAGGTAAAGGTACTAAATCTGCTGTCCATCATCTTAAACATGGAGATCAATTACTTACTGATAAATCAGACATTGCAAATAAACTGTGTGAAACCCTTGCTAAACACTCTTCCTCTTCTAATTATGTACCTAAATTCCAGCAGTATCAAAAACAACAAGAAAAGAAAACTATTAATTTCAATTCTGATGATGGGGAAGATTATAATGAAACTTTTTCTATTCATGAGCTCCATACTGCTCTTGATCAAGCTCATGATACTGCTACAGGAGCTGATAACATACATTATCAACTCCTGAAGCATTTACCAGAATCCTGTTTAGAGACGCTCTTATATATATTTGATGATATTTGGACTTCCGGTAAATTTCCTTCTTCATGGCATGATGCTATAGTAGTACCCATACCTAAACCTGGACGTGATCATACTGATCCATCAAATTATCGTCCGATTTCATTAACTAGCTGTGTTTGCAAGACCATGGAACGAATGATAAATAATCGACTTGTTTGGTACTTAGAAACAAATAATCTCATAACAGATATACAATGTGGTTTCCGTAAAAACAGAAGTACAGTCGATCACTTAGTGCGTTTAGAATCATTTGTGAAAAACGCGCTGATTAATAAACAACATGCTGTGTCTATCTTTTTTGATCTTGAGAAGGCATATGACACAACCTGGAAATATGGGATTTTGAGAGATTTACATGATTTCGGTTTGCGAGGTCGTTTGCCTGAATTCATAGCCAACTTTTTAAACAACAGACAATTTCAAGTCCGCGTGGGTTCTACCCTGTCTGATCATTACAGTCAGGATCAGGGTGTTCCACAAGGGAGTATTTTGTCAGTCACACTTTTTAGTATAAAGATAAATAGTTTATCCAAAGTTTTAAACGATTCAATTGATGGATCGTTATTTGTGGATGATTTTAATATTTCTTGTCGTGGGAAAAATATGCATACTATTGAACGGCAACTGCAGCTGTGTTTGAACAAAATAGATAAATGGTGTCTTGAAAATGGCTTTAAATTTTCTAAATCGAAAACTAATTGCATACATTTTTGTCGTAAATACAAACCGCATGAAGACCCTGAACTATCTCTAGATGGCACTCCCATTAAAGTTGTCAAGGAGGCCAAGTTTCTGGGCCTAGTTTTCGACTCCCATTTAACGTTTTTGCCGCATATTAAATCCCTCAAAGCCAAATGCCTGAGAGCACTCGATCTGTTGAAAGTTGTTTCCAACTCAAAGTGGGGAGGGGATCAAGCTACCCTTCTACACCTATATCGATCACTCGTTCGTTCTAAACTTGATTATGGCTCCATCGTCTATGGTGGAGCCTGCAAAAGCAATCTTCAACTTCTTGATTCTGTCCATCACCAAGGTCTAAGACTTTGTCTTGGGTCCTTCAGAACTTCACCTATTGACAGTCTTTACGTTGAGGCCGATGAACCATCTCTTGCACAACGCCGTATCAAATTATCTTTACAATATATCACAAAACTTTACTCTACCGAATCTAACCCTGCATATAACTGTGTCTTCAATCCTCTGTATGAGGATTTATATAGCAAAAAGTCTTCTCTTGTTCCACCTCTTGGGCTCAGAATAAAGCCGTTTATTGCTGCTGCTGGTATTGAGCTGGACAATATAGCTCCCTTCCGTCTTCTTTCTTCTCCCCCTTGGCAGTTGGTTAGGCCACAGGTTGACCTAACATTAACTAAATTTAAAAAATCAGAAACGAATGAGTTACAGTATAAACAAGAATATAATCAATTGAAACATACATATAACAATTACAAATCCTTATTTACAGATGGGTCCAAGGACGGTGGCGCAGTTGCTTGTGCTACTGTCATTGGATCCAGAACAATATCTTCTAGATTACCAGATAATACTTCTATTTTTACAGCAGAAGCGAACGCCATATTAACAGCTCTTAAATATATTCAAAGACACCCTAAACGTAAACAGTATATAATATATTCCGACTCTCTTTCTTGCCTTCAGGCTATTAAAAATATTTCTTGTAAACATCCACTTTCAATAGAAATTATTGAACTGTATAATACTCTTGCTACTGGCCAATACGACATCGTCTTTTGTTGGTTACCCAGTCACGTAGGTATTTCTGGGAATGTGATGGCCGATCTTGCCGCAAAAGCAGCACTCAACAAATCTGTGACACCACTTCTTATTCCATACTCTGATTACAAAGCCATCATTAGATCTTATATCCATGATCTGATGCAGAAGAAGTGGGACACTCAAGTGGGTATCAATACATTACATGAAATAAAACCATATATTGGTTACACCTACTTGGGTTGTCAGTCCATATTTGAGGAGGTCATCATGCGACGATGTCGTATTGGCCACACAAGATATACACATAAATATTTGCTTAAAGGTGAGGATCCTCCGTTTTGTATCCCTTGTGATGGAAGAATCACAGTCAAGCATATCCTGCTTGACTGTGTTGAGTATTCCATCACAAGGGATCAGTATTTTAATTCACGAACTCTGAAGGATCTTTTTAATAACACAAGCTGTCATTTAATCATTGCATTTTTAAAAGAATTAGATTTATTGACTGAATTGTAAATAGATAAATATTTTATTATTCGAAGTTTAAATTGGTAACTGTGCTTGTTAGTGGCTGTATCCTCAAAGGGGGTTGAAGTACTGTAAAACTATTGTCCCCCTGAGAGGGTACGTAAGTCCACAAACATTCAAAGTAAATTCAAACTTTCACGTTTTTCATCGTAGCATAAGTGTGTTTTTATTTGCATGGCTAGATTTCCCAAATTGCTGACGGCTGAGGGGATGATGTAAATCCAGCTAGGGTCCATGCAGGTAGCAAAGGTACAGTAAGTCCCCATGGACCTTAGTATGGTGATCTACACTCAGTTGTTAGCAATCTATAGTCCATTTTTATCTTGTATTGTCCTCTATAGATAAATTGTTTCAGGTATAGTTACTAGTTTTATATTCTCATCTGTGATATTCTAGTTGTTTTACTGTCCCTCGTTGACAGGTTTTATATAATAGATAATTATATATATTTCATTTTAGTATTAAATGTTCTCGTCACGATATGGTTGAGATATTGCCGATGTGACGTTAAACTTTAACTCACTCACTCACACAATGCCTACATAAATACATAAACTGACTATTAGCATATGAGTATTTTATTGCGGTACGTATTCACGATCATGTGTAACTATATGTGTAGAGCATTGACAGAGAAACGTTCATCTGCGCTCCATCTCCCTTACTGCTTGTAGCTTATGTCCTGACAGGTATTCCACATGACGTCACCTACCATAAGCTGAGGTTTCCAGGACAAAACATCTCACTACAGTGTAAGTAATGTATCTCACACCACAGTGTAAGTAATGTATCTCTCTACAGTGTACGTAATGTATATCTCTACAGTGTACGTAATGCATCTCTCTACAGTGTAAGTAATGTACCTCACTCTACAGTGGAAGTGATGTATCTCACTCCACAATGTAAGTAATGTATCTCACCCCACAGTGTAAGTAATGTATCTCACCTCACAGTGTAAGTAATGTATCTAACTCTACAGTGGAAGTAATGTATCTCACCCCATCGTGTAAGTAATGTCTCTGACCCCACAGTGTAAGTAATGTAAGAAATGTATCTCACCCTACTGTGTAAGTAATGTATCTCACCCCACAGTGTAAGTAATGTATCTCACTCTACAGTGGAAGTAATGTATCTCACCCCACAGTGCAAGTAATGTATCTCACTTCACAGTTTAAGTAATGTATCTCAGTGGAAGTAATGTATCTCACCCCACAGTTTAAGTAATGCATCTCACTCTATAGTGTAAGTAATGTATCTCAATTCACAGTGTAAGTAATGTATCTCACCCCACTGTGTAAGTAATGTATCTCACCCCACAGTGGAAGTAATGTATTTCACTCTACAGTGGAAGTAATGTATCTCAACCCACAGTGTAAGTAATGCATCTCACTCTATAGTGTAAATAATGTATCTCACTCTATAGTGTAAGTAATGTATCTCACTTCACAGTGTAAGTAATGTATCTCACTCTTCAGTGTAAGTAATGTATCTCACTCTACAGTGTAAGTAATGTATCTCACTCTACAGTGTAAGTAATGTATGTCACTCCACAGTCTGAGTAATGTATCTCACTCTACAGTGTAAGTAATGTATCTCACTCCACAGTGTGAGTAATGTATCTCACCCCACAGTGGAAGTAATGTATCTCACTCTACTGTGTAAGTAATGTATCTCATTCCACAGTGTAAGTAATGTATCTCACTCCACAGTGTAGGCAACATATCTCACTCTACAGTGGAAGTAGTGTATCTCACCCAAATGTGTAAGTAATGTATCTCACTCTATAGTGTAAGTAATGTATCTCACTCTACAGTGTAAGTAATGTATCTCATTCCACAGTGTAGGTAATGTATCTCAGTCCACAGTGTAAGTAATGTATCTCACTCTACATTGGAAGTAATGTATATCAACCCACAGTGTAAGTAATGTATCTCACTCTATAGTGTAAGTAGTGTATCTCAACCCACAGTGTAAGTAGTGTATCCCACTCTACAGTGTAAGTATTGTATTGCACTCCACAGTGTGAGTAATGTATCTCACTCTTCAGTGTAAGTAATGTATCTCATTCTACAGTGTAAGTAATGTATCTGACTCTTCAGTGTAAGTAATGTATCTCACTCTACAGTGTAAGTAATGTATCTCATTCCACAGTGTATGTAATATATCTAACTCCACAGTGTGAGTAATGTATCTCACCCCACAGTGGAAGTAATGTATCTCACTCTACAGTGTAAGTAATGTATCTCACTCTACAGTGGAAGTAATGTGTCTAACTCCACAGTGTGAGTAATGTATCTCACTCCACAGTGTAAGTAATGTATCTCACTCTACAGTGTAAGTAATGTATCTCATTCCACAGTGTAAGTAATGTGTCTAACTCCACAGTGTAAGTAATGTATCTCACTCTACAGTGTAAGTAATGTATCTCACTCCACAGTGTAAGTAATGTATCTCACTCTACAGTGTAAGTAATGTATCTCATTCCACAGTGTAAGTAATGTATCTCACTCTACAATGTAAGTAATGTATCTCACTCTACAGTGTAAGTAATGTATCTCACTCCATAGTGTAAGTAATGTATCTCACTCTGCAGTGTAGGTAATGTATGTCACTCTTCAGTGGAAGTAATGTATCTCACTCTACAGTGTAAGTAATGCATCTCATTCCACAGTGTAAGTAATGTATCTCACTCTACAGTGGAAGTAATGTATCTCACTCCACAGTGTAAGTAATGTATCTCACTCTACAGTGTATGTAATGTATCTCAACCCACGGTGTAAGTAATGTATGTCAACCCACAGTGTAAGTAATGTATCTCATTCCACAGTGTAAGTAATGTATCTCATTCCACAGTGTAACTGATGTATCTCACTCTACAATGTAAGTAATGTATCTCACTCTACAGTGGAAGTAATGTATCTCACCCCACAGTGTAAGTAATATATCTCACTCTACAATGTAAGTAATGTATCTCACTCTACAGTGGAAGTAATGTATCTCACTCCATAGTGTAAGTAATGTATCTCACTCTGCAGTGTAGGTAATGTATGTCACTCTTCAGTGGAAGTAATGTATCTCACTCTACAGTGTAAGTAATGTATCTCATTCCACAGTGTAAGTAATGTATCTCACTCTACAGTGGAAGTAATGTATCTCACTCCACAGTGTAAGTAATATATCTCACTCTACAGTGTAAGTAATGTATCTCAACCCACGGTGTAAGTAATGTATCTCACTCTACAGTGTAAGTATTGTATCTCATTCCACAGTGTAAGTGATGTATCTCACTCTACAATGTAAGTAATGTATCTCACTCTACAGTGGAAGTAATGTATCTCACTCCACATTGTAAGTAATGTATCTCACTCTGCAGTGTAAGTGATGTATCTCATTCCACAGTGTAAGTGATGTATTTCACTCTACAATGTAAGTAATGTATTTCACTCTACAGAGGACGTAATGTATCTCACCCCACTGTGTAAGTAATGTATCTCACTCTATAGTGTAAATAATGTATCTCACTCTATAGTGTAAGTAATGTATCTCACTTCACAGTGTGAGTAATGTATCTCACTTCACAGTGTAAGTAATGTATCTCACTCTTCAGTGTAAGTAATGTATCTCACTCCACAGTTTAAATAATGTGTCTCACCCCACAGTGTAAGTAATGTAAGTCATGTATCTCACCCCACAGTGTAAGTAATGTATCTCACCCCACTGTGTAAGTAATGTATCTCACCCCACAGTGTAAGTAATGTATCTCACTCTATAATGTAAGTAATGTATCTCACTCTACAGTGGAAGTAATGTATCTCACTCCATAGTGTAAGTACTGTATCTCACTCTGCAGTGTAGGTAATGTATGTCACTCTTCAGTGGAAGTAATGTATCTCACTCTACAGTGTAAGTAATGTATCTCATTCCACAGTGTAAGTAATGTATCTCACTCTACAGTGTAAGTAATGTATCTCACTCCACAGTATAAGTAGTGTATCTCACTCTACAGTGTAAATAATGTATCTCAACCCACGGTGTAAGTAATGTATCTCACTCTACAGTGTAAGTAATGTATCTCATTCCACAGTGTAAGTGATGTATCTCACTCTACAATGTAAGTAATGTATCTCACTCTACAGTGGAAGTAATGTATCTCACTCCACATTGTAAGTAATGTATCTCACTCTGCAGTGTAAGTAATGTATCTCATTCCACAGTGTAAGTGATGTATTTCACTCTACAATGTAAGTAATGTATTTCACTCTACAGTGGACGTAATGTATCTCACCCCACTGTGTAAGTAATGTATCTCACTCTATAGTGTAAATATTGTATCTCACTCTCTAGTGTAAGTAATGTATCTCACTTCACAGTGTGAGCAATGTATCTCACTCTTCAGTGTAAGTAATGTATCTCACTCTACAGTGTAAGTAATGTATCTCATTCCACAGTGTAGGTAATGTATCTCAGTCCACAGTGTAAGTAATGTATCTCACTCTACATTGGAAGTAATGTATCTCAACCCACAGTGTAAGTAATGTATCTCACTCTATAGTGTAAGTAGTGTATCTCAACCCACAGTGTAAGTAGTGTATCCCACTCTACAGTGTAAGTATTGTATTGCACTCCACAGTGTGAGTAATGTATCTCACTCTTCAGTGTAAGTAATGTATCTCATTCTACAGTGTAAGTAATGTATCTGACTCTTCAGTGTAAGTAATGTATCTCACTCTACAG
The DNA here is from genome assembly GCF_037392515.1 of Haliotis asinina. NCBI lineage: Eukaryota > Metazoa > Mollusca > Gastropoda > Lepetellida > Haliotidae > Haliotis > Haliotis asinina. The sequence continues at coordinate 30,449,778 of NC_090283.1, read as the reverse complement.
TGTAAGTAATGTATCTCATTCCACAGTGTATGTAATATATCTAACTCCACAGTGTGAGTAATGTATCTCACCCCACAGTGGAAGTAATGTATCTCACTCTACAGTGTAAGTAATGTATCTCACTCTACAGTGGAAGTAATGTGTCTAACTCCACAGTGTGAGTAATGTATCTCACTCCACAGTGTAAGTAATGTATCTCACTCTACAGTGTAAGTAATGTATCTCATTCCACAGTGTAAGTAATGTGTCTAACTCCACAGTGTAAGTAATGTATCTCACTCTACAGTGTAAGTAATGTATCTCACTCCACAGTGTAAGTAATGTATCTCACTCTACAGTGTAAGTAATGTATCTCATTCCACAGTGTAAGTAATGTATCTCACTCTACAATGTAAGTAATGTATCTCACTCTACAGTGTAAGTAATGTATCTCACTCCATAGTGTAAGTAATGTATCTCACTCTGCAGTGTAGGTAATGTATGTCACTCTTCAGTGGAAGTAATGTATCTCACTCTACAGTGTAAGTAATGTATCTCATTCCACAGTGTAAGTAATGTATCTCACTCCACAGTGGAAGTAATGTATCTCACTCCACAGTGTAAGTAATGTATCTCACTCTACAGTGTATGTAATGTATCTCAACCCACGGTGTAAGTAATGTATGTCAACCCACAGTGTAAGTAATGTATCTCATTCCACAGTGTAAGTAATGTATCTCATTCCACAGTGTAAGTGATGTATCTCACTCTACAATGTAAGTAATGTATCTCACTCTACAGTGGAAGTAATGTATCTCACCCCACAGTGTAAGTAATATATCTCACTCTACAATGTAAGTAATGTATCTCACTCTACAGTGGAAGTAATGTATCTCACTCCATAGTGTAAGTAATGTATCTCACTCTGCAGTGTAGGTAATGTGTGTCACTCTTCAGTGGAAGTAATGTATCTCACTCTACAGTGTAAGTAATGTATCTCATTCCACAGTGTAAGTAATGTATCTCACTCTACAGTGGAAGTAATGTATCTCACTCCACAGTGTAAGTAATATATCTCACTCTACAGTGTAAGTAATGTATCTCAACCCACGGTGTAAGTAATGTATCTCACTCTACAGTGTAAGTATTGTATCTCATTCCACAGTGTAAGTGATGTATCTCACTCTACAATGTAAGTAATGTATCTCACTCTACAGTGGAAGTAATGTATCTCACTCCACATTGTAAGTAATGTATCTCACTCTGCAGTGTAAGTGATGTATCTCATTCCACAGTGTAAGTGATGTATTTCACTCTACAATGTAAGTAATGTATTTCACTCTACAGAGGACGTAATGTATCTCACCCCACTGTGTAAGTACTGTATCTCACTCTATAGTGTAAATAATGTATCTCACTCTATAGTGTAAGTAATGTATCTCACTTCACAGTGTGAGTAATGTATCTCACTTCACAGTGTAAGTAATGTATCTCACTCTTCAGTTTAAGTAATGTATCTCACTCCACAGTTTAAATAATGTATCTCACCCCACAGTGTAAGTAATGTAAGTCATGTATCTCACCCCACAGTGTAAGTAATGTATCTCACCCCACTGTGTAAGTAATGTATCTCACCCCACAGTGCAAGTAGTATATCTCACTCTACAATGTAAGTAATGTATCTCACTCTACAGTGGAAGTAATGTATCTCACTCCATAGTGTAAGTAATGTATCTCACTCTGCAGTGTAGGTAATGTATGTCACTCTTCAGTGGAAGTAATGTATCTCACTCTACAGTGTAAGTAATGTATCTCATTCCACAGTGTAAGTAATGTATCTCACTCTACAGTGGAAGTAATGTATCTCACTCCACAGTGTAAGTAATGTATCTCACTCTACAGTGTAAGTAATGTATCTCAACCCACGGTGTAAGTAATGTATCTCACTCTACAGTGTAAGTAATGTATCTCATTCCACAGTGTAAGTGATGTATCTCACTCTACAATGTAAGTAATGTATCTCACTCTACAGTGGAAGTAATGTATCTCACTCCACATTGTAAGTAATGTATCTCACTCTGCAGTGTAAGTAATGTATCTCATTCCACAGTGTAAGTGATGTATTTCACTCTACATTGTAAGTAATGTTTTTCACTCTATAGTGGACGTAGTGTATCTCACCCCACTGTGTAAGTAATGTATCTCACTCTATAGTGTAAATAATGTATCTCACTCTATAGTGTAAGTAATGTATCTCACTTCACAGTGTGAGTAATGTATCTCACTCTTCAGTGTAAGTAATGTATCTCACTCTACAGTGTAAGTAATGTATCTCATTCCACAGTGTAGGTAATGTATCTCAGTCCACAGTGTAAGTAATGTATCTCACTCTACATTGGAAGTAATGTATCTCAACCCATAGTGTAAGTAATGTATCTCACTCTATAGTGTAAGTAGTGTATCTCAACCCACAGTGTAAGGAGTGTATCCCACTCTACAGTGTAAGTATTGTATTGCACTCCACAGTGATAGTAATGTATCTCACTCTTCAGTGTAAGTAATGTATCTCATTCTACAGTGTAAGTAATGTATCTGACTCTTCAGTGTAAGTAATGTATCTCACTCTACAGTGTAAGTAATGTATCTCATTCCACAGTGTATGTAATATATCTAACTCCACAGTGTGAGTAATGTATCTCACCCCACAGTGGAAGTAATGTATCTCACCCCACAGTGTAAGTAATGTATCTCACTCTACAGTGGAAGTAATGTGTCTAACTCCACAGTGTGAGTAATGTTTCTCACTCCACAGTGTAAGTAATGTATCTCACTCTACAGTGTAAGTAATGTATCTCATTCCACAGTGTAAGTAATGTGTCTAACTCCACAGTGTAAACAATGTATCTCACTCTACAGTGTAAGTAATGTATCTCACTCCACAGTGTAAGTAATGTATCTCACTCTACAGTGTAAGTAATGTATCTCATTCCACAGTGTAAGTAATGTATCTCACTCTACAATGTAAGTAATGTATCTCACTCTACAGTGTAAGTAATGTATCTCACTCCATAGTGTAAGTAATGTATCTCACTCTGCAGTGTAGGTAATGTATGTCACTCTTCACTGGAAGTAATGTATCTCACTCTACAGTGTAAGTAATGTATCTCATTCCACAGTGTAAGTAATGTATCTCACTCTTCAGTGGAAGTAATGTATCTCACTCCACAGTGTAAGTAATGTATCTCACTCTACAGTGTATGTAATGTATCTCAACCCACGGTGTAAGTAATGTATGTCAACCCACAGTGTAAGTAATGTATCTCATTCCACAGTGTAAGTAATGTATCTCATTCCACAGTGTAAGTGATGTATCTCACTCTACAATGTAAGTAATGTATCTCACTCTACAGTGGAAGTAATGTATCTCACTCCACATTGTAAGTAATGTATCTCACTCTGCAGTGTAAGTAATGTATCTCATTCCACAGTGTAAGTAGTGTATCTCACTCCACAGTGCAAGTAATGTATCTCACTCTACAGTGTAAGTAATGTATCTCAACCCACGGTGTAAGTAATGTATGTCAACCCACAGTGTAAGTAATGTATCTCATTCCACAGTGTAAGTAATGTATCTCATTCCACTGTGTAAGTAATGTATCTCACTCTACAGTGTATGTGAAGTATCTCACTCTACAATGTAAGTAATGTATCTCACTCTACAGTGTAAGTAATGCATCTCACTCCACAGTGTAAGTAATGTATCTCACTCTGCAGTGTAAGTAATGTATGTCACTGTTCAGTGTAAGTAATGTATCTCACTCTACAGTGTAAGTAATGTATCTCATCCCACAGTGTAAGTAATGTATCTCACTCCACAGTGTAAGTAATGTACCTCACTCTACAGTGTAAGTAATGTATCTCAACCCACAGTGTAAGTTATGTATGTCAACCCACAGTGTAAGTAATGTATCTCATTCCACAGTGTAGGTAATGTATCTCAGTCCACAGTGTAAGTAATGTATCTCACTCTACATTGGAAGTAATGTATCTCAACCCACAGTGTAAGTAATGTATCTCACTCTACAGTGTAAGGAATGTATCTCAACCCACAGTGTAAGTAATGTATCCCACTCTAAAGTGTAAGTGTTGTATTGCACTCCACAGTGCAAGTAATGTATCTCACGCTACAGTGTAAGTGATGTATCTCATTCCACAGTGTAAGTAATGTATCTCACTTCACAGCGTAAGTAATGTATCTCACTCTACAGTGGAAGTAATGTATCTCACTCTACAGTGAAAGTAATGTATCTCACCCCACTGTGTAAGTAATGTATCTCACTCTATAGTGTAAATAATGTATCTCACTCTATAGTGTAAGTAATGTATCTCACCTCACAGTGTAAGTAATGTATCTCACTCCACAGTGTTAGTAATGTATCTCACTTTTCGGTGTAAGTAATGTATCTCACTCTACAATGTAAGTAATGTATCTCACTCTACAGTGTAAGTAATGTATCTCACTCTGCAGTGTAAGTAATGTATCTCACTCTTCAGTGTAAGTGATGTATCTCACTCTACAGTGTAAGTAATGTATCTCACTCCACAGTGTAAGTAATGTATCTCACTCTACAGTGTAAGTAATGTATCTCACTCCACAGTGTGAGTAATGTATCTCACCCCACAGTGGAAGTAATGTATCTCTCCATACAGTGTAAGTAATGTATCTCATTCCACAGTGTAAGTAGTGAATCTCACTTCACAGTGAAAGCAATATATCTCACTCTGCAGTGGACGTAATGTATCTCACCCCACTGTGTAAGTAATGTACCTCACTCTATAGTGTAAATAATGTATCTCACTCTATAGTGTAAGTAATGTATCTCACTTCACAGTGTGAGTAATGTATCTCACTCTTCAGTGTAGGTAGTGTATCTCACTCTACAGTGGATGTAATGTATCTCACTCCACAGTGTGAGTAATGTATCTCACTCTTCAGTGTAAGTAATGTATCTCACTCTACAGTGTAAGTAATGTATCTCACTCTTCTGTGTAAGTAATGTATCACAGTCTACAGTGGAAGTAATGTATCTAACTCCACAGTGTAAGTAATGTATCTCATTCCACAGTGCAAGTAATGTATCTCACTCCACAGTGTGAGTAATGTATCTCACCCCACAGTGGAAGTAATGTATCTCTCCCTACAGTGTAAGGAATGTATCTCATTCCACAGTGTAAGTAGTGTATCTCACTCCACAGTGTAAGTAATACATCTCACTCTACAGTGGAAGTAATGTATCTCTCTCCACAGTGTGAGTAATGTATCTCACTCCACAGTGAAAGTAATATATCTCACTCTACAGTGGACGTAATGTATCTCACCCCACTGTGTAAGTAATGTTCCTCACTCTATAGTGTAAATAATGTGTCTCACTCTATAGTGTAAGTAATGTATCTCACTTCACAGTGTGAGTAATGTATCTCACTCTTCAGTGTAGGTAGTGTATCTCACTCTACAGTGGATGTAATGTATCTCACTCCACAGTGTGAGTAATGTATCTCACTCTTCAGTGTAAGTAATGTATCTCACTCTACAGTGTAAGTAATGTATCTCACTCTTCAGTGTAAGTAATGTATCTCACTCCACAGTGTGAGTAACATATCTCACTCCACAGTGTGAGTAATGTATCTCACCCCACAGTGGAAGTAATGTATCTCACTCTACAGTGTAAGTAATGTATCTCATTACACAGTGTAAGTAATATATCTCACTCCACAGTGTGAGTAATGTATCTCACCCCACAGTGGAAGTAATGTATCTCACTCTACAGTGTAAGTAATGTATCTCACTCTACAGTAGAAGTAATGTATCTCATTCCACAGTGTAAGTAATGTATCTCACTCCACAGTGTAAGTAATGTACCTCACTCTACAGTGTAAGTAATGTATCTCAACCCACAGTGTAAGTTATGTATGTCAACCCACAGTGTAAGTAATGTATCTCATTCCACAGTGTAGGTAATGTATCTCAGTCCACAGTGTAAGTAATGTATCTCACTCTACATTGGAAGTAATGTATCTCAACCCACAGTGTAAGTAATGTATCTCACTCTACAGTGTAAGGAATGTATCTCAACCCACAGTGTAAGTAATGTATCCCACTCTAAAGTGTAAGTGTTGTATTGCACTCCACAGTGTAAGTAATGTATCTCACGCTACAGTGTAAGTGATGTATCTCATTCCACAGTGTAAGTAATGTATCTCACTTCACAGCGTAAGTAATGTATCTCACTCCACAGTGTAAGTAATGTATCTCACTCTACAGTGTAAGTAATGTATCTCACTCCACAGTGTGAGTAATGTATCTCACCCCACAGTGGAAGTAATGTATCTCTCCATACAGTGTAAGTAATGTATCTCATTCCACAGTGTAAGTAGTGAATCTCACTCCACAGTGAAAGCAATATATCTCACTCTGCAGTGGACGTAATGTATCTCACCCCACTGTGTAAGTAATGTACCTCACTCTATAGTGTAAATAATGTATCTCACTCTATAGTGTAAGTAATGTATCTCACTTCACAGTGTGAGTAATGTATCTCACTCTTCAGTGTAGGTAGTGTATCTCACTCTACAGTGGATGTAATGTATCTCACTCCACAGTGTGAGTAATGTATCTCACTCTTCAGTGTAAGTAATGTATCTCACTCTACAGTGGAAGTAATGTATCTCACTCTTCTGTGTAAGTAATGTATCACAGTCTACAGTGGAAGTAATGTATCTAACTCCACAGTGTGAGTAATGTATCTCACCCCACAGTGGAAGTAATGTATCTCTCCCTACAGTGTAAGGAATGTATCTCATTCCACAGTGTAAGTAGTGTATCTCACTCCACAGTGTAAGTAATACATCTCACTCTACAGTGGAAGTAATGTATCTCTCTCCACAGTGTGAGTAATGTATCTCACTCCACAGTGAAAGTAATATATCTCACTCTACAGTGGACGTAATGTATCTCACCCCACTGTGTAAGTAATGTTCCTCACTCTATAGTGTAAATAATGTGTCTCACTCTATAGTGTAAGTAATGTATCTCACTTCACAGTGTGAGTAATGTATCTCACTCTACAGTGGAAGTAATGTATCTCACTCTACAGTGAAAGTAATGTATCTCACCCCACTGTGTAAGTAATGTATCTCACTCTATAGTGTAAATAATGTATCTCACTCTATAGTGTAAGTAATGTATCTCACCTCACAGTGTAAGTAATGTATCTCACTCCACAGTGAAAGTAATATATCTCACTCTACAGTGGACGTAATGTATCTCACCCCACTGTGTAAGTAATGTTCCTCACTCTATAGTGTAAATAATGTGTCTCACTCTATAGTGTAAGTAATGTATCTCACTTCACAGTGTGAGTAATGTATCTCACTCCACAGTGCAAGTAATGTATCTCACGCTACAGTGTAAGTGATGTATCTCATTCCACAGTGTAAGTAATGTATCTCACTTCACAGCGTAAGTAATGTATCTCACTCTACAGTGGAAGTAATGTATCTCACTCTACAGTGAAAGTAATGTATCTCACCCCACTGTGTAAGTAATGTATCTCACTCTATAGTGTAAATAATGTATCTCACTCTATAGTGTAAGTAATGTATCTCACCTCACAGTGTAAGTAATGTATCTCACTCCACAGTGTTAGTAATGTATCTCACTTTTCGGTGTAAGTAATGTATCTCACTCTACAATGTAAGTAATGTATCTCACTCTACAGTGTAAGTAATGTATCTCACTCTGCAGTGTAAGTAATGTATCTCACTCTTCAGTGTAAGTGATGTATCTCACTCTACAGTGTAAGTAATGTATCTCACTCCACAGTGTAAGTAATGTATCTCACTCTACAGTGTAAGTAATGTATCTCACTCCACAGTGTGAGTAATGTATCTCACCCCACAGTGGAAGTAATGTATCTCTCCATACAGTGTAAGTAATGTATCTCATTCCACAGTGTAAGTAGTGAATCTCACTCCACAGTGAAAGCAATATATCTCACTCTGCAGTGGACGTAATGTATCTCACCCCACTGTGTAAGTAATGTACCTCACTCTATAGTGTAAATAATGTATCTCACTCTATAGTGTAAGTACTGTATCTCACTTCACAGTGTGAGTAATGTATCTCACTCTTCAGTGTAGGTAGTGTATCTCACTCTACAGTGGATGTAATGTATCTCACTCCACAGTGTGAGTAATGTATCTCACTCTTCAGTGTAAGTAATGTATCTCACTCTACAGTGTAAGTAATGTATCTCACTCTTCTGTGTAAGTAATGTATCACAGTCTACAGTGGAAGTAATGTATCTAACTCCACAGTGTAAGTAATGTATCTCATTCCACAGTGCAAGTAATGTATCTCACTCCACAGTGTGAGTAATGTATCTCACCCCACAGTGGAAGTAATGTATCTCTCCCTACAGTGTAAGGAATGTATCTCATTCCACAGTGTAAGTAGTGTATCTCACTCCACAGTGTAAGTAATACATCTCACTCTACAGTGGAAGTAATGTATCTCTCTCCACAGTGTGAGTAATGTATCTCACTCCACAGTGAAAGTAATATATCTCACTCTACAGTGGACGTAATGTATCTCACCCCACTGTGTAAGTAATGTTCCTCACTCTATAGTGTAAATAATGTGTCTCACTCTATAGTGTAAGTAATGTATCTCACTTCACAGTGTGAGTAATGTATCTCACTCTTCAGTGTAGGTAGTGTATCTCACTCTACAGTGGATGTAATGTATCTCACTCCACAGTGTGAGTAATGTATCTCACTCTTCAGTGTAAGTAATGTATCTCACTCTACAGTGTAAGTAATGTATCTCACTCTTCAGTGTAAGTAATGTATCTCACTCCACAGTGTGAGTAACATATCTCACTCCACAGTGTGAGTAATGTATCTCACCCCACAGTGGAAGTAATGTATCTCACTCTACAGTGTAAGTAATGTATCTCATTACACAGTGTAAGTAATATATCTCACTCCACAGTGTGAGTAATGTATCTCACCCCACAGTGGAAGTAATGTATCTCACTCTACAGTGTAAGTAATGTATCTCATTACACAGTGTAAGTAATATATCTCACTCCACAGTGTGAGTAATGTATCTCACCCCACAGTGGAAGTAATGTATCTCACTCTACAGTGTAAGTAATGTATCTCACTCTACAGTAGAAGTAATGTATCTCATTCCACAGTGTAAGTAATGTATCTCACTCCACAGTGTAAGTAATGTACCTCACTCTACAGTGTAAGTAATGTATCTCAACCCACAGTGTAAGTTATGTATGTCAACCCACAGTGTAAGTAATGTATCTCATTCCACAGTGTAGGTAATGTATCTCAGTCCACAGTGTAAGTAATGTATCTCACTCTACATTGGAAGTAATGTATCTCAACCCACAGTGTAAGTAATGTATCTCACTCTACAGTGTAAGGAATGTATCTCAACCCACAGTGTAAGTAATGTATCCCACTCTAAAGTGTAAGTGTTGTATTGCACTCCACAGTGTAAGTAATGTATCTCACGCTACAGTGTAAGTGATGTATCTCATTCCACAGTGTAAGTAATGTATCTCACTTCACAGCGTAAGTAATGTATCTCACTCCACAGTGTAAGTAATGTATCTCACTCTACAGTGTAAGTAATGTATCTCACTCCACAGTGTGAGTAATGTATCTCACCCCACAGTGGAAGTAATGTATCTCTCCATACAGTGTAAGTAATGTATCTCATTCCACAGTGTAAGTAGTGAATCTCACTCCACAGTGAAAGCAATATATCTCACTCTGCAGTGGACGTAATGTATCTCACCCCACTGTGTAAGTAATGTACCTCACTCTATAGTGTAAATAATGTATCTCACTCTATAGTGTAAGTAATGTATCTCACTTCACAGTGTGAGTAATGTATCTCACTCTTCAGTGTAGGTAGTGTATCTCACTCTACAGTGGATGTAATGTATCTCACTCCACAGTGTGAGTAATGTATCTCACTCTTCAGTGTAAGTAATGTATCTCACTCTACAGTGTAAGTAATGTATCTCACTCTTCTGTGTAAGTAATGTATCACAGTCTACAGTGGAAGTAATGTATCTAACTCCACAGTGTGAGTAATGTATCTCACCCCACAGTGGAAGTAATGTATCTCTCCCTACAGTGTAAGGAATGTATCTCATTCCACAGTGTAAGTAGTGTATCTCACTCCACAGTGTAAGTAATACATCTCACTCTACAGTGGAAGTAATGTATCTCTCTCCACAGTGTGAGTAATGTATCTCACTCCACAGTGAAAGTAATATATCTCACTCTACAGTGGACGTAATGTATCTCACCCCACTGTGTAAGTAATGTTCCTCACTCTATAGTGTAAATAATGTGTCTCACTCTATAGTGTAAGTAATGTATCTCACTTCACAGTGTGAGTAATGTATCTCACTCTTCAGTGTAGGTAGTGTATCTCACTCTACAGTGGATGTAATGTATCTCACTCCACAGTGTGAGTAATGTATCTCACTCTTCAGTGTAAGTAATGTATCTCACTCTACAGTGTAAGTAATGTATCTCACTCTTCAGTGTAAGTAATGTATCTCACTCCACAGTGTGAGTAACATATCTCACTCCACAGTGTGAGTAATGTATCTCACCCCACAGTGGAAGTAATGTATCTCACTCTACAGTGTAAGTAATGTATCTCATTACACAGTGTAAGTAATATATCTCACTCCACAGTGTGAGTAATGTATCTCACCCCACAGTGGAAGTAATGTATCTCACTCTACAGTGTAAGTAATGTATCTCACTCTACAGTAGAAGTAATGTATCTCATTCCACAGTGTAAGTAATGTATCTCACTCCACAGTGTAAGTAATGTACCTCACTCTACAGTGTAAGTAATGTATCTCAACCCACAGTGTAAGTTATGTATGTCAACCCACAGTGTAAGTAATGTATCTCATTCCACAGTGTAGGTAATGTATCTCAGTCCACAGTGTAAGTAATGTATCTCACTCTACATTGGAAGTAATGTATCTCAACCCACAGTGTAAGTAATGTATCTCACTCTACAGTGTAAGGAATGTATCTCAACCCACAGTGTAAGTAATGTATCCCACTCTAAAGTGTAAGTGTTGTATTGCACTCCACAGTGTAAGTAATGTATCTCACGCTACAGTGTAAGTGATGTATCTCATTCCACAGTGTAAGTAATGTATCTCACTTCACAGCGTAAGTAATGTATCTCACTCTACAGTGGAAGTAATGTATCTCACTCTACAGTGAAAGTAATGTATCTCACCCCACTGTTTAAGTAATGTATCTCACTCTACAGTGTAAATAATGTATCTCACTCTATAGTGTAAGTAATGTATCTCACCTCACTGTGTAAGTAATGTATCTCACTCCACAGTGTAAGTAATGTATCTCACTTTTCGGTGTAAGTAATGTATCTCACTCTACAATGTAAGTAATGTATCTCACTCTACAGTGTAAGTAATGTATCTCACTCTGCAGTGTAAGTAATGTATCTCACTCTTCAGTGTAAGTGATGTATCTCACTCTACAGTGTAAGTAATGTATCTCACTCCACAGTGTAAGTAATGTATCTCACTCTGCAGTGTAAGTAATGTATCTCATTCCACAGTGTAAGTGATGTATTTCACTCTACATTGTAAGTAATGTTTTTCACTCTATAGTGGACGTAATGTATCTCACCCCACTGTGTAAGTAATGTATTTCACTCTATAGTGTAAATAATGTATCTCACTCTATAGTGTAAGTAATGTATCTCACTTCACAGTGTGAGTAATGTATCTCACTCTTCAGTGTAAGTAATGTATCTCACTCTACAGTGTAAGTAATGTATCTCATTCCACAGTGTAGGTAATGTATCTCAGTCCACAGTGTAAGTAATGTATCTCACTCTACATTGGAAGTAATGTATCTCAACCCACAGTGTAAGTAATGTATCTCACTCTATAGTGTAAGTAGTGTATCTCAACCCACAGTGTAAGTAGTGTATCCCACTCTACAGTGTAAGTATTGTATTGCACTCCACAGTGATAGTAATGTATCTCACTCTTCAGTGTAAGTAATGTATCTCATTCTACTGTGTAAGTAATGTATCTGACTCTTCAGTGTAAGTAATGTATCTCACTCTACAGTGTAAGTAATGTATCTCATTCCACAGTGTATGTAATATATCTAACTCCACAGTGTGAGTAATGTATCTCACCCCACAGTGGAAGTAATGTATCTCACCCCACAGTGCAAGTAATGTATCTCACTCTACAGTGGAAGTAATGTGTCTAACTCCACAGTGTGAGTAATGTTTCTCACTCCACAGTGTAAGTAATGTATCTCACTCTACAGTGTAAGTAATGTATCTCATTCCACAGTGTACGTAATGTGTCTAACTCCACAGTGTAAGTAATGTATCTCACTCTACAGTGTAAGTAATGTATCTCACTCCACAGTGTAAGTAATGTATCTCACTCTACAGTGTAAGTAATGTATCTCATTCCACAGTGTAAGTAATGTATCTCACTCTACAATGTAAGTAATGTATCTCACTCTACAGTGTAAGTAATGTATCTCACTCCATAGTGTAAGTAATGTATCTCACTCTGCAGTGTAGGTAATGTATGTCACTCTTCAGTGGAAGTAATGTATCTCACTCTACAGTGTAAGTAATGTATCTCATTCCACAGTGTAAGTAATGTATCTCACTCTTCAGTGGAAGTAATGTATCTCACTCCACAGTGTAAGTAATGTATCTCACTCTACAGTGTATGTAATGTATCTCATTCCACAGTGTAAGTAATGTATCTCATTCCACAGTGTAAGTGATGTATCTCACTCTACAATGTAAGTAATGTATCTCACTCTACAATGTAAGTAATGTATCTCACTCTACAGTGTAAGTAATGCATCTCACTCCACAGTGTAAGTAATGTATCTCACTCTGCAGTGTAAGTAATGTATGTCACTGTTCAGTGTAAGTAATGTATCTCACTCTACAGTGTAAGTAATGTATCTCATCCCACAGTGTAAGTAATGTATCTCACTCCACAGTGTAAGTAATGTACCTCACTCTACAGTGTAAGTAATGTATCTCAACCCACAGTGTAAGTTATGTATGTCAACCCACAGTGTAAGTAATGTATCTCATTCCACAGTGTAGGTAATGTATCTCAGTCCACAGTGTAAGTAATGTATCTCACTCTACATTGGAAGTAATGTATCTCAACCCACAGTGTAAGTAATGTATCTCACTCTACAGTGTAAGGAATGTATCTCAACCCACAGTGTAAGTAATGTATCCCACTCTAAAGTGTAAGTGTTGTATTGCACTCCACAGTGTAAGTAATGTATCTCACGCTACAGTGTAAGTGATGTATCTCACTCCACAGTGTAAGTAATGTATCTCACTTCACAGCGTAAGTAATGTATCTCACTCTACAGTGGAAGTAATGTATCTCACTCTACAGTGAAAGTAATGTATCTCACCCCACTGTGTAAGTAATGTATCTCACTCTATAGTGTAAATAATGTATCTCACTCTATAGTGTAAGTAATGTATCTCACCTCACAGTGTAAGTAATGTATCTCACTCCACAGTGTAAGTAATGTATCTCACTTTTCGGTGTAAGTAATGTATCTCACTCTACATTGTAAGTAATGTATCTCACTCTACAGTGTAAGTAATGTATCTCACTCTGCAGTGTAAGTAATGTATCTCACTCTTCAGTGTAAGTGATGTATCTCACTCTACAGTGTAAGTAATGTATCTCACTCCACAGTGTAAGTAATGTATCTCACTCTACAGTGTAAGTAATGTATCTCACTCCACAGTGTGAGTAATGTATCTCACCCCACAGTGGAAGTAATGTATCTCTCCATACAGTGAAAGTAATGTATCTCATTCCACAGTGTAAGTAGTCTATCTCACTCCACAGTGAAAGTAATATATCTCACTCTACAGTGGACGTAATGTATCTCACCCCACTGTGTAAGTAATGTACCTCACTCTATAGTGTAAATAATGTATCTCACTCTATAGTGTAAGTAATGTATCTCACTTCACAGTGTGAGTAATGTATCTCACTCTTCAGTGTAGGTAGTGTATCTCACTCTACAGTGGATGTAATGTATCTCACTCCACAGTGTGAGTAATGTATCTCACTCTTCAGTGTAAGTAATGTATCTCACTCTACAGTGTAAGTAATGTATCTCACTCTTCTGTGTAAGTAATGTATCACAGTCTACAGTGGAAGTAATGTATCTAACTCTACAGTGTAAGTAATGTATCTCATTCCACAGTGCAAGTAATGTATCTCACTCCACAGTGTGAGTAATGTATCTCACCCCACAGTGGAAGTAATGTATCTCTCCCTACAGTGTAAGGAATGTATCTCATTCCACAGTGTAAGTAGTGTATCTCACTCCACAGTGTAAGTAATACATCTCACTCTACAGTGGAAGTAATGTATCTCTCTCCACAGTGTGAGTAATGTATCTCACTCCACAGTGAAAGTAATATATCTCACTCTACAGTGGACGTAATGTATCTCACCCCACTGTGTAAGTAATGTACCTCACTCTATAGTGTAAATAATGTATCTCACTCTATAGTGTAAGTAATGTATCTCACTTCACAGTGTGAGTAATGTATCTCACTCTTCAGTGTAGGTAGTGTATCTCACTCTACAGTGGATGTAATGTATCTCACTCTACAGTGTAAGTAATGTATCTCACTCTTCAGTGTAAGTAATGTATCTCACTCTACAGTGTAAGTAATGTATCTCACTCTTCAGTGTAAGTAATGTATCTCACTCCACAGTGTGAGTAACATATCTCACTCCACAGTGTGAGTAATGTATCTCACCCCACAGTGGAAGTAATGTATCTCACTCTACAGTGTAAGTAATGTATCTCATTACACAGTGTAAGTAATATATCTCACTCCACAGTGTGAGTAATGTATCTCACCCCACAGTGGAAGTAATGTATCTCACTCTACAGTGTAAGTAATGTATCTCACTCTACAGTAGAAGTAATGTATCTCATTCCACAGTGTAAGTAATGTATCTCACTCCACAGTGTAAGTAATGTACCTCACTCTACAGTGTAAGTAATGTATCTCAACCCACAGTGTAAGTTATGTATGTCAACCCACAGTGTAAGTAATGTATCTCATTCCACAGTGTAGGTAATGTATCTCAGTCCTCAGTGTAAGTAATGTATCTCACTCTACATTGGAAGTAATGTATCTCAACCCACAGTGTAAGTAATGTATCTCACTCTACAGTGTAAGGAATGTATCTCAACCCACAGTGTAAGTAATGTATCCCACTCTAAAGTGTAAGTGTTGTATTGCACTCCACAGTGTAAGTAATGTATCTCACGCTACAGTGTAAGTGATGTATCTCATTCCACAGTGTAAGTAATGTATCTCACTTCACAGTGTGAGTAATGTATCTCACTCCACAGTGTGAGTAATGTATCTCACTCTTCAGTGTAAGTAATGTATCTCACTCTACAGTGTAAGTAATGTATCTCACTCTTCAGTGTAAGTAATGTATCTCACTCCACAGTGTGAGTAACATATCTCACTCCACAGTGTGAGTAATGTATCTCACCCCACAGTGGAAGTAATGTATCTCACTCTACAGTGTAAGTAATGTATCTCATTACACAGTGTAAGTAATATATCTCACTCCACAGTGTGAGTAATGTATCTCACCCCACAGTGGAAGTAATGTATCTCACTCTACAGTGTAAGTAATGTATCTCACTCTACAGTAGAAGTAATGTATCTCATTCCACAGTGTAAGTAATGTATCTCACTCCACAGTGTAAGTAATGTACCTCACTCTACAGTGTAAGTAATGTATCTCAACCCACAGTGTAAGTTATGTATGTCAACCCACAGTGTAAGTAATGTATCTCATTCCACAGTGTAGGTAATGTATCTCAGTCCTCAGTGTAAGTAATGTATCTCACTCTACATTGGAAGTAATGTATCTCAACCCACAGTGTAAGTAATGTATCTCACTCTACAGTGTAAGGAATGTATCTCAACCCACAGTGTAAGTAATGTATCCCACTCTAAAGTGTAAGTGTTGTATTGCACTCCACAGTGTAAGTAATGTATCTCACGCTACAGTGTAAGTGATGTATCTCATTCCACAGTGTAAGTAATGTATCTCACTTCACAGCGTAAGTAATGTATCTCACTCTACAGTGGAAGTAATGTATCTCACTCTACAGTGAAAGTAATGTATCTCACCCCACTGTGTAAGTAATGTATCTCACTCTATAGTGTAAATAATGTATCTCACTCTATAGTGTAAGTAATGTATCTCACCTCACAGTGTAAGTAATGTATCTCACCCCACAGTGTAAGTAATGTATCTCACTTTTCGGTGTAAGTAATGTATCTCACTCTACAATGTAAGTAATGTATCTCACTCTACAGTGTAAGTAATGTATCTCACTCTGCAGTGTAAGTAATGTATCTCACTCTTCAGTGTAAGTGATGTATCTCACTCTACAGTGTAAGTAATGTATCTCACTCCACAGTGTAAGTAATGTATCTCACTCTACAGTGTAAGTAATGTATCTCACTCCACAGTGTGAGTAATGTATCTCACCCCACAGTGGAAGTAATGTATCTCTCCATACAGTGTAAGTAATGTATCTCATTCCACAGTGTAAGTAGTGTATCTCACTCCACAGTGAAAGTAATATATCTCACTCTACAGTGGACGTAATGTATCTCACCCCACTGTGTAAGTAATGTACCTCACTCTATAGTGTAAATAATGTATCTCACTCTATAGCGTAAGTAATGTATCTCACTTCACAGTGTGAGTAATGTATCTCACTCTTCAGTGTAGGTAGTGTATCTCACTCTACAGTGGATGTAATGTATCTCACTCCACAGTGTGAGTAATGTATCTCACTCTTCAGTGTAAGTAATGTATCTCACTCTACAGTGTAAGTAATGTATCTCACTCTTCTGTGTAAGTAATGTATCACAGTCTACAGTGGAAGTAATGTATCTAACTCCTCAGTGTAAGTAATGTATCTCATTCCACAGTGCAAGTAATGTATCTCACTCCACAGTGTGAGTAATGTATCTCACCCCACAGTTGAAGTAATGTATCTCTCCCTACAGTGTAAGGAATGTATCTCATTCCACAGTGTAAGTAGTGTATCTCACTCCACAGTGTAAGTAATACATCTCACTCTACAGTGGAAGTAATGTATCTCTCTCCACAGTGTGAGTAATGTATCTCACTCCACAGTGAAAGTAATATATCTCACTCTACAGTGGACGTAATGTATCTCACCCCACTGTGTAAGTAATGTACCTCACTCTATAGTGTAAATAATGTATCTCACTCTATAGTGTAAGTAATGTATCTCACTTCACAGTGTGAGTAATGTATCTCACTCTTCAGTGTAGGTAGTGTATCTCACTCTACAGTGGATGTAATGTATCTCACTCCACAGTGTGAGTAATGTATCTCACTCTTCAGTGTAAGTAATGTATCTCACTCTACAGTGTAAGTAATGTATCTCACTCTTCAGTGTAAGTAATGTATCTCACTCCACAGTGTGAGTAACACATCTCACTCCACAGTGTGAGTAATGTATCTCACCCCACAGTGGAAGTAATGTATCTCACTCTACAGTGTAAGTAATGTATCTCATTACACAGTGTAAGTAGTATATCTCACTCCACAGTGTGAGTAATGTATCTCACCCCACAGTGGAAGTAATGTATCTCACTCTACAGTGTAAGTAATGTATCTCACTCTACAGTAGAAGTAATGTATCTAACTCCACAGTGTAAGTAATGTATCTATCTCTACAGTGTAAGTAATGTATCTCACTCCACAGTGTAAGTAATGTATCTCACTCTACAGTGGAAGTAATGTATCTCATTCCACAGTGTAAGTAATGTATCTCACTCTACAATGTAAGTAATGTATCTCACTCTACAGTGGAAGTAATGTATCTCACTCCACAGTGTAAGTAATGTATCTCACTCTGCAGTGTAGGTAATGTATGTCACTCTTCAGCAGAAGTAATGTATCTCACTCTACGGTGAAAGTAATGTATCTCATTCCACAGTGTAAGTAATGTATCTCACTCCACAGTGTAAGTAATGTATCTCACTCTACAGTGTAAGTAATGTATCTCAACCCACGGTGTAAGTAATGTATGTCAACCCACAGTGTAAGTAATGTATCTCATTCCACAGTGTAAGTAATGTATCTCATTCCACAGTGTAAGTAATACATCTGACTCTTCAGTGTAAGTAATGTATCTCACTCTACAGTGTAAGTAATGTATCTCACTCTTCTGTGTAAGTAATGTATCACAGTCTACAGTGGAAGTAATGTATCTCACTCCACAGTGTAAGTAATGTATCTCATTCCACAGTGCAAGTAATGTATCTCACTCCACAGTGTGAGTATTGTTTCTCACCCCACAGTGGAAGTAATGTATCTCTCCCTACAGTGTAAGTAATGTATCTTATTCCACAGTGTAAGTAGTGTATCTCACTCCACAGTGTAAGTAATACATCTCACTCTACAGTGGAAGTAATGTATCTCTCTCCACAGAGTGAGTAATGTATCTCACTCCACAGTGAAAGTAATATATCTCACTCTACAGTGGACGTAATGTATCTCACCCCACTGTGTAAGTAATGTACCTCACTCTATAGTGTAAATAATGTATCTCACTCTATAGTGTAAGTAATGTATCTCACTTCACAGTGTGAGTAATGTATCTCACTCTTCAGTGTAGGTAGTGTATCTCACTCTACAGTGGATGTAATGTATCTCACTCCACAGTGTGAGTAATGTATCTCACTCTTCAGTGTAAGTAATGTATCTCACTCTACAGTGTAAGTAATGTATCTCACTCTTCAGTGTAAGTAATGTATCTCATTCCACAGTGTGAGTAAGATATCTCACTCCACAGTGTGAGTAGTGTATCTCACCCCACAGTGGAAGTAGTGTATCTCACTCTACAGTGTAAGTAATGTATCTCATTACACAGTGTAAGTAATATATCTCACTCCACAGTGTAAGTAATGTATCTCACCCCACAGTGGAAGTAATGTATCTCACTCTACAGTGTAAGTAATGTATCTCACTCTACAGTAGAAGGAATGTATCTAACTCCACAGTGTAAGTAATGTATCTATCTCTACAGTGGAAGTAATGTATCTCACTCCACAGTGTAAGTAATGTATCTCACTCTACAGTGTAAGTAATGTATCTCAACCCACGGTGTAAGTAATGTATGTCAACCCACAGTGTAAGTAATGTATCTCATTCCACAGTGTAAGTAATGTATCTCATTCCACAGTGTAAGTAATACATCTGACTCTTCAGTGTAAGTAATGTATCTCACTCTACAGTGTAAGTAATGTATCTCACTCTTCTGTGTAAGTAATGTATCACAGTCTACAGTGGAAGTAATGTATCTCACTCCACAGTGTAAGTAATGTATCTCACTCTACATTGGAAGTAATGTATCTCAACCCACAGTGTAAGTAATGTATCGCACTCTACAGTGTAAGGAATGTATCTCTCCCTACAGTGTAAGTAATGTATCTTATTCCACAGTGTAAGTAGTGTATCTCACTCCACAGTGTAAGTAATACATCTCACTCTACAGTGGAAGTAATGTATCTCTCTCCACAGTGTGAGTAATGCATCTCACTCCACAGTGAAAGTAATATATCTCACTCTACAGTGGACGTAATGTATCTCACCCCACTGTGTAAGTAATGTACCTCACTCTATAGTGTAAATAATGTATCTCACTCTATAGTGTAAGTAATGTATCTCACTTCACAGTGTGAGTAATGTATCTCACTCTTCAGTGTAGGTAGTGTATCTCACTCTACAGTGGATGTAATGTATCTCACTCCACAGTGTGAGTAATGTGTCTCACTCTTCAGTGTAAGTAATGTATCTCACTCTACAGTGTAAGTAATGTATCTCACTCTTCAGTGTAAGTAATGTATCTCATTCCACAGTGTGAGTAAGATATCTCACTCCACAGTGTGAGTAGTGTATCTCACCCCACAGTGAAAGTAGTGTATCTCACTCTACAGTGTAAGTAATGTATCTCATTACACAGTGTAAGTAATATATCTCACTCCACAGTGTAAGTAATGTATCTCACCCCACAGTGGAAGTAATGTATCTCACTCTACAGTGTAAGTAATGTATCTCACTCTACAGTAGAAGGAATGTATCTAACTCCACAGTGTAAGTAATGTACCTATCTCTACAGTGGAAGTAATGTATCTCACTCCACAGTGTAAGTAATGTATCTCACTCTACAGTGGAAGTAATGTATCTCATTCCACAGTGTAAGTAATGTATCTCACTCCACAGTGTAAGTAATGTACCTCACTCTACAGTGTAAGTAATGTATCTCAACCCACAGTGTAAGTTATGTATGTCAACCCACAGTGTAAGTAATGTATCTCATTCCACAGTGTAGGTAATGTATCTCAGTCCACAGTGTAAGTAATGTATCTCACTCTACATTGGAAGTAATGTATCTCAACCCACAGTGTAAGTAATGTATCGCACTCTACAGTGTAAGGAATGTATCTCAACCCACAGTGTAAGTAATGTATCCCACTCTAAAGTGTAAGTGTTGTATTGCACTCCACAGTGTAAGTAATGTATCTCACGCTACAGTGTAAGTGATGTATCTCATTCCACAGTGTAAGTAATGTATCTCACTTCACAGCGTAATTAATGTATCTCACTCTACAGTGGAAGTAATGTATCTCACTCTACAGTGAAAGTAATGTATCTCACCCCACTGTGTAAGTAATGTATCTCACTCCATAGTGTAAATAATGTATCTCACTCTATAGTGTAAGTAATGTATCTCACCTCACAGTGTAAGTAATGTATCTCACTCCACAGTGTAAGTAATGTATCTCACTTTTCGGTGTAAGTAATGTATCTCAACCCACGGTGTAAGTAATGTATGTCAACCCACAGTGTAAGTAATGTATCTCATTCCACAGTGTAAGTAATGTATCTCATTCCACAGTGTAAGTAATACATCTGACTCTTCAGTGTAAGTAATGTATCTCACTCTACAGTGTAAGTAATGTATCTCACTCTTCTGTGTAAGTAATGTATCACAGTCTACAGTGGAAGTAATGTATCTCACTCCACAGTGTAAGTAATGTATCTCATTCCACAGTGCAAGTAATGTATCTCACTCCACAGTGTGAGTATTGTTTCTCACCCCACAGTGGAAGTAATGTATCTCTCCCTACAGTGTAAGTAATGTATCTTATTCCACAGTGTAAGTAGTGTATCTCACTCCACAGTGTAAGTATTACATCTCACTCTACAGTGGAAGTAATGTATCTCTCTCCACAGTGTGAGTAATGTATCTCACTCCACAGTGAAAGTAATATATCTCACTCTACAGTGGACGTAATGTATCTCACCCCACTGTGTAAGTAATGTACCTCACTCTATAGTGTAAATAATGTATCTCACTCTATAGTGTAAGTAATGTATCTCACTTCACAGTGTGAGTAATGTATCTCACTCTTCAGTGTAGGTAGTGTATCTCACTCTACAGTGGATGTAATGTATCTCACTCCACAGTGTGAGTAATGTATCTCACTCTTCAGTGTAAGTAATGTATCTCACTCTACAGTGTAAGTAATGTATCTCACTCTTCAGTGTAAGTAATGTATCTCATTCCACAGTGTGAGTAAGATATCTCACTCCACAGTGTGAGTAGTGTATCTCACCCCACAGTGGAAGTAGTGTATCTCACTCTACAGTGTAAGTAATGTATCTCATTACACAGTGTAAGTAATATATCTCACTCCACAGTGTAAGTAATGTATCTCACCCCACAGTGGAAGTAATGTATCTCACTCTACAGTGTAAGTAATGTATCTCACTCTACAGTAGAAGGAATGTATCTAACTCCACAGTGTAAGTAATGTATCTATCTCTACAGTGGAAGTAATGTATCTCACTCCACAGTGTAAGTAATGTATCTCACTCTACAGTGTAAGTAATGTATCTCAACCCACGGTGTAAGTAATGTATGTCAACCCACAGTGTAAGTAATGTATCTCATTCCACAGTGTAAGTAATGTATCTCATTCCACAGTGTAAGTAATACATCTGACTCTTCAGTGTAAGTAATGTATCTCACTCTACAGTGTAAGTAATGTATCTCACTCTTCTGTGTAAGTAATGTATCACAGTCTACAGTGGAAGTAATGTATCTCACTCCACAGTGTAAGTAATGTATCTCATTCCACAGTGCAAGTAATGTATCTCACTCCACAGTGTGAGTAATGTTTCTCACCCCACAGTGGAAGTAATGTATCTCTCCCTACAGTGTAAGTAATGTATCTTATTCCACAGTGTAAGTAGTGTATCTCACTCCACAGTGTAAGTAATACATCTCACTCTACAGTGGAAGTAATGTATCTCTCTCCACAGTGTGAGTAATGCATCTCACTCCACAGTGAAAGTAATATATCTCACTCTACAGTGGACGTAATGTATCTCACCCCACTGTGTAAGTAATGTACCTCACTCTATAGTGTAAATAATGTATCTCACTCTATAGTGTAAGTAATGTATCTCACTTCACAGTGTGAGTAATGTATCTCACTCTTCAGTGTAGGTAGTGTATCTCACTCTACAGTGGATGTAATGTATCTCACTCCACAGTGTGAGTAATGTGTCTCACTCTTCAGTGTAAGTAATGTATCTCACTCTACAGTGTAAGTAATGTATCTCACTCTTCAGTGTAAGTAATGTATCTCATTCCACAGTGTGAGTAAGATATCTCACTCCACAGTGTGAGTAGTGTATCTCACCCCACAGTGAAAGTAGTGTATCTCACTCTACAGTGTAAGTAATGTATCTCATTACACAGTGTAAGTAATATATCTCACTCCACAGTGTAAGTAATGTATCTCACCCCACAGTGGAAGTAATGTATCTCACTCTACAGTGTAAGTAATGTATCTCACTCTACAGTAGAAGGAATGTATCTAACTCCACAGTGTAAGTAATGTACCTATCTCTACAGTGGAAGTAATGTATCTCACTCCACAGTGTAAGTAATGTATCTCACTCTACAGTGGAAGTAATGTATCTCATTCCACAGTGTAAGTAATGTATCTCACTCCACAGTGTAAGTAATGTACCTCACTCTACAGTGTAAGTAATGTATCTCAACCCACAGTGTAAGTTATGTATGTCAACCCACAGTGTAAGTAATGTATCTCATTCCACAGTGTAGGTAATGTATCTCAGTCCACAGTGTAAGTAATGTATCTCACTCTACATTGGAAGTAATGTATCTCAACCCACAGTGTAAGTAATGTATCGCACTCTACAGTGTAAGGAATGTATCTCAACCCACAGTGTAAGTAATGTATCCCACTCTAAAGTGTAAGTGTTGTATTGCACTCCACAGTGTAAGTAATGTATCTCACGCTACAGTGTAAGTGATGTATCTCATTCCACAGTGTAAGTAATGTATCTCACTTCACAGCGTAATTAATGTATCTCACTCTACAGTGGAAGTAATGTATCTCACTCTACAGTGAAAGTAATGTATCTCACCCCACTGTGTAAGTAATGTATCTCACTCCATAGTGTAAATAATGTATCTCACTCTATAGTGTAAGTAATGTATCTCACCTCACAGTGTAAGTAATGTATCTCACTCCACAGTGTAAGTAATGTATCTCACTTTTCGGTGTAAGTAATGTATCTCACTCTACAATGTAAGTAATGTATCTCACTCTACAGTGGAAGTAATGTTTCTCACTCTGCAGTGTAAGTAATGTATCTCACTCTTCAGTGTAAGTGATGTATCTCACTCTACAGTGTAAGTAATGTATCTCACTCCACAGTGTAAGTAATGTATCTCACTCTACAGTGTAAGTAATGTATCTCACTCCACAGTGTGAGTAATGTATCTCACCCCACAGTGGAAGTAATGTATCTCTCCATACAGTGTAAGTAATGTATCTCATTCCACAGTGTAAGTGGTGTATCTCACTCCACAGTGAAAGTAATATATCTCACTCTACAGTGGACGTAATGTATCTCACCCCACTGTGTAAGTAATGTACCTCACTCTATAGTGTAAATAATGTATCTCACTCTATAGTGTAAGTAATGTATCTCACTTCACAGTGTGAGTAATGTATCTCACTCTTCAGTGTAGGTAGTGTATCTCACTCTACAGTGTAAGTAATGTATCTCACTCCACAGTGTGAGTAATGTATCTCACTCTTCAGTGAAAGTAATGTATCTCACTCTACAGTGTAAGTAGTGTATCTCACTCTTCTGTGTAAGTAATGTATCACAGTCTACAGTGCAAGTAATGTATCTCACTCCACAGTGTAAGTAATGTATCTCACCCCACAGTGGAAGTAATGTATCTCTCCCTACAGTGTAAGGAATGTATCTCATTCCACAGTGTAAGTATTGTATCTCACTCCACAGTGTAAGTAATACATCTCACTCTACAGTGGAAGTAATGTATCTCTCTCCACAGTGTGAGTAATGTATCTCACTCCACAGTGAAAGTAATATATCTCACTCTACAGTGGACGTAATGTATCTCACCCCACTGTGTAAGTAATGTACCTCACTCTATAGTGTAAATAATGTATCTCACTCTATAGTGTAAGTAATGTATCTCACTTCACAGTGTGAGTAATGTATCTCACTCTTCAGTGTAGGTAGTGTATCTCACTCTACAGTGGATGTAATGTATCTCACTCCACAGTGTGAGTAATGTATCTCACTCTTCAGTGTAAGTAATGTATCTCACTCTACAGTGTAAGTAATGTATCTCACTCTTCAGTGTAAGTAATGTATCTCACTCCACAGTGTGAGTAACATATCTCACTCCACAGTGTGAGTAATGTATCTCACCCCACAGTGGAAGTAATGTATCTCACTCCACAGTGTAAGTAATGTATCTCATTACACAGTGTAAGTAATATATCTCACTCCACAGTGTGAGTAATGTATCTCACCCCACAGTGGAAGTAATGTATCTCACTCTACAGTGTAAGTAATGTATCTCACTCTACAGTAGAAGTAATGTATCTCACTCCACAGTGTAAGTAATGTATCTATCTCTACAGTGTAAGTAATGTATCTCACTCCACAGTGTAAGTAATGTATCTCACTCTACAGTGGAAGTAATGTATCTCATTCCACAGTGTAAGTAATGTATCTCACTCTACAATGTAAGCAATGTATCTCACTCTACAGTGGAAGTAATGTATCTCACTCCACAGTGTAAGTAATGTATCTCACTCTGCAGTGTAGGTAATGTATGTCACTCTTCAACAGAAGTAATGTATCTCACTCTACGGTGAAAGTAATGTATCTCATTCCACAGTGTAAGTAATGTATCTGATTCCACAGTGCAAGTAATGTATCTCATTCCACAGTGTAAGTAATACATCTCACTCTTCAGTGTAAGTAATGTATCTCACTCTACAGTGTAAGTAATGTATCTCACTCTTCTGTGTAAGTAATGTATCACAGTCTACAGTGGAAGTAATGTATCTCACTCCACAGTGTAAGTAATGTATCTGATTCCACAGTGCAAGTAATGTATCTCACTCCACAGTGTGAGTAATGTTTCTCACCCCACAGTGGAAGTAATGTATCTCTCCCTACAGTGTAAGTAATGTATCTTATTCCACAGTGTAAGTAGTGTATCTCACTCCACAGTGTAAGTAATACATCTCACTCTACAGTGTGAGTAATGTATCTCACTCCACAGTGAAAGTAATATATCTCACTCTACAGTGGACGTAATGTATCTCACCCCACTGTGTAAGTAATGTACCTCACTCTATAGTGTAAATAATGTATCTCACTCTATAGTGTAAGTAATGTATCTCACTTCACAGTGTGAGTAATGTATCTCACTCTTCAGTGTAGGTAGTGTATCTCACTCTACAGTGGATGTAATGTATCTCACTCCACAGTGTAAGTAATGTATCTCACTCTACAGTGGAAGTAATGTATCTCATTCCACAGTGTAAGTAATGTATCTCACTCCACAGTGTAAGTAGTGTACCTCACTCTACAGTGTAAGTAATGTATCTCAACCCACAGTGTAAGTTATGTATGTCAACCCACAGTGTAAGTAATGTATCTCATTCCACAGTGTAGGTAATGTATCTCAGTCCACAGTGTAAGTAATGTATCTCACTCTACATTGGAAGTAATGTATCTCAACCCACAGTGTAAGTAATGTATCTCACTCTACAGTGTAAGGAATGTATCTCAACCCACAGTGTAAGTAATGTATCCCACTCTAAAGTGTAAGTGTTGTATTGCACTCCACAGTGTAAGTAATGTATCTCACGCTACAGTGTAAGTGATGTATCTCATTCCACAGTGTAAGTAATGTATCTCACTTCACAGCGTAAGTAATGTATCTCACTCTACAGTGGAAGTAATGTATCTCACTCTACAGCGAAAGTAATGTATCTCACCCCACTGTGTAAGTAATGTATCTCACTCTATAGTGTAAGTAATGTATCTCACCTCACAGTGTAAGTAATGTATCTCACTCCACAGTGTAAGTAATGTATCTCACTTTTCGGTGTAAGTAATGTATCTCACTCTACAATGTAAGTAATGTATCTCACTCTACAGTGGAAGTAATGTATCTCACTCTGCAGTGTAAGTAATGTATCTCACTCTTCAGTGTAAGTGATGTATCTCACTCTACAGTGTAAGTAATGTATCTCACTCCACAGTGTAAGTAATGTATCTCACTCTACAGTGTAAGTAATGTATCTCACTCCACAGTGTGAGTAATGTATCTCACCCCACAGTGGAAGTAATGTATCTCTCCACACAGTGTAAGTAATGTATCTCATTCCACAGTGTAAGTGGTGTATCTCACTCCACAGTGAAAGTAATATATATCACTCTACAGTGGACGTAATGTATCTCACCCCACTGTGTAAGTAATGTACCTCACTCTATAGTGTAAATAATGTATCTCACTCTATAGTGTAAGTAATGTATCTCACTTCACAGTGTGAGTAATGTATCTCACTCTTCAGTGTAGGTAGTGTATCTCACTCTACAGTGTAAGTAATGTATCTCACTCCACAGTGTGAGTAATGTATCTCACTCTTCAGTGTAAGTAATGTATCTCACTCTACAGTGTAAGTAATGTATCTCACTCTTCTGTGTAAGTAATGTATCACAGTCTACAGTGTAAGTAATGTATCTAACTCCACAGTGTAAGTAATGTATCTCATTCCACAGTGCAAGTAATGTATCTCACTCCACAGTGTGACTAATGTATCTCACCCCACAGTGGAAGTAATGTATCTCTCCCTACAGTGTAAGGAATGTATATCATTCCACAGTGTAAGTAGTGTATCTCACTCCACAGTGTAAGTAATACATCTCACTCTACAGTGGAAGTAATGTATCTCTCTCCACAGTGTGAGTAATGTATCTCACTCCACAGTGAAAGTAATATATCTCACTCTACAGTGGACGTAATGTATCTCACCCCACTGTGTAAGTAATGTACCTCACTCTATAGTGTAAATAATGTATCTCACTCTATAGTGTAAGTAATGTATCTCACTTCACAGTGTGAGTAATGTATCTCACTCTTCAGTGTAGGTAGTGTATCTCACTCTACAGTGGATGTAATGTATCTCACTCCACAGTGTGAGTAATGTATCTCACTCTTCAGTGTAAGTAATGTATCTCACTCTACAGTGTAAGTAATGTATCTCACTCTTCAGTGTAAGTAATGTATCTCACTCCACAGTGTGAGAAACATATCTCACTCCACAGTGTGAGTAATGTATCTCACCCCACAGTGGAAGTAATGTATCTCACTCTACAGTGTAAGTAATGTATCTCATTCCACAGTGTAAGTAATATATCTCACTCCACAGTGTGAGTAATGTATCTCACCCCACAGTGGAAGTACTGTATCTCACTCTACAGTGTAAGTAATGTATCTCACTCTACAGTAGAAGTAATGTATCTAACTCCACAGTGTAAGTAATGTATCTATCTCTACAGTGTAAGTAATGTATCTCACTCCACAGTGTAAGTAATGTATCTCACTCTACAGTGGAAGTAATGTATCTCATTCCACAGTGTAAGTAATGTATCTCACTCTACAATGTAAGCAATGTATCTCACTCTACAGTGGAAGTAATGTATCTCACTCCACAGTGTAAGTAATGTATCTCACTCTGCAGTGTAGGTAATGTATGTCACTCTTCAGCAGAAGTAATGTATCTCACTCTACTGTGAATTTATGTATCTCATTCCACAGTGTAAGTAATGTATCTCACTCTACAGTGTAAGTAATGTATCTCAACCCACGGTGTAAGTAATGTATGTCAACCCACAGTGTCAGTAATGTATCTCATTCCACAGTGTAAGTAATGTATCTCATTCCACAGTGTAAGTAATACATCTCACTCTTCAGTGTAAGTAATGTATCTCACTCTACAGTGTAAGTAATGTATCTCACTCTTCTGTGTAAGTAATGTATCACAGTCTACAGTGGAAGTAATGTATCTCACTCCACAGTGTAAGTAATGTATCTGATTCCACAGTGCAAGTAATGTATCTCACTCCACAGTGTGAGTAATGTTTCTCACCCCACAGTTGAAGTAATGTATCTCTCCCTACAGTGTAAGTAATGTATCTTATTCCACAGTGTAAGTAGTGTATCTCACTCCACAGTGTAAGTAATACATCTCACTCTACAGTGGAAGTAATGTATCTCTCTCCACAGTGTGAGTAATGTATCTCACTCCACAGTGAAAGTAATATATCTCACTCTACAGTGGACGTAATGTATCTCACCCCACTGTGTAAGTAATGTACCTCACTCTATAGTGTAAATAATGTATCTCACTCTATAGTGTAAGTAATGTATCTCACTTCACAGTGTGAGTAATGTATCTCACTCTTCAGTGTAGGTAGTGTATCTCACTCTACAGTGGATGTAATGTATCTCACTCCACAGTGTGAGTAGTGTATCTCACTCTTCAGTGTAAGTAATGTATCTCACTCTACAGTGTAAGTAATGTATCTCACTCTTTAGTGTAAGTAATGTATCTCATTCCACAGTGTGAGTAAGATATCTCACTCCACAGTGTGAGTAATGTATCTCACCCCACAGTGGAAGTAGTGTATCTCACTCTACAGTGTAAGTAATATATCTCATTACACAGTGTAAGTAATGTATCTCACCCAACAGTGTAAGTAATGTATCTCACTCTATAGTGTAAATAATGTATCTCACTCTATAGTGTAAGTAATGTATCTCACTTCACAGTGTAAGTAATGTATCTCACTCTTCAGTGTAAGTAATGTATCTCACTCTACAGTGGAAGTAATGTATCTCATTCCACAGTGTAAGTAATGTATCTCACTCTTCAATGTAAGTAATGTATCTCACTCTACAGTGGAAGTAATGTATCTCACTCCAGAGTGTAAGTAATGTATCTCACTCTGCAGTGTAGGTAATGTATCTCACTCTTCAGCGGAAGTAATGTATCTCACTCTACGGTGTAAGTAATGTATCTCATTCCACAGTGTGAGTAATGTATCTCACTCCACAGTGTAAGTAATGTATCTCACTCTACAGTGTAAGTAATGTATCTCAACCCACGGTGTAAGTAATGTTTGTCCACCCACAGTGTAAGTAATGTATCTCATTCCACAGTGTAAGTAATGTATCTCATTCCACAGTGTGAGTAATACATCTCACTCTTCAGTGTAAGTAATGTATCTCACTCTACAGTGTAAGTAATGTATCTCACTCTTCTGTGTATGTAATGTATCACAGTCTACAGTGTAAGTAATGTATCTCATTCCACAGTGTAAGTAATGTATCTCATTCCACAGTGCAAGTAATGTATCTCACTCCACAGTGTGAGTAATGTATCTCACCCCACAGTGGAAGTAATGTATCTCTCCCTACAGTGTAAGTAATGTATCTCATTCCACAGTGTAAGTAGTGTATCTCACTCCACAGTGTAAGTAATACGTCTCACTCTACAGTGGAAGTAATGTATCTCTCTCCACAGTGTGAGTAATGTATCTCACTCCACAGTGAAAGTAATATATCTCACTCTACAGTGGACGTAATGTATCTCACCCCACTGTGTAAGTAATGTACCTCACTCTATAGTGTAAATAATGCATCTCACTCTATAGTGTAAGTAATGTATCTCACTTCACAGTGTGAGTACTGTATCTCACTCTTCAGTGTAGGTAGTGTATCTCACTCAACAGTGGATGTAATGTATCTCACTCCACAGTGTGAGTAATGTATCTCACTCTTCAGTGTAAGTAATGTATCTCACTCTACAGTGTAAGTAATGTATCTCACTCCTCAGTGTAAGTAATGTATCTCATTCCACAGTGTGAGTAATATATCTCACTCCACAGTGTGAGTAATGTATCTCACCCCACAGTGGAAGTAATGTATCTCACTCTACAGTGTAAGTAATGTATCTCATTCCACAGTGTAAGTAATATATCTCACTCCACAGTGTGAGTAATGTATCTCACCCCACAGTGGAAGTAATGTATCTCACTCTACAGTGTAAGAAATGTATCTCACTCTACAGTGTAAGTAATGTATCTCACTCCACAGTGTAAGTAATGTATCTCACTCTGCACTGTAAGTAATGTATGTCACTCTTCAGTGTAAGTAATGTATCTCACTCTACAGTGTAAGTAATGTATCTCATTCCACAGTGTAAGTAATGTATCTCACTCCACAGTGTAAGTAATGTACCTCACTCTACAGTGTAAGGAATGTATCTCAACCCACAGTGTAAGTTATGTATGTCAACCCACAGTGTAAGTAATGTATCTCATTCCACAGTGTAGGTAATGTATCTCAGTCCACAGTGTAAGTAATGTATCTCACTCTACATTGGAAGTAATGTATCTCAACCCACAGTGTAAGTAATGTATCTCACTCTACAGTGTAAGGAATGTATCTCAACCCACAGTGTAAGTAATGTATCCCACTCTACAGTGTAAGTGTTGTATTGCACTCCACAGTGTAAGTAATGTATCTCACTCTACAGTGTAAGTGATGTATCTCATTCCACAGTGTAAGTAATGTATCTCACTTCACAGCGTAAGTAATGTATCTCACTCTACAGTGGAAGTAATGTATCTCACTCTACAGTGTAAGTAATGTATCTCACCCCACTGTGTAAGTAATGTATCTCACTCTATTGTGTAAATAATATATCTCACTCTATAGTGTAAGTAATGTATCTCACTTCACAGTGTAAGTAATGTATCTCACTCTTCAGTGTAAGTAATGTATCTCACCTCACAGTGTAAGTAATGTATCTCACTCCACAGTGTAAGTAATGTATCTCACTTTTCGGTGTAAGTAATGTATCTCACTCTACAATGTAAGTAATGTAACTCACTCTACAGTGTAAGTAATGTATCTCACTCTGCAGTGTAAGTAATGTATCTCACTCTTCAGTGTAAGTGATGTATCTCACTCTACAGTGTAAGTAATGTATCTCACTCCACAGTGTAAGTAATATATATCACTCTACAGTGTAAGTAATGTATCTCACTCCACAGTGTGAGTAATGTATCTCACCACACAGTGGAAGTAATGTATCTCTCCCTACAGTGTAAGTAATGTATCTCACTCCACAGTGTAAGTAGTGTTTCTCACTCCACAGTGTAAGTAATACATCTCACTCTACAGTGGAAGTAATGTATCTCTCTCCACAGTGTGATTAATGTATCTCACTCCACAGTGAAAGCAATATATCTCACTCTACAGTGGACGTAATGTATCTCACCCCACTGTGTAAGTAATGTACCTCACTCTATAGTGTAAATAATGTATCTCACTCTATAGTGTAAGTAATGTATCTCACTTCACAGTGTGAGTAATGTATCTCACTCTTCAGTGTAGGTACTGTATCTCACTCTACAGTGGATGTAATGTATCTCACTCCACAGTGTGAGTAATGTATCTCACTCTTCAGTGTAAGTAATGTATCTCCCTCTACAGTGTAAGTAATGTATCTCACTCTTCAGTGTAAGTAATGTATCTCATTCCACAGTGTGAGTAATATATCTCACTCCACAGTGTGAGTAATGTATCTCACCCCACAGTGGAAGTAATGAATCTCACTCTACAGTGTAAGTAATGTATCTCATTACACAGTGTAAGTAATATATCTCACTCCACAGTGTGAGTAATGTATCTCACCCCACAGTGGAAGTAATGTATCTCACTCTACAGTGTAAGTAATGTATCTCACTCTACAGTAGAAGTAATGTATCTAACTCCACAGTGGAAGTAATGTATCTATCTCTACAGTGGAAGTAATGTATCTCACTCCACAGTGTAAGTAATGTATCTCACTCTACAGTGGAAGTAATGTATCTCATTCCACAGTGTAAGTAATGTATCTCACTCTACAATGTAAGCAATGTATCTCACTCTACAGTGGAAGTAATGTATCTCACTCCACAGTGTAAGTAATGTATCTCACTCTGCAGTGTAGGTAATGTATGTCACTCTTCAGCGGAAGTAATGTATCTCAACCCACGGTGTAAGTAATGTTTGTCCACCCACAGTGTAAGTAATGTATCTCATTCCACAGTGTAAGTAATGTATCTCATTCCACAGTGTAAGTAATACATCTCACTCTTCAGTGTAAGTAATGTATCTCACTCTACAGTGTAAGTAATGTATCTCACTCTTCTGTGTAAGTAATGTATCACAGTCTACAGTGGAAGTAATGTATCTAACTCCACAGTGTATGTAATGTATCTCATTCCACAGTGCAAGTAATGTATCTCACTCCACAGTGTGAGTAATGTATCTCACCCCACAGTGGAAGTAATGTATCTCTCCCTACAGTGTTAGTAATGTATCTCATTCCACAGTGTAAGTAGTGTATCTCACTCCACAGTGTAAGTAATACATCTCACTCTACAGTGGAAGTAATGTATCTCTCTCCACAGTGTGAGTAATGTATCTCACTCCACAGTGAAAGTAATATATCTCACTCTACAGTGGACGTAATGTATCTCACCCCACTGTGTAAGTAATGTACCTCACTCTATAGTGTAAATAATGTATCTCACTCTATAGTGTAAGTAATGTATCTCACTTCACAGTGTGAGTAATGTATCTCACTCTTCAGTGTAGGTAGTGTATCTCACTCAACAGTGGATGTATTGTATCTCACTCCACAGTGTGAGTAATGTATATCACTCTTCAGTGTAAGTAATGTATCTCACTCTACAGTGTAAGTAATGTATCTCACTCTTCAGTGTATGTAATGTATCTCATTCCACAGTGTGAGTAATATATCTCACTCCACAGTGTGAGTAATGTATCTCACCCCACAGTGGAAGTAATGCATCTCACTCTACAGTGTAAGTAATGTATCTCATTCCACAGTGTAAGTAATATATCTCACTCCACAGTGTGAGTAATGTATCTCACCCCACAGTGGAAGTAATGTATCTCACTCTACAGTGTAAGTAATGTATCTCTACAGTAGAAGTAATGTATCTAACTCCACAGTGTAAGTAATGTATCTATCTCTACAGTGTAAGTAATGTATCTCACTCCACAGTGTAAGTAATGTATCTCACTCTACAGTGGAAGTAATGTATCTCATTCCACAGTGTAAGTAATGTATCTCACTCTATAGTGTAAGTAGTGTATCTCACTCTACAGTGGAAGTAATGTATCTCACTCCACAGTGTAAGTAATGTATCTCACTCTGCAGTGTAGGTAATGTATGTGACTCTTCAGCGGAAGTAATGTATCTCACTCTACGGTGTAAGTAATGTATCTCATTCCACAGTGTAAGTAATGTATCTCACTCCACAGTGTAAGTAATGTATCTCACTCTACAGTTTAAGTAATGTATCTCAACCCACGGTGTAAGTAATGTATGTCAACCCACAGTGTAAGTAATGTATCTCATTCCACAGTGTAAGTAATGTATCTCATTCCACAGTGTAAGTAATGTATCTTATTCCACAGTGTAAGTGATGTATCTCACTCTACAATGTAAGTAATGCATCCCACTCTACAGTGGAAGTAATGTATGTCACTCTTCAGTGGAAGAAATGTATCTCACTCTACAGTGTAAGTAATGTATCTCACTCCACAGTGTAAGTAATGTGTCTCACTCTACAGTGTAAGTAATGTATCTCAACCCACGGTGTAAGTAATGTATGTCAACCCACAGTGTAAGTAGTGTATCTCATTCCACAGTGTAAGTAATGTATCTCTTTCCACTGTGTAAGTAATGTATCTCACTCTACAGTGTAAGTGATGTATCTCACTCTACAATGTATGTAATGTATCTCACTCTACAGTGGAAGTAGTGTATCTCACTCCACAGTGTAGGTAATGTATCTCACTCTACAGTGTAAGTAATGTATGTCACTCTTCAGTGGAAGTAATGTATCTCACTCTACAGTGTAAGTAATGTATGTCACTCTTCAGTGGAAGTAATGTATCTCACTCTACAGTGTAAGTAATGTATCTCATTCCACAGTGTAAGTAATGTATCTCACTCCACAGTGTAAGTAATGTGTCTCACTCTACAGTGTAAGTAATGTATCTCAACCCACGGTGTAAGTAATGTATGTCATCCCACAGTGTAAGTAATGTATCTCATTCCACAGTGTAAGTAAGGTATCTCATTCCACTGTGTAAGTAATGTATCTCACTCTACAGTGTAAGTGATGTGTCTCACTCTACAATGTAAGTAATGTATCTCATTCCACAGTGTAAATAATGTATCTCACTCCACAGTGTAAGTAATGTATCTCAACCCACAGTGTAAGTTATGTATGTCAACCCACAGTGTAATTAATACATCTCACTCTACAGTGGAAGTAATGTATCTCTCTCCACAGTGTGAGTAATGTATCTCACTCCACAGTGAAAGTAATATATCTCACTCTACAGTGGACGTAATGTATCTCACCCCACTGTGTAAGTAATGTACCTCACTCTATAGTGTAAATAATGTATCTCACTCTATAGTGTAAGTAATGTATCTCACTTCACAGTGTGAGTAATGTATCTCACTCTTCAGTGTAGGTAGTGTATCTCACTCTACAGTGGATGTAATGTATCTCACTCCACAGTGTAAGTAATGTATCTCACTCTAAAATGTAAGTAATGTATCTCACTCTACAGTGGAAGTAATGTATCTCACTCCACAGTGTAAGTAATGTATCTCACTCTGCCGTGTATTTAATGTATGTCACTCTTCAGTGGAAGTAATGTATCTCACTCTACAGTGTAAGTAATGTATCTCATTCCACAGTGTAAGTAATGTATCTCACTCTATAGTGTAAGTAGTGTATCTCACTCTACAGTGTAAGTAATGTATCTCACTCCACAGTGTAAGTAATGTATCTTATTCCACAGTGTAAGTAATGTATGTCAGTCCACAGTGTAAGTATTGTATCTCACTCTACAATGGAAGTAATGTATCTCAACCCACAGTGTAAGTAGTGTACCTCAATCTACAGTGTAAGTAATGTATCTCAACCCACAGTGTAAGTAATGTGTCCCACTCTACAGTGTAAGTAATCTTTTTCACTCTACAGTGTAAGTAATGTATCTCACTCTACAGTGGAAGTAATGTATCTCATTCCACAGTGTAAGTAATGTATCTCACTCCACAGTGTAAGTAATGTATCTCACTCTACAGTGGAAGTAATGTATCTCACTCCACAGTGTAAGTAATGTATCTCACTCTACAGTGGAAGTAATGTATCTCAACCCACTGTGTAAGTAATGTATCTCACTCTACAATGTAAGTAATGTATCTCACCCCACAGTGTAAGTAGTGTATCTCACTCTACAGTGTAAGTAATGTATCTCACCCCACAGTGTAAGTAATGTATCTCACTCTACAGTGTAAGTAATGTATCTCATTCCACAGTGTAAGTAATGTATCTCACTCTATAGTGTAAGTAATGTATCTCACTCTACAGTGTAAGTATTGTATCTCAACCCACAGTGTAAGTAATGTATCTCATTCCACAGTGTAAGTAATGTATGTCAGTCCACAGTGTAAGTATTGTATCTCACTGTACAATGGAAGTAATGTATCTCAACCCACAGTGTAAGTAGTGTACCTCACTCTACAGTGTAAGTAATGTATCTCAACCCACAGTGTAAGTAATGTGTCCCACTCTACAGTGTAAGTAATCTATTTCACTCCACAGTGTAAGTAATGTATCTCACTCTACAGTGGAAGTAATGTATCTCATTCCACAGTGTAAGTAATGTATCTCACTCCACAGTGTAAGTAATGTATCTCACTCTACAGTGGAAGTAGTGTATCTCACTCCACAGTGTAAATAATGTATCTCACTCTATAGTGTAAGTAATGTATCTCACTTCACAGTGTGAGTAATGTATCTCACTCTTCAGTGTAGGTAGTGTATCTCACTCTACAGTGGATGTAATGTATCTCACTCCACAGTGTAAGTAATGTATCTCACTCTAAAATGTAAGTAATGTATCTCACTCTACAGTGGAAGTAATGTATCTCACTCCACAGTGTAAGTAATGTATCTCACTCTGCCGTGTATTTAATGTATGTCACTCTTCAGTGGAAGTAATGTATCTCACTCTACAGTGTAAGTAATGTATCTCATTCCACAGTGTAAGTAATGTATCTCACTCTATAGTGTAAGTAGTGTATCTCACTCTACAGTGTAAGTAATGTATCTCACTCCACAGTGTAAGTAATGTATCTTATTCCACAGTGTAAGTAATGTATGTCAGTCCACAGTGTAAGTATTGTATCTCACTCTACAATGGAAGTAATGTATCTCAACCCACAGTGTAAGTAGTGTACCTCAATCTACAGTGTAAGTAATGTATCTCAACCCACAGTGTAAGTAATGTGTCCCACTCTACAGTGTAAGTAATCTTTTTCACTCTACAGTGTAAGTAATGTATCTCACTCTACAGTGGAAGTAATGTATCTCATTCCACAGTGTAAGTAATGTATCTCACTCCACAGTGTAAGTAATGTATCTCACTCTACAGTGGAAGTAATGTATCTCACTCCACAGTGTAAGTAATGTATCTCACTCTACAGTGGAAGTAATGTATCTCAACCCACTGTGTAAGTAATGTATCTCACTCTACAATGTAAGTAATGTATCTCACCCCACAGTGTAAGTAGTGTATCTCACTCTACAGTGTAAGTAATGTATCTCACCCCACAGTGTAAGTAATGTATCTCACTCTACAGTGTAAGTAATGTATCTCATTCCACAGTGTAAGTAATGTATCTCACTCTATAGTGTAAGTAATGTATCTCACTCTACAGTGTAAGTATTGTATCTCAACCCACAGTGTAAGTAATGTATCTCATTCCACAGTGTAAGTAATGTATGTCAGTCCACAGTGTAAGTATTGTATCTCACTGTACAATGGAAGTAATGTATCTCAACCCACAGTGTAAGTAGTGTACCTCACTCTACAGTGTAAGTAATGTATCTCAACCCACAGTGTAAGTAATGTGTCCCACTCTACAGTGTAAGTAATCTATTTCACTCCACAGTGTAAGTAATGTATCTCACTCTACAGTGGAAGTAATGTATCTCATTCCACAGTGTAAGTAATGTATCTCACTCCACAGTGTAAGTAATGTATCTCACTCTACAGTGGAAGTAGTGTATCTCACTCCACAGTGTAAGTAATGTATCTCACTCTTCAGTGTAAGTAATGTATCTCCCTCTACAGTGTAAGTAATGTATCTCA
Source organism: Haliotis asinina (assembly GCF_037392515.1). NCBI lineage: Eukaryota > Metazoa > Mollusca > Gastropoda > Lepetellida > Haliotidae > Haliotis > Haliotis asinina. The sequence continues at coordinate 30,411,822 of NC_090283.1, read as the reverse complement.
CTCTTCAGTGTAAGTAATGTATCTCATTCCACAGTGTGAGTAATATATCTCACTCCACAGTGTGAGTAATGTATCTCACTCTACAGTGGAAGTAATGTATCTCCCTCTACAGTGTAAGTAATGTATCTCACTCTTCAGTGTAAGTAATGTATCTCATTCCACAGTGTGAGTAATATATCTCACTCCACAGTGTGAGTAATGTATCTCACCCCACAGTGGAAGTAATGTATCTCACTCTACAGTGTAAGTAATGTATCTCATTACACAGTGTAAGTAATATATCTCACTCCACAGTGTGAGTAATGTATCTCACCCCACAGTGGAAGTAATGTATCTCACTCTACAGTGTAAGTAATGTATCTCACTCTACAGTAGAAGTAATGTATCTAACTCCACAGTGGAAGTAATGTATCTATCTCTACAGTGGAAGTAATGTATCTCACTCCACAGTGTAAGTAATGTATCTCACTCTACAGTGGAAGTAATGTATCTCATTCCACAGTGTAAGTAATGTATCTCACTCTACAATGTAAGCAATGTATCTCACTCTACAGTGGAAGTAATGTATCTCACTCCACAGTGTAAGTAATGTATCTCACTCTGCAGTGTAGGTAATGTATGTCACTCTTCAGCGGAAGTAATGTATCTCAACCCACGGTGTAAGTAATGTTTGTCCACCCACAGTGTAAGTAATGTATCTCATTCCACAGTGTAAGTAATGTATCTCATTCCACAGTGTAAGTAATACATCTCACTCTTCAGTGTAAGTAATGTATCTCACTCTACAGTGTAAGTAATGTATCTCACTCTTCTGTGTAAGTAATGTATCACAGTCTACAGTGGAAGTAATGTATCTAACTCCACAGTGTATGTAATGTATCTCATTCCACAGTGCAAGTAATGTATCTCACTCCACAGTGTGAGTAATGTATCTCACCCCACAGTGGAAGTAATGTATCTCTCCCTACAGTGTTAGTAATGTATCTCATTCCACAGTGTAAGTAGTGTATCTCACTCCACAGTGTAAGTAATACATCTCACTCTACAGTGGAAGTAATGTATCTCTCTCCACAGTGTGAGTAATGTATCTCACTCCACAGTGAAAGTAATATATCTCACTCTACAGTGGACGTAATGTATCTCACCCCACTGTGTAAGTAATGTACCTCACTCTATAGTGTAAATAATGTATCTCACTCTATAGTGTAAGTAATGTATCTCACTTCACAGTGTGAGTAATGTATCTCACTCTTCAGTGTAGGTAGTGTATCTCACTCAACAGTGGATGTATTGTATCTCACTCCACAGTGTGAGTAATGTATATCACTCTTCAGTGTAAGTAATGTATCTCACTCTACAGTGTAAGTAATGTATCTCACTCTTCAGTGTATGTAATGTATCTCATTCCACAGTGTGAGTAATATATCTCACTCCACAGTGTGAGTAATGTATCTCACCCCACAGTGGAAGTAATGCATCTCACTCTACAGTGTAAGTAATGTATCTCATTCCACAGTGTAAGTAATATATCTCACTCCACAGTGTGAGTAATGTATCTCACCCCACAGTGGAAGTAATGTATCTCACTCTACAGTGTAAGTAATGTATCTCTACAGTAGAAGTAATGTATCTAACTCCACAGTGTAAGTAATGTATCTATCTCTACAGTGTAAGTAATGTATCTCACTCCACAGTGTAAGTAATGTATCTCACTCTACAGTGGAAGTAATGTATCTCATTCCACAGTGTAAGTAATGTATCTCACTCTATAGTGTAAGTAGTGTATCTCACTCTACAGTGGAAGTAATGTATCTCACTCCACAGTGTAAGTAATGTATCTCACTCTGCAGTGTAGGTAATGTATGTGACTCTTCAGCGGAAGTAATGTATCTCACTCTACGGTGTAAGTAATGTATCTCATTCCACAGTGTAAGTAATGTATCTCACTCCACAGTGTAAGTAATGTATCTCACTCTACAGTTTAAGTAATGTATCTCAACCCACGGTGTAAGTAATGTATGTCAACCCACAGTGTAAGTAATGTATCTCATTCCACAGTGTAAGTAATGTATCTCATTCCACAGTGTAAGTAATGTATCTTATTCCACAGTGTAAGTGATGTATCTCACTCTACAATGTAAGTAATGCATCCCACTCTACAGTGGAAGTAATGTATGTCACTCTTCAGTGGAAGAAATGTATCTCACTCTACAGTGTAAGTAATGTATCTCACTCCACAGTGTAAGTAATGTGTCTCACTCTACAGTGTAAGTAATGTATCTCAACCCACGGTGTAAGTAATGTATGTCAACCCACAGTGTAAGTAGTGTATCTCATTCCACAGTGTAAGTAATGTATCTCTTTCCACTGTGTAAGTAATGTATCTCACTCTACAGTGTAAGTGATGTATCTCACTCTACAATGTATGTAATGTATCTCACTCTACAGTGGAAGTAGTGTATCTCACTCCACAGTGTAGGTAATGTATCTCACTCTACAGTGTAAGTAATGTATGTCACTCTTCAGTGGAAGTAATGTATCTCACTCTACAGTGTAAGTAATGTATGTCACTCTTCAGTGGAAGTAATGTATCTCACTCTACAGTGTAAGTAATGTATCTCATTCCACAGTGTAAGTAATGTATCTCACTCCACAGTGTAAGTAATGTGTCTCACTCTACAGTGTAAGTAATGTATCTCAACCCACGGTGTAAGTAATGTATGTCATCCCACAGTGTAAGTAATGTATCTCATTCCACAGTGTAAGTAAGGTATCTCATTCCACTGTGTAAGTAATGTATCTCACTCTACAGTGTAAGTGATGTGTCTCACTCTACAATGTAAGTAATGTATCTCATTCCACAGTGTAAATAATGTATCTCACTCCACAGTGTAAGTAATGTATCTCAACCCACAGTGTAAGTTATGTATGTCAACCCACAGTGTAATTAATACATCTCACTCTACAGTGGAAGTAATGTATCTCTCTCCACAGTGTGAGTAATGTATCTCACTCCACAGTGAAAGTAATATATCTCACTCTACAGTGGACGTAATGTATCTCACCCCACTGTGTAAGTAATGTACCTCACTCTATAGTGTAAATAATGTATCTCACTCTATAGTGTAAGTAATGTATCTCACTTCACAGTGTGAGTAATGTATCTCACTCTTCAGTGTAGGTAGTGTATCTCACTCTACAGTGGATGTAATGTATCTCACTCCACAGTGTAAGTAATGTATCTCACTCTAAAATGTAAGTAATGTATCTCACTCTACAGTGGAAGTAATGTATCTCACTCCACAGTGTAAGTAATGTATCTCACTCTGCCGTGTATTTAATGTATGTCACTCTTCAGTGGAAGTAATGTATCTCACTCTACAGTGTAAGTAATGTATCTCATTCCACAGTGTAAGTAATGTATCTCACTCTATAGTGTAAGTAGTGTATCTCACTCTACAGTGTAAGTAATGTATCTCACTCCACAGTGTAAGTAATGTATCTTATTCCACAGTGTAAGTAATGTATGTCAGTCCACAGTGTAAGTATTGTATCTCACTCTACAATGGAAGTAATGTATCTCAACCCACAGTGTAAGTAGTGTACCTCAATCTACAGTGTAAGTAATGTATCTCAACCCACAGTGTAAGTAATGTGTCCCACTCTACAGTGTAAGTAATCTTTTTCACTCTACAGTGTAAGTAATGTATCTCACTCTACAGTGGAAGTAATGTATCTCATTCCACAGTGTAAGTAATGTATCTCACTCCACAGTGTAAGTAATGTATCTCACTCTACAGTGGAAGTAATGTATCTCACTCCACAGTGTAAGTAATGTATCTCACTCTACAGTGGAAGTAATGTATCTCAACCCACTGTGTAAGTAATGTATCTCACTCTACAATGTAAGTAATGTATCTCACCCCACAGTGTAAGTAGTGTATCTCACTCTACAGTGTAAGTAATGTATCTCACCCCACAGTGTAAGTAATGTATCTCACTCTACAGTGTAAGTAATGTATCTCATTCCACAGTGTAAGTAATGTATCTCACTCTATAGTGTAAGTAATGTATCTCACTCTACAGTGTAAGTATTGTATCTCAACCCACAGTGTAAGTAATGTATCTCATTCCACAGTGTAAGTAATGTATGTCAGTCCACAGTGTAAGTATTGTATCTCACTGTACAATGGAAGTAATGTATCTCAACCCACAGTGTAAGTAGTGTACCTCACTCTACAGTGTAAGTAATGTATCTCAACCCACAGTGTAAGTAATGTGTCCCACTCTACAGTGTAAGTAATCTATTTCACTCCACAGTGTAAGTAATGTATCTCACTCTACAGTGGAAGTAATGTATCTCATTCCACAGTGTAAGTAATGTATCTCACTCCACAGTGTAAGTAATGTATCTCACTCTACAGTGGAAGTAGTGTATCTCACTCCACAGTGTAAGTAATGTATCTCACTCTACAGTGTAAGTAATGTATCTCAACCCACTGTGTAAGTAATGTATCTCACTCTACAATGTAAGTAATGTATCTCACCCCACAGTGTAAGTAATGTATCTCACTCTACAGTGTAAGTAGTGTATGTCACTCTTCAGTGTAAGTGAGTGAGTTAATATTTAACGTCACATCGGCAATATTTTAGTCATGTCGCGACGGGAACATAAAATTGAAATGGAATATATGAGTATTATAAAAACCTGTCGACAAAGGACAGTAAACCAACTAGAATGTAAAACTATTAACTAGACCTAAAACAATTTATGTATAGAGGACAATACAATATAAAAATGAGCTATAGATTGATCTAACAACCGAAGTAGATCACCATACTAGGGACCATGGGGACTTACAGTACTTTTGCTATCTGCATAGACCCTAGCTGGATTTATATCATCCCCTCAGCCGTCAGCAATTTGGGAAATCTAGCTATACAATAAAAAGACACTTATTGTACGATTAAAAACCTGGAAATTTAGAATTTACTTTGAATGTTTGTGGACTTACGTACCCTCTCAGGAGGACAATAATTTTACGGTACTTCAACCCCCTTCGAGGATATAGCCACTAGCAATCTTAGTTGCTAATTCAACTTCCAGTCATAAAATATTTATCTATCTACAAGTCACGTAACGGGTTTAATTCTTTTCAGTGTAAGTAATGTATTTCACTCTACAGTGTAATTAATGCATCACTCTCCACAGTGTAAGTAGTGTGTCTCTCTACAGTGTAAGTAAAGTATCTCACTCTAAAGTATAAGTAATGTATCTCATACCACAGTGTAAGTAATGTATCTCCCTCCACAGTGTGAGTAATACATCTCACTCTTCAGTGTAAGTAATGTATCTCACTCTACAGTGTAAGTAATGTATCTCACTCTTCTGTGTATGTAATGTATCACAGTCTACAGTGTAAGTAATGTATCTCATTCCACAGTGTAAGTAATGTATCTCATTCCACAGTGTGAGTAATACATCTCACTCTTCAGTGTAAGTAATGTATCTCACTCTACAGTGTAAGTAATGTATCTCACTCTTCTGTGTATGTAATGTATCACAGTCTACAGTGTAAGTAATGTATCTCATTCCACAGTGTAAGTAATGTATCTCATTCCACAGTGCAAGTAATGTATCTCACTCCACAGTGTGAGTAATGTATCTCACCCCACAGTGGAAGTAATGTATCTCATTCCACAGTGTAAGTAGTGTATCTCACTCCACAGTGTAAGTAATACGTCTCACTCTACAGTGGAAGTAATGTATCTCTCTCCACAGTGTGAGTAATGTATCTCACTCCACAGTGAAAGTAATATATCTCACTCTACAGTGGACGTAATGTATCTCACCCCACTGTGTAAGTAATGTACCTCACTCTATAGTGTAAATAATGCATCTCACTCTATAGTGTAAGTAATGTATCTCACTTCACAGTGTGAGTACTGTATCTCACTCTTCAGTGTAGGTAGTGTATCTCACTCAACAGTGGATGTAATGTATCTCACTCCACAGTGTGAGTAATGTATCTCACTCTTCAGTGTAAGTAATGTATCTCACTCTACAGTGTAAGTAATGTATCTCACTCCTCAGTGTAAGTAATGTATCTCATTCCACAGTGTGAGTAATATATCTCACTCCACAGTGTGAGTAATGTATCTCACCCCACAGTGGAAGTAATGTATCTCACTCTACAGTGTAAGTAATGTATCTCATTCCACAGTGTAAGTAATATATCTCACTCCACAGTGTGAGTAATGTATCTCACCCCACAGTGGAAGTAATGTATCTCACTCTACAGTGTAAGAAATGTATCTCACTCTACAGTGTAAGTAATGTATCTCACTCCACAGTGTAAGTAATGTATCTCACTCTGCACTGTAAGTAATGTATGTCACTCTTCAGTGTAAGTAATGTATCTCACTCTACAGTGTAAGTAATGTATCTCATTCCACAGTGTAAGTAATGTATCTCACTCCACAGTGTAAGTAATGTACCTCACTCTACAGTGTAAGGAATGTATCTCAACCCACAGTGTAAGTTATGTATGTCAACCCACAGTGTAAGTAATGTATCTCATTCCACAGTGTAGGTAATGTATCTCAGTCCACAGTGTAAGTAATGTATCTCACTCTACATTGGAAGTAATGTATCTCAACCCACAGTGTAAGTAATGTATCTCACTCTACAGTGTAAGGAATGTATCTCAACCCACAGTGTAAGTAATGTATCCCACTCTACAGTGTAAGTGTTGTATTGCACTCCACAGTGTAAGTAATGTATCTCACTCTACAGTGTAAGTGATGTATCTCATTCCACAGTGTAAGTAATGTATCTCACTTCACAGCGTAAGTAATGTATCTCACTCTACAGTGGAAGTAATGTATCTCACTCTACAGTGTAAGTAATGTATCTCACCCCACTGTGTAAGTAATGTATCTCACTCTATTGTGTAAATAATATATCTCACTCTATAGTGTAAGTAATGTATCTCACTTCACAGTGTAAGTAATGTATCTCACTCTTCAGTGTAAGTAATGTATCTCACCTCACAGTGTAAGTAATGTATCTCACTCCACAGTGTAAGTAATGTATCTCACTTTTCGGTGTAAGTAATGTATCTCACTCTACAATGTAAGTAATGTAACTCACTCTACAGTGTAAGTAATGTATCTCACTCTGCAGTGTAAGTAATGTATCTCACTCTTCAGTGTAAGTGATGTATCTCACTCTACAGTGTAAGTAATGTATCTCACTCCACAGTGTAAGTAATATATATCACTCTACAGTGTAAGTAATGTATCTCACTCCACAGTGTGAGTAATGTATCTCACCACACAGTGGAAGTAATGTATCTCTCCCTACAGTGTAAGTAATGTATCTCACTCCACAGTGTAAGTAGTGTTTCTCACTCCACAGTGTAAGTAATACATCTCACTCTACAGTGGAAGTAATGTATCTCTCTCCACAGTGTGATTAATGTATCTCACTCCACAGTGAAAGCAATATATCTCACTCTACAGTGGACGTAATGTATCTCACCCCACTGTGTAAGTAATGTACCTCACTCTATAGTGTAAATAATGTATCTCACTCTATAGTGTAAGTAATGTATCTCACTTCACAGTGTGAGTAATGTATCTCACTCTTCAGTGTAGGTACTGTATCTCACTCTACAGTGGATGTAATGTATCTCACTCCACAGTGTGAGTAATGTATCTCACTCTTCAGTGTAAGTAATGTATCTCCCTCTACAGTGTAAGTAATGTATCTCACTCTTCAGTGTAAGTAATGTATCTCATTCCACAGTGTGAGTAATATATCTCACTCCACAGTGTGAGTAATGTATCTCACCCCACAGTGGAAGTAATGTATCTCACTCTACAGTGTAAGTAATGTATCTCATTACACAGTGTAAGTAATATATCTCACTCCACAGTGTGAGTAATGTATCTCACCCCACAGTGGAAGTAATGTATCTCACTCTACAGTGTAAGTAATGTATCTCACTCTACAGTAGAAGTAATGTATCTAACTCCACAGTGGAAGTAATGTATCTATCTCTACAGTGGAAGTAATGTATCTCACTCCACAGTGTAAGTAATGTATCTCACTCTACAGTGGAAGTAATGTATCTCATTCCACAGTGTAAGTAATGTATCTCACTCTACAATGTAAGCAATGTATCTCACTCTACAGTGGAAGTAATGTATCTCACTCCACAGTGTAAGTAATGTATCTCACTCTGCAGTGTAGGTAATGTATGTCACTCTTCAGCGGAAGTAATGTATCTCAACCCACGGTGTAAGTAATGTTTGTCCACCCACAGTGTAAGTAATGTATCTCATTCCACAGTGTAAGTAATGTATCTCATTCCACAGTGTAAGTAATACATCTCACTCTTCAGTGTAAGTAATGTATCTCACTCTACAGTGTAAGTAATGTATCTCACTCTTCTGTGTAAGTAATGTATCACAGTCTACAGTGGAAGTAATGTATCTAACTCCACAGTGTATGTAATGTATCTCATTCCACAGTGCAAGTAATGTATCTCACTCCACAGTGTGAGTAATGTATCTCACCCCACAGTGGAAGTAATGTATCTCTCCCTACAGTGTTAGTAATGTATCTCATTCCACAGTGTAAGTAGTGTATCTCACTCCACAGTGTAAGTAATACATCTCACTCTACAGTGGAAGTAATGTATCTCTCTCCACAGTGTGAGTAATGTATCTCACTCCACAGTGAAAGTAATATATCTCACTCTACAGTGGACGTAATGTATCTCACCCCACTGTGTAAGTAATGTACCTCACTCTATAGTGTAAATAATGTATCTCACTCTATAGTGTAAGTAATGTATCTCACTTCACAGTGTGAGTAATGTATCTCACTCTTCAGTGTAGGTAGTGTATCTCACTCAACAGTGGATGTATTGTATCTCACTCCACAGTGTGAGTAATGTATATCACTCTTCAGTGTAAGTAATGTATCTCACTCTACAGTGTAAGTAATGTATCTCACTCTTCAGTGTATGTAATGTATCTCATTCCACAGTGTGAGTAATATATCTCACTCCACAGTGTGAGTAATGTATCTCACCCCACAGTGGAAGTAATGCATCTCACTCTACAGTGTAAGTAATGTATCTCATTCCACAGTGTAAGTAATATATCTCACTCCACAGTGTGAGTAATGTATCTCACCCCACAGTGGAAGTAATGTATCTCACTCTACAGTGTAAGTAATGTATCTCTACAGTAGAAGTAATGTATCTAACTCCACAGTGTAAGTAATGTATCTATCTCTACAGTGTAAGTAATGTATCTCACTCCACAGTGTAAGTAATGTATCTCACTCTACAGTGGAAGTAATGTATCTCATTCCACAGTGTAAGTAATGTATCTCACTCTATAGTGTAAGTAGTGTATCTCACTCTACAGTGGAAGTAATGTATCTCACTCCACAGTGTAAGTAATGTATCTCACTCTGCAGTGTAGGTAATGTATGTGACTCTTCAGCGGAAGTAATGTATCTCACTCTACGGTGTAAGTAATGTATCTCATTCCACAGTGTAAGTAATGTATCTCACTCCACAGTGTAAGTAATGTATCTCACTCTACAGTTTAAGTAATGTATCTCAACCCACGGTGTAAGTAATGTATGTCAACCCACAGTGTAAGTAATGTATCTCATTCCACAGTGTAAGTAATGTATCTCATTCCACAGTGTAAGTAATGTATCTTATTCCACAGTGTAAGTGATGTATCTCACTCTACAATGTAAGTAATGCATCCCACTCTACAGTGGAAGTAATGTATGTCACTCTTCAGTGGAAGAAATGTATCTCACTCTACAGTGTAAGTAATGTATCTCACTCCACAGTGTAAGTAATGTGTCTCACTCTACAGTGTAAGTAATGTATCTCAACCCACGGTGTAAGTAATGTATGTCAACCCACAGTGTAAGTAGTGTATCTCATTCCACAGTGTAAGTAATGTATCTCTTTCCACTGTGTAAGTAATGTATCTCACTCTACAGTGTAAGTGATGTATCTCACTCTACAATGTATGTAATGTATCTCACTCTACAGTGGAAGTAGTGTATCTCACTCCACAGTGTAGGTAATGTATCTCACTCTACAGTGTAAGTAATGTATGTCACTCTTCAGTGGAAGTAATGTATCTCACTCTACAGTGTAAGTAGTGTATGTCACTCTTCAGTGGAAGTAATGTATCTCACTCTACAGTGTAAGTAATGTATCTCATTCCACAGTGTAAGTAATGTATCTCACTCCACAGTGTAAGTAATGTGTCTCACTCTACAGTGTAAGTAATGTATCTCAACCCACGGTGTAAGTAATGTATGTCATCCCACAGTGTAAGTAATGTATCTCATTCCACAGTGTAAGTAAGGTATCTCATTCCACTGTGTAAGTAATGTATCTCACTCTACAGTGTAAGTGATGTGTCTCACTCTACAATGTAAGTAATGTATCTCATTCCACAGTGTAAATAATGTATCTCACTCCACAGTGTAAGTAATGTATCTCAACCCACAGTGTAAGTTATGTATGTCAACCCACAGTGTAATTAATACATCTCACTCTACAGTGGAAGTAATGTATCTCTCTCCACAGTGTGAGTAATGTATCTCACTCCACAGTGAAAGTAATATATCTCACTCTACAGTGGACGTAATGTATCTCACCCCACTGTGTAAGTAATGTACCTCACTCTATAGTGTAAATAATGTATCTCACTCTATAGTGTAAGTAATGTATCTCACTTCACAGTGTGAGTAATGTATCTCACTCTTCAGTGTAGGTAGTGTATCTCACTCTACAGTGGATGTAATGTATCTCACTCCACAGTGTAAGTAATGTATCTCACTCTAAAATGTAAGTAATGTATCTCACTCTACAGTGGAAGTAATGTATCTCACTCCACAGTGTAAGTAATGTATCTCACTCTGCCGTGTATTTAATGTATGTCACTCTTCAGTGGAAGTAATGTATCTCACTCTACAGTGTAAGTAATGTATCTCATTCCACAGTGTAAGTAATGTATCTCACTCTATAGTGTAAGTAGTGTATCTCACTCTACAGTGTAAGTAATGTATCTCACTCCACAGTGTAAGTAATGTATCTTATTCCACAGTGTAAGTAATGTATGTCAGTCCACAGTGTAAGTATTGTATCTCACTCTACAATGGAAGTAATGTATCTCAACCCACAGTGTAAGTAGTGTACCTCAATCTACAGTGTAAGTAATGTATCTCAACCCACAGTGTAAGTAATGTGTCCCACTCTACAGTGTAAGTAATCTTTTTCACTCTACAGTGTAAGTAATGTATCTCACTCTACAGTGGAAGTAATGTATCTCATTCCACAGTGTAAGTAATGTATCTCACTCCACAGTGTAAGTAATGTATCTCACTCTACAGTGGAAGTAATGTATCTCACTCCACAGTGTAAGTAATGTATCTCACTCTACAGTGGAAGTAATGTATCTCAACCCACTGTGTAAGTAATGTATCTCACTCTACAATGTAAGTAATGTATCTCACCCCACAGTGTAAGTAGTGTATCTCACTCTACAGTGTAAGTAATGTATCTCACCCCACAGTGTAAGTAATGTATCTCACTCTACAGTGTAAGTAATGTATCTCATTCCACAGTGTAAGTAATGTATCTCACTCTATAGTGTAAGTAATGTATCTCACTCTACAGTGTAAGTATTGTATCTCAACCCACAGTGTAAGTAATGTATCTCATTCCACAGTGTAAGTAATGTATGTCAGTCCACAGTGTAAGTATTGTATCTCACTGTACAATGGAAGTAATGTATCTCAACCCACAGTGTAAGTAGTGTACCTCACTCTACAGTGTAAGTAATGTATCTCAACCCACAGTGTAAGTAATGTGTCCCACTCTACAGTGTAAGTAATCTATTTCACTCCACAGTGTAAGTAATGTATCTCACTCTACAGTGGAAGTAATGTATCTCATTCCACAGTGTAAGTAATGTATCTCACTCCACAGTGTAAGTAATGTATCTCACTCTACAGTGGAAGTAGTGTATCTCACTCCACAGTGTAAGTAATGTATCTCACTCTACAGTGTAAGTAATGTATCTCAACCCACTGTGTAAGTAATGTATCTCACTCTACAATGTAAGTAATGTATCTCACCCCACAGTGTAAGTAATGTATCTCACTCTACAGTGTAAGTAGTGTATGTCACTCTTCAGTGTAAGTGAGTGAGTTAATATTTAACGTCACATCGGCAATATTTTAGTCATGTCGCGACGGGAACATAAAATTGAAATGGAATATATGAGTATTATAAAAACCTGTCGACAAAGGACAGTAAACCAACTAGAATGTAAAACTATTAACTAGACCTAAAACAATTTATGTATAGAGGACAATACAATATAAAAATGAGCTATAGATTGATCTAACAACCGAAGTAGATCACCATACTAGGGACCATGGGGACTTACAGTACTTTTGCTATCTGCATAGACCCTAGCTGGATTTATATCATCCCCTCAGCCGTCAGCAATTTGGGAAATCTAGCTATACAATAAAAAGACACTTATTGTACGATTAAAAACCTGGAAATTTAGAATTTACTTTGAATGTTTGTGGACTTACGTACCCTCTCAGGAGGACAATAATTTTACGGTACTTCAACCCCCTTCGAGGATATAGCCACTAGCAATCTTAGTTGCTAATTCAACTTCCAGTCATAAAATATTTATCTATCTACAAGTCACGTAACGGGTTTAATTCTTTTCAGTGTAAGTAATGTATTTCACTCTACAGTGTAATTAATGCATCACTCTCCACAGTGTAAGTAGTGTGTCTCTCTACAGTGTAAGTAAAGTATCTCACTCTAAAGTATAAGTAATGTATCTCATACCACAGTGTAAGTAATGTATCTCCCTCCACAGTGTAAGTAATGTATCTCACTCTTCAGTGTAAGCAATGTGTCCCAATCGGCGGTGTAATTTTAAAGTATCTCACTGTTTAGTGTATTTCACTCCGAGAAATAACAAGAGATGGTAAGATGGTTAAATTGTTATTATTTCATTACTGAGATCTGTGTGATGTACTCGATACACTGACAGTGCCACAATGTTCCATTAGGCTACACCGCCGTTCCAAAACACGGGTATACAGAATGTCAAGTCACAAGAATAAAAATTCGAATGGAAACTTTGCACATTTGACAATCCTGGTATTTAAAGTACCGTTAGAACTGTGGTTGTTTTTTTCTTTTTCAATTTTTTAGGCCAGTGCAAACACGCGCAAATAAAGAAAACTTCGATGCGAAGATCACGTGATCGACTGCACGTGCAAAACCTGATTTGGCACTAACGTCATTTGCCCGACAAATTGATGGGTTTGAGTTGGTTTTGCTAACGTTTTTCTAGAGTTGAAAGAAAGGGATCCCATTTCGGATACATATATGTATCATAAGAGAAAAATTATTCATTATTTTAAAAAAATACATTTTGTGAAGTTTCTTTTCTGACTCAGTATATCGCACTCTACACTCTACGTTTTGTATCTTAGGGCCCCGTTCCTCAAAGCGATCGTAGCACTACGCCAGTCGTAACTCCCATACCTTAACAAAGACTTACGACTGAACTATCGCACGTACTAGTCGCCTATTTGTCATAACCACAGTATTACGGGAGCAGTTCAATGTTCTTGCAACATAGATCTGTGGTGTCCTCTGTTTCAGCATACTCATTGCCTTCTCACGCCGTGTGTGTTAGTCTGTTAATTTATTTCGTAGGTTTTCCTCAATACAGCATCTTTAACATATAAACTGAACACTGAACAGTGTGTATACCGTTTGTGATTGTTCAAGTTCTAAACATGCAAAGTAACTCTTTTTCATAGCACTCGAGCGAAAAACGGCAGCCATAACATGGATTCGTATTCTCAGTGCTTGGGGACTGGATTTGGCATGGTTACGTTAAGGTGAAAGTATCTACCTTTCAACAATCTCATTGATTTTTTGTGGAAGTTAGTTTATATAGCAAAAAGGGTTTTTTTATCTTGAACTGACTTCTTTATAACCACATATAGATCAGAATGTTTTAGTGAAGTACCCTAGAAATATAAAACAGTGGATAGTTTTACAGGATTAAGAGTAGGCGTCAATTCCTATCTTCTAGTGAAGATTTTGTACTTTGCTGCCTGCATTTATGTTGTATTTACTACTAACGAGTTCCCCACTAACCCTACGTAACTATATTAAAGGTGGGTCTCTTTTCACGACAGAAAGTGTATCAAACACCTATAATATGTAATAAATGGTAGAGGTATTGCAAATGCTTCTGTGAACCAGATCTTTTAATCACTCATTATTTTCAACTCGTTAATGTTCCTCAGTGCAATGTAATAATCAGACACATTAACCAACAGTGTTCGTGTTATGGAAACGACAGAAAAAATGTGTAAAAACTAATCATTTTTAATAACCAAGAAATCAAAACGCTGATTTGCAACTGTAAAGACCTTAACTGTAAAGATGATTATTGGAAGATCAATATTTTGAGATCTGCGACTGTATGTATATGAAGTTGTAAAGATTTAATAAAGTGACGTTAAAGGCATTGTTATAGTAATTTTATGATTTATACGATAAAATTCCTTTCCTTTTGTTAGCGAAGGCTCGTACAGACTATATGGCTCTTGTACCGATCAAAGGACAGCCTACTATACAGTCGTAGTATTGTAATGTGTATATATCACGCTAAATTAGTGTTGTCTGAGACATGTTTTCCATGACAGTGACGTTATTGGTCTAGACCTGGTGAGTCAAGCAGTTAGTGAGTATATGGTTTTACGTATCTTTTATCAATAATCAGGAAACATCAAGGCGCGTGACACTAGAAATTGGTTCAGACAGTATACCCGTGTGGGTAATCGAACCCGGGTCTTCAACGTGACAAGCGGACACGTTTACCATTCAGCTACCCCACCGCCCCTGGTCTGTGTGGAAGACTCTGCAGCTGAGATATTATCAGAATCACTTATGAATTAGATACAACATCTTCACTCACGCCAACATCCAAGCGTATGTAGAAGAATAATATACAAATCTCTATTCTGGTTTCAGTGATGTGGACCCGTGAAGGTCCGGGCAAGAATATTCATTTTCAGTAACCTGTGCTTGTGGTAAGAGGCGACTAACGGGGTCGGGTGGTCTGGTTCGTTGACTTGGTTGAGACATGTCATCGGTTTTGATCAGTTGCGCAGATCGATGCTCATGTTCTTAACCCCTGGTCCAGACCGTTACCATATAGCTGGAATATTTTCGATTGCGGCATAAAACTAAACTCACATTGAAACGAGGTTGACAATTAAATGTTTAATTTGTTGTCCGAAGTCGGAAACTTTGTTAAACTGTAAACAAAATGTATATTTCCAGGTTCTCAACTACAACTGGACGCTGCTCGAGCTAACATAGACTGGTGCCACGTAAATACAGATGGTCAGCTGGTCAACTCTCGGCCCGCCACACAAGACAGACACAGCGGCAGGTTACGGAAATATGAGGGTACATGTGCCACCACCTCCATCCCCCTACCTCCATCCCCCTCTACTGTCACCCCTGCCCCATGCACCCCACAGTATTGGGAGACACACTCTAGGGTGGGTGTGGTGAGCGAAGGGTGGGGGTGTCTTGTCCTGGAGGTGGGTGTGGTGGAGGAGAGTCAGGTGGACAGTAAGATGTATGTTTATCTACAGCGCCGCTCCTGGTGTGTCGGTGTATGGAGCTGTGGCACACACCGGGGGAGTCTCTGTACCAGTGTGTGGCAGCAGGGGGAGAAGGGGAAGTGTTACAGTAACACAATGTTTGACACACTCGGCAAACAGGCCACCCTCCACTATGGAGTTGTGCTGGATGTGGGGAGGGGGAGACTCGCCTTCATCGACCTGGACAGAGAGGTTGTTTCAGCCAAGGTGGACGTTGAGTGGAGGGAGTCTCTTCTTCCCGTGTTTAGTGCTGGGCATCCAGATCTCTACACAGTCAACATGAAGGTGATAAGTGGGCCAGATATCACCATGACTGACACCAAGAAGTCACTTATCTTTGACGCCTTGAATTAGACAATAAAATAAACATGATATTGTGTAAACATGTTAAGTGTGATTTATTTATTTAAACTGTCAAATGTAATAGTAGTGATTGAGGCGGACGTATAAAGTTGTCTGTCTATGTGTTGTTTGTTGCAAGAATGTAACGAGGTCAGCTAAATGTGTTGTTTTTCTACTTGACTGGATTCTGTGGGATGTTACAAACATTTTGCATCCACACATGACTATTGTTATGATTATTATTCTGCAGTAGTTGACCAGTTTATCTCACATTTCATATATGTCTGGGAAATGGCACAACAAATAATTAACCTAATCCACAAATTCATCAAAAGTTGATTCAAATCATGAATTTATGACCATATTTGGTTTCTACTCTGTAATGTAAATGTTTTAAATCCCCACATGAACTGTTGTGGTGAAATTATTGTAGTTGTGAATCCATACACGTCACATTTGATGTCAGTGAAGATATGTGGTGAAAGTGATTGAAGCGGTCACAAAATGTACGTGTTTACAACATGTGGCCTGTGTACTGGTTGCCGAGCAGATGTCACCCAGTAACAGTTATCGCCAATATATCGTTATCACGAGTCGGTTACAATTCAAGTATTTCCCCCTACGGTCTTTAACGACAATAAAGGACAGTAGAAGAAAATTCTTCACTGAAAGTACCATTAGAGAAAGATTAAGAGAGAGAGTTATGAACCCTATCATGGTCTTCTTAACTTAGTCGGAGGTAATGTCACAAGGTTACTTTTTGATTATGTATTATTTCAGGAATGGCATGAAACATTCTGAAATACCGATAATTGTTACAGTTAGGTGTGAGAAACATCTACATCATGTATTTCTACTGCCATGATCCCCTTCCCACGCTCTCGTCACAATATGGCTGAGATATTGCCGATGTGACGTTAAATATTAACTCACTCACTCACCCTTCCGCCGCGTTATACGAAAACATGGTGGTCAATGGGCTGGAGTTATCGGTGGATCGCTAAGTAAGCATCATAATTAATTCTCTCTCGTTGATTTAAGTAATTTGTAAATCCCGTTAAAATCTGGCGATAACTGTTCAGATATGTCAAACGTCACTGCAATGAGGGGTTGTTATACACGGACTTTCGCTTCTTGGCCTCTCTAGGGAGACCCCATTCTGCCTGTAGCGTTGAATAAGTCTTATAAACGTGATACAGTGGCATCCGAAGGCGTTGGCAACAACATTGTATGTCGACCCCATCAACACCGTCCAAATGGCTCTTTCTCTCTTTCCAGCTGTTAATCGTGGCATATTTGTCTCACATAAGTGTCATTCATTCAAGGCTCCCTTTTTGCCGTACCATTCGTCATGTGATATGGATGCAAATACTGCTTGAACATTGCTACGTTTTGGCGGCTGATATTGCCACGTGTAAACGGAACACGGAAAATGTTACTATGCGAGCAAAAGAATTGTTAACAAAGATATTTTTAGATGTTCCTAAACACTGTGTCACACTATCTGGTTCTTACCCGGGTTAATAAGAAAGTAATTTGCCATGGTTGATCATATATTTTGAAGTCTAATTTTCCATGGTACTCTGTTATAGCAACTGCAGTATATGAAGTAAGAAAATGAGCGGCACATGTTGAGCTTGAAAGTCGGTGTCCAAAGGTGCCACAATGACATGAAACACTGGCGTCAAATGTTCGACTCAAAACCCGATGAGCGAGAGGCAGCTCTAAAGCACTACCTTGAAAGACATGCTGCTAAAATACTGTTACCATTAAACATATACGATGCAACCCATAATGACCATCACCTATTTAATTATTATATATATGATTATACAAAAAAAAAACGCACTTTTATAACAGCTGACACATGTCATCGTATCCCAACTGAGATCAATGCTGATGCTATGGACCACTGGGTTGTCTGGCCCAGTCTCACTGATTTACAGATCGTCACCATATAGCTGGAATCGTACTTAGTGCGGCGTAAAAGTAAACTCACTCACTTATCCAGATTCCTAGCTGTGGCCACTGACAGCATGACACTTAGGGTGCTGTGCCTTGCTGTTGGGACTGTCTTTCTTGTCGGAGGGTAATACAACAGTAAAATGTGCTATCAGTGTAGCCTGTCTGGTTAAAACAGATAAAGCTTTATTTAACCACAGTACAATTTCATAAAAATATGTACACAGAAAACACAATTTTTCACTAGACTGTAACTGAGAATGTTTAGATATTCATTTGCTCTTGCAGATGCTAGAAAACTAGGGTAGAGAACCGCTTCAAGACATCATTGACTTACACAGTCTTTGTGAGAATGCCTTGTGTAGATTCTGAGCAGACCTTTACAGAATGGACAATGTGCAAGGAAATCAGCAACATTACCCGTGTACAAGTCTCTGACAGTTATTGCTATTACTGAAAGTATTGTTCATCATAATTTATAACAAAATACGACTTTCTTGACACTTTTTGCCATACATTATAGCATGAGAGTGAGTAAGAAGTGAAAATTTCCTTTGCAATCCGTCTCATTTGTGTATACTCAAAGATAGGCTGTAATTTTGACATTTTCTTGCTGACCCTTCATAACACAATAGGGGGAAAATGCTGTGTCAGTTATTTGAATTTGTATCAAGCGAGGTATTGTCTCGCGAAAATGTAGCTGTTGAATTCTGTGTGTTTGGTCCAATGCAACTTTCATTAATACATCGTTTTGTTTCATTGTCTGCCATCCTGTTAACAAAGCGAGACAGATCGTGGATGTTTACCAGACCTACAATTCATGTTATATGTAGTCCAATATGCATATAGGAAACTGTCCTTATAACAACTTGTAATATGTTGCAGCTTTGAGTTCACAGTAGTTTACTGTTGTTTACTTGTTACATGTTTAACATTCAACTGTAAGGTATCAGGTAAACGTGCCCTAATCCGCTACCAGATATCATGACTTCTCCAAACTCGCTATCAAGAGTAGTACAAAACCTCGATGTTTCAAACCCACACCGTTACAATTTTGAAATAAATAGTTTAGAATGAATTAAATATATACTATTTTACTACTCTCTCAGTAGTAGGCATTAATTCACCAAACCACTTAAATAAAGTTTTATTAAAGCACAGTAATGAAAAATACAAAATACGACTTTCTTGACACTTTTTGCCATACATTATAGCATGAGAGTGAGTAAGAAGTGAAAATTTCCTTTGCAATCCGTCTCATTTGTGTATACTCAAAGATAGGCTGTAATTTTGACATTTTCTTGCTGACCCTTCATAACACAATAGGGGGAAAATGCTGTGTCAGTTATTTGAATTTGTATCAAGCGAGGTATTGTCTCGCGAAAATGTAGCTGTTGAATTCTGTGTGTTTGGTCCAATGCAACTTTCATTAATACATCGTTTTGTTTCATTGTCTGCCATCCTGTTAACAAAGCGAGACAGATCGTGGATGTTTACCAGACCTACAATTCATGTTATATGTAGTCCAATATGCATATAGGAAACTGTCCTTATAACAACTTGTAATATGTTGCAGCTTTGAGTTCACAGTAGTTTACTGTTGTTTACTTGTTACATGTTTAACATTCAACTGTAAGGTATCAGGTAAACGTGCCCTAATCCGCTACCAGATATCATGACTTCTCCAAACTCGCTATCAAGAGTAGTACAAAACCTCGATGTTTCAAACCCACACCGTTACAATTTTGAAATAAATAGTTTAGAATGAATTAAATATATACTATTTTACTACTCTCTCAGTAGTAGGCATTAATTCACCAAACCACTTAAATAAAGTTTTATTAAAGCACAGTAATGAAAAATACAAAATACGACTTTCTTGACACTTTTTGCCATACATTATAGCATGAGAGTGAGTAAGAAGTGAAAATTTCCTTTGCAATCCGTCTCATTTGTGTATACTCAAAGATAGGCTGTAATTTTGACATTTTCTTGTTGACCCTTCATAACACAATAGGGGGAAAATGCTGTGTCAGTTATTTGAATTTGTATCAAGCGAGGTATTGTCTCGCGAAAATGTAGCAGTTGAATTCTGTGTGTTTGGTCCATTGCAACTTTCATTAATACATCGTTTTGTTTCATTGTCTGCCATCCTGTTAACAAAGCGAGACAGATCGTGGATGTTTACCAGACCTACAATTCATGTTATAGTGCCAGGAGATCATCGATTCTTGGATTCGAACCAGATGTTAGTGAAGCCATGCTGACAGGTGCAGTGATTGAGAACACATTACAACAACGAATTTCTTTCGAAAATCCCTGCTAAGTAGGCATGGTTTATTTATGACCTGGTGACAGATTTACACCAAAGATGATCTAGCTAGGTCTAATGAATGTAATCGTGAGAGGATCGTTGCTTTGTGGATGAGACGTGTGTGTGCATTCTGAGCCCGCAACACAACATCCTGGCAATATGTTTCAGCACAGTGTCACGTGAGTGTACATGAAGATATATTGAATACTGCTTACACAGGACAACAGCTGCGTCTATGACAGGTTACCGCATGTGGAACAGGTGCTTTCTGGGGTTGAATTACTCAGCGTTAAAACGTAAGAATTTAATGTCACTGTTTGTTGCATGAGCCTAAAAATGTTAATGATCTTATATTTCATAATGAAGTGACGAAAAAGTACGTAATAATGAGTGAATGAGGGTAGTTTTACGCCGTCTATTGCAATATGCCAGCAGGATCAAGGCGGCAGAATGATGACATGAGAAATATGCGGAATGCCTTAAACTCAAAGATTGATATTCGCAACAACGATATCCCTTTATTAGGTTACAACACTATATGAATGATCAAGTTGTAGTTTAATTGTTATGTTCAACCGTTCATCGCGCAAAAGATCCGGGTTCGACTCCCGGGTACCTGCTCATCTTTAGTGTACGCTGTCGGCATGTTGCTGCAATATTGAAAAACGGCGTAAAATCATATGTACACATTCCAACAAGTCTTAGGCAAGGTGAATTATGACAAGCTTCACCATCGGCGGATGGGTTGAAAAACCGGCACGATGTTGATGGTGCACTGTACATTTACACGCCTTATGACATTCTATGCTCTTTATTTCAAATACCCACGTGATAAGCAGTGTGTACATTTTTGTAGCGTTTGTGTGAAAGAGCATTGCATGCACTTTTGTAGAGAAGGGATAGATTACCGGAATGTATTATCCGTAGTAAAGTCTGAAAAGGTTAAAACTTTATGGTTTTAAAACTTCTGGTTTGATGCATTTGGAAACGTATTGATCCTTACACCATGAAACACTAGCGGCTGATTTAAACGATGTTATGTGTTTCCATATTCAATCAAAAATTTCCAGAATGCCATACAGTTGAATTAATGCCAGTTTATGTGTTTGGAGTGCGAGTAGTATCCCCACACATAGTCGCTTCCACTCTAGCACCGGGCCATTATATTCAATAGTCGGTGACCCGTGAAGGTCCGGGATAGAATAGGCCTTCAGCAACCCATGATTGACATAAAAGACGACTATGCTTGTGGTAAGAGGCGACTAACGGGATCGGGTGGTCAGGCCCGCTGGCTTGGTAGACACATGTCATCGGTTCCCAGTTGTGCAGATCGATGCTCATGCTGTTGATCACTGGATTGTCTGGTCCAGACTCGATTATTTACAGACCGCCGCCATATAGCTGGAATATTGCTGAGTGCGGTGTAAAACTAAAATGAGTCACTCACTCAGTAGTGGGTTTTCATCACGAGCACATTTCTACCATCTGACATCACAGAAACTGTAATGACAGTCAGTGTCCATGTACGTGTCGTAGGCCAGCGGGAGGACAATACCGCGGTGTCTTACTTTTGTTAAATGGTTATGAAACTGTATTGTTCGTCCTGACCCCGTATACAAACTCCGCATATATAGGTATTGCATTAACCGTGTCACCTACAATAACCTTGCTTCGGGTTTGTGTTCATGAATGCATTACGTGCGCGTGATGCAAGCCTTGTATGAGCCTGCATACCAGTACAAGGTTATGTCATGTAGGGCGTGTGACACATTATAATACACTTTATCACCAATGATACAGTTACAGATACAACGAACATGTTTTTAATGTTAAAAACGTTAGACGTCAAGGGCATATATCATCACCTTGTTTTCACAAATCTGTCATAATGTATAGTTTTGCAATCGTGCTCTATAGTTGGTCTTGTCAGTGTTTCAAGGATTGTGTCTGTTTCAGAATGATTTGGGGCGTGTGCATTTTGCTACTCCTGAATTGTGATTTCACCGAAGGTGTTGGTAAGTTGTGTTTATTGACATTGGGAGTAGGTCTAACTAGAGTACAAGTGCATCTGAGTGATGATTCGATACGATGAGGCGATAACACGAAGCGATGTCATAGGACGATGACGCGATAGCACGATGACGCGATGTCATGGAGCGATGATGCGATGCGATAGGTCGATGACACGTAGAGATTGGCGATGCCGCGAAGCGATGGGGCGATACGATGGAGCGAATGTATTTGGTGACGCTTGGTTAGGTTTAAGGGCTAACTTTAATTTTGTGTGAGATCACTGGTGTATGAATCTTCATAGAGTGAGGATGAACGTAGGAGTTTGCGACGACCTGCATACAATATTTGGTCCACACTGATGCCTGTGTATATTTCGGATATCACAAACTGGTACGCTTTGTCCAGGGCACTTGCTGCATATTGTAGTCCAATATGCATATAGGAAACTGTCCTTATAACAACTTGTAATATGTTGCAGCTTTGAGTTCACAGTAGTTCACTGTTGTTTAATTGTTACATGTTTAACATTCAACTGTAAGGTATCAGGTAAACGTGCCCTAATCCGCTACCAGATATCATGACTTCTCCAAACTCGCTATCAAGAGTAGTATAAAACCTCGATGTTTCAAACCCACACCGTTACAATTTTGAAATAAATAGTTTAGAATGAATGAAATATATACTATTTTACTACTCTCTCAGTAGTAGGCATTAATTCACCAAACCACTTAAATAAAGTTTTATTAAAGCACAGTAATGATGGTTTGCAGGTACGTGTTTACTATTGTTTCTTATACTATGCGGAATTGTTTGTTTACTACATCGCGTTTAGTGGTCGATGAAATTCTGATTTGGAAAGTAAACTGTTATCATTAATTCCCGTTCAAAACTGTGTCGCAGAGGAGATTTCAACGAATGAAAATTATACAATCATATTTTGTTTTGAAAATGAACGACTGTTTTTTCATTTGACATTCAAAAAGTATATTTTTACAAAATGTTTCACCTAAAGAAGTTATCAATTATCAAATCCACATTTGCGTTGAAATAGAGGGATTTGCGTCCGTTTTGTCTTTAGGCTCCAGATATGACTGTTATACCGGCTTGTCAGTTAATTCTAAGCAGGCCACACCGATCGAGACATGGTATATCTATGTATCTGTAGTCTAATCCATGTGACCAACAAAACGCATAGGCTTGGCCAGACAAGGAACAGGGATTGACGTGATACAACATTGTTTTTGAATGCTTGGATTCACCTACAACGTTACTGAAGCTAGCCCCAATGTTTCAACATCACATTCTGTTAACTTGTTAGATAACGTATGTAGATTGTTTACAAGCTGTTTTGTTTATGTCTGACTCAGTTATAAAATTTGTAATGTGAATACAGTTGTGTTGAGGACGCAAGATCTAGTTTCATCTTTTCTTTTCAGTTCAGTTATCGTGTTTTTTCTGTTTGGCCTTGGTTCATTGTTCTCAGCTATATTTGATAATTCACTGCCTAAACTGAATATACCTGACATTTGGAGTATTTCAAATTATTTTACTACAGATAGCTCAATGAAATGAATCTGAAGCAATGTGAACATACTCTAAAAAGTCTGTATTCATATCTGTATCAAAGCACAGATTTTGGAGCTATGTATTCTTTATGCTGTTGTAAAAACAATTGTATTAATAACAATAATCAGTGCTACTGACAAATAATTGCTAAATAAATCAATTTTTCATCTTTTAAAAGCAATGCGAGTATTTTGCATCATTGTCGCAAATCCATTTGCATCGCTTTGAAGCTTCACTGTCCAAACCCCGAATGTCCATGCGACAAAACTTACAATGATAACTTGTTGAAACACGCATTTGTCCGTTTGCGACGGCCTGTGTCCATTCAACCCCTGATGACAGTCATCGATTTTGTAAGTTTATAAACTGTATATATGTTTAAATATATGTTTATATGTCTGTGTTAATTAACCGTCCTTTAGCTGGTGTGAGTCGTCCCGGTGTAACACTGTCATTGATATCGATGTGAACTTTCTATGTGTTTGTCTGTGACCGTAGAGTTCTAATCCTAAACCAAAATAGGGAACATGCAAAATACTTGATCATAATTATCTGTTTTACAACATTAGTCAATATCAACCTGATTCTTTTTTGTTTGTTTCGTTAATTTTACCAATTGCACATCATGTAGATATGTATGTATATTGATGCGCAGGATTGTTCCCTCTTCAGATGAAACAGGCAGTCAAATGTTGGCTTCCTTGGCTGACGAATTCCAAACATTTCGGCTGAGTCAGAGACCAAGAACAGCGACGTCACGTAACGTGTATACATTCAACGACCGCTTGGAGTCCTTCAACTTCTCCAGATATGAACAATATAAGGTGCCCAGACACACACCATGCCCACGCCATCATGCCCTCGCCACCATGACATGTCACATAGTAGAGGAATAGGATTTATGCGAAATGCATTTAATACGCTGCATACTAAATCATTTTTAAAAAAATCATATTTATTTTTATTTTTTATGTATTTTTTTAGTTATAATGCTCTATAATGGAATTGATATGTACATATGTTTACTTTCAGAGGGAGGTGACGTGGATCAGGTCACAGCATGTTTTGATCAGGATATTTCACAATCATGCTTTACTGATATGTACACTTGGGAGGTGATGTTAAAGTCACATAGTGTACTCAATGTAGTGTTTAGATGTCCATCACACCACTTGGTCGTATTTGTACTACTACTGTTCCACGTATAACATAATGTGACTTTGTTTGACGTTGTCTGTCGCAGTACCATGTTGACGGACTGTACGAGCGCTTAGTAAACATCTCGGAGGACGAGCTTTCCCGTCAGGATAAAGTCACCTACAAAGTACTCCGCTACATGCTAGAAGCCTTTCGAGACGGGTACCAGTGGAGATTGTGAGTTGAAAACAGATATGCAACAGCTGTGTCAACATGCTGTGGCTGAAAGGATTAGTATACACAAACATAATAATAGTTTTCTTTCAGACCTTTCGATAAAACTATGTAAAGAGGTCTAGCATGAAACATACACCAGCCGACAGTCACATACAAACATCCAGGGCCTAGATTTTCGAAGTTGTCTTAGCGCTAAGCTAGTCGTAAGTTAAAGTTAATATATGACAACACTTACGACTGTCTTTGCGCTAAGATAGTCGTAAGTTAATGTTAACATATGGCACTTACGACTGTCTTAGCGCTGAGATAAGCCCAGGAGTCTTATTCTGAGGGAAGCGGAGACCACACCCTCAACCCACCACCGAGCTTACCACAATACATATTTTCAAAAATCATAATTCGAATACTGACATATCAGCAGATAAATTAAACTGCTACGTGGAGGCGGTATGTAAATAATCCAGTCTGGACCAGACAATCATGAGCATCGACCTGAGCAACTGGGAACCGATGACATGTGTCAGCCAAGCCTGACCACCTGATCCCTTTAGTCGCCTCTCACGCCAAGCATGGATTACTGAAGATCAATTCTAATTCGGACCTTAACAGGTTCGAAATGCCGATACGGACTGCGGATCAACGCAGACTCCTCTATCGAGATAAAATAATCATGGCATAACAATATGTTTCTTGTTTTAGCTACGTTAACTTGAATCCTGTGAACTTCCTTGAAGGAGTTCAAATGGATGTGACCCGTATGGGGGGCGTCCCCATGAACACGAGGGGTGATGTGGAGAACTACCTTCACAGATTGACTCTGCTACCACAGCAGGTATCACTATTCAAATAGAGTTACCGTTCAATGTTATAACATGTTAGAAAGACTGGATGATAATAGGAAGGATTTTTGGGTGTCTGAGATAAGAAATATTCTTTTTATGTCCAGTTTTTCCCTTGTTTGGATATCTCAAGATGTTGCAAATGATAAATTATTTACCTTTATCCTTAAGCAAAGATTAAATGATATATTTTCACAAAACTGGCACTGCCAAATATCATCCTCAAGATTTCTGTGTCACTATGCAAATATAAAATCATTACTTATTCCTGAAAAATATGTACCCGAACTACTGATAGAACTTTAAGAAGAGCATTCAGTAAATTACGGATACCACTACACAGTTTTAATGTAAAAAATCTTCGAAAGAAAAATATACATGATAAGAATAATGGTTTATGTAATGTATGTAATGAAGGCTATGTCGCGGATGAGTTTCATGCTCTTCTGATGTGTAAACATTACCAGTTTCTTAGAACCATATACATATACCTCCCAATGTTCTCAATTGTGTACAAAGATGAACAAAAAAAACTGTTAAGTTAAATTCAAAATATTTCATAAAATCCGTTTCAGTATTCCTAAAAAATATTTGTTGAAATTAGACAGTAATATATGCATGTATATTTATATATCCACATGACTGTGCAATGTAAAAATATACGACTATACTCTAGGTATATGACCTGAAATACTGAATTAACTTCTGTCTGACTACAATACATAGTTTAGTTAAACCGTCGGCGTCCAGCTAATTCTGGACTACTGATTGGTGACATCATGAATTCGACAGTATGGTAGACGAATGAATCACTAACGGGCGTAATGTTGAGAGTTGTTGTAGACAACGTCTCCAGTAAGGTGCTTGTCGTTGACTATTAAAATGTCTAACAAATCCTTGTGTACAGTATATGCAGGGGGTATGTTTTCCAGCAATGCGAGACGTTCGGTAAACGTTATGAAAATGCTGACATCATGGACACCAGATAGTTAAACATTAATGATGTGCTGATTGGTTTTAAATAGCAGGCGTGCGAGCAACATCCTGAAAACAAACACGCAAACGTCAAACCGCTCTGCATGAACATGCACTCGCAAACTGTAAATCACAATCTCAAAGTAAGGGCGATGCATCTATTATTAGGTGTTGAAGAATGAAAGATAATTTCAGAAAAAATCTACTTTCATTAACAAGATATTGATGCTAATCAACTGTTTACTTTAAAAAAAACCCAAAGTTTTTCCACTATGTTTACACAGATATCTGAGATAAAAGAGAGTTTCCAGCAAGCTGTACGGAATGGAACCACGTACCACAACGCATCCATAGTAAGCATCCATAGTAAGCATCCATAGTAAGCATCCATGGTAAGCATCCATAAGCATCCATAGTAAGCATCCATAGTAAGCATCCATAAGCATCCATAGTAAGCATCCATAGTAAGCATCCATAAGCATCCATAGTAAGCATCCATGGTAAGCATCCATGGTAAGCATCCATAGTAAGCATCCATGGTAAGCATCCATAGTAAGCATCCATAGTAAGCATAAGAGCGGCGATGGTGGGCGGGGTTTTGTGGGGTGCACACACCTCCATCATGGTCCTGAATGTTACTAAATGACCATTGAAATCCCGTGAAAACCGCAGGTCTTGTGAGGATTAAATATTTAGAGAAAAAAAAACATAGAAAATTTGGGATGACCCCTCTATTTGGAAGACTTCTCAGTATAATAAATAATTAAAAGGCCGGACACTTCAGGGTACCCCACCCGCCTGCGTTGCCGATCGCTTCGTTTCCTCCGCATGCGATCATTTAAAACGTAATGTAAACATAATCACAGATGATTGACGTATCGATCACCACTCATGACACTTTATTGTTATTTCTATAACGGATTGAAAGCCGAATTTGAAACTCCCCTAAATGATCACGAATGAATGACAATATGTCCGCACAAAACATGGGTGGCCGTTTCTGGAAAAACAATTCTTACTTTTCCAAAGCATGACTTCCTGCGAATTTATGAAGAATATGCAGATTTATAGGCGTAGCTCTCAGTACGTGTAGGTCGTGAGACGGTCCATTTGATGAAATATTTGTTATTGATTTAACATGATTTTATTATCTTACTGAACTTGACGTCGAACAATAATTGACTTATAATTACATGTAATTGTGTGTAATGTGATACTTGGGATAGTTGGGATCCATATTGGATGCCTTAATTTGACTGTTTGGATACAGGTGATCCGAGTGGAGATTTATGTTACAGAGGAAGTAATGACAAAGAGAAGTTAGGCTCACCCACGTCACGTGCACCGACATTGTTTCTGGTATGAGAGGAAATATGGTTGATGTTGTGTTGCTTCAGTTCCGGCTACCTGAGCAGTTTGACCAAGTTACCAATATCACAGACAACAAGTCGTCACCACTGTACGTCCCATTCATCCAAAGCGTGGACATCAACAGCATTGGCTACAGTGAGGCAGAGAGGTAGAAAAAGACGGGACATTTTGACATATAATCATAAAACTAACACATGATTTCAAACTGCCAATCACAATCAATTACTATATTTTCCAGAGTTGCATGGGCTTTCTTGCGTATGTTTGCTTCAGGGTCTGTGCGAAAGACTAGGTGTGACTGTATCTCGATATAAATGTTCGTTGCTCTACTTTGGTTTGTGCATTTCAAGAGTAATATAAACCTAAGAATTTTCTTGCTAACGTCGTCATCTTATATTCTTCTGACAGGCAAACAATCATCGACAGAGCAACAGCTGCTATTGCGTCAGTGCTGGACAGTTTGAGAGATCTGAAGTCGTACTTAACTAATGTATGTATACGGCTACAAATAACAATCAAAACGGACACGGTTGAATACCTACATCCACTAAGATCTAGACGTGTTTGCGGATGAAATTAGGCCTTAAATGAAGACGTTTATGGTCTCTCGTGTAGACCACAGAGTACATGTTATATGCACGGCCTTTTTTGGACGGCAAGTCTGTATCAAATCGTGAGTCTGACGCTGGTGATTTTTTGTGCGAAGAGGCGGTGGCAACTTGACCCATTCCCAGACCGCAACCACATGGTGCATGTTTGGGACATAAACACCCGAGACAGATAATCCAGGACTACATGAAACGTTAATCCAGATAATCCAGGACAAAACGAATGAAATGCAATGTATATTATACATGTAATATCGCGTTTACTCGTGTTATGTAATTTTGGGATTTCAACGATTATGATTTCTTTTTAATGTGTCCAACTGTAACCAGCTATACTTCGCCTCTTTGTAACATATAAGCAGGTTTATAATATAGCATTGGCAGTGTACGTACATGAATGGCTAGATGTATACATGTATGTTACAGGACTACGTCACACGCCCCATGGTCGGTGTCGGTTCATTACCCGACGGGGGAGAGTACTACAAGGCGTGCATGAAAGCGTACCTGTCACTGGACATCAGCCCCGAGGAAGTCCATGAGACGGGGAAAAGAGAGGTTGCCAGGATAGAACAACTCATGATGAAGGTACATGTCAATAAACTGGTAAAAGAGGAAACGCGTCATATGTGGAGAGATCTTTAAATGGAAAGTAAATTTTCATATAGGTGTTCATAGAGGGAATTAGTTGAAGGCGTGAGTAAATCTCTAACGATGTTGTAAAACCCCTTTGAAGAGAAACATGTTGGCGGACTAAACAACCATTTTGTGATTAGATATAAAGCTGTCAACAATGACTTATGGCATATTGTTTGTCTTCTTCCAGATAATAAACAAGCAGGGCTACAACCTCTCTGTCAGAGAATACTTCACTGCCATCATGAACCAGTCTCAGTATTTCTATACTACAGGGGTAAGACATCTGTAGGGAGTGGGTAAGGACTACCCTATAGGGATACAAAAACTGTCAACAGAAATGACAAAACCCTTTCCTCAATCCACAAGAAATATCTGCTACGAGTAGAGTCGATTGTTCAATTCTGACTAACTCATGAGCACGTGTTTCCTTGACACCACCTTCAACAGTATTGCAGGTGTACGGCGCGCTCGGTGAATGATCGAGTCTAGGCCAGTGGTTGACGCCATGAGATAGACCATGAATTACTATCAACTAGTGAGAATACCAGGTGTTGGCGAAATAGTAGAACATGTCTGGAAGGAACATGGCTTGTGTTATGTTCCTCAATGGTAATACATTAAAAACATGTCTGGATGGAACATGGCTGGTGTTTTACTCCTCAGTGGTATCATAGTAGAACATGTCTGGATGGAACATGGCTTGTGTTATGTTCCTCAGTGGTAGCATAGTAGAACATGTCTGGATGGAACATGGCTTGTGTTTTGTTCCCCAGTGGTAGCATAGTAGAACATGTCTGGAAGGAACATGGCTTGTGTTTTACTCCTCAGTGGTATCATAGTAGAACATGTCTAGAAGGAACATGGCTTGTGTAATGTCAGTCAGTGGTGTCATAGTGGAACATGTCTGGCGGGAATATGGTTTGTGTTATGTTCCTCGGTGGTATCATAGTAGAACACGTCTGGAAGGAACATGGCTTGTGTTATGTTCCTCAGTGGTATCATAGAAGAATATGGCTGAAAGGAACATGGCTGGTGTTTTACTCCTCAGTGGTATCATTGTAGAACATACCTGGAAGGAACATGGCATGTGTTATGTTCCTTAGTGGTAACATGTCTGGAAAGAACATGGTTAAAAGCGACGAACAGACCCAATCAGTATAGCTATCTACTATTCAAGTCTCAGCATCATATTGCCGCCTTCACCTGGTTGCCTCTGTCGGACTCTGCAAGTTTTCACCATACCTCTCAAGTGTACTCAAGATATAAAACTACCTTTATTTATACGACTCTGTGACTCCTGTTGTCTCAAAACGTACTGGGGGTGGTATGCCAAGTTATTTTTCGGTTGTGTGGAACCTTAGATCGCTCGGAGTACTTCTCTTCGTCCGTAACTTCGACAAAAAAGTGGTAACTGTATTTATTGACTCGCTGGAGGATCTCGGGGAGCCTCCAGTGCGTGATCAATACAATGAAAAGGGTCCAAGCACCTAAATCACGCCTGCATTTCAGGAAGAATTACTGGAAGCGTACAGGCAAATCATCAAAGACGTGGATCCTTTCCTCAACAAACTGTTCAAAAACGTGCCTGGTCTTCCAGTCATGTGAGTAGAGCTTGTGAGTAGATCACGCAGAACACAATATTAGCGGTTATATAATTCTCATGAAGGAGCTAGCATACATTGTGCTATTCACATTAAAAGTTTGCTTTTCTTATGCATCCCGCTTTCAAATATCCTTCAAAGATCATCGTAATGAACATGTCCTCAATATTCCAACTTAGTGAATCCAGGTCGCAATAAATCCGTATGAACTATATGTGTTAAAATCGAGAGAGAAAGGTCTGGTTTTAGACCTAGCAGATAACGCCCCTTGCTATCAGCCACTAGCTATAACCAGTTTTCAGTATACAGTTATGAACATTTATGGATTGTTATCTGAAATCAGACTCTTTTAAATTTTAAATAGAGTTATGAGTTGTCTTCTTACTTGCTCATCTACAGAGATGAGCGTCAGTCTAGTACCATCTATAAATGGTACCACGTTTTGCAACAAAGTTTGGGTAGGGCGCGAAAATCGAAAAAAACAATCATTGTTGCATTTATATGAAGATACTTGTTTCTTCACTTCAGCGTAGTACCGAGGCCCAATGATGGACCGCAAGGCACATATACGAGCGGGAGTGCGGACGGCCGAGTGCCAGGGATATTTACAGCAAATGTTCTGAGACCTGGAGATGTGTAAGATGAAAAATTTTGTAAACACAATTTCAGACAGGACATGATCTCTGTATCACGTATAATAGAATGATATAACTAAAATATACAATTCTGCAAAGTCCTGCTGTTTGCGTGGATTCCGTGTATTTTGAATACATGTACACACGGCACTTGATCATAATAGTGGTTTAGTTATCGATGTTTATGTTGTGGTGATCTATTCCCGGTCTGTAGGACATATCCTTACGGAACTATTGAGGGTCTTCCTTGATGTTCTTGATTGCCGTTTGCTGGCAAGATTCCCTCCTATATTCAGTACCTGACTCAAGGCCCATAATACACACATTTGGCAAACTGCTGAATACGATCATGAACAGATGTTCAAAGTTTTGGACACTATCATTCATGACATTTGAACTTCACAATGGAACCACAACATATATGGTTCCCCAACACAAAATACTAATGCCACACAGTTAACAAGGGAAGCCCACTGCGGGTCCTGAAACAAAGATGTTCAGATCCTATCAGCAGAAGAAAGGAAAGACTAAACATGAATAAGTCAAATGATAACACATTCGCAGATTGAACCTCGATTCTACTTAACCAGAACAAGCAAATGGATGGACTCTTCATATCGTTTTCTATCATGTTTTCGGTATCAGCTTTTATATAAATGTTGATGAACTAATTGTTTTGGTGTTAATTCTTAATTCATCTTGAGCTGAATTTTACTGCTTCATCTATACGTTGATCTCTCAGGAGGTCACTAAATGGCATTTAGAGGTAATGAGCATAAATCAGTGACTTTTTAATCTGTATTTCACAAACACGATGTTTTGGAATTTATTCTTTCTCCCGAAGGATTAAATCCGAAGCTCCAACTATTTGGATATAAGCGTGTTATCCCAAAGTTTGGTTGCTAGGATCTGTATGTTATCGTATGTTGTTTTTGTATGCTATTACAGACCAAACTTCAGTTTGTTGGCGCTGACATTGCATGAAGCCAGTCCAGGTCATCACTTACAGGTAAGAGTCTGTCAACTGACACAGACTGACAATAGTTACAATGATATCCTCATGTGCTTACAATCACTGATATCTTTCAGACACGCTTAACAACACTTATAGGCAGTTGCAATCCATGAACACTTGTCGATAAATTTTACTCTTAATTTTATATGTAAGGCGTCGCAAACAATATCAGTAACATCCCATACTTTTCACAGTATAAAAATTATCATTTACCACAACAAACAAACTTATCTGAACCTGAATTTGATCAATGACTACCTGGACACACTGACCCTTAAGGAATAACTAGATGACCAATTAGTTAAACAAACAAAATGACTGATCTTGAATTGATGATATCAGTTGCTTTATGGCGTCAAGTGCGGTCAGGTTGGAGATTCTGATATACAATGCTCACTAACCGAGCTCAGTGTCACTATCTGGTGTAACCTCCGCCAACTGCAAAAAACATCAATGATCCCCATCACTATTGACTAAACGTTCAATTTGACTTTGAGGTATTGCCGAATTTCTTGACGAGTGCCTTGGTTTTGTACTGGAGAATCCATTTGGGTATCTTGCAGGATTAAGAATAGGGACTCCTATCATGAAGTAGCATTTACTATGGTTAACCATAACACCCATTCTTTAACATCGCACTTATGTTACCTTAATGACTTACGATCACCTTAGAGCATTGTGAAAGGACGCCCTGGACTTCCGCCTCCAGACACAAAAAACACCAAACAGCACATGCATGGTGTTGCCTGGCATTGTTGTCCATGAAGACTGACCCTGTTTTCAGATGGTTGACATCGAAACATGGTCACATGGTCAACTTTGCAGTCATGCGAGAGGCACCCAACGCCATAAATGAAGCCATATACATGCATACACATATATCCGAATATATCGTGACGTCGTGCTGATCTGTGCGCTGGGAATGACAGTTGACCTCTAATAGGTCTGTGTCTGGATCCTAGTTAATTCCGGACGGTTCTGTTGGACAAACGACGATGTGGACGCAACTATGTTTTTAGCAATTGTCATGAATGGAAGAAGCCTTGAGATCTTAAGGAGAGCCGTATGGTCTTTAAGAGTTGTCACTTGTGGTCCATAACGTCAGTAGTAGATTTTTTCTTGCCAGTTGGATGATACTCGATGGATGACAACCAAAACACTTCCAACAGCCCTTAATGGCATGCTTGCAGACTGCATATCAATAAATTGCAATCATTGAGAAGTTGATGGAACTTCCCAATGACCTATCAACAAAGACAGCTGATTGTCCAAGCTGTAAGAGCATTTCACTGAAACACTACACATGTATTTGCTTAATGACGTGGTACATGTATTGTTTGCCATGCTCGCCCTTGATCCTAACATTTCCACATCTCAAATAGAGTACAAACAAATTTAATAATGATATGAGTACCTGACCATATTTGGGATACACGTGTTTCGTTTCAAAACAATTCAGCTGTGCTCAAACCTCAGAGATGTCACGTATGAATATATAGGTATATTCTATTTCTTCATATTTTACTACAGATCTGCTTTGATCAGATCTCACACATAATCATGCACGTCGAATCTAATATGTTTCTCCTTACCACAGATCAGCTATGCTCTGACCTCAAACATGCCAAGCTTTCGTAAGAATGTCGTGTATGATATGTACTTGGACAATCCTGTGGGGTTCCCTTCCTTCGCCTCCTTCAGCGAGGTGAGTGCCAGATCCACAAAGACTACTTACTCAGTTCAACTGTAAGATCACTGATACCACTATTGTAGTCAAAGAGAGCCTGCTTCTTGGTTGTGGGACAGGAGATTTGTAACACTGACCTAGTCTTCTTGTGACACTATATACTTTAAGATTTCAGCATTATACAGTATGATATTAGCAGTTCAGTTCTATTGGGATTGCACTGAAACATAGTAAATGTAGTTCTCCAACTGAAACATAGTAAATGTAATTCTCCAAATTAAACATAATAAACATATTTCTTCAACTGAAACATAGTAAATGTAGTTCTCCAATTGAAACATAGTAAATGTTGTTCTCCAACTGAAACATAGTAAATGTAATTCTCCAATTGAAACATAGTAAATGTAGTTCTCCAATTGAAACATAGTAAATGTAGTTCTCCAATTGAAACATAATAAACATATTTCTCCAACTGAAACATAGTAAATGTTGTTCTCCAATTGAACTCCAATTGAAACATAGTAAATGTAGTTCTCCAATTGAAACATAGTAAATGTAGTTCTCCAATTGAAACATAATAAACATATTTCTCCAACTGAAACATAGTAAATGTTGTTCTCCAATTGAAACATAGTAAATGTAGTTCTCCAATTGAAACATAATAAACATATTTCTCCAACTGAAACATAGTAAATGTTGTTCTCCAATTGAAACATAGTAAATGTAGTTCTCCAATTGAAACATAATAAACATATTTCTCCAACTGAAACATAGTAAATGTTGTTCTCCAATTGAAACATAGTAAATGTAGTTCTCCAATTGAAACATAATAAACATATTTCTCCAACTGAAACATAGTAAATGTTGTTCTCCAATTGAAACATAGTAAATGTAGTTCTCCAATTGAAACATAATAAACATATTTCTCCAACTGAAACATAGTAAATGTTGTTCTCCAATTGAAACATAGTAAATGTAGTTCTCCAATTGAAACATAGTAAATGTAGTTCTCCAATTGAAACATAGTAAATGTATTTCTCCAATTGAAACATAGTAAATGTAGTTCTCCAATTGAAACATAGTAAATGTAGTTCTCCAACTGAAACATAGTAAATGTAGTTCTCCAATTGAAACATAGTAAATGTAGTTCCATATTTCACAACCAAACTACGAGACAAATGAATGTAGACAGCCTTAATTGGCACTTACTTTGCAGTTCCAGAAATACTTTAGACATTTAGAGCTTCTGGTATTGATTAGTCGATGATTATAGTCCGTTTGCAGTGAAAACGTACCGATGAATTTCACTTTGAATATAAAATTAAAGTCCAATAAGGTAATAATACAGTGTAATACAAACCAATAAAAGCGATTTGAAACTAGGATCGTTTGTTAAACAACGTTTATCCTCAATTGAACAAAATGCTGAGATTTACATGTTCCTTTGGGAAGGTAAAATTATGAGGATTCGCAATCTTAATTTCAGTTTATTGGTTTTACGTTTTCGTTTAAATTGAAATTCATCGGTACGTTTCCACTACAAACAGGCTATATTCGAGATTCCATTATGTTCAAGGGATGGGCGTTATATGCCGAAGGCCTCGGTGAAGAGGTGGGACTCTTCAAGGACGACATGGAATTGTAAGTCAACGTCCTTGAAAGGCCATTGCCAAATATTCGGTTGTAATAATCAGCGCTGTAGTCACATTCAAGAAAACTGTTATACGTGGCATTGACTTGACTGTTTTACCCTAATCATTTTCAGATGAACTTGTGTTGTAGTATCAAAACCAATCAAGACTTAATTAGCTAAATTCGGTTTGGTTTCCATGTCACGTATACACGGTAACAACGACAACTAAGCATTCTTCACGACTTACCAAGTGGACACAGAAAAAGCTTAAAGTTTTCATTCTGCTTGGCATATTTGTTTCGCTTCGATGCCTTCAATCGTTTTGGCAGCATTTAGGGCACGTATATACCAAAACTGTGCCTTGTTTCGTGATTGGTCGTATTTATCTATTTTCCGTGTTTTGTGTCATGAAATTGGAACACTTTTTCAACGACGGCATTGTATTGTTGTAGAATGGGTCGATACAGCTCTGAGATATTCCGTGCCTGCCGACTGGTTGTTGACACCGGGTTGCATTATTTCAAGTATGTACAAAACGTGTAACTCGATGTTTAGTGTCAGTCGTTTTCAAAACATACCTAACGATTCTATGGTCAGTATTGAGAATTAAACCAAGTTGATTCTATGGAAGGTGTAAGTCGCACTCGTTCAGCATTTAGTGGTGTGGTGGGGTACTTTTATGTTTGAAACATTCCTTCAAGTCAAAGACCAATATGGGCTTACACAGCAGGGTGTTACAATTCCCGTTTTCACTTATCTTCCAACAATAGAAAAAAAACAAGAAATAGAAAAAGCGTCAAACACCTACATGACTATACTGTTTAACTCTGCACTATTTCGGACAACTCACTGTAAGCACGGCTGATCGCATGATCACGCCATCTCTTACTTCTAGCAATGGATGCTGAAGAAATACTCTACCCCGTTAATAATGAGGTTACCCGGATCTTCTGTATGAGAAGAAAACGTTCTAATCACACGGCGACAATTTCGACCATGTATACAATACTCGCTTGCCTTGGGCAGACTCGATCAGTTACACCCCTGTCTTAAAATGGCTTACATTTTGCTCATGGCGTCGGTTGACCATCCTACACAGATCACCATTATAACGTATTTTGTGCTACCAAATACAACACGCCCAAACCCTCTGCCATGAGCACAGCTTGCCACCACATATTAAGTGGGTTACCTGTATTCGTTGAAGATGTAATACTGCCGTTTTCTCCCATGTTAACCTGTGGTGTGTTACAGCTGGGACAGGGAAAAGGCCATTCAGTACGTCCTCAACTACACCGCCTACACCTACGCCACAGCCGCGACAGAGATTGACCGCTACATCACATGGCCAGGACAAGCTCTCACCTACAAGATAGGCGAACTGAAGATCCTGGAGCTTAGGAAACGGGCAGAGGAAAGGCTTGGTATGACAGAGCTGAACATCTCCAACACAGTTATAAAGACCTCTATAACTCTCGTTCTAACGACTATTCGACAGATAGTTTTAGCTTTACGTGTACATTAGCAGTAAGGATTGATTTGTCACTGGTAAAATGACAGGAAAGATAATCTTTTGGATGCCTATCATCCTCTGGTCTTTGTTATTAATATTTAGAGGACCAGTTACCCCCAGCAATTCACAAAATAAGGTAACTGAGAAGGTATGATCATAAGAAATTACAACTGGACTGTAACAATGCATCAAACTACCGATGGACTGTATTTGTTGAGTTTCCGATAACAATTGATCATTGGTGGAAACGAAACAACATCGTTGCATCGACAGTATGTGCCACTATCGAGAGTTTTAGAAAATGACTTCCGTTAAAAAATGCGCAGCGCAAAATACAGGAAATACCAGATTTGTTCACTTTGATTATTGTTATCAGCCTTTGTTACCTCTCAAACAAACTTTATCTGGGTGTCAAGTTTCTTATCGGTTATCAAGGAGATTTTTTATATTTCATATGAACTTTACAATCATTAGGGAAATTACTTCAAATGATCATATGAGACAATTCAAGACAAACACCTACTGCAATAGTAGGTGGCAATAGGCTATCGCTATCCCAATAGTTGTTTGCCCCTCAATAGTCACTGTTAGTAAATGCATATTTGGATACTTCTCGATAGTCGGAATTTCGGAAAATGTCCTTTGCATATGTGATGTTAAGGTTCCTTGCCAAACCTGTATAGGTTAATGCCACTAGAAACAATTCATATGAAATTCCCTCGTTTCTCATTGTTATTCTCCATTAATACTTACTTGGTACTACTACAGATATTAAAACCCATTTTCTCATAGCTTGTGCATTAAATTTGTTTGGTTGATAATCAGTCCTTCTGGTGCCATTTTAGATGAATATTTTTTTTATTGCAAAGATTGTAAATGCACACGGGGATGGATATCCAGTTAATTGGTTTTACAGTCTCTGACGAAAAACACAAAAACAACTAATATACTAGTATTAAAGTAATTACAAAAGTACATGACAGTGTTAAGTCTCAAGATATTATTGGTAGGATAATTTGTGAATCTGTCTGTCTGAGTCTGAAATAAATGAAATTCAAGGAAACCGTGGATATGTGGATTGAAATTCAAAATATTAGCAACCATCTGCTGGAAGCTATGTCTCACATGAGGGGTGATTTAGATAACATATCCTCTATGGTGCATGTATAAATACAGAGAAATGACAGAGAAAAGCAATCACCTGGTCAGTGTCTCATCCGAAATGTTGTTTTTTCTGTTATTCGTGATGTACAATGAGATGGGTGTTAAAATGTGTTATTCTGTTTTCTTTCGGGTGTCTTTTCGCTAAAGATATATATATAAAGATATATATATATCTTTTTCAGAAAGCCTTATAATTCAAATGTACAATTTTAAAATAAAACGTTTATATGAAGTGGAATTTGCGGCTTCACTTCAATAACTTACAATGATTACATACAGATCATTCTGTTAGGATCAGATGTTAACAATGGTATCAAAAAGAATTTTGGCTTACATTAATAGACAATAGCCATTGTATTTAAAGGCTCTGAAATTATTGTTTTTAAATAGCAGTGGCTAGGGAGTTTTTGTTTTGTCTTTTTATTTTCTTGCTGTTTTTAATTGATTTAGATAATGTATGGTAAATCTAGTTGAAATTTTCTTAAGGGTAATATCCCAGTATTGGCGGGTTCGAAGTTGCCCATCATATCCAAACTGGGGCTTCTTAGACTGAAAACGCCACTCGACCGTTATCGTGGTCTTTTCCCAGTTACCTTCCATAGCGTGCTTGCGTGTTAAGGGTCTTTTCGAACACTCGCTGCATAAAACAGGATACTTAGTAGAAAGCGGTCGTTTTAAGATATACTACAGGACACCAAAGCCAGGAACCAAACAGCTGAGATGTTGCAATTGTCTGCTGTATCACATCCGCATCGTGTCACTGATGTCTTTCAACGGTACATGCTCATGTCGTCTCGCAAATATTACTCTCCGTAGCTTTACTCACACTGCAGCCTGTCGATGCAAGTTAGGACAAGTTCGATCCTTAAATCACGAAAACTGAAAATATTTAAATTAGCAAAAAATTCTTTTTTTCCAGGAAGTCAGTTTAACATCCGGGACTTTCACGCCGTAATTCTCGAGAACGGAAGAATGCCTCTGAATGTCTTGGAGGAAATAGTCGACGATTGGTTGGAAAACTACGTTCCCATGACAACGCAGAGACCACCTGTCGTGTGTAGTGGTGCTGTGTGGCATGGGCTGTTGCCTCAGCTGCTCGCAGTACTGCTGTTGCCATACGTTATCTGCAGTAATGTATGAATGTGTCATCGGTAGTAACATAATCAGATACTATAAATCAAGAAATGTTTGCGAATGGCGACCAATAGAAGTTTGGGGGTCATGATATGTTTTCTTTTACTATCTCTATGTTTTACTTGCCCAAAATTGAATTGCAACTGAAAGTTCAAATTAAAGTAAACCAATCACATATTAAGGTGTGATGAAACCTATCCACGCTCGTTTGATGATGTCGGCCTATCAAAATGTTTCTAAAGACAAGCAATGTGTTTTGGCGCCTGTCTGCACTATCAGATGTTCTGATTGAGTAACTTTAGTTGGAGTATCGAGTATTCGCAATTTTGGACAAAATTTATACTCGCAAAGAATAGTGGTTTACAGTACCCATTTGCCAGCACAAGGTTCGTGACGCATGTTTGTTCATTTGCACCTGTTTTCACGAGAATTCCAGTGGTTATTATTTATTCCGTAAACTTTCAGGACAATGGGGGTGCGCTGATTCTTTGCTGATTTTCTGAGGAGCACGTTCTCTTTGAAACACAGATAGTGAGCGAGTTGGGTTTTAAGTCACTTTTAGCAATATCACGCCGGGGAACATCAGAAATAGGCCTCACATATTGTACCCATGTGGGGAATCGAACCTGGGCCCTCGGGGAGACGAGCGAACGCTTTCGCCACTAGGCTCGAACTACCTCATCAGCTGATAAAACTCTAAGATGTACATTGTATGTCACATGTGCATTATCACAAGGAAGATCGGAGGGTTTTACACTTCCCGTATTCACGAATTACCTAGAATGGACACAGAAAGTAACTTCTCTGCGTCCAGAGGGACGAATAGTACTCTCCATTGTACCCACTGCGCCTACCTCGCCAGTTGTCCGAATTTGAAGCGATTTTTGTTTATTGTTTCTTTCACAGATGTTATAGGCATTCCATCATTCCACAGACCATATAAACACTAATTCATTCCAAGTTCTGTAGAATTTATCAAATCGCACACGCCTCCTCTCTGGTACTTTAGGACCCTCATATTACCCGGAAAGGCCCTTAAAACTGATAACTGGGGGTCCCCGGTCATATTTGTGTGTGGAGGTAAAACCCTCACTGATCTGGATGTACGTAGATAGCGAGAAGCAGGGCTCCATTCACAAAGCGATCTTAGCGCTGAGGTGATCGTAACTCCCATACTTTAACAAAGACTTACGAGAGTCGTAACGCTATGATCGCTCTGCGAAACGGGCTCCTGGGCCTCTTTCCTTAAAGCGATCGTAGCGCTACGATCATCGTAACTAACATACTTAACATAAACCTGCCAGGATAGCTATTCTCGAAACGTTCGTAGCTCTACGAACTTCTTAGGGTCAT
Organism: Haliotis asinina; assembly: GCF_037392515.1. Taxonomy (NCBI): domain Eukaryota; kingdom Metazoa; phylum Mollusca; class Gastropoda; order Lepetellida; family Haliotidae; genus Haliotis; species Haliotis asinina. Next base: position 30,370,300 of record NC_090283.1, on the reverse strand, counting down.
TCTTGACACATTGGTTACGGTCACAGTTAAGAATTCTTACGGTTACGAACGTTTCGAGAATAAGGCCCCAGAGTAGTAACGTTACAATCGCTTCGTGAAACGGGCTTCTTTAATTCGGTGTACAGGTCCATGGCTATACGCTTGCTTGTACGGCGTACAATTCAATGTGCAAAGGAAGGTTTCTATTGACAACCTAATGTTTATAGGTATGGCTATATTTGGGTCTATACAATTTTAAGGTTTACAAGAATGTACTTATCTATTGTCGAAAGGAATGACAAATAGAACGCTTGGCATTGAAACGTATAGCTTTAACGTACTTTCATATTTTGAGTACTGTTGATTATATCCGATGATACTTATAAACAGATTTTCTTCTATTCTACATTCTATGTATATTTCTTAACGATAAGAATAAAATCAAAAGTAAAAATGGCATGGCAGCTAGTCATTTGTGAACTCGTGTTTTGGCGTAGTGTTGACTAAGCAATACATCAGCAGCAGCTCATGTTAGTTGTGAGAGCCGACGAACGGGACCATGTCGTTGATCAAATGATAAAATTGTTCAGACACGTTTCTTCACAGCCTGCCGCCATATAGCTGAAATGTTGTTGAGTGCAGTGTTAAACAACAAACAGATAAATGACAACAGCTTTGCCTGGAGGCCACAGGTAAATAGCATATCGTCCAGTGCCTGGGAGACCCCGGTATGACGCAATCACATGATCAGTGCCGAAGAACTGCACCGATAATGGAGAGTGGGAGAGTGTAGTAGTACTAGTACCGTCAGGAGGAGACCGTGAGCTGCTGGGTCTGTAAGCACGTCGTCTGATTCTCCAGGAACGTATGGGGTCGTGCAGGCTACGCGAAATCTTGATGACATTGCTTCAACTGGTCTGGTGAAAGTCGCCATCTTCCTCACGGCTGTTGTTGCGTTTTGAAACGTCGTAACCAGGTATAGACAGGTCGAACCCACGCAGCTGATCCTTTTGGTGGAAAGTCAGCAATGCTTTGAGTGTTCCTATCGTTTGATTGCAAACTGGAATTCATTACAAAACACGAAAAGGTCAACGTTATCGACAGGAAGCACAGGGTAGCAGGCCTGACACATTTTGATAACCATCCCCTCGCAAAATGTTTGATAGTCATCGAGGACAAATCTGGACCTCGCCGTTCTCGAGCAGCCGTCGGCCATTCGCAAAACCACGCTATAGGAACATGATCTTAGTCGCATAGAGCTCCGGAGTATTGTCATTGTCATTGTCATCTGGTTTAGGTACACCATCGAACATCTTTGAAAAATAGGACTATCATCGACGACATGTTCGAGCTGGAGATCCTCCGGTTCAAAATCTGCAGGAAATGATGTGGGCACTCGACGAGGAATGTGAGAGGATTCTGATGCTGAGAATTTGGGGAAGAGGTGGCTAGCAGGTGTTATCTGTTCCAACGGTGGTTGCGAATGGTGGTTCATGGAAACACAAATCATTATTTGAAAATTGTGAGAATCAGATTTGTTTCGTAGTCATGGTGACGATACTAACTAACATCATTGACATTCACGTTTTTGTGTTTTCTACTCAGATTCCAATGAAGTTGTTTTAATACGCGTAACTAGGATGATATGGATCAATATGTAGTGTTTTCGTACTTATCATTGAAAAAAGTCGGCGGTGCATGGTAACTATTTGCTCCGCACTCGCCATTCACATATTTCGTCACGTCTGGATAACTTTAACTGGAAAGATGGAGGGCGGTGGTTGTGGGTTTGAATTATCTATTTATATAGTTACTGTCATTAAATGGGTTTTACTTGCGCTTCTGTTATTGTTATGTAGCTTCACTAAGTGATCATCTACAAAGTACATCCTTCGTTGGTATGTACATTAGAGAAAACAGTTCTCCTCGGCGTTGGTGGACACTAAAATCATCGGGGTCGGGAAATCCCCCCTCCGGTTATACATTGTCTACCAAAACCTCGGAGTCGTATTTTCTCCTATACCCATTAACACGTTTAACAAAATTGGTGTTACAGGGAAGGTCGTTTAATATCCTCAACATACGATTTGTTGCACCTGTTGTAACAGGCGTTTTGCAGCACTGTCATTGCAGGCAGTCGACCAGACTTCTTTGCCATAGAACATACTGAGATTAGAATTTATAATTTATTTTCATGTAGATAATACCCCCATCACTTGCAAAGAGCGTCACATTCTATCTCTGATGATTGGGGTGTGTCTGAATTTGTCGAGACACTGATCAAATGAATGGTTATCTTATTATTTTGTTGTCATTTGCAGTAACACTCTCTTTACACTTTATATGAGGAGGTTACTTTCTGTATGGGACTTGAAGCTGATGTTATCTGGGACTATGAGAAATATGTATAAATACTCCGACCAGACAGCTGATACATTCAAAGAATGGCAAACCTGAAAGGTTCTTGACTTGTCCGAAAGAAGGCTCCTTGGATAGATTGCCTTGCATCAATTCTATTTTCATATATGCTAAACAATGTTAGTGGCATTTTGAAATGTAATGGGAGGTTTAGCGCATCCGAGAGCCAAAAGAGGTTAAAACATGATACTTGTTGGTCCTGGCCTGGCACTCACCATAAATTAGTCCAACAAGGTCTGGTCAGCTTGGAGTCAGTGTTATGTGTCTGACCGGGATATTTATGTCTGGATCAGGGTATCTCAGTGAGCCAGCACTATAAAAGCAGCTCTGGGCTTGTAAAAGCAGCCCAGCATTCGCCTATGTACTTTGTCATATGAGCAAAATATTCCCAAGTACCATGCTAAACCCCACCCTACCTTCTGAAATATCCATAAACAATCTAAGGGGAGACAAACAAAAATGTGATCTTTGAATGACAGCACTTTATTGATACTCAAGATACAGTGAATGGAATCTAGAATGAAGATAAGCTGTATTGTTACTATGGAATATACTCATCATCAGCCTAGATGGATGAAAGGTTTAATGATGCTATCAAATACACAATGCTGCTTATACACTTGTCTAACAAGAACATTTCTAACTCATCTGGAACACATCCTTTATCAATTAATTAAACCATAATTAGAAGTAATGAACTCATCAAACTTTAGTCAACCTAGTTTTTTTCTTTTAAAGAGGTTCGTCAGGATTACATTGGGGCAATCACCAGTCATGAAAACAAACACACTACAGAGAAATAAGAAATTATTAGTTTGCTACCTTCAGTGCAGCAAGTCAATATTATTGCCATGATCAGGAGAAACAGACAATCATCTGACTGAAATGTACAAAAAGCATAAATTGTAAACTAGTACGGCTGTCAGTGCTGTGCATATATAACCACAAACAATCACACTCTTAACTCTCAGGTCAAGTTGCCACATGGTTATGTATCACATTATTCATCAAGGCTGGACTTGGTGCGCTGTTACTTGCATGTGTGCAACCCATTAGTACAAAGTGCAACCTAAATATGAGCAATGCTTCATTTTTTTTAAAAAAGCCACAGAGCAAGTGACCTTCAAGAAAGTAACTTGTCCTGACTTATTTTCCACTTGCCCTGATTTTATGACACAAAGTTTGATGCTAATGTTTTCTGAACTATAAAGTGATAAATTTCAAAGAAAAGTAACACTACTTTGTTAATAATGTGAAATTTAATAGCTACATAATGAGTAGATATGAAATGAAATCCAAATTTATTTGCAGTTCAACACCATAAGCGGAAATTATTTAGTAGGCCGCAGACAATTGAAATGCCATTATTTGATTGAATGAAATGGAAATTGACTTGTCCCGGGCATCGGTTGATTGGGTTTTCAACCCCTGATTAGTCTAAAACATTTAATGAATTCAATAGCATATATCTTTCATGCATAAAGCAGTGCAACTGGAATTTGGCTGGTGTATCTTGGTTTTTATCTTAAGCAGCATCTTATCCAAGTAGATTAACATCTCATAAATTGAGTCCTGTTCATTTTTAAAACACAGAACATCATTCATGATGCAGAAGTAGGGCCCTGGTTCCTTGTGCTGGTAAGGAAAGTGTTTAAGTAAACATGAATAGTACCAGTATTGATGATTCGAACAACTGACACAACTACAACACAACCATTCATTTAGCATTTCTTGAAGTCTCTATTACAACATAAAACCATGCCTTCACTTCAAAACCCTATGCAGTAAGCGGTATGATATACACAGTGCTCACCAAGCAAGCCATGCTGAATACAAGCACCTGTCACTCAGATATTCATCTTGTCAGTTTCACTGCAATCATTCGTTGATTTCATCTTGTCACTCAGCTAACTACAATCACATTGCACATATAATTAGCACACATTTAACACACATCAATAACAAGTATGTTGATAGCAGAGGATGTTGAGTATGACATCTAAAATAAAACTTAATTTAACCGGATCCTAGGGACAACCATGCAGTGCTCTATACTGTTTCAACAGCAAAATATCTGTCTTTGTGTTAGCTCTCACAATAACATTTAACCATACACCACAATCATCACCACCTTGGTGTCAATATCACGAATAAATCCCAAATATTGTGGTGGCAATTCCATAACAATAATTCAAAAGTAATAGCTAACATGGAAATTCAACATCTAACTAAAATTACTCTGAAACTGTCCATTCATATGACAGAATACCCCATTTCATTAATGAAATAATAGTGCAAAATTATTTGACTTGATATAAGTGAAGTAGATACAGTAACATAAAGTGTAAAATCATTCAAACCATGTAACTGAAAAATAAAAAATAATCTGACCTATTCTTTACAATTATTAAACTTTAACAAGAATGATAATCACTGTAACAATGAACAATGACAAACAGAAATGTTAAATAATTGGGTATACGTTTCTCTGTGTACTGATGGGATATGATGTGCCATAAATATCAGATCTTCTTGTGACTGGATCATTGAGAAACAGTGATAATCGGAAACTGATTACACAGCTTGTGACACCAGTTGAAAGATAATTAAGATAAATTCATGATAAAAAAACAAGGTAAATAAATGTGGTATGTATGTACGAGTAAATTAAATATGATATGAGCAAAAGCTGACCTCCCACTATGTCACTGGTCCATGTACGAACAGAATGGTTTGGATTAAGTACATGAATTACTTAAGACACTGTATGTTCAATACATGGAACATTTTCTCGTATATCACTTGGTCCTACTTCAAATTTAAGGTTAGAAGAAATTTCTCTCCAAAACAAAAGCAAATTCTCTCAATGTCAAGTGACTTGAAATATTTACCTTCTAATACAAAAAGTTACAATGGATTTGAAATGACAGAACTTATTCAATAAATGACTAGTTGTTCTACAAATGCAATTTATCACAATCAGTTGAGATTATATTACCTTGAGCCTCATTATAGGTAGCATCATGTAAGAAGTGAGTCGGAATGGTTTTTCGCCCCAAAATATAACAGTATTCCGGCAAAATCTCTGCGGGGAAACCAGGAAAGGGCTTCACATGTGGTACACAAGCGAGGAATCAAACCCTCATTCTTGGCATGTTAAGGGTACACATTAACCATAAGGCTACCCCCTATCTCCACCCTCCCTCCCTCCCCAAAATTTAAGAAACATATGGTTGTTTAGTACAAATCCTTTGAACAGGGTTTCATCAATACATGCTCTTGTCTATTTCTTGAACTTGTCAATATTCCAATTTCTCAAAGAAGACCATGATTGTAACTTAAGATGACAATTGTAGAATGAGATGAGTTTGTGCAAGAGTGGTAAGAGTTACAATCATGATTGTGAATTTTGATTGCAAATGCCTACAACAGATTGAAGCTACTATTGTTTAATTTTGCAAGTGAGCCAAGGAAAACCTGGTTAACATCATGAACAGAAGCAGAGATACAATGACATGCAATTTTCCAATTACCATTTGTAAGATTGAAATCCCCAAGGGGATTCTGTGTAGATGGACCTGGACACAATGGGACAAAATCTATCACCGAGGGGCACACTACAGCTAGTAAACTGATCTTATATCACTTCAAGCCACATCCTGACTGCAACACAGCAACATTAAGTTCACGGTGTATCATTGGCAATATCACTGCTGGTTACATCAAGGTAGTTCAGAAGCTGTCTACTACCAGCTACTACTAAACACATGGAATGCTTCAACTATAGGGCAACACTTCATACTTAAATTTCTTAAACTTAACAACAAAGAGTCTTAGCAAAGGGATGGAGGGAATAAAATTAGGAACATGAACTTGAGCAGAAAATATCTTAAAAGACAATACTTTATAAACTAGGCTAAAAAGGGTGGTAGTTATTATTCTGATTAACACATTTATCAATTGGTTGATGATGTAAGGAGTATTAGTAACAACCATCAGAGCCAATCAATGCTATAGGATATGTAACTCACACTTTGTATAACTAGTTTTAAACCTTGAATCGTGAATTTATCCCATGTGACTTGGCGCTTCTGTGGTCAAAGCTCCTGCTACACAACACACTTTATGTAGGTTTCAATGTCAACTGTACATGGAGCGAATGTCAGCCTTGAAATGTGATTCAATGTTTCTCCGCTTCAGTTTGAAGGCATCTGTCACCAGGCCAGTCTCTGGTGTCCAGGCCTCGGGGCATAATTTGATTCTTTGTGGGATCTCAAACTTCTCCAGCTTAGCTGTGGGGAAACAATGGAAAAGATTAGAGTGTATCACAAAAGTATATATCTGGTTCTTGAAGAATACAACTTTATGGATAAGAACTTCTGGTATATATTATAGAGAAGCGATATTTGATGTAGATGTTTCACTGTTATTACTTTTTGATAAGAATCTACGTCAAAACATCACACAAGAAAAGTTGTTATTCACAAAGTTGTACTATTTACTCATCTGAAATTCCCCTAAAACATTTATATACTCCCTTTTTCAGTAGTCTTGTAAGTTCCAAATTCTGACATCAAATTTGTGTGATGTCAGTATTTCTTCAAATTATCACATCTAATAGGACATGATGTGTCATTGTCCCAATTTAAAAGAAAATCTTTTAGAAGATGATCAGTTTTAAGAAAGCACTTATCTGAAGCCACCGCACTCATCATCACCATCACACCAAGGAGATAAGAAACATGCACAAAGTGGTCATGTTCCGACCACTCATTCACAACAAATCATTCACACTCTCATGCTCCCAAAAAGAATCAGAGTGAGTTGATATGATACTCAACAGTCAGCAATAGTTAAGGTCTGGAAAAGTCTGGAATGTATGTGACAGAGGCTGATAGCATAAACGACACATTAGCCTCTGACACAAAAGGTCAAATCACACAACCCTCATTTCAGTCCTCTCTCGTAGTATGCAGTGGATACTGTATTTCAATTCATGAATAACATGCAAAGCAGCTCTTTGATAATGGCAACACCATGTAAATACTGCTTCTTTAAGAGAATACGGCTTCACGTGTATGTTGCAAAATCCAGGAAGGGTACAAGAGAAACAGTTTTTACACACTGTACTAGGAAGTTTGGGAATAAATCTGAGATTTTCATTCAGCATGACCATGGCATTCACAGGTCTGTAACTGTCAGAAGAAAAATCATTTTCACTTTCTTTGTCCGTAATAGGATTCAGTTTACTGAGTAATGCCTTTTCACAGTGTCAAGTAAAAATATCTTCTGAACCTCATTTTACTTGTACAAGTATTTCAGAATATTATTGCTTGAAATACACAACACAAACTACCCATCCTGAAAAACCCAGCATTAAGATATACTAACATTTAGCCGACAAAGCACTCAGCCTCTTGTGGACCTCTTTGACCAGGTTAGAGTTTTGACACAGTTGGCTGAACTCCATCTCATTAATGCCTAGTTCTTGGGCCAGCTTGGTCAGGTTGTTTTGGTTGGGGACAACAAGTGCCACTGTGTAGTTGTACAGACTGTCGGCACACACGCAGACCTGGTCGACCAGGGAGGACATTTTCACTGCAGTCTCCACCTTGGACAGGGACACATACTCTCCAGCCTGGAGCTTAACAAGGTCCTTCTTACGATCTGGGGAACATAACATTGATGGTGATATGAGGGAGTGAGTTATAATATACAGTGGCATCCGAAATGCATAGGGAAACATGTTATTAGTTTTTAAAAGGAGAGTCCAGATTTATGAAGTTGATATTGAGTCAATGTTGAATCGGACAATAAGGTAAAGAATTCATCTTTAGTCTGTAGAACCATAAAACAGGCTTATGTTTAAGCAAAGAAAAAAGCTGGTACAGCTAAATTAAGGAGTAAGTGGGTGTGTATGATTTTGCGGTGCTTTTAGCCATATTCCAGTATTATCTTGATGGGCCCTCAGAAATGGGCTTCACATATTGCACCCACATGGGAATCGTACCCATGCCTTCAGCATGACAAACCAACAACCACTAGGGTACCTCATCACCCCAGTAGTAAAATTAAAGAACTACAAGGTCAATGCATAATGAAATAAATAAGACAAAAAGCAATAACTTGTAGCTACATCTGGTTATTGTTAACGATTTCTTCGGTGTAATGCTATTTATAAACTCTGAATACTGTCAAGAAACAATTTTACTGCATGTTTGAAATCATTAAAATGTAGGTACAATTATTACAATAATGAAGAAGTTGTCCTATAATTCAATTATTTCTTAATCTTTCAAGAATTGGACCTACAAATTATGACTTCCATACAACAGAATCTGCATATTGTGTTCTCTCTTCACTTCACATCATTCCCAATTACAGGGTCCCTAATCCAGATAAGCATGGCACAATAAGAAAACTTGAATAGTCACCTATGATTTTCAAACATCCATCTGCTTCAAATTGACCAATATCTCCAGTGCAGAAGTATCTTATGCCACCAATTTCAGTGAAGTCTTCCTTGGTCTTTTCTTCATTCTTGTAGTAGCCCATTGTGACATTGCCACCACCCACTAAGATCTCACCACGAGGGCACGGCTTGTCTGCATTAGTGTAGTTACCTTATAAAGTCAAAAAAAAAAAATCATTAGAGAGTGAGTTTCAGCAATTCACAGCAAGGGACACTAGAAATGGGCTTCATACATTGTACCCATGAGGTAAATCAGTACCGGCTCCTTGGGTTGACGAGCAAACGTTTTAATAATTAAGGTACCCCTCTGCCCCAGAACAACATTTGATGTGGCAAGGCAGTGTTCTCTGGCTATACACTGCATACATGAAAATAGGGAATATATCGATAAATTTATAACTGAACAATACACAAGGTGCAGACAACATGATGTTCATAGGATAAAGGATAAAACTGTTGATGTTGACAAATGTTTAACTGTAAGACAACATCAATGATAACAGGAACCAAGGTGTTTGTAGTCTTACCTACTCATTTCCATAGAAGTAACGTAAACTAAGACAAATGTGGGTGTACCTTCAGGCCAGTCACGCAGTCTGATCTCGCAACACTGCAAGGGGGCCCCAACTCGTCCTGTGCTGAGGTCTGTCACTGGAACACACATTATTACTGTATGAGTTCTCTTGGCTAGATACAATGCATTCAGCATCATCAGTATATTTTTCAAACATCAGGCACAAATTCCATGAAATATCCATCCCATCTCTCTACTCTACCTTACCTTCAGTGACAGTTCCTGCACCACAGGTCTCTGTGAGGCCATATCCCTGACCAACAGGGCAACAGAAGCAAATGTTCATGAAGCGTTGAGTTGTATCTGACAGGGGGGCCCCACCGCACAGCATCATTCGCAGCTTCCCTCCAAGCAGCCTACAGATCTTGCTGAAGACAAGTCTGAAACAATTCATCAGGAAAATTTAGAATCTACAGTGACAATTTCAAGTAAAACAATAAAAAAAATTATAACTTGTGTTTGGAAAAAGTAATTATGGAAGTTAAGGATGCCACAGGGACATATATGTCCTTCCTCTACATACCTCACTTGGAGGTCCATTAAAATTCTAAATATACCACGCATATATAAACACTTCACAGTTTTGAATTCTGCGGAAAATTCCCTGTTTCTTGATACCATCCACTATTATCTCAGACCAAGCTAAAGTGCTTAAAATCGCCTTTCACGAAAGGCTTCATCGTACATGTCGCCATTTTTCAAACTGTACAAAATCGAGATTCACAGCGTTATTTGCAGTATGTTTTGAAATGTGAAAATCGGATAATTACTGGGAGTAATGAACTTCAAAAATAGCATATTAATGATCACTGACATCAAGTTTTCATGTAACCAGTAATGGCAATTCTGAAACGTCACCGATGTTCCCAGAATCGGTTCGGATGTTTTCGAATATACACTTACATGAACGTCGAAGTGCGCTTTCTGCCATATTGGATAGTGTTTACAAAATCACGTTTCGAGAAGGCCGGTATTGAGACGCCTTATTACATCATGTATACTTCATAGTTAGCTGCAACAAATGCATCTTTGAATTCCCCAAGCATCTTAGAATCAAATTACAAACGGTCTTTGTCACCAATACCAACTGTCTAGACAAAATGAAACGAAATATACTTTGTATGAAAACGAACGCTGTGCTTGAAAGACAGCACTTGACTGAAATGTAAACAAAGAAAAATTCCAATTTTACACTGCGTAGCATTTTTGGACATTTTCCAACATCCAGCAGTCTAATCATTGCTTACAATGGCTCAGTACGCTTAGTATATTCAGGGGAAGAGTATCGTAGCAAGAAAAAGCAAATTGAAAATAGATACAATGAAAACATTTTGTAATTCATAAGAAACTGTCAAACTTTTAGTGCAGCATGACGCCATGACTGACGCAAAATCATGCAGAACGACAACGGTACTTATCGGCATTTCTGGCTACTTCCGTCATTTACAATGTAAATGGTAAGAACATATAACAATATACGGATAGTCAGAATAATTCTGATTACTTACATCTCACATTTATATACAAAAGATCCCTGAATCAAGCAAAAAGTCCTCGCAAATCCTGTGTACCCTTCTCAGCGAAGCCGCCATTTTGAAAGAAATCGGTCATCGGTAGTGATGTCACACGTCAACATTGTTGCACATATTAGGCAATTGTTTTGAGGTGAAGGTCGGTTGAACAAGAGTAAACACAATGCCCATACCATTCCGATTGCACTTTTAGTGTTGTGATGTATATTTTGCGCATCGTTCAGATATTTTTTCATGAAATTGATTTCAGTATCTACATGTATCCATGTTCAACACCATATCACGTGTGGATATAAGGTATGCATTTTTATTCTTTTGATTGTTTGAATAATATTTACATGGGAAATTGACTCAGTAAGTGTACTATACCACATTTTAAGCCTCTACACAAGTGTTGGAAGATCACACGTAGCCATTACTGCAACATGTGCTTTAGTTCCCATGATGTGCAATATTCAATACGTTGGGACACATATTGCAGTTTCATATGAACAGGTTAATAAACAGCAATTTAATTCCAACTTATAGGTAAAAGTGATAATATTAATGAAAATGATTTGTACATTTTATGAAATGTAGGGGCACACATACTACTATTGAAAGGAATTGTCTTGTTCAGTGTATTGGTTTGTGACGTATTTTATAGACAAAACAATTATGAATATTAATTGACCAGTTGCGAGTTTGTCAAAAACGTTTCATGATTCATTATCATTTTTTTTCGATAATAAAGTCAATTCAAATTGGATTAAAATATATCTGATGGCAGAATATCTAACTCAAACAATATTTATACGGAAATTGTTAAAAATTTATAAACCAGGTCGTGTCTTATATTACTTTGGACAAGCCTTACGTCCATATTCTAATAGTTCTGTACTGAATAGTCAGGTGTTGTGAAATTTTCATTTACGCTAAATTAATTCCAGACAGGTGCGCGTGTTGCTCACAATAAGATACGTAGTAATTGTTGATATATTCAGAACACTATTTCAGTGGTAAAACCACTCATTTTATATTTTGGCTAAAAAGTGTTGAATTCTGACACAGAAGCCGAGATCTTTTACACATTGAGTGGAAATAAGGTTACATATATACTAATCAGCAACCAGAGTCGTCTTTTTTCCGACGTCACAAAATGCACAAAACATGCCGTGACGTCAACTAAAATGTCGCATTATTTTCAGTTATTTCATTACATTTGAAAATGTGGCTGTTACTCCGTTAATAATGATGCAAAATTAATCAAAATACATCTACACAAACAGGAGAATATGGGAATCTAAGAACTAAATTATGTATCGGATAGGGACATCAAAATCGCTATTAAATGCTTTTTGAGGTAGTACACTGGCATCTTTTCTTACAAATTGTGAAACTACCTAGAGTTATCCTCTCACATTGGGGAACTTTGTATTGGAACAGTTTGGTTCACTGTGAACAAAACATAACGAAAATATACTGTCTGTATCCACAGCAAATTCTCTCCATGTGATCTGAGTTACATTGACCTAATGTAAACCATAGCGGAGTTATGCTCCCTTATCTTTATACGTGCATGACCTCTCTGTCAAAGTTTGACGTCATAGAAGAAAATCGATTTTTGACATTTATTGTTGGTCATTTTTGATTTTGTGAGTGTGACGTTATGCATTAGCACATACACCCATTTCATATACACTTATGTCGTTCAGATGTCAAGCTGTATTTTCTTCGCTCACACTTTCCGTAAAGATGCCAAATAAAAAAGTCGTAGCAGAGTGCAATTATTGGTGCACGATAAGAAACAGAGAAATTTACTGTTTTTCAACACACACAAAAGTGTTGGACAACCTTTAGCAGTGTCGGTTTCTGAAACCCCTGAGCTAGCCGCACTTATATTTATACCAACGGATAGGGAATTAAATATTCTACATTTCTGTGCAATTTTATGGCCGTATGCAGATCCAAGACCACGCGAGCGCAATTGTCACACAACGTTCACTTTTCAAACCTTACGAAAATGTGCGCCTGAAAAAAAACTCGGCATCCAGGGGGTTAACCACATCTTAGGACATAGAGAGTGGAACTGATTTAGATGAATCATGGAAAAAACATGTAAATCTTGAAAAAAAACCACCACCCCCCACTCCCAGAAAAAAAAAAAAATTAACAGGAATAAAAATTTTGTGGGGATGTCAGACAGCTCTATTCTTCATGAGCAATACCACATTGTTCAGCAATGCTAAATATGGATGACTGTATTTGATGGACATAATGGATTATCTCCCTTCAAACAAGCACCTAAAGACATTAGCTATATGATCGATCACATTATAAGGCAATGATCCTGCTACAATGACAGACAGGCTAAGAGACTAACTTGTTCAGCAGCGGTGTATCATATCCATTCTCCAACTGTTTTAGCTTGTAGTCATAGGCAAATGAAAACAGTGCTTTTCCGGCCTTCCCTCCACCATTCACTTTGTCCCACACACCCTTGTAGATCCTATCCATTATCACCTGAAAAAAACATTTGTTTTGTTACTATGAGATACTGTGTTGAATGAAACACGGCATTTTCTGCAGTACACAGACAGAATATATACCAAAGTGTAAATACTTACCGGAACTGCAGCCATCAGTGTAGGCTTCAGTACTGACACATCACCTTTACTGCCTTTTTTTATCTTACTGGACTGAAAAGCAGAAAACATAATCAGGGTCAAAGCGCATATTCTGCTTGTTGCTATGTGGCAACAGTTAGTAAGTGAACAAGTCATGATGGGACAATTCAATGATCAACATCTTGAGTATCATTATGAATCAATAATTATTGTCAGCACTTGTACATGCTTCTTGAATACACGGCTTTCACTTTTTATGCACTCCTCCCTCATAACAATTAGTGACCAGTGTCAATATTAAATGATGAAGGCCACAAATATTGTAAACACCTCAAAGAGTTGACCTGATGTTTTGAATATGATTAGGATCTCACTGAGTATTTTATGTTTACTAGTTTTAGAGTCAGATTACAATTCATCGGACTGCTTGAATGAACTGTAAATGGGCACCACACTTTGTACATTGTGGGGAATCAAACCCAGCATAGCATAGCAAGCTTTAAAGAGGAAGTGTACAAGAAAAAATCACCTCTTTTCTTATGTGAACCAATATGGAATTTTTTAATGACTTAATATCAGTGTTTCAAAATGTACACTCATTTTTCTTACAATGAATGTATAACCTGCACTACAAGTGCTGAAATTTCATGCCATTTTGAAGCCTCTGTTTGCCAAGCTAAACAGGCCACAGATATCGCCCTTTCATTATGACGTAATTGGTGCCAGCTGATTTAGACTGGTCTCCTGTCAAAGCCAAAAAATGTAAATACTGACATTAATCACATGAAAACACAAATGTAAAAATATGAAAGACAGTGTAAGAAGCATAACCTCACGTCAAAGAAAATGTCAAACGTATAACAATGTCGACGTACGTATGACGCCACTATTGGGAAGTGTTTTTCTCAAAATAGTGAGTTCAAAGACACAAGTACGCAGGATGTTTGGAAGGTAACTTCCATTGTTTCAAGCAACGTATATGCATAAAAGTCACATGTAAGTAATCCGACATATTCTGACAACCTGCTGTTTGTTATTTTCATTTTGCTTTCATTGTGATCAAGGGCAATAGTCAGAAATGAGAAGTACTGTCGTTGTGTGTGAGTTTGGGTCAGTCATGGCATCATGTGAATTCTATCTTCGGGATGTATTTGGATATGGTTTTGATATTAAAGTGAAGGTTGAAGAGGAGGGACATATACTGTATGATTTATGAAGCAATGTAACAAACGTAGAATGTCTCCACACTCACCAGTGGCAAGCTAGATGCAATGCATAACCTTTGAGTTTTGGAGGAAGAAGTTGGAGAACACAACTGACTTGAATGTTGAATGTTACACAATTTGGTTACATGGTAACACTTTTTGTGCAATGTAACAGTGTGGAACACGACCACATAGCCAGCTGACAGCCAGGCAACAAGAGGATTAAAACAGTCGCCTTGGCATTAAGACACCAGAACCACACCTACACATGCTTCACATTAAATGGGTCTAATCATTTATTATTTGGGCACCAATGACGTCATTTCCAAGGGATGTAAGCCATAGTGTGTTCACTGTGGACATAGAACTCTTGGTTAATGTAGAAACTTTGAATCAATATAGCACGAAATATGAATTAATAACTTCTGAAATCTCTTTTGTTTTGGCTACAAAACTACTTGAGAAACATTTATTATGACGAAAAAGTGGGAGGTGAAAAGGTTAATTTTAGTGTAAACTTGCTCTTTAAGCATTAGGTTAAGCCAGGATGGGAAAGTAGTACTGTACCTGGTCTGTGAGAGTAAGAGGGGAGGAGTAGCCAATAGAGACACCATGGGAAACACAGGACAGCTCTGGAACAACAACACACATATCAATATATTACTCAGACAGGTCACCAGTATACATAATTTAATCACTTTTCACCTATCTTTGAAATCTTAGCTGGGACAATTCTAACACTGTCAGTGGTTTTCTACGTAATCAAGTTAAAGAAATGTGTCTTGTACTTAATACTACACAATATCAGTAGATTTCTAACAGAAAAGTACCATCTGGTTCAGAAATCTACAGCTAAATTGCCCAAGAAACTCTACCGCATTGCTTCTCCATACCTGCACTGAGTTCCAACACATGAGCTAAGGGGAGATAACCTATGTAGATGTCTGGTGGTCTGAAATCACAAAAGTAAGTGACTCATACATACTGAAAACATACATAACATTTCAAGCTGTGCCTTTTTCACAGAGCATTTAAAGATAAGCGAGGGGAAGTATCTGAACTTGAAAATCTGAAGATCACCTACGCCAAATTTGGTATCCGTTCGCACTGACCAGACATGCCAGCCATCAGGTTGCCATGGCTGATGAGAACACCTGCAACAATATCATCACACTTCAGGTCAGGAAAAATATCTTCAGAAGCAGTACAAAACTAATGCAAAGGGAGAGTCCCAGAGCTGGACGTAATGCATCTACAAACAGAATTTCATATATATTAAGACATGAGGGCTTGTAAGTCTGGAAATGACATTTAGATCTGGCACTCTGGTCTGATGGCACTGTCAAACATAGAACATTAATCCAAGCAATTCTGGACTTGCTACCTGTGATGACAGGTTTCTTAAACACCAACAACTGACTGTGAACACTAATTAAAGCACATGCCATTGTAGCAATATCCGAGCACTATCACAGCAAGGGACACCAGAAATGGGCTTCACAGACTGTACCCATGTGTGAATTCAAACCTGTCTTCGGCATGACAAGCAAAGTTAAAGCTTTAATCACAAGGCTACCCCACCGCCTTGTCAATTGATGAGGAAATATAGCATAATGTGTTGCAAAGCTCAGACATGTAGCCAGTTTGGTAAATTCACATGTAAAATTGCAATGGCCTGCTTCTAACAGCATGAAAATCCAAGCAGTCAGTGTAATCCTGACACATCTAAGTCCATCTGCAGTCTGGTAAACAAAGACACAACTACACCTACAAATGCAAGTGAAGACACCTGTGCATTTTTTCAAAACTTCTTGTGACTATCAACATTTTCTCAACCAAATCCAAAGATGTGGGAGGTGATGTCAAAGTCTGTGAAGAAGTATGGCAGTTAGAATCATCTTTAAGATTACTTTATGGAACAGCACCCTGCCTGGTTTGGATCAAAGTGCAGTGTTGTCAACTATCAGTGAATTGTTTGTGGGTCATCAATGGTACCGCGGACAGTTATGTATAAGACAAAGTCATTAGTATACACTGCAACAGCAAAATATTCCTCATGAAAATATTTAATTATGATTACAGTATTTCAATGTTTTGGTGTGCATATGGCAGAGTGGAAGGAGAGTATTGTAAAGTTTTAAAGTTCTGCTCCTGAAAAGAACACAATCACAAAATTCAGAAATTCAGATGAGGTTGAACTTGTTGCCATGGAAAAGCAACAAATATTTTATTAAAAAATCCAAACATACCAAACAGCACCACTATACCACTAGACCTTTCTATATGCGAAGTTTGGTTAAGAAATAGTGAATGGTCTTAAAGTTCAGCCCTGGAAAAGAGCACAACCACCAATTTTAAAGACAAACTTGTCATGCAAAAGCACACAAAAAAATGTCACTTACTAGTGAAATTCCAAAAGGAATCATGCTGAACATGGTAAACATGTGTATACACGTTTGGTAGATCTGCTCTGGACATGTTAACAACCTCAAAGCACATGTAAGGATAAGGCTTGATATGTGTACAAAGTTTTGTAATGCTTTCACAAATAGTCTAGGAGCTTATCTCCAAACAAAGTATGTGGACGCACAGGCGGACAGACATACAGACAGATGGGGTATGAAAACTTACCCTTAGGCAAGCCTGTAGAGCCACTGGTGTACATTATGACAGCTATGTCTTCTCGACTTGGGTGAGTGACTGGGGTTTGCACTGAAACACATAAAAACATTCCATGTTACATACAGTCGAACCCCGTTCACTCAAAACCCCGCCTTCCGCATGATTTTTATGTGAAACGAAACATGTTTATTGTACTTGCTTTACCGAACCCGGACAGTGAATTTTCAAACCGTTCCAATAGATTTCCACTGAAAAATGATCCAGTTATCCAGATGGAGGGCTCTGTGCAATGTGCATGTGTATGTGTCACGTCAATACCATTTACCACATGACTTTGTGATTTCATTCTTAATCAGTTGGAAGGCAATTGATGTGAATTTATTAATTAGCCATCAAAACATGGCGGACGCATGTCATTCGGGTTGTTCGGATTTGGCGGGTGTGAGAATATCTCATCAGTAACGAAAACACATGTTAAGTGGGATTAAGGTAAATTACACTGTAATTGTACCGTATATAACACGTATAAATTGTCCCCTACTATCTGTCGCGATGCAAGTTAAAAATAGCCTACCACATGATCTAAGTCATGTGATCCCATCCAGAAGTTTACCTTCTGCAGGCAGCATGAGTTCAATGCAATGTCATATGTTTTTATGGCACTTAAAATTAGAAAAAAAATATGCAATTGGCAAAAATAGAGACCTTTTGTCATCGATTTACGTTTTTCATCAAACTTACCACATGAAGCTCCAAACATGATTACGCCCAAGACAACCTAACAATTGTAACCTACATTCCACCTTTCATGTATTTATTGGTACACTTACATGTGTTGATGATTCACTGTTATTACTATTGACTGTTGATTCATTGATATATGTGCATGAAATTTTTGCTTTCACTTAATTTTCACATTCTGCTTGTTTGATCCAGTTAACAAGATGTCTCGCTACCCAGACGATTTTCGAGTTAAAACCAAAATGTTTGGATAAACAGGATTCGACTGTATTTCAAGAAAGAAGCAAAGCAACACACATTGTATTACACATACACACAGATTTCCTTTATCTGTAATTACTACAGGACAATACAATAATTTCAGGTGTCCACCATGGTATGCATAAGATGACTATATAAAATCTCCCATGGCCTACGGTCCCTAGATTACTAAGAACCAGAACACTAACTAGAACATAAGCATGAAAACTGAATCAGTGTTGCTCAAATGATTTTGGACTGCTTCTGTACAAATATGGATGAAAACCTGTAAATACCCAATAGTGTAACAGAACGCTCACGCGTTTAGCATTGTATGATGCTGTTAATACAACAGATTACACACCTGGGGCAGTATCAACAGAGTAAGTAACCTAAATCTGAAATTTGAGCAGAATTTTACATCCAATGTTATCACACATCAGTAGAAAGTTATGCAAGATACTGAACCCAAGGGATCAGTTGACTGCCCCAAAGAAACAATCTATGCACAATGTCGTTCGTTCGTTCGTGAGTGTGTGAGTGAGTGAGTGAGTGAGAGAGAGGCAAATGTCACTTAGGCAATATTTCAGCCATATGGTGACTAAAACAAGACTAAATTTACCCAGTTAATTAATGAGAGAAATGACCCTTACAGTTTTCTGGTTGGGCTCCCATATACTCCACATCTGTCATACTGAGCACCTTCACCCGACTGGGAATGTTCTTGAGAGCTGGCAGTTTCTTGCCCCCGGTCATCACAATCAGATGAGTCACCAGAGGGATTCGGTCCATCAGACCCTGGTACACACAACATACACATTATTGTGGGATTGTGGATTATGGAAGCAATGAATAGATCTACACAACAATCTGGACCACCGGAGATTTCTTGAACCCTGTCATCACAATCAGGTGAGCCATCACAACACTGGCATACACAGAATAGATATTCTAGAGGAACGGAACAAGCAAACAGGTACGCACATTAATGTTGCGAGGCACACGTGAGGCAGTGGGGTAGCCTAGACGACCCGGGTGGCCTT
The DNA here is from genome assembly GCF_037392515.1 of Haliotis asinina. NCBI lineage: Eukaryota > Metazoa > Mollusca > Gastropoda > Lepetellida > Haliotidae > Haliotis > Haliotis asinina. Next base: position 30,350,868 of record NC_090283.1, on the reverse strand, counting down.
GTGGTTAACATATTCACTCATCACACTGAAGACATGGGTTCATTTCCAACATAGGTAAAATGTGTGAAGCCTATTTCTGGTGCCTTCAGCTGTGATGTTGCTGGAATACTGCTAAAAGCACCGTAAAACTAAACTCAATTCATTGATTCTGTGAATGAATATCTTCATTTCTATTTGTAAACACTTTGTCTGGAGACTGGGTAAATCAAAAAGCTTCCTCTCTATCTGTCTGTGCATATGTTTATGGGCAAGAAGAACAATGAAATATTCAGTCTGCAATCAAACAATGCAAATCACAGAGACATTATTCATAGACAGACACATCTTTACTTCTATTATTGTCGGTTGTTATACATAGTACACAGAAATATTACATCCTACAGGACTTTGTTCTGTAAAGAATTTAGTCTAGGCTGACAATACAGTGATTAATAATGTGAACAACAGTCATATTACAAGGACATATAGTTAGACATGCTGCTAAGCCAGACCATTGAATTCACTGTCGTCTTTTAAAAATCCCCTTGGGGAAGTTACAAATGTTGCAGCACTCTTACCTCAAACTTGGACACAAGACTGTCAGATGTGATGACATGTGTCACCTCTGTTTCTGTGATGCCATGGACAATTGCATCCTGTCCAAGAGTGGCATACAAAGTCACCACTGAAAACAGTAAATAACAAAATGTCACAACAAAATACATGTATACAATGTTACCATTGAAAACAGTAACAAACAAAATGTCAGAACCAAATACATGTACACAATGTTTGCAATACTTTATTTTCCCAGTTGGTCATCAGGGGCTGCACCCTGTAAAATCTACAGGCTCTGAACGAAATCTGACTACAAAATAAACTACACTTCACACAGTACCACATTGTTTTTACAAATTCAATCAGTGAAGTTTATAGCTCAGACATATGGTTTTTTTACTTGGATGAGTTACTACAGACTGAAGTTGATATTGCTATGTGCTGAAATACCAGGAAGTGAAACTAAGTTATTTTAACATGATGGATCATGGGTGATTCCCGCACATTAAAATATAAACAAAAAACAAAAAAACAAAAAAAAAACAGGGGAAAGAATCCAGTGGAAAAAAAAGACAGATAATTTACTGAAGGTCACAAGAGCCTGCAGATATCTAAAACTGACGCCCAGTGCAATAACAACTGGCGCTGGGCCTCTGGGCTGGCGATTATTTCGAATGCTTCATGTATACTGCAATTAGTTTTTCAAACTAAAGTTGATCTGTCATTAATGTTTTTTTTTCATTATTAAAATTTAAATGATACCTGTGAGAGTTTAAAATTAGAATGGAAGCTAAGCTTAATCAAAACATCAATGACCCAAGGGCTTTCAAACAATACACAGCTTTTTCAATCACTAAACATACATGTAACATACTAACAATGCTTTATGGTTCAACTTCTTTATTATACAAGGTCACAACGTTTCAGGTGAAGAGACTAGGAACTGTCTCGAAACGTTGTGACCTTGTATAATAAAGAAGTTGAACCATAAAGCATTGTTAGTTTGATCCCTTCAACTTCTAAATGCCTTTGAAACAACTTACATGTAACATTTATCAGATAACATTTCCTGAGGATCTAAACTGGACCAAACAGAATGTTATTAGACATTAGACTAGTCTTAGGCCTTTTTCCGTCGTTTTATCTCAGACTCATTGAAATACCTGGAAAGTTATACTTGAAGCAGGCCTGCGCTGCAATCATCCACTCGGCACGGGTATCTGCAAATATCACAATGTTCTTCCTTGGCCTCTGTGAGCAAGCCAAAACGCCACTGCCGAAGTTGGTAGCTCGTTCAAACACTTGTGCAAAGGTCAGCCATTTGTATTCCCCCAACAGCACCTGGAATATGTGAAAATCATTTACCAACATTCAAAAAACACACACAGATAGTTAATTCAGTGTCCACATATCTAAGCTTCATGAAATTTCACTTTGGCTGTGTGAGTGTAAGTGGTGTAGTACCTTCTTGAAAACTCTGCCATTTGGCTGGACCTCATCTTCCTCGCGTAGCAGCTCCCGTGTGCCAAGACATGGTCTGTCTGTGTGCAGCTGAACAGCCCGCAAGAACAGGTGATCTAGGGTGCTGCACTCCGGAAATAGGGTGGTTGTAAGTGTGCGGTTATCTGCATAACGGTAAGGGGACCCATAGGACCCATCTACTGGAGTAGCCTGAGGATAAAAGTCATCATCATCATCATCATCATCATCATCATCATCATCATCATCATCATCATCATCATCATCACCACCATCACCACCATCATCAAGATAAAACATAACTATGTCCTAACAAGCAAACATGCTTGAGTGAAAACATATACCAAGAAAAATTGTAATTCCATCAGGAAAAGTTGAAGTTGTTATATCATATATGAAAATGAACAGGAGAGAAATGAGTAATGTATATTCACTCAAACTGAGATCTTCAGCAACTGGTCACTTTGTGACACATGAAGACTATGAAGATTACATCAACATTTCAAACTGTTCACTATACAATACTGAGACCTAGAACTATACACTAGTGAGATCCAGAACTATACAATACTGAGACCCAAAATTATACAATACTGAGACCCAGAACTACACTCCGTTTGATTCCATTTGAGACTGATGAATTGCTCACTAACACAAAATCTAATAATTGCTACAAAACCAAATTTTGCTCAGCCACATGAAATCGACAGACCAACACTGATGATGTGTCTCATAATTTGTGATACCCAAATAAAAAAGTTGTTTAACAAACGATAATCATTTTCTTGTCACCTTTCACTATTTTGTACGAGGGGGGGCACTTGCTGGTAGAACAGCCAGGTAATCAACAAGCATGTGTTGTGAAGATGGGGTCATCTCAAAAGCTATTACCTGGTTACCACTTGAGATGTTCAATGGAAGTCAGTGTTGCCACTTTCAGAAGACTCTGTTGTCCGAATCGGTGTGGCTGTCATCAGTGTCTACCCTGATGACGACTGGCTTGATGGTGGCATGGTCCAGTCCAATTTTTTTCCCAATAATGAATTTCTATTTCATTCTCAACGCACTTTTGCCATGTTTCCTGCGTGATGGTGTCTATTGACTGTTGAACAATCGTCTGTACATCCCAAAGTCTGAATGTTACATTTTGCATGCCAATATTAAATTTCATGATACCCCAAATGAATTCTATCGGGTTTAAATCGCAATGATAGGGTGGCAATCGCAAAACTGAATGACCATGTTCTGTAAGGTTCTGGGCGCTGGGGTAGCCTCGTGGTTAAAACGTTCGCTTGTCACGTCGAAGACCCAGGTTCGATTCCCCACATGGGCACAATGTGTGAGGCCCATTTTCTCGTGTCCCCCGCCGTGATATTGCTGGAATATTGCTAAAAAGTGGCTTAAAACCAAACTCACATGCACACACACACTGTAAGGTACTCATCAACCTTAAAGACAGACGTGGTTTTATTTGACTTTATGATGTCATACAGAACAGGTTTGGTTGCTTTTTCTGGATACAATATTGCATTCTATCATGTCCCCCTTCTTACTGTTACATATTCGGGCCTTTGTATTAGGTACTTGAACGCCATGATATGGAACGTTATCCATGACAATCAGACTTTTGGGAGGCAGTGCTGGTACCCATTGATTTTGTACCCATTCTAAGAAAACCATCCCGTTCATTTCGGTATGATAGTCTCGGTTGTCTTTAGATTTTGCCTTGAAGACTAGGGAGCAGCCAGGTAGGAATCCCCGACTCTTGCAACCAGCATGGAGCACTATCAGTCACTCTCCCTTGCCAAGTGGTAATTTTCGGGCACAGGACTCTGAAGTGGAGCAAGTGGACCATTGTGTCCCTGTGGTATGGGAAGCATTTACCCATGTTTCATCCAAATATACAGACTCGTAACCCTCTGTATGTTTCTTTCGAATTGTGCGTAGGTACTGGTTTCTTAGTTGAACAATATCAGACCTCTCGCACGGTGCACTTCTATTTTCTGAGCCTACCTTTTTGTAACGGAAACCAAATTTGTGAAGAAACTTCCACAACTGATATTTTGAAATGACCAGAATACAGAGAGACAAAGGTATTTTGTTTATATAGAGACTTAATGCCGTGTCTAACCAGCTGTTCTTGAAATGAATTGACTTTCTCACATCGTGTGGGTTTTGAGGCGGTCCCCTCAGTTGTGTCCTTGCAGGTTGAATCGGTCCAGTTTTTCAAGATAGCTTTTAACTTCCCTTTCGTCATCCCTTCAGCACGTGCAGTTCGTAAACGATACTTAGCCAAAGCACATTGAGACCTACTCCTATTACCTTTGTTTTTAAAAAAGTTAAATACTTTGCAAATAACTGACTTAGCGTCGTGTGATAATCTCATTGTTTCAGGTACTGCAATCACAAATGTCTGGTTTCACAGGTGCACCTTGTCCACCTGGCTGTTCTACCAGCTAGAGGCCCCTCGTACAAAATAGCGAAAGGTGACAAGAAAATGATGACCATTTGTTAAACAACTTTTTTATTCGGATGTCCCAAATTACAAGACACATCATCAGAGTTGGTCTGTTGATTTCATGTGGCTGAGCAAAATTTGTTTTTTTAGCAATTACTAGATTTTGTGTTAGTGAGCAATTCATCAGTCTCAAATGGACTGTATACAATACTGAGATCCAGAACTATACAATACTGAGATCCAGAGCTATACAATAGTGCGATCCAGAACTATACAATACTGAGACCCAGAACTATACAATACTGAGATGCAGAACTATACAATAGTGAGATCCAGAACTATACAATACTGAGACCCAGAACTATACAATACTAAGACCCAGAACTATACAATACTGAAACCCAGAACTATACGATACTGAGACCCAGAACTATACAATACTGAGACCCAGAAGTATACACTACTGAGATCAAGAACTATAACATTGTAACACCATAAATGCTGTTCTATAACTATGCAGCAACACACATGGTTTTGTCGCATTTTATATCTCCTATTAACAGCAATACATTTAAAAGAACATTCATCTATATCACTACAAACATTATCAATTTTGATAGCATATCAACATGATCAATACACAAGAAAATGAACGGATCTGAAAATCAATTAAGTACAAAACAACCAGTACATCAATCTCAAGGTCATGTAAGGAAAATTCGTATTGGCGTACATGTTACAAGCTAAATCAATACACAAAATCAAAATGCTGATGCTGTGGGTGGAAAATATTTTTTGCATGGGTGCATACACACACATGCACAGGCAGAGGCTTATTTTCCTTGTCCTCAACACTGATCTGCCACAGACTTATCTCCCACATTAGTTAAAAATGTGTAGTCCACAAAGACATATCCAAGACTCTTGCTGAATATTTGTGGTGATGGAGAAGCAGAATTACCATAATTTCAAAACCTTGATATGGAACACGTAGTCTGTCACAGTAAGACACACATGGAGCTGTAACACAACACCCAGAGCCGCAGTATTACGCAGATGTTATCCATCCACCATGCATGACTGTCCCAACTGTGCAGCTTTCAAGTGCAGGGACAGGAAAGACCTCCTTCCCTGGACATGTGAGAGGTGAACAACTCTGTTGTAACACTGACCTCAAAGGATGCAATATGTTACTCATTTTCAAACACTTCAGACTAACCTAAATGATTCGTCACATACTTATGTCCCTTGACTGATCCGAAAGTTCTTAAATTGTTGAGAGATGCTCTTTCTAGATTTAGATTTTCCCACTCCAGTTCAAGGAAACAGAAACAACATCTGGAAATGTGCCAAAGTGGTTGCAGTGCATGTTTTGTCACATGTCCCATATCCAAAGGGAGCTTAAGCTGCATTTGAAATCATCACTGGCTCGAAGGCCCACATTGTTTTTCTTTATAAACATTTAGGAATCATGCATGATCCATCATGTTACCTTACTTTCAGTTTCACTTCCTGGAATGTCAGGGCTTTTCACATAAGAATATCAACACTAGTCTTTATCCAATAAAAACTTCTCCTTGCACCATGGGCTACATGTAGTGAAAGTGTGTACAGTGTAGTCTATTTCGTTATTTATTGTTTTGACTTAACAAAATGGGTCTGCAGATTTGATTCAGGGCCTGTAGATTTTAAGACCTAAAGGCAGTAGCAGGCCCTGATGGCCAACTGGCAATTAAAGTATTGCAAACACTGGGCCTAAGACCCGTTCATGCAGCAAAACTGCACACATGTGCAAAAATACACACATATGTATATTTACACACATGTGCAAAATGGGTCCATGAACGCAATTGCACATATATGCAAAACTGCACAGTGAGCAAATTTGCATCGAGTCGGGGGCAAGTGCAAAAGTATTTTTGAACATAAGTATTTCTGCCCAGCATGCATTTGGGTACATGAATGCATTGCAAATTTGCACATGTGTATAAATCATTGGAAATGGACATGCAAATGCAACATTCTGAAAAGAGAAGACAGGGAGAATCAGTACAAAATGATGTCCATGATTATGAGTCGCATGCAAACAATGCAGACACCGACAACTCATAGCTCATCCATCACCGAGTCTCTTCCACGCACCACATATCTATATGGATGGTCACCTTTGCCGAATTAAGGAAATATCTCGTATGATGACAGTGGAGATTCCTTCTGTAATCTTTGATTGTAAGACAAAAACATGTTTTGTTAACTAATGTTTTACCAGTTCTTGTGTGATTTGATGTTTTACTACTAGTACTAGTGTAACCTTTATGTTCTATGTGAAACGGTCCAAGGAGACACTGAATCTCTCTCAGCTTTTTGTTCAACTTCAGAAGGTTAAAGGAGATGCTGTTCAGACCTTTTTCAACTTTAACTTCCTTCTCAAATGGTTCAAGGATACACTCAACATTTTTTCAATTTTGTCTTGAAACTCGAACGGTTCAAAGAGATGCTGATTTTTTTTCAAATATACATGTATTTCAACCGTAAAGTGTTATGTTACATTGTTCTAAAGATCACCACATATGGTCACCTTATCTGTTTGACTTAAATTTATAATGTTTATTTATTTCGCCCTTTAAACTGTTACTGCGACTGTTACACATAGAAATTCATGGAAAATCAGAACAAAACAAGCTTGTTTGTGAAGCAACTTCTATTTTAACACAAATGTCATGAAACATTTCTGGAGTAGGTCCGATGATTTCATTATCTTCTGCATCGAAATAAATATTTGGTCAGGAACCAAATTGGAGTTAGATTGCGATTCAGAAGTATCATTTAGATCCAAACATAATATAATATGAGTTAAATAAATAAGGAGAAAAGAAATTTATTTCAACACAAAAGCACCAAGTCATTTGGTCTGTTCATGATCACTGTCACTTTGAATAGAATCCACATTGATTAACATCAGTTTGAATTCAGGTAAGTACAGATGTTGTCATGGATTGAATTGGTGCGGTCATCAAACACATCACTGTTATTATTTTCTTGACAATCCATGTCCTCTATTGGATACATCCAGTCTTCTCGGAAATGTTCCCGTCTGAGTTCACACACATTGTGTACCACTACACACGCCATGATAACAGTTGAGGCAAAGTCCACGTTCACTGTGATCAAGACGTTTCTGAAGTCAGTGACAGCGTCCCTTTAAACGTCCGAATGAGCTTTCAATTGTCATGCAGGCTCTGCTCAGTCTGAAGTTGAATGTGGACTGTGCAGGGGACAGATCACCCCGATCTCTATAGGGTTTCATCAGCCATGACTTCAAAGGATAAGCAGGATCACCAATGAGAACAACTGGTATATCCATCCGGGTTCCATCAACTTTCAGTTGCTGTAACCAATGAGGGAACAAGTTTCCAGTGGCTGCATGATGGAAGAGAGACGAATTGGCCAAAATTCTGGCATCATGCACACGACCTGGCCAGCCAACCAAAATATCAGTGAAGACGTAACGGTAATCACATGTTGTCTACAGTACTAGACAATACCATCCTTTACGACTGAGATAGTCTCCATGATCATCAACGGGTCCAACGATTGGTATATGGCACCCATCAATGGCGCCACCACAGTTTGGAAATCCCCAAACCTTCTGGTACCCTTGTACAACTTTTTTCAGCGCATCACCTTCCGGAAACTTAACTACCATTGGCCCTAACTTCTCCACAATAACTTCACAGACGTTGTGGACACATGTTGCAGTTGTCGACTTTCCGACACCAAACAGGTTGCCAATAATCCTGTACTCCCCTGTTGGTGCCAGCCAGTAGATAGTTAGTGCAACTTGATGACGCACATCTAGTGGATATCTGTTTGGTGTCTTCTGTAGGTCATCGTGAAATTCATTGCAGATATAGCTAAAAGTGCCTTCAGTCATACGAAAATTGTCTACCCATGGTCTATTATCAAATGTGCCCTCCACAATATCCTCCCACCAAGCCCTGCTTTTTTCAAGTCTGTACTTTGATCTTTCCTTGCCTTGGCCTACAGTTAATGCAACTGCAAGCACGTATGGAAAATATCTTCTCCTTCTCTGAATATCATGCAGTGTGTCCATGTTCAATGCCACTTGTTAAATGACAAATTTGGCTAGTGTGTCCTTTAAATGCTCACCTAAAATAGATTTTCTGTGGTGCATGAACACATAGCAAATTAGACATTTACATACCCATGCATTTTTACTTTTATGTAAAAATGCACAGGGTGTAAAAAGATGGTGCATGAACAGGGTCTTATAAAAATAAAAATCACCCTGTGCTGTCCTGTCCATCTTTTTCTGATATATTAACCCTCATGTTTGATATGACATGCCGTTCCAGTGTCATATGTCTCTAAACATGAAAAGGGGCTGTATATGAACAGCTTATTAGACCAGTGTTATACACTATCCATACACAGTTTAGTCTCACTTAACACTCAATATGTTTTATGCATATATATACATCGAGCATGAATTTCTCCACTAACTTGGCAAAACCAACTTTAAACTTTATGGTGATGATGAACTGCAAAAGCATGTGCAAACATCGTGCATATGAACAGAAGTGTTTTGGTTAAAGTTTTGCTTCATCATTTATTGAACTCATGACAATAATCTTTTCAACAGAAAATTTGTTTCATAATACATCAGTTCATGTGTAAATAGTACCCACATAAACAGTATAAAATATTTTGCAACATCTAGTGGCTACATTTACACTAGTGGGCCTAAACTTTTGATTGGTAGCATAGTTTTTGAATCCAAGTATGATTCAGCTCATAACATCAGGAAGCATAAAAAATTTTCCTTTCTACTATTCTTGCTGACTACGATATCATGCTCAAGACAACATCTCACTAAGTTAATTCTTCATTTGACTGTTTCACCTTGATCCAATAACATTCTCATGAATGTTATTAATCTACAATTTATCAGGTTTAAACACTTACTTTTATCCTTTTGGATCTGTTGAGGGTGGCCTGTGGTCTGTAAGTGATGTAGTAAGGGATGTATGCCACCACGTCATAGACAAACACCACTGCCTTGATCAGGCCAAACACAGCTTGGATAAATACGTCACCCATACTGTCACCGGATCATCCTCTCACCTGAAATGGATAGAAATAGTTTAAATTGAAGGAATTCAATCAAACCAATATGTCAGTCATTCTCACAGATATGCATGGCAAAACCTCCAAAGGCCCAAAATAGGTTCCCCACTGTAGCTGGCTAAGCTAGTTAAGTTCTGATCCTGATTATAATTGTTAGTCTGCTGTCTAGATAGTGTAAATACACAACACTAGCTGGGTCATGTGTATTTACCCTCTAACCCACCAGCTGAACACTAGCACAACAATTGTGATTTAAATGTCATACTTTCGGGTGTTTACTGTCAAATACCAGCTCTTTGTTATTCAAACACATCACTTACATTATGATTCAAAACTGACATTTCTAGGCTACATACAAATCACAGAAAATCACTGATTCTAGAAAGATGGATGAACAGAAAGAAGGTATTATTAGCAGTTACGTTTAACATATTGTGTGGCCAATGTCTTAGGGCTGCCTGACTCAGCTTTCAGATTAAATGGCAGTTTAGGGAAGAAAACTCTGAGAAATTTTCTTGTCCCGAGTTAATGACACTTGTCCTAAATTTCAGAGCCATGTTAGGAAGAGGGGCTATGGGATCAATACCATTTTACTGATACAGTATTTGTATTGCAGGTCCATTAATGTGTTTTATCTTTACATGAGAATAATGACCCTTGTTGACTTCCATACTAAATGCTGTAACTATGCCTATAGACACAGCAGTATATGCATGATCCGCATGTATGATAGATGCAAATATGTTCACTTTTGGCTTAAACTGAAGGAGGTACATTAGCACCATAAGGCACTACAACTTGCAGACCAATAATATACTAGTGCATTGTCTAATTAGCCAGACCTTCAGAACTTTCCATACCGAAAAAAGTATGATGAGTTGGAGAAAAGGAAACCAAACCCCATGTCAGCTTTCTCTTGAACATATTCAACATTGTTTAATTACCCTCAGCTACATGATTCAGGACAGTGTTTCAATGGCATTGTGCAAATGGTGCATACTGCATAGATCATCTCCAGGTAATATGTATTATCTCCGAACACGATGACTGTCAATGACACACAAAGACAGAGTAGCAGCTTTCATCAGACAAATGAACACTATGTTGTGGATTTCTTAGAGCCTCCTCTATGCCAGACGTCAGTGTGTGGCCTGGCATATAATCCTGTGTCTTTTCTGCAACGCAGGATGCCTCATTGGACAACATGCCATCAGACCTGCAGCCTCCTTCTACTGGTACAGTGGCAGAGGGTTAGACTCTTTCAGTGAGTCTCACTCTCCTGGCTGACTATCAGAGCAGTTCTTTGAAAAGGGGGAATCTGATTGTGTCATGCCTCGATCTTCCACGTTTGACAGCTATGTGCTTCCTCACAAGTTGACCAATAACTGTGTGACTTCCTTAATCATTGTTAATAACTGTGTAGTTAACGTTCAAGATAGAACTGATGCTGAGACAATACATCCATCATGTTTGCCAGTTTGCTGTGTCAAGAAAAGTTTATTTTGTTGACTGTTATCTTTTGAATCACTTAAGAAGGCTGTAGTACTCAAATTGCAAATATGCAATTTATACCTAAATGTGCAGGGCATCTCCATTGTACATGAAAAAGAGAACCATAGCTTTTGAAATTTGTGAAGCCCATGTTTACATCTGCTTTACAGTACTGTAGGATATGATCGCACGTTTGGAGCAAAATTTTGATAACTAACCTTGGTTTCTGGTGGTGTCTAGTCAATGCTTATTACCATGGCCAAGGGAAACAGTCCATATATGGTCAACATTGGTAACTGAATCATTCAATTCATCCTATCTAAACATTTCATGAAATCTAATTTTGAAAAATAAAATAATTTGGCACAATCAAAAGCAAAACTATCTATACAAACCTGTTACATGAAATACTAAACTGCTATAGCCATGTACTATATAATGTGCATTTCAATCTGTACTCATGGCATCCAATATGCGCAACAGATGGTGTTCAAAACCAATTACATTTACAACATATTCATGGTTTTATCCACTGATTCGTCTTCATGAATGCAGTGTGATGGCCTGATAATAGCTTCAATTTAATGTGAAAAATATATTGCACAAAAGCACTTGTGAACAGGGTCTTAAATCAACTTTCATGACAGGCCCATGAGACACTCTGTGATTGATATCTGGGTGGCCTTATTGTAAATGACGTTCTTATGAAGAGACGAATTGGGTGTAGTATTCTGTCAAATTTGATATTCAGTTTTGATTCCATGACTTAGAAGAATATTATCATGCATTCCTTGCAATGCAATCTTTGTTTCTACCCATTTTCAGATATATTTGTGTTGAGGAGGCCCATTTTGGCATCACATAAAACTGAAGGTAGATGATAACTCCAAGGTACCTTACTAACGCAGTCTAAGTAAACTTATCCTCAGTACTTTTTGTTACACTCCACTACTGAGTATAAAAACCTTATGGGGGGGTCGCGTCAGATAACCTTTGAGACTGACCAATCAGAACACAGCTTACCAAATCGCGAAAGTGGGCATTCGCACATACCTTTTGAACTTTTTATCTCGAAAAGTTTCATACCCGAACGATTCCAAATGCCATTTAGCGTACACTCGCTTCCAGATGGTGCACACGGCGTACGTACAACCATGACAACGGAGAGTAAACAGTTGCTGAAAATAGTGTTTTTGGCTATATTCAAGGATGTTATCTTACGGAAATATTAGCTAATGGTAACCATGTCGACAGAAACCCCAACGCGTATATACTGCTGGTCAAATAACTGTTATATGCAAATTTTTGTTTGTGGAGAGATCTGTGTCCGTGACCTGAATATTTTGAAAGTCCCTCCGATCCTTAAATAGTAGCCATTGTCTGATTGGTTAAATCTATTTAACTGTTTCGCGTTTGATTGGATGGCCATTTGTCGCTCAAAGGTTACCTGACGTGACCTTCTACTAGGTTTTCTTAGACTCAGTGGTGGAGTGTAACGAAATACACTGAGACCGTGTGCATGGACCATTTTGCACATTAGAATAAAAAATGGCCCATTACAGTTTTGAAGTTTACTATTTATGCAAGGGCCACGGCCCATTCCAATTTCAGAAAATGGCCAATAATCCTGAAAACAGCCCATTGTCAAAGTTCTCTTTCCCAGTTCCTGTGTATGCCAACAACATTAAAAAACAATACTCCAAAAATACACTTTAATACTGACACACAAGAGTTTTTCCTTCCTGTTAGTTGTGTGTGAAGCTATAATTAGCATGATAAGAAGTTTAATACTAGTGCACTGAATCTGTAACATGATGGTACTGATAAACTGGGACTTACAGTGAAACCAATCTTTTATGTCATATCTGAGAGACTGTCTTCAACGGATATGCAGTTTTGGTTTCCGGATGGTACATTTTACAAACCAACCACATAAATCAACACAAAATTAACTCACTTATCCGCACAAAGATTTGATCTTCCACTGTGTGAAGTGAGTGAGTTTAGTTTTACACTGCTTTTAGCACTATTCCAGCAAGATCACAGCAGGGGACACCAGAAACAGGCTTCACACATTATACCCATGTGGAGAATCGAACCCATGTCTTCAGCATGAAGAGTGAACACTTTAACCATTAGGCTACCCCACCACCAGCCGACAAGGGGAAATAAAACGCGAGAGTCTGCAAGGTGTGATAATTAGTATTTATCAATTTTAATGACCGGTCAGCAAGACATTGGTAGTGATTAGTAGGCCTATCTGACACTATGTGAACCACTGAATTCAAACAGTTAAAGAACGAATAAACTCAATTTTACTCTTTTCATCACTGCATATGAAAGACTTCTTGCTAGTCATAAACAGAACATCATTCTTTAATAAAAAAACAACTTGTGGTTAATTAATACCAAGTTATTAGTTAAGTTGCTAAAAAGCCGTATGCGTCTCTCTCGCTTGCAAATGACAGATTACGTAACATTGTCGCCGGAGCCCTGCAGTGACGTCTTGGAAGGAACGACTTTTAGTTAGTTGTATAATAGAAAATGTGTAGGAAGCTCGTCATTTTGCTGATTTCTCAACATTAGCAAAGACATGCCGAAATGTTGTGTTGCTGTCAGTTGCTCCTGGAGGTCGGGTGATGGTGTCACTATGCACAGATTTCCACTGGACCCCATAGTTTGTGCTTAAATAGGTTGTTTGTGTGTGTGAAGTGAACGTTCTGGAAGCCTGTGGTATATACTAAATCGGATGGTTCGCTCCCTTCCACGCTTCCAGGATAGAAAATGAAGTTCAAGTTTCATTGAGTTCATAAAATCAAGACTGCTTACTACAAATTGCTGACCAAAAGGATTTTGCATGAATATAAAGCTTTCTTCCTCGGAAGTGAGATTGTGGTCGAAGTGGCAATATTATCATATGTAATCAACCCCCTCGCTTCCAAGAGTGAAACTGTTATGTTATAAGCAATGGCATGAAAATTCCTAGTGCCCATCACTAAAAAACATGTTTTACTACCAGTGAAAAGTAATTTTGATTTTGTAAGTTGGTGAAAACAAACTTAAATAGCATTTATCCTCAGACAGGGCAACGCCATTTTTGAAAATCGCGAAGTCACGGGCTAAAGTCCGTGAGAATTATTGAGATTATGGTTTGTTTTCATCAAGTTAAAAAATTGAAACTACTTCTTACTAGTAGTTAAACATGTATTTGAATCATGGCCAGAAGGATTTTGCAAGACACAACTTGTAACATAACGACTTCTTCCACAGAAGCAAGCTGGGGGTCGAAGGGACATTAATATTGCAAGTAACATTATATTGACCTCCACCTTGCTTCCAAGTGTGAAATTGTTATTTTATAAGCAATGTCATGCAAAATCCTATTGTCCATCAATAAAATACATATTTTACTGCCAGTAGAAAGTAATTTTGATTTTGTAAGTCAGTGAAAACAAACTTAAATAGCATTCATCCTGAGACTGGGCGCCACCATTTATTAAAATCATGAAGTCACGGACTAAAGTCCATTTGACCTAATGATATTATGGTTTGTTTTCATCAAGTTAGAAAATCAAAACTAGTAGTTTCTCCTAGTAGTTAAGTATGTATTTGCATCAGGACAAAAAAGGAGTTTACATGACATAACATAACATAAACAAGCTCGGGGTCGAAGTGAAAATACTTCTTGATAAATTTCTTCACTTGCTAAATTTACTTGGTTTGTAAACGTTCACTCACCAGTATGTAGACACGTGTCAATATACGTCTTCATATTTGGTCTCATAATCCTAATTACTTTATAATCATACTTGTATGCATTTTGAAACTTAATAAAAAGAAGCAGTCTGTGAATGTATAACAGGAATGTAATATCTAGACATTTTATAGTTGGCCTATATGAATCATAATTCGCGCGCACGCCCTAGTGTATGTCGTCTGTATCATTACACTTCGCAACGAAAACAATGGTACTGTTGAAAGCTATGCCAACTTAATAAAAAGAAAATACAAATATTAAAATTAAAACAAATTAAAGTTATAGGAGCAATGTCAATTACCTTGCTCGAGGAATGCATCCATCAATATCCATAAAAACGAGTGATATATAATTCATCTGCCACATCATTTCCCAAGTGATGTGTCAGTGAACAGTCTAATATACGAAAACATGATGTATTGTTTCAGGTTTTTCACACTGCTGTATAGTCTCACTCGTAACCCAAGATAGCACACCGGGCAACTAATTGCATAATGTGCATCATTCTTTTCAGAAAGTAATTAGTTAGCCAATAGTCAATGAATGTATTGGCGGTTAATCCTTTGAAAGAAGGGTGTTGTTTTTAGATAGACACAGACACAACAGAGTGTATTCAGTATAGATTAGTAAATGTACATACATAAACACTACCTTCTGACAAATCCCCATATAAATCCGCATAAAAGTAATTAATCAATAAGCGTGTTATCGGTTAATCCTTTGATCAATCCAGACATAAGAAATGCCAAATGGGGACTTTTGTCGGGTAATCTAAGTGGAGTTACCCCTAATTATACCTGATATAAATTCATTAACTGACCATCAAGTGAATGATGGCAAATAACATGTAGGTTTATACCACCTAACACGGACTACAACCTAGCAACACCAAGTGATTTTGACAGAACCGTCTATGAAAACAAGGGTTGTAACTTGGAAACTAGGCAAAGCAGGAGACAAAACTAAATGACAGTAGATTGTTAGAACATATAGGTTTCATTTTTCACAACAGCTGATTGTACAAAATCTGTAAATGAAACAATTTACCCCCTGAATTGTAGATGAATTCTGCATAGACCCTCATCTATACCCACTATTACATCACGGAGATGTGCCGCTCTGATTGGTTGAAATTTCGTTTACGGCTGAGAATTGTACACAGTTGTCAAAAAGGTCGATGTAAGGTAATTAAAGATTGAAATGAGCAGTTATAATGATGTCAATGAGTGATATATGCACTTGCACCCCCTGCATATGTGATCTTTATGTAGTTTATAAAGTCAAAGCAATAAAAGTGCAGTGTGTTGATATTCAAGTCAGCAACGATGCATAGATAATCTGCTTGGATTTTTTTGATGATCGTGACCATTATTTTTCTTGAGGTGTACAAAAACGATAAATCCAGATATTCAGTTTTACCCCAAAACGAATGGAGGCGGGTATCTGGCGCCACACTGTATCTGTATCATGAAGGTGTTCACTACTGTAAAGCAAGGACACTTACACCCTGTGTTACCAGGATGAGCTAAAGACGTTAATAACAGTCATATTGCGGTTACAACACATTAGGATTGTGTCCCTGTTCAAAAGGCAAATAGAACTCCAAATCTCTCAGCAACAAAGTGTTTTCTTAAAGTGCTTTCGCACACTCATTTTTTTAATAAAAAAAAAGTTAGATAAACAAACCTGATTTGGAGAAGTAAGCGAAGTTTGTGACATACCCAAACATTGAAATTTTCTATAAACCGAGAGGAGAGGAGAGGAGAGGAGAGGAGAGGAGAGGAAAAACATCTGATCAGGAAAACTGTACCCACAAACGTGTGATAGTAGGTACACATGACACATTATCTTATTACTTGTATTATGATTAAAACTGAAATCTGGCATAAATGTTCCTGAGTGATCACATATACATTATCATACAAAAGTGTGCTGACGGCTAAACTAAACTTCATCAATGGTTCAACATCAAATTTATAATCTCTTGATCATGTTGATTGAATTATAATGAAATGCCACTCAAAGACGTTATAATCTCTTGTCACAAGTCCTATGATCAGGATCAGTCCTATGAATTCCACAGTTTAGTCATCGTGCACAATTACTATCAATACAATGACTATTTCATCAGCCTTTTGTTATGACTAAGTTTTTTTCGTTGTTTTGTTTGGGTGGGGGTGGGGGGTGGGGGGGCTACCATAGTTCTTTGATTTGGCATATTACCCTCATCTTCTATCTATGCATGGTGTTTCAATGGTCACAATACAGGTGCTCTAGTCTACTTTGTTACTGTGCTGGAATGTAAAAAGAGTATTTAGCACTCAATTGGAAAGAAGTTGTGCACTTCAGAAAATAATACCTGAATACCTGCACTGACCCACCTAAAACAGGTAGTATATTCTTCTAGTAAAGGGAAAAGTCTGGACATAACTTTGCCTGATTCTTGCGTCACACGAAACTGCCCTTATCTGCTAAAAAGGGAAATACCAAAACAAGCATGTCCTAAAAGATTAGAGTATCCCAGACCACCAGATATAAACATGATAAACAAGTCAAGCAACATTTCATACACGAACAACTGATAGCAATAATTAAAGTATCCCCACCCCACAACCCCTAGGACCCTTTCTCCATTCCTCAAAGCCCTGTGTGATATACCCTGCAGTCAGTTTCTCTTGAACCCAGCAACTGAGACACGTGGAACTTCCATAGCCTGTCTCACTGTCCCCAAACCATATTATTTTCCCTACCCATTGCTTTCCCTGGAGTAATTAAGCCCTAAATCAAGCAATCTAGATTTCTTCAGGTTCTGAATGTCTTGACTCCCTGGGGCTCCTTTTCAATATGAATGGGTCTGTATGTTACTATCAAATCTATATATATATTCAAAGACTAAGCATTAGTCTAGAACCTCTACAGTCTTGCATGGAGCGCCTTGCCATCTGCATGTTTTGTGGGATCAAATAACTCGTAACTCCCTCAAAAATAGCTCACCGCAACACTGTGACTATTCTACAGATGCTTCAACCAGTGCAGAAAGAGGGATATTGAAGGCTAACAGTTATGAACATATATTTATGACACCAAATTCAAAAGTGCCTGGCAGGGCTGCAACAGATATACAATAAGATGAAAATGATACATATCATGAATACTAAATAATGTACACAAAAGTGATGGTGGTTTATGTATTCTTTGTGTTATCCATTATCATGATTATGATATATATATATATATATCAGTGTTGGCTCAAGAGAGGGTTTTTGAGTGTTTTGACTCTACCATTAGAGGGGGTCCAGAAACATTATTTTCATCAATTTGGACCCACTCAAAATTTCACCCAAATCTAACACTGATATATGCAGTGAAACAACAACAAAATATATTGACATGTTCTGATCATGTCTACAGTTTTAATTTATTAAGCAATTGCATTACTGTCAAATTACACATATGAGAGAGTTGACTACTGCCATGATTGTTCAGTGTAAGTCAAGTAAACTTAGTCTCAGTATTATTCCTTACACTCCTACACTGAGTCTAACAAACCCTAGGAGAAGGTCGCATCAGGTCATGTGTACACTGAACTGTCTGATTGTATGAAATTTGAGTTTAAGCATGTTAAAATTTCGGACAACCGTCAATTCAAAATATTGGTGTAAATGTATTTAACACTAATAATGCTCACCCAAATACACAAAGATAGACAACATATTTTCTTCTGACCCCCGACCGGTACTATCAACATGATTGAGGTCCAACAACAATATTTTACTAGTGATGGAGCTACTGATCATATGATCAGTCAATCCATCTCGTTTGTGTCAACAATTATCAACGAGTTCCAGTGATTAATCAATATTCATTATAAACAGAACATCAACTAAACTTTCACAAAGGATGTTTTTATGGTCATGCTTGTTAAATCAAAACATAAGTGACTGAAACTTTGACAGAAACATCCTAAATCGCCTTGATCATGGTACGACTGGTGTCAGTGCACACTTGCTTTCTGTGTCCTGTTGTTACCCACATGAGCTTTTGTTGAGTTTATAATTACAATCCATTATTGATCTCTCACAGAGTTAAGATTATTGATCTGCATATTGTGAGCAATAACCAGCACCATGTTTTACCCACAAGAGAAGGATTAATCGTAATCCTTCTTATCCTCCATCACAATCATATCATCATACTGAAGACCATTTACATATATACTGAACATGTTGAGTTAAGAAAATTACATACAAAGTGAGTTCTTAACCTTACCATCTACGATCATGTGTTATTCTATCCAAGCCAGTACTACTGACTTTCTTAACAATAAATTTAGAACCTAAGTTGAAACCTTGCCCATACAGATTTAAGCAGCTGTATATCCATAACGAAAGTCCTCATTCTTGATAACAATGTTTACTGCACTATACTTACTTAGGCTGCACTTGTAATTTTTGGATGCGACGTTTGCAAATAAGTTGTGTCCATATGACACAACCAAAATTTCTGTTAGCATCAAATCATATTTTGATATGGAAATTCTGCAAAAATGCATCCTTGGTTTAACCCTGATGAAAACATTGACATTTATACAGTGTTCGTGGTAGGTTTTGTAAGAGTGCATGCAGTAATGAAATTATTAATATGTAGTCCAAATCTTTTGAGCATGACATTTTCATATTACAATCCAGAATCATTAAAAAATTTCTTGTTTTTTCATATAATGCCGTTTCCAGATACTTTCTAAAATTAAACACATGAATCTATGCATTCAAAACATGCATGCAAAATAATTTTTGCTTGTTTGTATTAATTTTTTGCAAGAAAAATACAGGCTTCCAAATTAACGTGAACACTGCTGATACCAGCTGAATAGTATATATAACATATCAGAACCTGTGTCTTGCTAACTGCACATTCTTTGGGGAAAACCCAAGACACTGTCATGTACAAGTAAATGATGTAACTTGGTGTTCAATAAAACACTGAAAACCACACACTACAGTCCACTGAACATACAACTTGTCAAGTCACCACGAGCTATAATCAATAAGAGTAGAAGTGATAATAACAATTATCAGCTGATGGTACTAGTTCAATTTACAATACGCAGTTGTTGTTCTTCAGGAAACAATTGTTCACTTAAATGATGGATACCACAAATGAGAAAATGAACATTTTGAAATTACTCAGATTAGAATTTAGATCTTACCCTGGGAATGAGAACCACAGACTGAAATACATTCATCATGTAATTCTATACAAACTAATCATGATCAACACGAGACGTAACATGGCTCAAGTGGTTGTTGAATTTAGTGACAGTTTTAAGCAGATATTATCTATTAAAAAGAACTAACTCAATAAGCAATGCATAAACCTAGACTCATGCAATTTAAAATGATCGTAATTACCTAAGTTGAATTATGCACAAAGCTATTACTCCAATAATATCACTAGAAACTAATGTAACTATTACTGAAAACTGTGTCAAATGCTGATAGCAGTGAATGTTCAAGACATTTATCAGTTGTAATGTCTTTCTCACCATAAACAAGATCTATCAACAGCAATAGACACCACTCACATTAACACCATGTACAATATGACCATGCAGCACTCTTACACAAACTGTAATAGACATGCAATGAATGACTCGACTAGATGATTAGCGCAGAGGCCTCATACTTACCAGCTAGACTGTGTGACTGATCAGGTTTACTGCATACAGGTTTATTTCTTAACCCAGCTTTCACGGACGGATAGTGATAAAATTCCTTAGTGGGTCGGTCCATAAGTACATAGGTGTGGACTTTGAACTTCAAGTGCCGGGGTGCATGGGGTTATTATCTCATAACACTGTTATAGATGTTCAAAGTGCATTCCTGTGATTAGTGGTGAAACAGCTCATGACAAATTTTCCCATACTTAATAATCACCAGTGGCACATCTTTTGCCATATATGGTGTGATCATGCCACACTAATCATGTACAATACTGGGTATTGGTTTAAGATTCAAAGGTTGTTCATTGCTTTGAATATATTAATGCTGTTCGTGGTGGAATCACTTCCTTGATTAATTACTACATTGGGGATACACATAGTTGCTGACAAAAATAGTTGCTGCTAACAAAGTTTTGAAGAGGAGAATTGGAGAAAACTTCTTGTTGACAGTGTTTCCATGGTAGCCATGGCTACTTGTCAAACTGAAATTTTCAAGATGATTTTGACAAAATATCATGACATAAACATGGTTAAAAACTTAACAAACAGAACTCAGTTGGTTCCTCATGTTGATACCATGTTAAGTGTCCTCAGTATATAAAGATTATTGCTGAATATGGTGCAAGAAACAAATACACAACTAGAACTGGCATAAGTTACCAAAGCACTGGTGAGAAACACTAATTAAAAGGTTGCCCAATAGAATTTGTCTCAGGCATGTCAAATATATACTTAAAGCACACAAACTTCAATCGGAATGGAGACATGATGAATCTTACCATTTTTCAACATGTGAAATCAAGAAATATTCATAGACGTTTATCAACTTGAAAAAGGACTTCTGGGCCTGTCATAAACACCTGAAGGAAAAGCCACCTTAGGGTGGCTGTTTAATTTCATACACCACTGCTTTCATATCCCAGCAGTGCCAAATGGGAAAGTTTACATCCTAACACCATAAACATGGCCTGTGGTTACACTCACTATGCCCAGGTCTGAGATATATTCTTCTCGGTCTATAAAACCCATTTATAAATTGACCGCACAAAGATAACAATAAAATCAGTAAACCATGTTCTGGCAAACAACATTTCAACTTAAACTGCTGATATGTTTCTCATTGTAAACACACTACACCTTAAAGAATGTCCTTGGCCATGGTTGAGTGATTAGGGCATGTTTTTGTTGAAGAAGATAAAGGGAATTTAATAAAGTTGTTTTGTTTGTTTGATGTGAAACTCTACACTTAGCAATATTCCAGCAATATGATGCCAATCTGTCAATAATACAGTCTGGACCAGATGATCAAGTGATCCACAGCATAAGCATCAATTGACGCAACTGGGAAATGATGCTATGTGTCAACCAAGTCAGCAAGCATGACCACCTGATCCCGTTAATCGCTTCTTACGACGAGTATGGGTTACAGAAGACCAATTCTAACCCAGATCTTCACAGGTCATTTTACACAGCATACAACAAAAATATTTAAAACTGAAACACATTCAGATTTCTTATTAGAATGAATCTGAATCTTTCCTATGGGACTGACACTGGGATACACAACATGACTGATATACCAGTAATGCACTTCTTCACCAGTCAGTGTAGCAAATCCTTCCAGATTTTCAGCTGCTTAGGACAAACTACTGGCCTTGTCTATTAACACTGATTTGTGCAATGACAAGAAAGGGCACATTTTTAGACAAATTGCAGTCCTACAAAATTGTTTGCATTGTCATAAAATTAAATTTGACAAAAGCACTGCTGCTGAGGCTTGTTCCAACTAATTACACATGCTAGATATGTTAAGTTTAAGTTGGACCTTGCAGTCTCTTGACATTTGCAAGTTACTTTAATAACAACATCATAATTCATTCTCTGGAAATCTATCATAATTGTCAATGGGGATTAGTTTCAAATTAAAGACAAGAGTCATCTGAAGATGACATATCCCCCCCGGCCACCACATACTTGAAAGGAAAAATCATCTGACAGTTACTTGATGATTTTTTAGACTAAGTTTGAATCGTTTCCAGGGAAATCATGAAAAAATATAAATGCCACATATCTGTAAACAGCAAAAGACACCACCTCAAGATAAGTCAGATATATCTGCCAAGATCTGTTGAAAGATATCACATGGTTTTCGAGTTAGAGCTCAGGAAATGAAACCTATCCATCCATTTTGAGACTAAGTCAGAATCGTTTTCCATGGAAACGACAGCTTTCCAAGGAAAATGATGAATCACCATAATCTGTAGCTAACAAAAGGCACCACTTTAGGGTCGCCACCAACATATCTTCTAAGTTTTGCAGAAAGATATTAAGAAATTTTTGTGTCCTGCTCCGGAAAGGAAGCCAATCCCTCCATTTTGAGATGACGTCTGAAACGTTTCCATGGAAACCAAGAAGATAATAAATTACAAAAACCTGTAAATAACAAACGGCACGACTTTAGATTCTGACTGATATATCTACCAAGTTTTGCAGAAAAATATTGAACGGTTTTTGAGCTATGCTCCAGAAACGAAGCCAACCCCACCATTAGACTAGGACCAAAACGTTTCATGGAAAAACAAAAAAAATATAAAAATGACAAAAATCAGTAAATAGCAAAGGATACAACCATAGGTTCAGATTATTATATCTATCAATTTTGATCTAAAAATATTGGATGATTTTTGAGTTATGCTCCGGAAACAAAATGACAACGGACGGCCAGATGGACGGCCAGATGGACAGACAGACAAGGCATCGACTAGGGGGATAAAAATGCCAAAAATCTGTAAATAGCAAAAAATACACTTGTCCACTCAAGTGTAACGACAGCTTCCAATTGGCTGGTTCATTTGCTGATACTCTGAGGGCTCATTGTGTGTACAGAGAGACGATCTGTTTGATGGGCATTTTAGAAGTATGGTGAGTCACAAGAAAGTAAGATTCTTTATGGATAGCAACCTCTTTTATTGTACTTGATGCGTCGTTTCAGTATGGATGTATATACCGTTGCAAACCAAAATCATATACACTAGAAGTTGTTATCCATAAAGAATGTATACAGAGATGTTGGGTTTTGTAAATACATGTTCTCTGAATTTGCGTTCAATCCTGTCAATAATCATCTCAGTAGAGATGGTGAACTACTGCGTGGCTGGAAACTGTCATTCGTCTAAGTACAAAGCAGGACTTGAAGCTGACATATAGTCACAAGAGTTTGCACCAGTTTCCGTTAGATCCAGTTATCTGAGAAAAATGGATGTAGTTTGTTTGCAACCCACAGAATAAAAACATGCCATGTGTACAAGTATGACACCTGCCTAATTACATAATGTGGCAGAGACTTGACTCAGGTGCACGAGTCATTTATCAATTTATTTTGTTTATGGTTGTTAAGTTCAAATTGCATGTGATCAATGACTGAAGCTGCGTATTGCATATTGTCTTTAGCAGACAGGGAGGCAGACATATAGGTGTCAATAAATCAGACACTGAGCTTTGTTTGTGACAGAGGCTGTTAACCACAATCAAGTTCATAGTTTTTTTATGTAACGAGTAGATTATGTACTTGTTTGTGTACACAACCAAGATTAAACTACTGCTCATGACCTCATACTCTGGGCCCCGATTTTTCGAAACAAACTTAAATTGGAGTTTTGATTTAAGTTCAAGTTTTTGCTCAAATTTGAGAAAATGCAGGAACATGCGCTTCCCAGAATGAAAGGAAATTGGTATCCAGTTCAAACATAGTAGACAATCTGAATTTGGTGGACAGATTTCTTTAGTAGTTTGGACTTTTTTAGTCTAAAAAATGCAGTTGAGATAAAAATTCAGCTGTTTCAAATTGTCAAACTCATTTTGAGATTTGTGCTAAAACGTAAGTTTGTTTCGAGAAATTGGGCCTGGATATGCTCACTGTTTCAAGCTCCGCGAACCTATTCACTGCACATGAGTTATGAGCGCAGCACAGCACAGGTGTTGAAACCATTTTTCCCCCAGCGCTGGGGAAAATTGAGTGAATCGTTTGAACTCTGATTTAGCAGGCCTTTTTTCATCACATTCTTTTTCTTCAACTTTATAGGGTGAATTGGCATTTTTGATGATTTGTTTCAGTAAGTGCATACCAAAAGGTATCAGAATCTGCAAAGTTGTGTTTTACCTTGCATGTGACCTTAAAGTCTGGGTTAGTAAAACAGCCACACATACACACATATGCACGTAGTCACATGAGCATACTATACTCAAGAACTCAACTGTGACGTTAAGCCCCATTTCACCTTGCCTCACCCAGTTCTATTTACAATGTAATGTGATCTCACAAACTGAGCTGAGTGATCATGCTGATCATGCTCAAGTATCTATGATAATGACATTGTAAGAATCAATGCCTCCTTATCAAGAGTCTGCAGCATAAATCATAAACACTCTGCGACATGTACAAAACAAAGGTGATATTTTGAGTGCATAGATGTTAATGACAGTTTATCTCTGTGATGGCATAATTTGAGAAATTTGTGAGAATAAGAGACTTCCCCCAGTTGCAATGAGCATTTATGCAGAGAAAGTCGTTTGAGATGTCAACTGACTACCATCTTCAACTGATGTTTATGGCAGGACACCTAAGTTTAAAAAATTTTACAACCCTTTGGTTAATACGCATCTTTAATCAACATCACTGAATATTTTGTTTATTCCTTTGACTAAAGCACTGCTTTTCATGCCATACAGTCTTTGGAAACAGGCCCATATCCTGAAACACAGAGTACCCTGATAACCCATGTCCTGAGGTAACCCCTGGCAAATTTATACACTTATGCTGCATCCGTGTCAGACGCCCACACATTCCACGGTTTCTTCATCATATTCACAGATACCTTGTCCGTAAACACTCTGTTCAACATTTCGTTAGGACTAGCACATACTAGTTGATTGAGCCTATAAATCGACACTATTAATGGATGCACGAGTTCACAAACGATTGTCGGGGGTACTTTCTACATCTCGTTGATTATAGGGTATATTGATGGCTGTTAACTGTATTCCAAAATTTACACTTCAGTGAACCGTTAAGTATCAGAACAAATGAATTGTTTGCTTATATGTCTGTTGTATCTGAAAATGAACTGTTACAGAGTACATGACACATTATTACATCACCTTATCTTAGTAACGTTATAATACCAACTGCGTTATAATGCTAATGGTCTAGAAATGTTTGACACTGCAGCTTTTGCAACTGACATACGTCGACCTTCAAGCAAATGGCGATCAACACGATACAACATGTACCTGTAGTCAGAAGTCAGAGCTTTATACCCGAGCACATTCCTATGTGTTACTTGGAAACAATTACACTTACTGTAAAATCACTGGTATAAACAAGTCTCGTCTGCTCGGATACCACGCCGTACGCAAGATCGGGAGGCACAACGCCAAGGGCATTGACTTCCGCTTCCGGAGTCTCCGACATGCGCAACACGTGTTGTATATGCGCCGTTCGAAGTGGGCGTAATGATTACATCTAATTAGTTGCCAAAATCAATAAATGTACACTGGTAATTGCACCGTGGACTTCTTGTTAGTGATGAGATACTGTATGGCGTTGAGGTATCCTATGTGAACATAATGAGGACAGTGAACATCTCACTTTCATCTCGTTATGGTTAAGATGCTACTACTGCTAGGAGTAATGATGACATTGTCATTGTTGTGTGCGATCGATTTCCTAGGTTTTGTAGAATATTTTGTCTGTTCAAAGAAACATTGGAGTATTACATTACTATTACATATCGTGAACTGTGGTCCAGTGTGGATAGAAGTTATTAGTCTGTACTGTAAAATTTTGACAAGTCGTCACAAAGGAAATGTCTTGGGGAAAGAGTTTTGCCCGTGCCTCTGAGTCCCGGAGTCCCAATGTGATATTCCAACGCTGAAATAAGTTCATTGATTGTATTTTATGTGTGTTCTAGCTTACTGAATGTGTAAATAGGGTGAGATATGCATGTCAGTTTGTAAGTCTGCTTTTTGATCGGGTTGGGGTTACGGGCAGAATTTACCAGCAGTTGTTTCAAGTGTTCCATAGGGTACTAATGAGTTTGTTTGCTATTTGGAATTTTAGTGTGCGAAAAGGAAGAATAGTGGGGTATATTTAATACGGAAATAGAGCAGCTGAAGTTCAGTTCATATGTTCATAGTTTCATGTGTGTTTGTCAAGTTTTCTAGTGTGTAACTTTCATAAGCCTTACATGAGGAAGTCATATACTTTCGTATCAGAAAAAAGTGAATATGGGAAGTTCTGTATCATGCTATGTTAAAATGAAGTGAGAAAAAAGGAGACGAGGGGTGTAGCTTGAAACCATATTTGTAACCATGACATGGTTTGATACATGCTTTATTCAAGTTGAGTAAACTTTGAAACAATAGATCAGAGATTTCTTCTTATCATTTTGCATGAAACTGTAAGCAGTCAGTAGTCATCATTAATTGCAATTCCACCATTTAGCACATTATTTGGAGCAACGGTTTGTAAATGTCACAATTGAGTTTATCTGTCCAGCTCTAGCACATCTTTCAGTATGAATATTGTGCCTCTACAAAGACAATATACATTATATATGCTTTTATCTGTCTCGCCTGAGGGAGAGCAAGTGCAATACAACCCTTCTCACTCATTTCAAATAAATCATCTGACACACTTGCTCATGTAATGATTTGTGTGTATCATACGTAAGGCCCGATATGTGCACAATGGCTCGTGTAGTTGTGGTGTCACACCCTGTACAGTAAAGCCGACATAATCCAAATGCTAAGTGTGATGTAATCAGAAGCCATGTATTTGATATGTCATAGTCACTGATGTAATGCACACAGATTATTGTGATTATGTAAGAAGGTCACACAATGCGTCTTATCAAAGCACATTGTTGATATTTTGTTGACCTGTTGATTTGGGATGATCCTTTGAGCGCACAGATGATTTAGAAATTTAGTCTATCTTGCTACAATTAATATCAAAGTGTTGATAATTTTCGCTATTATCACACAAGTATATGTGATCAGAGATTAGGACCTATAACAGAAGTCACTTAGAAAAGGGGGCGGTGGGGTAGCCTAGTGGTTAAAGTGTTTGCTCATCACGCTGATGACATGGGTTGGATTCCATACATGGGTACAGTGTGTGAAGCCTTTTTCTTGTGTTCCCCTGCTGTGATATTGCTGGAATATTGCTAAAAGCAGTGTGAAAACTAACTTAATGCTCTTTGAAAATACAAATATTCTGAGGCTTGGTTAAGATCAGTGTCATACACCTACCCAAGATATGTTAACACTGGAGGTTGATATTTGTTGTTATTTACAAAACTAGAAGGTGATCTCCATGCATGTTCATATTTGATGTTGTCTACAAACTTGGAGGTGATGTAGTGCTGAATGAATTGTCTGCAGTGCCTGCAGTAAAACCTGACTTTGATGCCCTTGATGTTTTGCATCATCACAGCCCCCTCAGATATATCAAGGCATCATTGTGTCTCAGCATAGTGACTGATTTGTAGTGCACCAAAGTGGCAAACGTCTGCTAATCTCCAGGGCTTATGTTCCGATAAATCTTCACTAGGGACCGTTGATAATTTATGGCAAGTGGGGTTAAGGGGTGATGATGATTTTAATGGGGGGTCCTCCTTGTTCTGAGGAGTTAGGTGGGATGGGGGTGTCAGCAGTTTTGTACATGAAACCTTTAGGAGGCCACTGACATTGTACATGCTTCTGCATCATTATCACCACTGGAACTGACATTCAGTGATATTGCTGAAAACTGTTTAAACTAATATGGCAGCGTCAAATGCAAACAATTGACTATCTGACTATTCTTTCCTCACCAGAAATGTTTTTGATAGTTTTTTTTGTTTTACAGGGGTAAATTCTGTATATAGTTTTCCGATACAAAGTGTGTATTTTGGTATATGCACCAGGTTCTTTTGGCATGAACACTGATGTATCCATGCTTTGCAGAAGACATGTATTTATGGCCATAAGCTCAGCATGCTGTCATTCTGGTTTGGAAATGAACAAAACCTTTTTCTCTTAGTTGAATTTTGTGCACATATTAGACATCCTACCTTTCACCTACTTTTGAGAATGTGACTGGCAAATATTTATTTTTCTTTGCAACATTGAGCTACATTTTGTGGACATATCCAGGTGAGGTTTACCTGAGGAAAGAATTAGAGCACCCTTATGTACATGATGCATTTTGCAATAAATATGAATACACCATCGTCGCTGAGAAATTGTAATCCTGAGTATATATGTTGCATTTTTGTATCTTGTTGGATACAGATCCCACAACGCCCTGCTTCAGTGACAGAAGGTGAAGCTTCAAGACTTGAATTACACCATGGCACTAGAAGATGACTGGCTGTTTGACTCTATTAGAAAGTAAGGATTCTGAGATGTTGCTACTTTTTATCCCCCGCAACGCGGTTTGCATCCATGCACATTAATCTTTTCTGGAGCAGAACTTCAAACTGCTCATTATTTCTTCACCAAATGACGCACATGGATAGATCTGGTTGTGCACTGGAGCCTTTTGCTGGGTTTGGAATTCTGAATAAAGTATTGTTTGTGTATCCATGGCAACAAGTTTGACCATGGCTGAAATTGGTGGTAGTTCTTAAATGCCTGACTTGTTTTGATATCTGTCTGACCACAACTAATACGACTTAAGGCCCAAGAGACAAGCACCTAATCACATAATGACTCATCGCCTTCAGTACTGTGATGATACGTTCAAGGAGTGTTGAAAACCTGCATCAACGTACATGGAATCAAAATTTTGTCTTTCAACTGAAATTGATTTGATTCTTGGAGGATAACTATAAATGATGCCAACATGCATATTTGTAATTGTATTTATTATTTATACATTAGTGACAATTCATTTGGGATTCAAGGTATCATGTTATCACATTAACATATGCTTGTCATTTTTAGTTTTAAAGGCACATTTTGTTGGATGTGTAATTATTTTGTTATGTTTTCCGTATCAAGTGCAGGAATACTGTAGTATTCAATTAAGGGAAACAGTTGAAAAAAACAAAAAAAATTCAGAAAATAAAATGAAATTGTGGTAGTACTCTTTTCTTGAGCAGAACTCTGTTCTCTTTTGACTGGATACATAGCTCGGTCTAGTGGTGTACTGGTGCCTTTCGGTAATTTTTGAATTCTAATTAAAATATTTCAGCGTTTCCATGGCCATAGGTTTTACAGACTGAAATTGGTGGCTGTGCTCCTTTGAGGAGAAGAACTTTTAAAGACCTTTCACTAGTCTCCTTCCATTTTCTATATACACACTTAGCATAATCATAACTTGTAGACATATTCATGAAGGATATTCTGCCATTGCGGTTGATATTGATGACTGTCTTCTTGTTACCATTCTTCAGATGTCAGCCTCATATAACAGCAGCACTGTACATCAAGCTCATCTCATTGTTACAGTATTGTCATGGAGGATATTTGCTCAGAAGCCGTAGGTAATTTAAATGTCAAAAAGCTGTATGTAGTGCATTGTGCAGAACAGTAAGGTCCAGCTAGTGGTCTCGCTGAAAGTTGTTTTGGTGTGATTCTGATGATCTTGAGCTGTTTCAGGTATAAGACCCTATATATGTATGACCTGCAGAAACCAGTCCAGGCTGCTGATTGGCTGTCATCTGATCGTAAGTCTTTAGTGATTGGGCAAAATAACTAGAGAAAAAGCCTAGCTTGTCAGCTCCTCTATGAGTTCTCATAAGTCTGTGTCAGTAGTATGCTGGGGTTTGTATGTCTTCATGGTTACAATGTGTACTGGCTGTTTGTGTATCACCATGGTTACAATATGTGACCTTGCTGATTGTGTCACCATTGTTACAGTGTATGATCTGAGTGGTTGTCTCACAATTGTTAAATTGTGTGATCTGAGTGATTGTGTCACCATGGCTACTATGTGTGAGCTGGGTGATTGTGTCGCCATGGTTACATTGCATGACATGGCTGATTGTGTGTCAACTTGATCTAAATTGGATCATGGATGTTTTCATTAACATGCTAATTTCGTGCTAAAAATGCCAGTAAAGCAGATAGTGTTCATCTGTATAATGTTCAGCGTACTGTTTTGCAGGTTTAGTTGTGGCCACATCAGACAGAAAGAAACATGAACTACTGGAGTTGTCTCTCCCTGCCCAGATCTGTGTGCAGGAAGACATAGCTGTGAGTATAGTCCCATGTTGTCATTAGTCTCCAGCTGACTGTTCAATGTCTGACTGATACGCGGGGCTCTTAAGCTTGTATATGTGGCTGATGTTGCTGGGACAGTGTACTTTGTTAATGAAGATCAATGTGAAGACATACAACCATTCACACTAATGAATTTGTTGTCATGTATGAAGTATCTGTAAGTTGATGTGTATAGTATTAATAACAATGTAAAGCTACAGTGTTTTTCAACAGTTAGGTAAAGAATACCAGTACGGGTATCTAATTGACCCATGAGAAGAACATTACCCTCAGTTTGAGCAATATGGATCCCAGACAGTTTTCTTCTTGCTGTGATGCCCATGTTTGACTGAACACATCTGCGCCTCAGCAGGTTACCTCCCTTGATACAACTGACATTTCCTCTCCCGCTGCATGCTCCACTATGTTAAAGGTGTTTTGTCTACACAGAGGATTAAAATCAATTATTCACGGTAGTTAAAAGAATATACTGGTAGAAGAGAAATATCAGAAAAACTGCTTGTGTTCCGGAAACTGTTGAGAATTGAGCAGAGGTGTTATCTCCTGGCATTGTGGAGAGTTGATGTGCTGACAGTTGTAGTTTTGGTATATTTGCAGTGAAGATGACATCAGGTGTAACGTACCTTTATTAGGATGTGCAAGTATGTATTTTGTATGACTATTTAATTAGTTTGGATTC
This sequence comes from Haliotis asinina, assembly GCF_037392515.1. NCBI lineage: Eukaryota > Metazoa > Mollusca > Gastropoda > Lepetellida > Haliotidae > Haliotis > Haliotis asinina. The sequence continues at coordinate 30,319,328 of NC_090283.1, read as the reverse complement.
AACAGATTTCTTTTAAAGTTTGTTAACCTGAGCGTTCTTGTTTTATATGATGTTGTGCGAACTTACTCTATCTTTTCATATTTACCGAGGGAAATAGTAGAAGTAACCATGGAAACATACGTCTGCTTAATCATGATTGCTTACTGTGACGTAACTATCAGTGAGCCGTTATCAAAGGGGCATTGTTCTAGAGAAATTAATGTGTTGGGTGCAGTAAATCAAATCTTGCTCAAGTTCTGAGCAATGATCCACATTATCAGGACCCAATCACAGGCAATTGGTATGGTCCCCAGACCTGACTACCTGGTCCTCAGTTAGGTCTCATTGGCTACTGTGGGCTGCTGATCCAGATCAGACCCTCCATGGGGTATGAGCTCCTTGAAATTAGTTAACTTTGAACATTTCTTCATGCACAGAATGGTTTGACGAAAGACCGAGATTTCCAGTTGGTGAATGGTGGCTTCACAGACAGCTCTATCATATCCCTAAATCACCTGGGACAGGCAGTTGACACAGGTCGAGACTATAGGTCAGTCTGCAGCCACGTGTCTAGAAGTAGCATTAACAAAATATATAATGGTCAGTGCCTCAGTGGCAATGAACATCTTCCACAAATCATGCGAATGACATAATATTTGATGAAGGTTTTGAAAATGTTTGTTAATTATATGAACAAAGGTAGTCATCTATTTGTCTGTCTATCCTACTGTGTGTTTGTTTGTTTGTTTTTTAAGAATTTATATTTTTCACCAAAAATTGGTAAATATATCACACATCCTACAATATGTCTTTTTCCAGTTTTTGAATTTTTTGGCATTTTTAGTTGTATCGATTTCCACGTTATTGTTTTGAAAGCTTAATAACTACTTTTGTATATTGACAGACAGATAACACAGAAATTCTTTTATCTAGTTGGACTTCAGTAATGCAGATGAATTTTTCTTTCAAATTTGTAGGGTGAGGGGATTTGTCATCGCTTTGTTACTATATGTTTTTGGGGTAAAAGTCAGTGTAGACCCATTTCAATTGATTGTTTCAAAGACCATACAATGTCAACCTGATCCTTTGCTGTTTTACTTGAATTTGTATTTGCTTTTATTACTATGGGTTTCTTCAGGAAAGTGTTGGCCTGTGTGAGGGGAGACAACTCTGTAGAAACCTGGCAGCTTGGATCAGAAGTTGGAAGTAAGTTGACATAAGAATGAAAGAACATGAAATGCAAACAAACAAATACACCATGTTTCATATATTTGTGTAAACAGGTGATAGTGAGAATATTACATCTGTTTCAATTATCAACCTCTAATGGCGGACTCAAATCGGTCAGCCTGTCAAATGGATATGCTGAATTCAACCAAATCATATCAACTGAGTGATTAATTAGCAAGCAGTACAAATCAGTCACTCAAAACCACATCCATCGTGGTTCAAGTGTATAGAGCTTGTTTTAGTTATTCAACCAGTTAGATGTGGCATGGCCAATCAAATTGTGTCTTGGTGTCGTGTAGTAAATAATAACATAGCCTCGTCTGCTTCAATAAAACCACGTCTCGATTCGTTATGGGAGCCACAAACACTGTGGAATATCAAGACCAGTGTCTATTCCAAAAGAAGACTGCTGCGCTGATTGCGATCAGCTTGGCATCTCAATTTCTCACTGAACTTCTATAATGAGATGGTTTTATGCTCTGTGGATGCCTCTTTTTCTTTGCTTTGACACTACCATCATCTTCCCTTGTTATTGCAGAGCAGATAACTGCTGATAGGTTTGCATCAGTTATTTTGATACCCTGGAAACCAAAACCCAAGAGATATGAAATCAGAGACCATATAATAGAGGGACGGCCCTCTCCAACAGTTCATCATTAAACATCAGCGCTACGGTCTGGCATGTAACTGATACACATCGACACCCTGCTGCTAACTTCCGGTTACCGGAACACATGCGCAGCAGATGCGCATACATTCGCAAATGAACACTCTGGTAACCACGTAAACAATATTGCGTAATATCCGGACCGAGAGTTAATTCCTTAGCTGGATTTCACCGGTTGCGACTGACAGTCAAAGATTACATGAACAGCTCCAATAAACTGATTACAATAATCGTAATCTCTATCTTGTCTCTCACAAGATGTCACAAGACTTTTCAACTGTCCCACATGTCAACTGACAAAATCGCTGAAAATGTGTATCGTTCGCGAAATCCGTGCCGTTTTAGGCCAGTCATGTAACAGTACTGTTGTCAATATCCCCGATGTTCGCTGAACTTCATCACATAACCTCTAGATTTTGTTTTAAGTATCCGTTGCCACTGGTTGGTGGTTCACTAAATGACGCTATTAGTCTCTGATTTTGATTTCATATTAATTTGTGTAACTTTATGAAGCTTAAAGTCCCAACGAAACACGATTTCACGTTATCCACGAACGTTACAGTAATGTTTGTTTGAATGCCAATTTGGGGCTGACAGTGATAACGCTTTCGGAGCCGTACGGAGACATACGCACATTATAATATGTTTTTTTTTGCAAAGGAAAGCTACTCAGGACTACTAAAGCCACGAGGACCATTTTCACAAACGTCAGTGTACAACTTTACATACAGTAACCGCGTATAGTTGATTTTTGTGACCATTTGACCGTTTCTTTCACAGTAGATTAAGAGGGAATGAAGCAATGACTTGAGAATTTAAACTTGTCATGATATAAAGGTCGTGAGGCATCCCCCCAAACACACCACCCAATGAAATTAATTATTTTCATAGGGTTCATAACTTTAATTTTATCATGACACTTACCATGAAAAATTTGTCACATACCTTTCCGAAAATACCGGAATTGCAACTGACTGGGACTGTGCAGGTGTGATTGTGATGTTATGTTATATGTTTTATAAAAGAACAATAAATTTATATGTATTGCTAAATACAACTATTTATTCTTTCAAGCTTTCATTAAAAACAAATATGAATGTCAACTGTTTGAAATTGAGACTAACAATAAAGAATATACTAATTTTTTATAATATTAAAACATGATATTGTAAATGAAAAATATCAAATCTGTACACAACTTCGTCCACGGATATCTTTAAGATGAAAAACACAGTTCAAAGGTCTTGCGTCTTGCAAGTGATGTTCAAATGATGGATGCCTGAAAGATAGTGTATTTGCAACCCTATGATGGATGCATCACAGTCAGGTTCAATACTTGGTCATGATCTGATTCAAACTGTAAAAGCCCTCAGTAGAGATTCCCATGTCACAAACGATTTTATAGTTGAAAACAAAACCAAGTTATCTGGACAGTCAATTTCTTTATTTCATAGTTATTGTGACAATACAGTTACACTATGTGTTCAATGGGTTTTGCCATTGAAGCTCATTATCAAGCTCTCGAGAGGTACTTTGGATCATATATCATCAGATGTGCATACAGGGAGATTTTATTTAGAGTATGCACACCTGTATAGAAAAAGTCAGCAGCCATCACAGACTTATTAACATCTTCACACAGTTTTTGCTAAACCGCAGAATTAATGGCAGAACAGCCATCATAATCTGTCTGTTCCTGCTGGCATGGGGTGTCTGTGCGTTCATCAGTGAGGTCAATGAAGAATGACTTCCACTGTTTGTCACACAGTACATCTATTGAACTGAAAAAAGGAGAGGAACAATTTTGATATTAAAGAAAAATAAACATGAATTCAGTGCTCTAAATACTTGTTGAAATTATATGATAGCTGGTTGTCAATGCCCTTTCAAACAAGATCTGTTTATTTACTCTCAAGATGGGAATATTGCACTTAATTAACACTGTATCTTTCCTTACATAAGAAAAGAAGCAAAATTAATTCTTGACTATGCAAACGTTTTGATATTTCAAACTTTTTTTCTGCAGATAACGGATAATACAAACACCTATAGAATAAATAAATACCAATAACTACAAATTATCAACTTTTTATCAACAATTTTTCATCCAATGAAATGATTTCTTTGGTGTGCACCCTTAGTTAACAGAGACACCATTTTGAATATTACTTCCATTATTACTTACCTGCAATCAAGATCTGTTCATTGAACTTTCTTTTTCCTGGGCATCTACAAGACAAAATAATAAGTTTATGCTATGATTGGTGTAATGATATAAGTATAAAGTTGAATAAGGTACTTTAAATCATAATTAAACTTCATTAAGAAGAAAAATGATCAAAACAGAAAAATATACTATTTCATGAAAAATAAGGATATTTGCTACAATCATAATCATCACCATAATCATAATCATCATCATAATGAACAAAAATGGAAATATGTACAATTATTTACAACCCATAAGTGCATGAGACTTTTGAAGAATGGATTAAACATATATTCGGGTCATATTAACAAGCAAAATTAATGTTGTGTCGTCTGTTACATGGTATCTGAAATGTGCAGTACATGATGCAAATGCGGGTTTACGTAAAAAATCATAAAAAATAAACTACCGATCATAGCCATATAGATTTAGTACCAAGCAAAAGAGGAATTCGCCGTAAATGTTCACATACTTATTTTAAAAATGCTAGTAGTAAGCTGTTATTGTGAAAGCATGCGGAAATCAAGTGTTGTGGAGTAAATATTTCAGAAAACATTCACATTTCGTCGTATTGCAGGAGTCAAAATAAGGAATTATACATCCTCCACAGATTTATAAATACCACTAAACCAAACTTTATCTAATCCGCTTTTATTACATCCCGGTAACTAAGGATTGGTATTGAAAATTAGTAGCTGTTAGTATCGGGACTTTCGCTGATTTTGCACCACCGCCATTGTCCTCACAGACCAACGATCACACATGACAGCATTCATCAAATACAAAGACGTGTATACGCTTTAGCACCGCTAAAAACCTCAGATGCACTCTTACAAATATATGTATGTACATGAGAATAAATGAGAAAAACTAAATCTTACCTTTGTTATGAAAACACGCAAAATCTATGACTGAGGTGAACACACGTTCCTCGAAGTTTCCGGATAGGCTGCACAGTACAAGCCGTAGCGCGGATGGTTTCGCGCATTGGCTTGAGGGCCGTCCCTCTATTATATGGTCGCTGATGAAATCACCACAAATATCGCCTGATGTATGAGCTGTATCTACACACTCAAACCCAGAACATGTAGTCTCACCTGGCATTTGTTACTCTGAGATAGCTTTTGGTTATTTTCTGTTTCAGATGTGATTGAGAAAATAGGTGTTTTGTGCAACAAGAACTGGACATGGTGAGGTTGACTAGACTGGAAATCCTTATGCTAAGTTAGGGGTTGTGTGAGCTGAACACTAAGGAAGATTGAAGGCTCATAGGAGGCCAACATCTTTTAATAAATTGTTAATTGTTACTTTTTTATGGACCAGTGTAATATATACAGTGTGTTGTCTCCCCACATGGATGGCAAAACAAGGGGAGATAAGTACTGATAAGTACAAATATTTTACTTTTGACTTCTGTAATAACAATTTTTTGACAATTTAAGTAAGCATGCAACAGCTATTACATGTTGGCATTGTCTGGCCTCGAAGAAGCTGTAAAAATATAAAAAATGACGCCCTTAGACAGCTCCTTTTCTGAGTACATGTAACTAAATAGACAAATCCAAGCTCAAAATGTCAACCACTTGGAACTATAAGTGGTCACATTCACTGTAAGTCATCATTTAAACAAAGGCAGTGCTAAAATGTCAAATATGTGGTCATTTTAATTACTTGATGTATGTACATTTAAACACAAAATCTTACCCAATCACTTCAGTTAGATGATTCAGTTAGCTCTGAAGACTTCCTTGGAAAAGTGCTTGCTAAACTACAGATTCTGTTTTAGTTTTGTGTAACCCATTGTGTGATCTATGGTGAATTATGTATAGTAATTATCTCCCCATGTCCAGCCACCCACCACTTGTCTGGTATGTGGTGAATGATATGTACAGTACTTACTCCCCTTTTTCAGCCATTCGGCACAGTTGTGTGTTTTGGATGCCCACCGACTGGTGTTTGGCTCCCATCTGTCCAGCATCTCTGTAGGTGACATCAATACACAACAAACAGTGGCCGACACACGAGGTTGGTTTCAAGCACACTTTCAATGTTATAATTATGTACTTTTCTTTTGGAAATGAGTTCTGCTGATATTTTCCAGTTTCTTAAACATGAATTTGTTTTTGATAACTGAACTGTTTTACTTATTTGTTACATATGATTACACAATGCTTTCGGCCGTGGGAGCCGTGCCAATTCACACTTAGCAGAGGGGTACACGTAGTACGCAGTCTAGACTACCAGTTGCCCGACTTTCATTTTTGTGGAAGTCGTGGTGGCTGAGTGGGTTAGGCGGCTGACTTTGTGTGCTGGCAATTAGGTGCCTGACTCTGAGGATGCGGGTTCGAATCCTGGATGGGACTCAACCAAAAAGTACTAGAATTTGTACTTTACTGAGGAAGTGAAATCCCAAATATGACGTATGTTGTTATTTGTTACATATCTTCTTCAGTATCCCATCAAATTCTGCTGATAATTATTTGGTGGCATACATGTGCCTTCTGACCTAAACACAAGCTACTACTCTAACAGGGCGGTGGGGTAGCCTTAGGGTTCAAGCGTCTGCTCACCATGCTGAAGACCAAGGCTCGATTCTCCACATGAGAGCAATTTATGAAGCCCACTTCTGATGTCCCCTACCATGATATTGCTGGATGTTTGCTAAAAGCTGTGTAAAACCATAATCACACCCTAGTATTTTAACAAAACCTGTAATATACAGCCTGATACTTATGTATGTTTCATTACTTATCTTAATTTGCTTGTAAGAGTGGGAGCAGTGGGGTAGCTGTGTGGTTAAAGCGTCATGCTGAAGACCAGGTTCAATTCCCCACATGGGTACAATGTGTGAAGCCCTTTTCTGGTGTCCCCAACTGACTGGAATATTGTTAAAACTGACTGGAATGTTGTTTCTTTGTTTGAATTCAAGATTAAGAATGTAAGAACCATTTGATGTTCACTTTGCATCGTCATGATCTGTAGAGATCTGGGCATGATCAACTGGAAGTTGGGGTTGAACTTGCCACATTAACATTAAAAGTTGGGTCATTCTTCTCCAGATTGTCAGGAAGACATTAAGATTTCAAACATGCTTCTGCACGACCCCTGTGTGTTGACTTCGGCTCTGGTGTCCGGGGAATTGTTCGTTCTGGACCCTCGATCACGTGACATAACTGTGGAGCAGGTGACTGACACTTGTCCCGGCAGGGAGACGTGGACGCTTTGTGGAGACAAGTCACAGACAGTGGTGTTACAGATGTGTAGTAGTGGTGTAATACGTGTTCGGGACTTCAGGAACTTGAAGCATTGTGTGAACAGTGTACAGACAAAACTACCGCAAGCTGAACCAGGGGAGATAACTCTCAGTGTAAGTGAGACAATACAATGCTGGTCATGTTCCTGGGGACTGAAGGGAGTGGTAGGAAGCCTCTTTCCGTCTTGTCACACCATCTGTTATGTTGGTTTGGTAATCCAGATCCAGTTTAGACGATGGCCACAATATCATTCTTATCTTCAGTTTAAACCATCTTTATCTCCTGCGTATATCATTCTTATTATCAATGTAAACCGTCCTTATCTCTTGTGTTTATCATCCCTAACTTCTGTGTAAACCATCCTAATCTCCTGTGTTTATCAACCCAATCTTCTGTGTAAACCATCCTTATCTCCTGTGTATCTCATTTCTATCTTCTAAATATATCATGCCTTATATCATCCCTATCTCCTGTGCTTATTGACCCTTGAAGTTGGGGGTTAGAATTGGTCTTCAGTAACCCATGATTGTCCTAAGAGGCAGCTAATCAAATCAGGCTCTCTGACTTGGTTGACACATGTGGACATTGATACTCATGCAGTGGATCACTGGATTGTCTGGACCACTCTCGGTTATTTACAGACCACCGCCGTATAGCTGGAATAATGCAGAGTGTGGTGCTAAACAACAAACTAAACAAAGTCTCTGTATGTCATATCTATGTTCAGTGTAAACTGTCCCTATCTCCTCTGTATATTGCCCCTATTTGTTATTTGTGAGCCTCTCCATCTTCTGTTTACAGATATGCCCGACCAATTCAAACATTGTGGCAGTCACAGGTAAAGATTACATGTATTTCACTGCTCCTACTCCCAGGAAGTACTGTGATATTGCTGACTCTGTGTTTACAGTATAACCCTGTCTAGTTATCTCATAGATAGTTATCTCATAGATAGTTGTCTCATAGATGTCATCTGTTACTGTTGTGCTTGTCATGTCTTAATTTCATGTCTAATTTTTTTTGCGTAGTTCTTTGATGACGCAACCTTTATCAAGGTTAACCTCAACACCAATTCTTTAGTACTTAGTACCTAAAACTTAGTAGTTTCGTGAATGGAGGCCTTGGTCATTAGTTGTATCAACCCTACACTTGATGACTAATGCTATGAGTGCTGGCTGTTATATTCCAGGTGTTGATGGTTGTGTACAGATATATGACCGAAGCAAGTGGGGAGATACAGAGTTTGTCACACCAGTGTTTGTTCACCAAGGCCACATCGCTGACAGAGAAGACCAATCACAGGTCGTCTTGACATCCCAACATCTGTGGTACCAGTGGAAACAAGAAACAATGTTATCTGCTGCAAGTGATGGCAGTCTCCATATTTTTCAGCCAGTTTTATGAAATATTATTTTTTATGTTTGATAAAAATATATCTTTATAGACATAAATCTTATGTTTTTTTCTTCTTTGGTGATTGGTTTTCAATCTGTTCTCACAACTTATGTTGTCAACAGACTGTTATCATTTAGGAAGACCTTGTCCCAGTGATGTAGTGATCAGTAGGCAGATATTGTCCCACTGATGAAGGGATTCAGGTATTGTACCAATGATGTAGGAGGGACCAGTAGGCAGATATTGTCCCAGTGATGTCCCAGTGATGCAAAGATCAATAGGCATATTGCAGACATTGCCGAAGTGATATAGGGAGTAGGGAGAGATTAGTAGTGATCACAGTGATGCAAGGGCCTGTAGGCAGACTGCAGATTTTGTCCCAGTAATGTAGGGATCAGTAGGCAGATATTGTCCCAGTGATGTAGGTATCAGTAGTCAGATATTGTACCTGTGGTTTTTTAATAGTTGTTCCAGAGTTGAAGCAAAAAATTAACCAAATTGTAAATAAGTGTTTATTTCAAAATAATTTTATTATAGCTAAGTATGTTGATGATATGCTATATCTGTGACAGCTAATCTACTACTGACGTTCCAACTGTAATATATTGCACACCTCACCACTCAACAATATAGACCTCAACACCAAGGAAGGGCTTCCGAACACTGGGCCCAAGTATCTCCAAGTGTTCCATCCAATGAATATTGGCTGCCTTCTGCACAGTATGGAGCTGACGTCGGTAATGGGAGTATCTGTCCTGTAGTGACATCTCAATCTTATCTTAATGATTCATGAGCGTTAATAATGCATACATACTTTTGAAATTTAGAAATGGCAGATGTAATTATCTGTCCAAGTACCAGGGAGGAAATGTATATGAATGTGTGTTGCTTATATGTTAGATGTCACAGGTAGCACAGTCACTCATTTGGTTCATGTAGGAATTCACACTCACTCTGTTTAATGCCTTAACCACCCTGTCAACCTGACACGTGGAGATACTGATGTTCAGACACAGCTTCCTGACATATAATTACTAGAGGATCCAGATTTGTCAATTCCAATCTCAGCGAAAGAAAAACCTGATGCCGTGATCTAAATATTCTTCAGTATTTAAATCTTTTACATTTACAGACAAAGTGTTAGAACAAGGTTTGTGAGGCTGACAACTATAATATGAACATGTAACTTAAGTAACATCCAGCTGCTGCTGAAAAGAGTATTTTCTCATTCAGCTGGGGTGCCACCTCTGAAGCTTTTTGAATGTGACCTACATTAACCATTTAATGTCTTCCACGCTTATGTAACTGAGTATTCCATACAAGTTTCAACTGATGTATGAACAGACAATGAATGAGAAGTACCCAACAGTCCTACATTTGGAATCTTCAGTGGATGGTACAGCAGATTAGCACGTGGATATAGAGTGCTCTCCCTTCCCTAGTCTCTAAATGCATGTACTGTTAACATACAATGACTATTGGAACTGCCAAAGTATATGCCATATCTATGTTCAGTATATCAACTAGGAACAGTACATGTCATGTCTATGTTCAGTATATCATCTCGAATGGTACAGGGTCATTGCTGACAAACCATTATCAAATTAGGAAACAGCGTTTTGTGAGTATTTCTGCCAACCTAATGTTGAAGAAAGTAAGTAAATACATCAGCTCCTAGTATAGACTGTCTATTTGCCATAACTGCTTCAGGGCTGTAACCTCGCTTACAATCCAAGTACAAATATCAAATGATAATTTTATCTTATTCTCTTTAGAGGTAAATGTTGAATAAAATACAAGGAGTCATTGGTTGATCAGCAAATTTGAGGAAGCCAACCATTTGTTAATGTTTTGTGTGGACAAAGAAATCTTATCACCACATTTTCTGGAGCTGAACCCAAATACTCTTAATGTTGAGCCAGCACTGTAGGCTGCCCATCAGTACTCAGTAATTTTAAACAAGATGGTACTGATTTGGCTAAATACGTTTTCGAAATGAAGATGTTCATTTGGTCTGAACTGATGCATTGGATGTATTTCTGTTACGAAAATGAAATTTCGGTAGGCATATCTTGGTTGTGTAGGATCGATTGCCTCCCTGGAACAGTCATGTGAGTACATGAGAAGCTGCTAAAAACAGATCACAGATTAAGTAACCGTCATACATAAATATCAGCTGCATATTAAAAATCCAGCTGCAATAACTGCATATCACAACTAATATTTGACATAATCATAAAAAAATCTTAGCAAAAACACAACATTGACACAGAGGGTATGTAAAGATAACCGAACTGGTTCCACTTTGTGAAATATACATAAATAGCACCAGGGAGCAGTCTCGATCTGGAAGGCATGTTTGTCTGTACTGTGAATCAAATTGAGATTCCAAGTTAAACGATAGAAAGTACCTATCGACTGTAAGTTTTCTCAGTCACACAAAATAAGTTGTCTGTCGATTTTGGCAGAAATAGTCTTGGAAAAATAACTTTGGAAAGCAAATATTCCGTTTGAGTTGAGTCTGGTTCAGGGAGTCTATGATTTGCTTGATGGTAGGTTGAGCAGGATTTCATGTTTTCTTTGGGGAAATCTGCCCACGTAATCGTACAACTCTCCTAACAAAATTACCAAAAACCTGCTCAGCCATACCCTTGAGATCATAATATCAGTGGTTTGTGCAACAAATGTGCTCGTAAAAAACACTGAAGGAAGCATGGTCATGTGTAAGGAGACAAGTCATCAGAAATAGCACATACTATTGATGATGTCCCAAACAGGTTCGCATGGTTGCAGACTCAAGTATTTGTCCCGTGACCCTAGAGACGTTTGTACCCATGTGGGTACGCAGCCCCAGAGACATTTGTACCCATGTGGGTACGCAGACCCCGGAGACATTTGTACCCATGTGGGTACGCAGACCCCGGAGACGTTTGTACCCATGTGGGTACGCAGACCCCGGAGACGTTTGTACCCATGTGGGTACGCAGACCCCGGAGACATTTGTACCCATGTGGGTACGCACAACAACTGCTGGGGGAACGAACAGTGGTCTTAGGCATGACAAGCAACAGCTTTAATCACTTGCCTACCGTACCACCAGTGAAAAAGATAAGAATTCATTTATTCACTAGAGTAAACCTCAGGTATAGGCATTATTTGTAGAAGATTAAGGGTGGGCTAGTATTTGGCAGAGCTAATTAACAACCACTTTGAGAACTCTCCAAACCCACACATTTCTTTAGGTGGGCAAGTAGTGGGGTAAATGCCCTTGATGCAACCATAGGAATGAGTACAGGCTTAACCCACATTCAGTGGGCTTCAATCTTCCCATTTCCAAGTACATGCACAAAGATAGTCTTGAACCATATGTGATGTTATATGCCCGCAGCAGTGGTATGCGCTCTCCTAGCAAAAGATTTCTCATTGGGCATGGTGTGGTTTGGCAGGGTTCAGTATAACACATCCCTTGGGGATGGTGGCTTGGAGAAGTTGCTTGTCACACTTCCGTCACGCTGGAGCCTGTATAACTCCTCCTTATTCCTGGCCAGGAGGACAGTGTAGGGGCTTCCCGAGACGTGATGTCCGGACCACTGGACGTAGATGGTGTAGATTCCAGGCTCCACTGGGTTGTAGAAGGCTTGATACAGCTTGTCCTTCTGGCTGGCCTTCCGCATCTTCACATGGAAAGCACCTGCTCAAGGAGGACAGAGTGTATTTGTAGGGCTATTATTGTTTGGGTTGCTAATGCTTTGGTAATACATCAGCTGTACGAGATAGTTTTAAAAGGGCATTATTGAAACTCGGACAAAATGTTTGGGTGTAATGCACCCAGACACGTAGCAAGCCAATTTGTTCGTATGAGCCGTATAGGGTGATTTATATTTATATGGTATTGGGGGCTTGCCCAGTCTTGTCAGCAACAATCATATGTGAGTCCAGGCTACACCCCCGGGATCATAACAAATCCAAACCACACATTGTACTAACTACCTAGGTTTTGCAATATTCACATCCTGCACCATGTTTCCAGTCGAAGATGTAATGTGCGTGTGATTTGGGTTAAATAGTCCTAAAGCTACACTGGCCGTGTCAACATCAGACACGTTCCTCTGGTCTCATGCCTACGTCTGTCACTGCTCACTCTTACATTACAAGACAACTTTGGGAATACCACTGGCCTGGATAATCAGTCATCCTCAGAATCAAGCCTTCCAACTGTACACTGTACCCACCTTTGGGCCCCATGATTCGGACTCTGAGTTCGCCAGCTCCAGCTCCTGTCGTGTCCACCCAGAAGTGGGACCTGAAGTCAGTCATCAGACCCGGACCCTCCAGCCCAGGACCCCACACCTTCACATCCCCTAGCGTGGTGCTTGCTCGGATGTCGATAGCATAGGGGCTGCCTGTAGGTGAACACAAGGCACGATCAGCTGATGTTATCAACACATAAACAAAAACAAATGCAGACTATTTCGGAAATACAACGAGTGTGTGTCATAGATGAGCCTACGTACCCATGACATGTTCATTGTCGTACTTGATCTCTACGATGTGCCTTCCTGTCGTACTAGGTGTCACCTTTACTCTCCTGGTTCCGTCAAAGTTGTCGATCAGCTTGCATGGGACCGGCTCCTTGCGTGGCCCTGTGCACTTGACAGTCAGCTCGCCTGTTTAGAATAACACAGGATAATGAAGTACATACCAATATGTAGCAAACCTGTGATGAAATGATGATCACCAGAGTTTCAGGAAAGACATTCATCACCATGGACTCCGCTGCCACATTTAACTGTTACAACGGAGTAGAGTCCATTCTATGTTCGGCTGCACGGCGCAGCAAGCATGTATGGGACACCCTTCGTGACACTGATGGGTCTTCCCTCCCAAATGTCCATTATTTTGTTTAGCACCTGGAGATGGCAGACCATAGGTCTATGGCAATCTCTGCAATAAAGATTGGTTCCTCGCTTTGCATGAAAGAGAATCTATGTTCCACTGACGAGTGACTATTCCAGACACAAACGTTGCAACCTTAACAAGTGCGTTGACATGGTTCTTGTATAAGTACGATAACTTTCAACCAAGAGGACTTTACACGCGCCGACATTCTGTTTGTGTTTTTTTTCAGGATAACTTATAATGTAGTGTCTGCTCTTAACACCAACATCAGATAGTGAATCTTATCTCATTAGTAAACATCCATTTGATGAAACTAACGTCGGTCATTAAGCCCGAAGCCGAGTGATAACCACTTGAACCCATGGTTTTTGTTGTCTGCAGGTCCTAATGACTGACACTGACATCCTTCACATCCTTAGTAACTATGTATTATTGATATATTAAATTTAAGGTCTACACATTCTGATCAGGACAGGTTCCGGGTCCTTAGGACCGACAGCTTTATGGCAAAGACTGAATTGATGCATAGATACATACAATGGCTGATAGATTAATTTTGAGGGCCAGACACAGTCGTACTTAGCCAACTGGGAAGGAATCCATGTAGTGCTAGTGTAATAGCCAGACGTACCTGGACCAGCTTCCCGAGGGTCAATCCTAAGATCCAGATCCTTCCCCAGGATTCCACCCCTTGTCCAGTCACCGGTGAGGGCTACCCGTTTGGGCTGAGGTGGACTCCTGACATTCACTCTGAATGGTGAGCCCTTGAGCGGATGGTCATTCCACTTGAGTTTCAGAAGGTATGCCCCGGGCTCTCTTGGTGTGTAGTCGCACTTGAACACCCTGGGTCGGACTGACTCAACGTGGACAGGGACGCGCTTACCGTTACTGGCCTTGGTGAGGTCTGCATCGGGAATACCTGCAAGGTAAAACTTCGTGTTATTGAAAGTGTAATGCATCAGTATGCAGTGTATGCTGTAAAGAAAATAGTGTTGCCCAAAACTAACCGGAAATGGTTTGTTGTTGTTGTTGTGAGCAACTGAGACCAGGAAATATGAGCCAGTGTCTGACGACTTGAGCAACGTATGATGTAGGATGACACGCACTCATGACGCACTAGGCCAATTCCTCCCGTCTGTCTCACAAAGGGCGACTTGTATTCAACAAACCTGGACCTTGCAGCCAGTGGGAAAGTAGTAATAATGTTTGATGCACCTCCGCGGGACGCCATTGCGTTTTTGGTAAACCTTTTTACAATTGTTGGAAAAGAAATATTTCAGAGCCAACCCACGAATCTAGAAATGAATTGAACATCATTGTCTGATAATGCCACTCACCATCCCCTGCCTTCGAGCCGTCAACGTAGAATGTAGCTGGTTGGTCCACACTGGCTTCTTTAAGTCCTCGACCACTGAGGACCACCTTGAGCGGCCCCCGATGCTTGGGCGAAGTGGGGATAGTCTCCGTGGGTGGGTAGTATTTGATAGTTTCAACAATAGGAGTCACGGATGGAGGTCGTGACGGGGGTCGGTAGATGGTAGGCTCTGACCCGTGGATGCTCACTCGATATGGGTCGCCATTCGTGGAGCCTGCGACAGACGACTTGGGCGATACTGGTTCCGGACGTTTCAGGGGTACCTGCACCAGCCGGACGTTCGGGTAGGGCTCAGGTTCATCTGGTTGGTACGTTGCGTAGCCCAAGTAAGGCGATCTCTGAAGAGGAAAGCCGCCCCATCGAACATGGATGTCATGCTTGCCTGCAAGGAAACACAGGCAAATGACTAACTGCTGTTACACTGGAGCATGGACACAGGAAACTTTCTACCTGTCGTCTTTGTAGTGTAAGGTTTCAAAGAAGGTCATGGCTTCTGGAACACTGTACACATGCAGACCGGGTTACAATGATGGATGAAGAGGGAGCGTCTATGATGAGTGTGCGCATTACTTTACTGTGTTTCTTTCTGCTTTCTGGAATTATGGAAACCAGCTGTATAGATGTATTAAAACAAATAATTTCAGTTGATGAAATTAAGAGATTGGCGATCGTGTGGAACATGACCGTTGAACTTCATTGGTGTCAGCCTTTGTCAGTTTGAAGAAAAGCGGACTTGGATGTGGTTAAAAGACAATAGGGACCTCACATATTAATATGTATGGCAAGTGGTCTGCAAGTACCGGGGTCTGGACCACAAAATCAGGTTATTAGCATGGTGGCAATGAGCATCTACGCAACCTGAATGCAATGACATGCATCTGTGGAATTACCCGATCCAGTTTCCCACCTCACACGACAAGTATAGGTTGCTGAAGATCTTCACGGGCCGATACCAGAGATGTTGACGCGCTGGGCTTGTTAAATATGGTTATTATGATGATGTAATGAAGCATCAGTCACGACAGAATTCTGAAGATTACAGAAGTCCGTATAGATTGCCTACCTTGCTCCCTGGGGGTGAAGATAACGGTGTTCCTGCCGTCGTTTCTCTGGTCGACGGCTACAGGGATCTTCCCAGACGGTCCACGGACCTCAGCAGTTAGTTCCCCTGGGGGTGAGACATTTGGATATAGACTAGGCATGAGTTCACAACTGTATTCATTATTATACCGTTAGTCCAAAACATAATGAGGGAAGCTCTACGTAATCCGGACGATACAGTTACGAGTTATATCGTCCGGATTAGCGAGTGTATTGGTATTGGTATGTGTATTGATATGGCATGTTATCAAAACGCTGCTGTCTACACAGACCAAATTTACTTAGTTATATTTATCCGAATATAACATATTAGCAATTCCCCGAAATCTTATTTTTATAAAACTAAATTTTGATTATGTTGAAATGTTGATTTCTGAAGGTGACAATTAAGATTACAATAAAAAATAGTGTCGGTTATGCCGACTTGTTTTACAAAACGTTAGTCTTGAGTTACCTGGTCCAGCCTCGGAGGCATCAAACGGAAGCTGTTTCTCCTTATCGACCACCAGTGGGATGACTCCCCTGTCGTCAACAAGAGGACGCCATCCGCCGGACACACGCACAAGGAAGGGGTCAACCACCATAGGTTTGAATGGACTTTCTGTGAACCATTTGCGGATTGAAATAATTATGCAAGACTACACAGAACTTTGTCTTGCCATTAAACGTGGTAACACACGTCCATTTTGTGTTTTTGCACGTTACCCTTTATAAATTCAATACGGGAACAGGCAATTGACCGGTTTATGGTATACACTGGTTTGCTGTTTAAGTTTCCTGTTTAAGTTTAAAACGTTGTATGGAAAGGATTGTCAATATTTGTTAGCATCTCGTAACCAACAAAACCATCAAGTCATTTTGGAAAAGAGCTTTACAGGGAAATGCTCGTACAGACTGACCTTCAATGTCCTTGCCGTCGACCCTGACATTGATGAGATGTTTGCCTTTCTCAGCCGGTGTATAGTGAACCCTCAGAGTGTTGTCTGGCTGGGGTTCTATCATGCTCTTGATGGGGTAGGTGGGACCTGAAGTGACATGTCGGAAATTAATCAGCTATGGTAGTTTTGTGGCAGTTTTAACTGGACTGGAACGTTTGGAATCTAGATTACAGGACGCTCAGTAGCAGGGAGGTTAGTTTTACGCCGCATTTAGAGATATTAATCAACAAGGCGGGGGACACCAGAAAGAGGGATCTCACATTGTACTCATGTGAGGAATCAAACTCGGATATTCAGCCTGACGGACAAACGCTGTAACCACTAGGCTACCCCACCACCCTACATAGTGAACTATATATTAAAATTGACCGGAGAACCGGTTAGAGGGACCATCCGATTGTGCTTACACTAACAGCGTATAGAGATGAATTACGTAATGCTAGTGCCATTGTTCCAATGAGTATTTCTTTTTGTTGACAAACGAAAAAAAAAGCAAGGTTTTTTTTATTATTATTATTAGTTATATGTCATTTCAGCAGGTGAATGACTTCATCGTGATCGCCACTGATTTCTAGAGGTATATTCCGACACTTCATCATAAAATCACCGACCTATTTCCAGCAATGCATTATACAACCGACTGCTTACCGTGAACATTAACCGACACGTTGCCGGGGAATCCACGGGGGTCGACAATGAAGGTGGCGGGTCTGTCCACGATGGCTCGCTCCAGCCCCTCCCCTGTAGCGACGGGGGACTGCAACTCATCTATCTCCTGAATGAACGGGGAGCCTGTCAGGTAGATAACAAGCACGTGAAAAACACAATTACATTTTGAGTAATTCCCACAAAGCATTTAATTCTTACTTTTGCATCAGATTGTCTGATCATCCAAGGCAAAGGTTTCTATTTTTCTGTGGTCCATATAGCTGCGGCATGTGAAAGCGTTGTCCTTTAAGAGTTTCAGATAATATCCAGACTTTGTGACGTCACAGAAGGTTGTATAATCATTATAGTCATCTCATGTTAAGTCAAACTAATAGTACAGAAATAATAAATGGCAGTTCCCAAACCTGCCTCTTGGAAAAGTCCCAGTTCACAACATGATTAATCTAGGACAGTCAGTCCATAGTACTTTGGAACTCGTTGGTTGTTACGTGAAACACAAACTTCATTTGCAGCATTGGACATTGACTCGCCAGGCTCTTCACAGCTCAAGTACCTTTGACTGGTTGGCCATCGAAATGCAGCCAGATCTTGTAGATGCCTGGTCCCTTGGGTTTGAATGTGACCCTGTATATCCCGGGCTTGTCTTTCTTGACCTTGCCAGGATACCGCAGACCATTGTGGGTGACCTCAGCCTCGAGCACACCATCCCCGACCTTTGTACAGTCCGCTGGTAGACGCGGAAAGACAACTTATTATCACCACATCAAAGCATAAAAGTTCAAGTGTACACCCTGTGTCCTATACTGTCGAAGACTGACAAGGTTTTAGTGGTGGGTCGGATATCTAGCCGATCATCACGACACTTAACAATATTATTTCTTCTCGACAAATCGCTATCGGTTATGCAAATGTCTTAGGTGAAAAAGAATGTTTTTGATTCTAGCTTACGGAACATCCTTCTCAGTGCAAATAACATTAGGTGTTTCTGTCGGTGTCATATGCTTTCAGAGACACAGCGTTAGAGCCTTGTCAGATATATTGGTTCACTATGTGAACCCGTCGTGACTTTTCGAGTGAGTGAGTAACTATGGCATACAACCGCTTTTAGTAATATTTCATCAATATCATGGTGGACTGATGTCGAACCCAGGTCTTTGGTGTCACAAGCGAACGCTTCGACCCATCGCTTACCCCTAGACACAGTTACCATTTGGTGCAAAGGGCACACTATCTTTGGAGGTCATATGAATCAACCACTAAAACTCAAGAATGAATAAATTCATCTTTTAGAATGCCCACCAAACATGACACTAAACTCAGTGATGACACCAGGTGTTTATATAAAGGTAAACATCTACTGACCTGATGGTAAGACATTTCAACAATTTCATAAGAACGTTGTGATGAAATGTGTTCATTTCAACGCAGCTGCCACGTGTTGGATTCTAACATCCACCGAATATCGCTACTATTCCTGTATGACCGGGTATAATTGGGTCTGGCCGTACCTTACAGATTAGTGGGGAGCTGGTGTTATTGGGTCTGGCTGTACCTTACAGATGAGTGGTTGGGAGCTGGTGTTATTGGGTCTGGCGGTACCTTACCGATGAGTAGTGGGGAGTTGGTGTTATTGGGTCTGGTCGTACCTTACCGATGGGTTGTGGGAAGCTGGAGTTATTGGGTCTGACTGTACCTTACAGTTTAGTTGTGGGGAGTTGGTGTTATTGGGTCTGGCTGTATCTTACAGATGAGTTGTGGGGAGCTGGTGTTATAGGGTCTGGCTGTACCTTACAGATGAGTTGTAGGGAGTTGGTGTTATTGTGTCTGGCTGTACCTTACCGATGAGTTGTGGGGAGCTGGTGATCGTGCCGTCCTGCATGCCGTACACTTGAATGTCGGAGGAGTCGGTGATGTGGCAGATGAAGGGCCCGCCGGTCATGTAGTCGATCTCCCAGTCACCTGAACAGTTATCCAGATATGAGTCATTAACAACCAGTACATACAAACACAGACACAAGGCATTTGGATCACTGGGAACCCTGTTTGTGTACCAGGCAGTCTTGCATAACAAACTCTTGGTACTTCTGAACAAATGAACACAGTGTAGGGATAATGTTTTCAGGTTGTTAGTGTGTGAGACATGGAGGTCACTATAATCTGAGGCTAAGTTCAGGACTAAGTCTTAGAATATTTTATGCTTAAATTGTTATTTTGTTTCTTATTTAACGCCACATTCTGCAATATTTCAACCTGTACACAACCGAGTCTGAACAACACACTCCAGTGATTGACATCATGAGCATCTATCTACGCTTGGGGAATAAAAAGATAATAATACACTAAGTCAGCGAGCCTGCCCACAGGACCCAGTCACTTCCTGGAGAAGACCATTCTCACTCTGATCTTCACTTCGCATTGTGCATAAATCCGATTAAACCACATTACTCACCATTTTATTACTTGTTTCGTGTTATTCCAGAAGCCTTGAGTATGAGGATCACATATTGAGATATATTCAAAACGACGAGAACGATAAACATTCGTTATCACGATAAACAATATCAATCAAAGTAAAAAATGTAGTGGCTTCAAAATGTGATCGTACATGATGCCTTTATCTTGAATGCTCCATTCTCCCGCTCTACAGCGGTGATAAACACTGCCTTCCTCTGCCTCTCCTCGGGGTCCGAGCTGTGGAAGTCCGAATCTGTAAAGACAACACAACCTAGATAACACTGCAAGTTAGTATAACATTCAACCTAGATAACACTGGAACTCAGTATAAAATTCAACCTAGATAACACTGCAACTCAGTACAATGTACGATCTAGATAACACTGCAACTCAGTACAACGTACGATCTAGATAACACTGCAACTCAGTACAACGGACAACCTCGATAACACTGCAACTCAGTACAACGTACGATCTCGATAACACTGCAACTCAGTACAACGGACAACCTCGATAACACTGCAACTCAGTACAACGTACGATCTCGATAACACTGCAACTCAGTACAACGTACAACCTCGATAACACTGCAACTCAGTACAACGGACAACCTCGATAACACTGCAACTCAGTACAACGTACGATCTCGATAACACTGCAACTCAGTACAACGTACAACCTCGATAACACTGCAACTCAGTACAACGTACAACCTCGATAACACTGCAACCTAGTTTAACGTCCAGGATGATGATTGGTTGCAGTCATTACATTGTTAAGTCTAACCTGTTACAACAGGCACTCTCCAGATCTAAACATCATGTGTGTAGCAAGTGTACACAATAAGTTGTTTCCTGTCTCTATACATGTATATGCATATCTCTATGCCCTGTCCTTCAATTCAGTGCTCACACTACACTGTTATCAATATTATTAACCGTATATTTGAAAGTTAAGCTTATCCCGACACACGGGGTCGTGTAGCATCTAGACTGCATGTGTAGTGTGTGAACTATATGCTTACTGCTACAAGAATGTTTTTGTTAAATAGTTGGTTATGTTTATCCCGACACACAGGAGTCGTGTAGCATCCAGACTGCATGTATAGTGTGTGAACTATATGCCTACTGCTACAAGAATGTTTTTGTTAAATAGTTGGTTATATTGCTCATATAACTAGCGTATGGGCGGTCTGTAACTTCCATCGTTTCAAAAAAAACACTTTACTTTCCATCATAATACTCATTATTTATAGATATCATTCACTGATCTGACAAAAGTGATGGCTTGATGCTGTGTGCATCTCTCAGTAATACGTGACCAAGTTACTTTCATCACATAATTTCTGTGACGTACAGGGCCAAAGGGAGACAATCGTCTATGGCTCTACCTCCCATTGCAATATGACCGAATCGAATCGAATCGAATTCGAATCAAACATGTAAATGCTCGTGGATTTAACACATGTGTCTTTTTTCTGCAATATCGAGGCCAAAAAGATTTCTCACCTCTGACTTCTGCCCTGTTGAACTGGACGTTGATGAAGTATGGACCGGCGTCATACGGGCTGTAGGTGACCCTGTACATGCCCTTAGTTGACTGTGTGATGGTCACCGGCACCTTCCTGCCCTGGTGCTTGATGTCCACCTGCACTTCACCGTCACCAGCTCGCGTACAGTCCACTGGAGACACATAATTGCCAAATACAATTCTCTTGCATTAGGTCATGTGCATTTGTGCAATGTTTCTTTTACATAAAATCATTTGATTATTGAATTATATTATCCTAGCTGCCCCAAAATATATCCGTCTATGTGGGATAAGCCAACTTACTCCAAAACTTCACAAGCTCGTGCCTGTTGTGAGACAAATTTTTAATGTAGAAAAGATCATTACAATTAAAAATAACATCCACCAAAATCATGTCACAAAACAGCGATCTGTATTCCCATCTTAACACTGAAAACAGACTATGTTCGGTACGATATTTTGATCTCTAAGAGTCAAAATTCTGAAACTGTGAATTTTTATGTAAGTTCGAATGCTATCTTACAAACTCACAAAAATGTGAACTGATTTTTAATGATGTAACCTTGGGAACTATAAAAACATTATATAATAAAATTAAATCAGTTGATGCCACGAATAGCGGGGATAGTGACACCTCGTTGGGTAAAGAAGATTAAAGAAAAGGGGCTAAGACACCTTTGAACTCCTGCATTTTGGCCACACCGCCTCCTTTGAGATCACACACTCGGACCTGTGAGGGGTCACACACGTCAATGGGGCAGCCGTCGATGTGGCGGTTGTTGTAGTACAGATCAACACGCCACCGACCTGGGGATTAGAACATTTTATATGCAGATCCACATTCACAGGTACGTATGGTAGGAGGATAAATCGTTTCACTTTGAAAAAACTACAGATACGTTTCTGTTTTCATGTTCAAGATTAAAAGAACGGTTCTATTTTCCATTTTATTGAATGAAGTGTTATTGTCTTCAAGAAACGTTAGAATACGTTAGATTTGCCTTATTGTGCTTTAAAGTTACTTTGCTCTTTCATAAACAGGTTGTATAAAGTTACGGACTTTCTTTCTGTCGTATATGGTAAGAAATGGAATGGTTTATCATGGAAACAGATGTTGTCTGCTTCTAGCAACTCATTGCATATTGTTTTTTTTTTATAGATCTTGATTCTTGTCAGGAGTTGTATGTCGTGCCCTTAAACCTACAATGGTCTTAAGTGCACAGAAATTATAAATATTCATGTGTGGGCGGATCTTGTCGTATCTATATACCGTTTGGTTCCAGTAATGGTCACTCATTATTGCTGTTACTGACCGATCTCTGATGGCATGAACTGTGCTGTGTAGTGACCGTCACCGGTCATCTTGATGACCCGCCCACTCGGGGCCTCAGCCTCCACACGGATCTTCTCTGGGTCAAACGGCGGTGACATCTGAACACAGAGGAACCATACAATCAATGACAGACTGGTTGAATGATCTTTATTTTATCCACAATATATGGAACAATAAATACTTAGTGTGTACAGATTTCATGAGAGGTGACAAAAGACCTACTTTCACACAGAAGATGGCATGTACTTACGCCTTTTCGCCAATAGCAATATCGCAAGATGTTTCAACTTTATATTCTTCAGATACCCACAACCTTTTACCCGTGATCAGTACACAGCCAGTCGTGAAAACCAAACGTGAACATAGATCGGTGGCCGAGTTACCTTAGAGTCAATGATCACCCCCACAGAGTACGTATCGAACTTGTACGACTCCATCTGCAGGTCGACTCTGGGTGGCATGACGTTGTTGGTGGTGCCGGGAGACTTTACGAGATGGAAGGATGGAGCTTGGGAGCTGATGGTTGGGGCGTGGCTGGAACTGATCTCGTCGTCGTACACGGATACCTGGAACACAAACGTACTATGAGCACCGCGCAGGGATACGTTCTCTATATGTAATAGAAGATGTTAGACGGAGAACACATAATAGCCCACATATTCCTATATCATAATCTATAATAGAACGTATCATGGTCATAAGCTGCACAATCCTGATTACTTGGGCCCCAGCCCTCAAAGCGTGTTTCGTATCGCTGCGACAGTCGTAACTCTTATACTTTAACATAAACTTACGACTGTTGTAGCGCTACGGTCGCGCTGAGGAATGAGGCCCAGGACCCAGATTTTCGAAGCTCTCTTAGCGCTAAGATAGTCATAAGTGCCATGCATTAACATAAACTTACGCCAAGAGAGCTTCGAAAATCTCGTCTCTGCATTGTACAGTGTTAGCTTCAAGACATATCCGGTAATTCTGTTAATTCTGTTAAAATAGAGTACACACACTCTCAATGGGACCAATATCGGCATAGAAGTACAGAAAACTAGGTTTATAACGAACCTGTTTATAACGAACTAAAGGATTCAAGAAACTATTTTATTCATCAGAGCCACATATGATTCACAAAGTCATGAAATGATATCGAATATGCACGTGTATTCTTACAAAACACTGGTTATTCCATGCATTCCATGCACAACAGAGTTGGATATTTGATTTGGTTCCACCCGGTATCTCAAACAAATATGGGAACCTTCTATTCTCTTTTCCGTGTACGTATTTCGCTCCATCTGATGGAGTCAACTAGCAGTCGCACATATCATGGAAACTACAGCAAGGAACTATATGCGGCATCAATTGTTTGTGGAGATGCCTCTAGGCGTGTAATATTTATGTAACGAAGGAATATTTCAAAACGATCTATTTATATCTCAGAAAAGACGCAGTGCATAGTTTATGAACATAGCAAATGGTGATGACGCCAGGTGTTCGCGACGAGGTGAACACATCTTAACCCGCCTGTGGTACCCGCTCCACTCTTGACATAAAAATATCCGAGATATATTTTGTTGCTTTACTGGGTGTCTCTAGAAGATATAAGAAACGATGAAAGCCTTAAGGAAAGTTTCAAAATAGATGAAACATGTCCTCCAAAGCAAATAAGCGAATGGACAATATGTGTATCACGGAGGCGACAATCCGTAAAGGTTCTCCATATGTCTACCACATGTCTAACAAATCTACTCTTTATGCCGAATTCGAAGTATTTTGCCCCAACCTCAGAATACCAATATCCCAACAAAAGTAGAATTCTTAGAATATTGTTTTGTGCGATGAGTGTTTTTCAGTATTAACACCGATATTTACATGCATTAACAGATGGCTACTCTGTATGCTTGTAAAGTGAGTGAGTGAGTTTGGTTTTTCACCACGTTTAGCAACATTCCAGCAATATCAAGTCGGGGACACCAGAAATGAGCTTCACACAATGCACCCATGTAGACAGTTAAACCCAGACGTTCCCACGCACCGTATGCATGTATAGATGCTCTGTGATGTCGGAATATGCACATATTGTGACATAATATTAAGATATATTGATATAGCCCTGTCTACCGTTCTACGTCTTGTGGGGCGGTGTGGTTGTTTTATGGTAAAAGCATTCCTCTGACACACCGAGGACCCAGATTCGATTCCCCACGTGTCAACAGTCGTTTTGTTTTGCCATATAGCTGAAGGCGGCTTCGAACTTAAATCACCCAGTTTACATCTTCTTGTATTTTTCTGGTTTAAATACTGTACAAACACGTTTTGTCATTATTAGGTACAACGGACATGCTTCAGCAAGCAGGCTGTCTGTCTGTCTGGGGAGCTTTGTATCCACGTCACGAGGAATGCAATGCAGATAAATGGCCATACTGGGTAAACCAGACAGGCAACATTTCTCGCCCACAGCGCCTCACAGCTGTATCTAAAATCTGAGCAATGTAACTGACAAGCCACACGTGTTAATTTACAAAGTACAAACCACACTGTGCCAGAAGTAAATATAGAAGTTAGACATTTACACCCAAGGTGTTTACTATGATGCAATCATAACAACTCAAACATTTTATAGTTTGGATAAGAGAAAAACATATTTGATTTTCTAATCAGAACGTTTTCATAGCTTTTTTGACACTTTTGTACTTAAGGAATAGTTGTAATGCTTTCATATCATCTTATAAATGTACATATACAACTAGGATCCTACCTTACAGGTTTTGCAATATGTAAATGCTTAGCTTAAATCACATTTAACATTTGAGTTGCATAGCAACCGGTGCACGCCCTTGGTTACACGAAGGATGACACCTATGTATGGAGACGGTTGCCTATATCTTTGTTCCCGTTACTAGATAACGACCATATGTGTATCCTAGTAAATGACTATTAGTTTTATTATTGATAGAATTAATATCCAAACAAAAATACATAACATTTCCGTTCTTGGATATGAAAAGTTAATGTCAGAGAAGAATTATTCATGGTCATCCGCTGAAACAGATTGCATATCTCGAGTCATCGTTTTCCTTATTGTCTCGAGCATGTCTCGGATCATTGTTTACCTTATTGTCCCGAAACGACACTTTTCGTTTGTGTACATGTTCCTTATGCCTGGTCTCCTGTGTATGGAGGTGTTCCATGTGATGTTCCGTGTGGTGTTCTGAATGGTGTTCCTGAAGCACCTGGGTCTCCATATCCATCTCCTCCAACTGGCGGTCAGACTGCCACATTTCAGAACGTGTTTCCCTCATCATAATATCCATATGGTTCTCAGATATGCTCTGCTCCATGTGTTTCTCAATATATTTCTCCATGTTCTTCCCTTTGTGATGTTCCTCCATATGCATCTTCTCCGACTGTACATCCCCCAGAGGCCGTCTGACACGTACACCTCCCTTCATGATTTGCGGACTTCGCAAAGTGATGGTCATACTTGCTGTATAATAGATACACTCCTTTCAAAGTTTCAAATGAAAACTTCACTGACGGTATCCTTGCACATTCCGGAGACCTGTTTCCCTGCTGTAGTCGACACTGCTCCCACCTTAAGGTTAAAAGGTTATGCAGCAAGACGTTGCCGGTGTCCCTGACGTCATGGAAGCTGATGGACATCACCGTAACGCAGGCACAAGAATGTGGACCTATGGCATTCATCAATGGAGTTATCTGGTTGGTCGTTGTGAAAAGAGATGATAGTTTCGAGGTACGTGAGTATGTCTTATTCTTCAAAGCCTATTGAATTTTCTGAATCATTTTGATTTGACTTTTTATGATGCAATTCCCGTTTGGGATTTCGTCTTGAGATAAAGCCTGTGTATTGAAATAGGCAAGGCAACATGAAGCACCTGCTACATGTTGTCAAGTGAATTTACTCATGCTTATATTGTCCTTGATAATGCATGCAGTAACAGCCTGCTGAGGGACTTTCAGTGGGAACGACACGTGGATGCATGAGATTAAGATGGTGGACATGAAAACTACTTCATGGCATGGCGGGACGATGGCGTCAGTAAAACATACTGAAATAATATACGTTCCTAAGACCGTTCTCGAGGCACCTCTACACTAAATGATCCCTCCTTCCTCCACACTAAATGATCCCTCCTTCCTCTACACTAAATGATCAATCCTTCCTCTACACTAAATGATCCGTCCCCAAGTTAATGGAGGTTTGCTATTTTAGTGGGTGTGTGAATCACCCTGATCAGGGTCAGGTAAGCTACTAAAATTCATTTGAACATGTTTATTGATACCAGTGGCCAGTTTCCCTTACAAAGGTGTATTCATCTCACTGTTTATGTGATCCGTGAAGATTGACCTTCAGTATTCATGCTTGTCTTAAGAGGCGACTAACGGGATCGGGTGATCAAGGTCATTGACTTCGTTACCACACGTCACTGTATCTCATTGGCGTAAATAGATGCTCATGCTGTTGATCAGTGGGTTATCTGGTCCAGGCTCGATTATTTACAGGCCGCCGCTATATAGCTAGACTATTGCTGAGTGTGGTGTAAAGCTAACTCACTCACTCACTCACTCACATGGTGATTTAGGAATACTCTAGTTCGGATGAATGGATTTATGTACTATGGTGTAACATGACTTTTACAAAACCATAAAGGTAGCCTAGTGGTTAGAGCGTTTGCTCGTCATGCCGAAAGCCCGGGTTCGATTCCCACATGGGTACAATGTGTGAAAGGTGTATCCCCATTGTGCCCACTCTTCCTTAAACAACAACGACACCCTTAGAACAATAGGGGGGGGGGGGTAGTTATAGTCTATTTCAAGGGAAGTATAGTGACAATAGATTTGTAAGAACAAATAATAATGCAAAGGGTGAACAAACATTGATTAATGGCAACTATGGGTTTAGAGTTAAGAACAAAAAGAATAATATAGTCTACTGAAGATGTGTCAAAAACCGAGCCGAGCGACACTGAATATGAATGAACCTGCTGGAACTAAACTCACTCACTCGTCACTATTTGTTTGGGCAGATGATCAAACAGATTTTGACGGTGATGTTTCATATTTCCATTTTGTTTTCTCTTTTTCTTTTTTTTTCTTTTGTTTAAAAAAATATGTTTCTTTGACTTGTGATGTAGCTTCCGAAGGAATATCTAAGCTCAAAATATTAACACGAAACTTTCATGTACGTACAAAACTGAACACATGTGAGAGGCTCGTTATTAATCTTGCTCAGCATATTTCTGTCCTACTTTAAACGAGCCCATATAGGCAACATTCCCAGTGGACGAGGACACCGCCAAGGTACACCCTGCTGAATAAAGACGTTTAGCTGACTGTGTGGCAGTTACCTCAGCTCTTCTATTCAAGCCAGACCTCCGTGTATACATAAATACATCGGACTCAATGTCAGGCGGTATCAATGTGTGTCACGTGACCTAACAAAACACCTCCGCAACACACAAGTGACCCAATTCATTGGATTCTTGAAGTCAGAACTCATCTGTTCAAACGCCTCTGTCATAATACTGTGCCCCAAGCTGTTCCCATGATTTTGGAACGAATAGACTTTAAATCGAAGTGCGTCTGAATAAAAGCGTGAATATTGTTCATGCGTATCTGTTTGAAAGGAACCTTTCCATTAATCCAACTAGCAAATGAAGGAAAATGTGTACAGGCTAATCCCCATTACAAGTTATGATGAAGATGATCAAAATAAGCACAATTTTATGCTTGTTTAAAGTAGAAATAATTTCCTTATGTCAGTTAATCAGTTATGCTAATAAAACACTTCCAAGAGCAGTGGCCATAACGTTCCTGAGTGGTTGTAGAAGAAACATGGCATTTCACCACCTGAGGGAACAACTACACCTAACACGCAATATTCAGTTGTTACATAGTTCATATTTTGTTTCAGTGCAGGCTGACTATTGAAACTATGAGACATTAAAAACGGCATGATGAGACTTTCTCTACAATAATATGATGCGACGGTGTAGTTTCTCACAATGGTGTCAAGCAAGAACGTCAAGGAAGTACAAGTACTATCCCACATAAATGACTTATATACATCTAACAGGGTCTAACAACAACAGCCACAACAACAACAATAGCAACAACAACAACAATATGAAAAATATAACGGCCACAACAACAACAAGCATATTGGTAATTAATGCAGTAGCAGCTGGGGAAGCCAGGTGTTTATGAGGCCGAACAAAACATAAATAGTTAATAAGATAGATTAGCGATGACTGCCTACAATATCCTTATCACTCATCAACTTCTAAAATGTCAGTCAAACAGAACATATCCTACTTGACAGCCATCGAAACACCATAAACTTTCCATCAAGAGACATCAAGAGAATTATTTACCATCCTCGTAGAGCAAATCCATCGAATGGACAAATCCTAGTTAATATACTTCTTGTCAATTTATTTCTTAGTTAGAATCCAAACTGCCAGAACGTTGCCTTTTTCTCATGAGTTCTGCTGTTTGTTGATCCAGGAATATATTAGTTGTTATCAGTTAACCTTTGTACTAGTCTGCTACTTGTCAATGTATTCATGCTTCTCGTCACCTGGCTGTAGTCACTTTTAAGCTGACAACCATTCAAGAATCTACATCGAAACGTTACTCTCGTTACACTGTGCAGTAAAAGTAGCCACATGTCATACATACATGCCATACATAATACCACATGTTTAGTTATATATGTCGGTTAAACAACTGTCATCACTATACATGTGATGAGGATGACATCATGTGACAATGTCGGGTAAACATCAGCCTGTCATCAATACCCATGAGGTAGTGATGACATCTTATCTCACCTCACACATAAATGTCGTTTTCTGATTGGCTAAGCGCTCTTCTATTATAGCAGACGAGGTGCATTGTCATATACCCAACTACCAATGGCAACTCATACCTTACTTCGTGGAAGAACTTCTTCATCTCTGATAACATTGAATCGCGCATGATGCACGGAAATTGCCAGTGATTTGCCAATGCATATCGACGGAGGAGAAATAACTCTAAATTTGTTATTCTTATTCGTCTGCAAAATCTAGCGTTGGTTACGAAAGAACTCTCGGTTGTCAAAAACATTCGGAACCTTTTTATGCCTGGTCTGTGTTCCTGTTTATCAATGTGTGTTAACACAGTGCTTAAAGACTGGTGGTGAATGCATGCTGAAACACTCAAGTCATATTAACACTCACTGTATTTTTATGAAAACTATAAATGGATTGATTTTTATGTTACCTGATAATAGTAAACTTGGTATATAAAGGATGCTGAAAAAGCGAAATATATTAAACCCTCTCAGTCGAATAGACCAAGTGTCGAAAGATTTGCGATAGTATTGCTGCACAATTGTCCCAGATATTCCCCATCTATAATCAGAAAATTTGCAAAGTACCTGTGGTACTTACCCTGTTTTGATTAATGTCCATCTTTGTTGACACGTTATAATCTGCATGATTCGTCCTCTCAAAGCTGTAGTTTCTCCTTTCTGAGACATTGTAGTTCCTATTTTCCGACGTTGAGACGTTGAAGCTGCCTCTATCCATCTTGTTGACGTTGTAGTCCGTTCTGGAGAGGTTTTGATCCGTCTTGGTGACCACCTGAGTGAAAGGAAGAAACTGGGCTGTGTACGCCATGATGCCAAGATGTTCCTGGTTTTCCTCTCGGATTTCCTCTGCTGTCAGGAGGGGCTCCACTCCTAAATCTCTCCCTCCCTCTATGCCTGAAGAGCAACGTTGACAATATCACCACTCTCTTAACAACGTCTCACGACCTACAAGTATCGTACGTCTATTCGATCGATTATATTCAGTGCACGGCTATCATTATGCAAGTCAGGTGAAAGTAGTTGTCGTACATGTTTTCTCTACAAGGCAGATCTAAAAATACAAAGAGTTATTTACGACTTGGCATTCAATAACGGATCACATTAACGTAACGGGACCACCCGACTGAAAGCAACCATACAACGCCAAAACCTGTCTTCAGAAGAACGAGATATTGTTCATAGTGCTAGCTCTGTCAAGTTGTGTTAGAGTTCTATTGAAAGATATGGGCAGAGAAGCTCACCTTGTTGTAGAGTCTGGATAGACGACCCCCTTAATTCCGGCCACCCTGGGACTGGGCCCCCGGACACCTTGACCAGTTCACACAGGGCTCTACCATCGTGCCAATCAGTCTGGGGAAGAGATTCGACCTCATCAGATTCAAAATCGAAGGAAAACATTCCAGCTGACATTGTCCAACACACCTTCAATCCCTCATTCTTCGTATACTTTCTTCCCTCAGTTTGTATGACATACTATCACTTGTGGGAACACCTTTGTCAAGGCAGGCCTGTTATTCAAATGCAATTTCTCATGAAGGATATGACTCAAACCCGGCTAGCTGTCACACGCAGTGGTGAAGGGCGAATACTACAAGTCAGAGACACCTAGCTATAGAGCTTTAGCCAGAGGCAGATCACGCTTTGTGGCAGGCTTCTTGAAGGATTGCTGTTTTGCACTTGTATACAAGAGTGAATATTTGCTTCCGGGTCATTTGATATGTCTAATGGCACGGATCCGAAAGGTTTCGCATGTCATACCAGTCCATTCGGTCGTATCATTTCATCAGTAAAAGGAGAGTTTTAGGTAAGGCATTTCTGAATGTTTTCCTCTGAATAAGATTAGTTTCTACTGATCCACAGATAAATCATTACACGGCCTTTCTGTCAGATAACGATCACCCTGTTGACAGCTGAATGTCAATGTGTAATCATGCTTCCTGCAACAGGTGAACAGACCACTGACGCAAGTACTTTACCTATAGTAAGTACATGCTTTTCTTATGTCACGTGGGATTCTATAGGTTTGCATGCAGGCAAGTGACTTTTTATAAATACGTATTGAATTGAATCCCAAGGATTAATTTGATGAGAAAGCATCATTTTGGTTATTTTCAATAGACAACATCTATGACTATATTTGTATTGACTGATTCGCAGGGGGTAGCCTAGTAATTAAAGCGTTTACTCGTCACGCCGAAAACCCGAGTTTGATTCCGCAAATGGGTACACCGTGTGAAGCCCATTCTGTTGTCCACCGCCGTGATATTACTGGAATACTGCTAAAGAAATGCGTAAAACCATGCACACTCACTCACCCATCACCAGATTCGTCTGAAAAGAGTGACTAAGTTTGTTGTAAAGTGATTGTACGTTAAATCAAAACATGGCAATCAGCTGTTTAAGGGTCGTAGATCGTAAAGGGAAGGTTTTGTTCTGACAAACTAAGTATCATATTTAGGTCGAATCTGAGATTCAACCCGCATTCGTTAGAGTGTGTGAGCTTAGTGTTACGTCGCACTCGCCGATATTCCAGCTATATGGCGGCGGTCTGTAAATAATCGATTCTGGAACAGACAACCCAGTGATCGTGACCATCGTCCTACGCAACTGTGATACGATGACGTCAAGCAAGTCAGCGAGCCTGACCAACTGATACCTTAGTCGCCTTTTTCAACAAACATGGGTTACTGACGATCAGTCTAACTCGGATCTTCACGCGATACCTTCCTTGGAACACGTTCGACTGAGCAACCCACATGTTCTTACCGACCTTTAATGGCCTAGCTGAATCTGTCATCATGTCACATCTTTGGCCCTGAGCAAGTCGTCTGTGGTCCATCTACACCTGTCCTTATTATTTTACACGTATCCATATCAGTGTGCAAAACTAATTTTGTGGAAAGCATTACATCAAATTCGTACATTTTGGTTTATATCTTTATCTAATATCTTTGGTCGCTATTTACCAAGTACGGATTGACCCCTTGATATTTCTAACAGCCCGTGATGTGATTACATTGTGATTTAGCTCAGTTCCTCTCTTGCATGTCTGTAACTTCGACTACAGGTGGATAACCGTCTGAGTAACTACGGACAATCTTACACGTAAATACGTGTGTGTTCCACGGATACCATGGAAACGTGAGACAAACACGTCGTTAGTTCGAATCCCAGATTTATCCTGATTACCTTTCCGAGTTATACATGAGGGTCTCTGTGAAGACTCAGATGTCTATGACGTCAGGAAATTCCCTCCACAAAGTCGCCTGTCGTCATTATCTGTTCAATATTTTTCACGTGGGCGGTTATCTCAATCCCGTCTTACCGTGAAGTTGGTTATTGTCCTGGTTCGGATCCTCTTCTGTACACAGTCGATGGTGGCTTCGTACCCGGGGGCGTTGAGCCGGATGAAGTAGGAGAGGTAGGTGATGGCGGAGCGATCGTCCAGTTCGGGAGAACACAGGTCCTCGGGACGCAGCACAAGAGGGATGTCGAAGTGCTGTTTAGCTAGCTTCATGGCGTTGCGGCAGTTGTTTAATCTGTAGGAGAACATCAGAGGATAACAGTGTCTGGTGCTAACCCAATAGCTAGCTGAATAAAATTTATAACATGGTATTTAATCACTCTTTGATATTTGTGTCTCAATCCACGGAGTATAACAATTACATTTATTCATTCATTCATTCATTCATTCATGATACCGTGACTGTTAGAATTGATCTTCAGCAACCCATGCTTGTCTAAGAGGCGACAAACGGGATCGGGTGATCAGGCTCGGTGTTTGGTTTATGAATATCATCGTATGTCAGTTGTGTAGGTCGATGCTCATGATGTTGATCACTGGATTGTCTGGCCCAAACTCGATTATTTACAGATCAACACCATATAGCAGGAATAGTGCTCAGTGCGTCAAACAATAAAGTAATTATTCACAAGATGACTCATTTTTATATTTAGGTATTCGCCCATCATCTGTGTGTTCTAACCTACTGAGCTGATGTATGTTTCATGTTTTTTTATAAATATTTTTGGATTCCTATGTAAATAACACGAAAGTTAAAGATACTGGCTGAAGTTTCATTTTAAAGTGTCACCAAGGTAGACAACTCTGCATGGAATACACAAAGCTTGACTACACAACCTTCACCGTACCTTCACTGTCTAACATATTAAAACACCCCTACCGTGCCCTTCTACCTAGCTACCCAGGTGTTTAATGCACAAACGCAACATAAAGTTCTCATGAATATGAAATAGCTTCTGCAAATTCATTTACTCTGACAAACTAATGACAGGTCGCGACAGGTCGACTGCATAAAACAGACAAGGCCATTTCCCCACGCAGGGAGAAGCGTCAACACCGGTATTTCCTAGGCCTGGGAGCCCCTCAGTATTACACTTAGTTCTAAGTGAGTGAGTCGCCTGAATATAATATGATCCAGCACATATCTGCCTCCTACGGGGCAGTCCTCTTCGGCAGAATAACCACATTCCGCTATGACGAAGAGTTGCGCTCCTGAAATGACATTACCTGTACTTAACAATGAGGCTCCCCACCTCAGGCACAGTCCAGGCTTCTCGTCATAGGCATGATGTTATACAAAGATATCCATACCTGGCATAACATCGTCTGATGCTGACATTATCATATTTCATACCTGAACTGTTGTGAATGGTCGAAACCGAAAAGCGTTCCTAAGATAATGTATAAGAAAGTGTGTGATTTTAGGGCTAACATTTTGTCAACAAAACTATCCTTCTTATGCGTTAGTTACTGTGCAATTTAGGGATAACATTTTGTCCACATAATGTTCGCGGACTTAACACTCTACTGCCCGTGCCCGTCGATCAAGCGTATCTTTACATTCATAATTAAAGCAACCACGTGACATTGTAAATATTGTCATAAAGAAAACCAACTCCCTCGGCTGTCTTGCTACTGACGATAGTGACATAGAAAGTCTGTCTGAGTGAATGTGATATGGTGCTTTATGGTTCATAACCACGAGAAAAAGAACCATGTACAGGCGTCAGTTGCTTATCTAGAACTCCTTGTACCCTTCCATTTACATCCCATCACACGAAAATTGGGCTGATCGTTCTTTTAGTCTCCCTATTAAGCACCTTCTCACTTTCACTTTGATTTGCTTTGATTTCATCATGAGTGACTATCAACTATCTGTCGTATAAACCCCACATCGACAGAGATAGACTTGTTTGCCTACCCCTGTTTGCTTGTCCTTACCCCTATCTGTTTCCACAGAAGACTGTCAGTCACTGATTATCTCACTGAAGGTGTGACAGTGTGAGGGAGTGACGGCGTGATAGTCAACGTGAGGGTGTGACTGTGTGACAGTCAACGTCAAATATGTACAAACATAAGTTTCATACATATTGACGCTTCAAGAGACACCAGAATTGGCACCAGAATCTTACGTTCTTTAAATCCTATCGAGCTCTCATCCGGCATTCTTTCTTTGGTAACTGAAATTCTCAGGACTACACCTTCAAGAACACCCCTTGCGAATAGAATACGTACGTACTAAGGCAGACACTCACTTATGAATGATGAGCATTCTCTGATGAGTTGCCCATTTTATTCTGACTTAAAACATAAACCAAGGCAAGATGACAATCCCTATTTATCAGAGCCTCTGAACAATGTAATGATGAGCTGTTCAATGTAGTGTTTTAATACTATTTGTCAGTCAAGCGTGGGTTGTAGAGAAACTGTTTTCGAAAACACGGCCCCCATTAGTATAACTGTAGCGAACAAGGTCACCCTTGACTGTTTCGTTACTGCTAAGTGCATTGGGTGGTTTTTAGTCTTGTTAAACCAGTTTCTCCGGTATTAAAGAGGGATAGGTATTATAGCAGCGTTATGTGCATTGCATACCTGCATATCAATAGGCTGTTAAGGAGATGTTTGATTGGAGTTTTTAACACTGCATCCAGCAATATTTCTGCTGTAAGACTGCTGTCTTTAAATAATCAGGTCTAGACCAGACAATCCAAAAATCGACTTCATAACCATATATCTACCGACTCCCAATACGCTTACAATCATCAAGCACGTTAGCTGATGATCGTGTGACATAATTCCAATGGAACGCCATGTTAGTAAGTCACGATAACTCCCTGTTCTGTAAGCCTTCTCGAGGGTTGTGAGAGTTGCTGATGGCCAAATAAAACCCGGAGGTTACCAGGGATCAGATTATGTTGCTCTGTACTTATTTGTTGTCTTACACGGTACTTACTTGTCGTCTTATTTGTTGTCCTATTTGTTGTCTTGCACGGTACTTACTGTCGGCACTCACTTGTCCTACTCGGTACTTGCTCGTTGTCTTTAGCTGTTGTCAGCGCTTACTTGTTGTCATACACGGTACTTACTTGTTGTCATACACGGTACTTACTTGTTGTCATACACGGTACTTACTTGTTGTCGATCTTGTTGTCCTACTGGATACTTACTTGTTGTCATACACGGTACTTACTTGTTGTCATACACGGTACTTACTTGTTGTCATACACGGTACTTACTTGTTGTCGATCTTGTTGTCCTACTGGATACTTACTTGTTGTCATACACGGTACTTACTTGTTGTCATACACGGTACTTACTTGTTGTCATACACGGTACTTACTTGTTGTCGATCTTGTTGTCCTACTGGATACTTACTTGTTGTCATACACGGTACTTACTTGTTGTCTCTGTTTAGGTGATGCCAGTTGGGGCAGATCCCAGGCTTGCAGAATTCCAACAGTGCACTGCAAGAAAAGGTTTTGAGAGAATGAAGTCTTACGATATGTCGAGGCTGTGTGTCAGTTCACTGATACTTATGTGCCTTTATAAACACCGTTTCGTACGCCTAAAATGAGTTCCTAGATATTTTAAGAACCCATCTGGCCTGCAAATTCGGATGCTAGTTGCTGGAAAATGTTCTACCTATGATAAATGTCATGTAATTGTACAGATTGTTGTCTGAACGCAACACGAAATGATGGAGTGATCTCAGAAAGTGCATTCAGCGACAATGTATCATCTCGCAATACCGCGGTTGTACATCTCACTGTACCACCTCAATACACGAAGCTGTATCAACTCACTGTACCATCTCAATACATGAAGCTGTATCAACTCACTGTACCACTTCAGTACACGAAGGTGTATCAACTCACTGTACCACTTCAGTACACGAAGGTGTATCAACTCACTGTACCACCTCAGTACACGAAGGTGGGTCAACGCACTGTACCACTTCAGTACACGAAGGTGTATCAACTCACTGTACCACCTCAGTGCACGAAGGTGTATCAACTCACTGTACCACCTCAGTACACGAAGGTGGGTCAACGCACTGTACCACTTCAGTACACGAAGGTGTATCAACTCACTGTACCACCTCAGTACACGAAGATGTATCAACTCACTGTACCACTTCAGTACACGAAGGTGGGTCAACGCACTGTACCACTTCAGTACACGAAGGTGTATCAACTCACTGTACCACCTCAGTACATGAAGGTGGGTCATCCCACTGTAACCCCTCAGTGCATCAAGGTGTATCAGCTCATCTCAGTACATCGTGATGCATCAACTCACTCACGACATCTAGGTGTATCGAGGTGTACCACATCTAGTGGTATCAAGTTGTATCACATGTAGGTGTATCAAGATACAAATCATTTCACTGGTACATGATCTCACTGTGCCCCCTCATTACATCTAGAGGTATCAAGGTATATCATATCTAGGTGTAACAAGGAGTATTATATCTTGGTGTATCACGGTACAGATCATTTCTCTGGTACGTCAACTTACTGTACCACCTCACTACACCTAGGTGTATCAAGGTGTGTTACATCCGGGTGTATCAAGGTACAAGCCACCTCATTGTACCACCTCACTACGTATAGGTGTATCAAAGTGTATCACATCTGGCTGTATCAAGGTTTATTACATCTAAGTGTATCAAGGTGTATCGTATCTAGGTGTATCACATCTAGGTGTATGAAGGTGTATCACATCTAGGTGTATGAAGGTGTGTCACATCTAGGTGTATGAAGGTGTGTCACAGCTAGGTGTATCGAGGTGTATCACATCTAGGTGCATCAAGGTGTGTCACATCTAGGTGTATGAAGGTGTGTCACATCTAGGTGTATGAAGGTGTGTCACATCTAGGTGTATGAAGGTGTGTCACATCTAGGTGTATGAAGGTGTATCACATCTAGGTGTATGAAGGTGTGTCACATCTAGGTGTATGAAGGTGTATCACATCTAGGTGTATGAAGGTGTGTCACATCTAGGTGTATGAAGGTGTGTCACATCTAGGTGTATGAAAGTGTGTCACATCTAGGTGTATGAAGGTGTATCACATCTAGGTGTATGAAGGTGTGTCACATCTAGGTGTATGAAGGTGTGTCACATCTAGGTGTATGAAGGTGTGTCATAGCTAGGTGTATGAAGGTGTATCACATCTAGGTGTATGAAGGTGTGTCACATCTAGGTGTATGAAGGTGTGTCACATCTAGGTGTATGAAGGTGTATCACATCTAGGTGTATGAAGGTGTGTCACATCTAGGTGTATGAAGGTGTATCACATCTAGGTGTATGAAGGTGTATCACATCTAGGTGTATGAAGGTGTGTCACATCTAGGTGTATGAAGGTGTATCACATCTAGGTGTATGAAGGTGTGTCACATCTAGGTGTATGAAGGTGTGTCACATCTAGGTGTATGAAGGTGTATCACATCTAGGTGTATGAAGGTGTGTCACATCTAGATGAATGAAGGTGTGTCATAGCTAGGTGTATCGAGGTGTATCACATCTAGGTGTATGAAGGTGTATCACATCTAGGTGTATGAAGGTGTATCACATCTAGGTGTATGAAGGTGTGTCACATCTAGGTGTATGAAGGTTTGTCACATCTAGGTGTATGAAGGTGTGTCATAGCTAGGTGTATGAAGGTGTATCACATCTAGGTGTATGAAGGTGTATCACATCTAGGTGTATGAAGGTGTGTCACATCTAGGTGTACCGAGGTACAAATCGTCTCACTGGTACATCAACTCACTGTAATGCCAGGCCGTCATTCCAGTCTGTGGTAAAGTTCCTAACCCGGTACTGCGGTATCACTGCCTGTATCCATTTGAGAATCCACTGCCGATGTTGCACGGCTGACAGTCCAACTTGATACCTTAGAATCACCTGCCATATCAGGCCCAGCAGGAGCTTCACGTTGCCCTCAGTTACCACGGCACTGTCTGAAAACGACAGACAACAGTATTATTGCAGAGTCAAAACAATACGTGCTTCCAAAGAATGAAGATTTACATGTTAACAGTTCGATTGGAGTAAGGCTGATATGTAGTGTAAAGATTTGAGTTGCAGCGCGAAGAAACTGACTGTGACTCTTTTTTTCTGTCAGCCTGTGTAGCTGGGTTTTTGAGTTTTAGTTATCTGGTGGTAGACATACATATGCGGTATACGTGCGCATGATTGCAATATAGCATATGCAATCTTGGGAGTGTGCCTTTCCTCGTGTCTGCATCTGTGCACGGGTACGTGCATGTTTGTTTAAGTAGTTAAGCATATGTGACGTAAGTTCGTTGCGTGCGACAGAGAGAGACATACTGAGAGAGAGAGAAAGAGGGAGAGAGAGAGGTTGAGAGAGACACAGAGAGACAGAGTGGCGCTGTATTGTGTGTGTGTGTGGTTGGAATTCTTAATTCAGTTCAACATCAGCCATTGCGTGTGTAGAATGCTTGTTTTACAAATTGAAGCATTTCACTCTGGGTGTCAAGGTACCGTTAATCTTTCAATAAATATTAATGGCATACAGCAGAAGGACAATTCCCAGTTTGACGTATATGTGACACAGTAATGCAGAATAATAGTCATCCTCAGTTAAAACAGGTTACTGCATTACTCCCTGTTTGATCTAGAATGAATATCACTTTATATTACAGCTGTCCTCAGTGACTGAGTGAGTTCAGTTTTCAGAAATATTCCAGCTACATGACGACGGGAGACACAAGAACTGGGCTTCGCACAATGTATGCATGTTGGGAATCGAACCCGGGTGTCCGGTTTGAGGAGCGACCACTTCAACCACCAGGCTACTCCACCGCCCCTCATCGCAGTAATTCAAGTAGAGAGATGTTGTTACCCTATACTATCATCTGCATCCAAAAAGACGGATAGATCAAAATTTAGATTTTATAGGTCTTATGTCAACAACAAAGAGCAAAGCCCTAAGGCATTGACCAGCTCTCTGAGGAGATTGATATCTGAAATGCTATTTTGATATGCTGTAATCACACTGTCTGTCTTTACTTTGCGTTGTACCAAGCTTTCCAGTGTTTTGTTTCAGATGAGTAATTGACTAGTCTTTGCATGTGTTTATGACTACTGGCACCTGCTACGACTGCACACCTATCCGGGAGCACTAAAATGATTCATGGACACATGGCAGAGTCGGAATCATACAGTGGATTTTGGCTTTTGCGGAGATTTTTTATGGATGTGGAATTAGCCCTGTCGCTATATTGTGCACCCACTTATCAAACCACTTTGACAGTCAGCAGCCACATATGGTGGCGTTCTTTACTTCGGTAAACTAGTCATGTGGTCCACACTGTCATGATGACCTATATCAGCTGGCCATGTGTTGTTTAACAGTTGTAATTTACGCATAACGGTTAATGCTAAATCGTTAAACTACACGTTGAACCCATAAATCTTCGTCGCTTGACCTACCTTATTCTATTCTGCATTCAGATTATAGAATGGAGCTTGGTCCCAAGTCAAGCTTAAGAAAAGCAAAAGCTGTCATCTGTACTGACGTTACCCAAGTCTCGTATCATGGCTTTCTAACTTTCTCCGTCTTGACGTTTCCCGATTATTGTTACAGAATGTTTCAAAGGTGGAAATATCATGTGTGTGAGTGAGTGAGCGTGGTTTTACGCCGCTCATATCAATATTCCAGAGCGAGGAACGCCAGAAATTGTTCTCACACATTGTACCCATATTGTGAATCGAACTCGGACCTTCAGTGTAACGCAAACGCTTTAACCACAAGGCTACCCAACCGTCCTAAATATCAAGTACAAGACTACTGGCATTATTTTGTGAACGTTTTAAAGTCACAGTATGCAGCAGCAACCA
The DNA here is from genome assembly GCF_037392515.1 of Haliotis asinina. Taxonomy (NCBI): domain Eukaryota; kingdom Metazoa; phylum Mollusca; class Gastropoda; order Lepetellida; family Haliotidae; genus Haliotis; species Haliotis asinina. The sequence continues at coordinate 30,278,257 of NC_090283.1, read as the reverse complement.
CTACATCACCGCCAAGTAGTTACTGCAGATGTCAACGGAAGAAAGTTATCGTAAATGGAAGTACAGAAACACGCCACCAATACGCTCATACCAAATTTAAAGCTTGTGTCAAACAATAAATGTTTGCTTGACGAAAACATTCCACATCCTATCTCTGTTGGTACAGCCATGCAAACATTCTTTCGGACACACTCATAATATATATGTACATATTTGCTGTTCCGAAGTTTCATATGACAACATCCGTCTGGAGTCCCCCTCACTGAAGGAGGTACGTCTCCGGCACAGAAAACATTGCTACTTAATGCATTCCTGACAACATTTAGGTGCAACTGCTTCTCATCTTTAGATCTAACTATTGCATTGGTAATTATTCAGTTACCTATTAAACGTCGCTATTTAAACAATGTATTCAAGTACACACACTACCTGCTAGAGCATCCACTCCTGCCTGAAGAATGGGACATACATGCACCTTGAAGTGAATGTTAACTTTAAAGGAACTGTTTCCGTAGTGTTTCGAGGGTGTTTTCTTTCAACTACTATTTGTAATACAGTGTTTGCTAATGTGCGCGAAACGAATGCCCATAAAACAATATATCAGATTGATTACACAATGCCATTGAGAAAGTGGTCAAGATGCAACAAATGTCATATTTGGGATTTCACTTTCTTAGTAAAGTACAAATTCTAGTACTCTTTTGGTTGAGTCTCATCCGGGATTCGAACCCTCACCCGCACCCGCAGAGTCAGGCATCTAATCGCCGCTAAAAGTACTAGAATTTGTACTTTACTAAGAAAGGGAAATCCCAAATATAACATTTGTTGCAAAATGACAGATTCACCAACAAAAGACACTATATATATATGTCTTAGCTGACTCAACAAAAAAACAACAAAACAAAACAAAACAAAAAACTCCAAAAAACCCAACCAAACAAACGAACGGTGTATATATCTTTTTAAAACACGAACTAAACACGAACTTAAATATCAACATTATTATTAAAATTACAATTAATATTATTAAAATTATTAACTGCCGATGTGTTCATGGGCATCTTATCTTAGAAATTCAGAAAATATTTTAACATGGTCCGGTTATGCGATTGCAATTTTATCTCTGACCGAAGTATTTCCTGAGGCAACAGCAGATCTAATCAAACCTAATAGTTGGTTCTGTTTCAGATGCATGCTAACTTACTATACTTTATTTTTGCTGCTCGGTTTATTTGAAATTGGCAGTGGCTTCAGTGTTGTCTCGGCAAAATATCTCCCATAAACATATTAAATGAGTAAAACATCGTTGCTCAATATACAATAAATATGCCTTACATAGTTCGCTATTAATATCAGATCATTTAGGTTATAAACGACTCCGACTCCACAGCCGAGCGGGAATTGCTTTAATATGCACACACTACACATAATACCGATACACCGTGCTTGTATAACGTAATTGTAACGTAACGTAAGTCCCTCTCTTTTTAAACATTCCGTCCTGTAAACACAGAGCCGTTAAGGCGCGACATCATTAACGAGACTAAGCTCCAAATCACGCCTCCATTGTACACCAACATTATATTAATATAAAACACACATCTATGAATAATGCATTATGTGACCCATAGTTATCGTGTTGTCTTATCCATGCATGTATTCTGTTATCAGCGTAACCGTTACCGACGGTCTGTGGTCTGGTCTTAGAGGCAATGCGTTATTATCGTTGCTATTATTAAATGCATTTTGGGTGTAATCAGACAGGTATGGAATTGCAGTAGTTTGATCATTATCTACAGACGTAATGAATCGATGAATAGATAATTTACGCGCTTACATAATTTTTGTGTAGTTGTACATAAAAAATAAATAAAAAAATATAAAATAAAAATAAAAAACAAACAAAAAAGAAACAAACAAACAAAACAAACAAACAAACAAAAAACCGTGGGTACATGAACCCATGGGTCCCGACAGACGAGTGAACAACGTATTTATCTTACCGAAGACTTCAATATTTATTTTGAACTGTTTCATCCATGGGTGGCGGATCGTACACTTCAGCCAACCTGTTTTTGTCTTACTGTCTTATGTGTTGCCTTAGTAAAATCGCCGTGGTATAATTCCCCTTCTTAATATTCACAGGGACTACCTTTGAACATTTTGTCAAAATTTATTTAATGGAATGCGTGGCAAACCTTTTCGTAGCTATCGCGAGATTTTGAAGACGACGCAAGAAAAAACAAATTTCGAATTATCTCCCTTCAATCAATTTTGCATTCGTAAGACATCGGTATTTCCCGTGCATCATGCATGATTCAATGTTATTCGAGATGAAGAAGTACTACCAGGAAGAACCGAGTGAGTTGCCATTCGCAGCGGGGTACATTGCAAATGTACCTCCTTTGTAAGTGCGTTTATCCAATCAGAAAACGACATTCATGTGCGAGGTAAGATAATAGTTTATGTTTATAGGCTTACAGATGTCTGTAGAATGTCAAAGTAGATACTTTACATGCTTACACAATTCTTGTGTAGTTGAGCTTAATGCAGAGACTAAGCGGGTGAGGCGTTAAAGTATTTCTATGAACTCTTAAGAAGTTACTCAGGCACACTGGAACGAATTATGAGCTTTTTCACGGTACACTAGGCAGGAATTCGTGAAGGAATATGTTATGACCGATCGTCTTATGTTGTAATACCTACTCTATAATGGATATACAGACCTTTTACCTACTCGATAATGGATACATAGATCTTTTTCTAAACAAATAAAATACGGTTTGAATAACTAGTTACTTGAGCTGAGTGAACTCATTCATAGAGACATTCTTTCCTGCGCGCCCTTAAACAATGACTCCATTTCGCTACAGACGTAATTGGTGAGTGATTATGGTTTTATGTCGCTTTTACCAGTTTTCCAGCAATATCACTACACCAGACACCAGACAGGGGGACACCAGAAACTGACTTGACCCCAATTGGGAATCGGCGTGACGAGCGAACGCTTTATACGCTACCCCCTCAGACGTAATTAAGCATGTTGTAATTAGACTGTATCAGATCGGAGTCTGATTAATTCTGTAAGCTACCACCCACTCCAAGATACTTTTCAACGAGTTTGAAAATTGTTAAAATTGATGGCTATGGCATTAGCGGGAAGTGGGTGAGATGGGTGTTTTCTCTCGCAAACAGTGCGTTAAGGTCGGGCTTTGTTTCAAAATGTCCGCAGTTTTAACACACGCAGACTTATTATTGGTAAACAACATGCTGGGAACTAAACGCTGTTGTGTGATACCTGTGAGATTATGAACAGCTGATAGTATGCCAATAAGCTGAACCAACTAATTTACCGGTATTATTGAACTAGGTCAATAGAATAATACCCTAGGCATTTTCACAATGTACGTTGAACTCTCCCAAGCGAAGCGCCACCTACACCTGATATTCATTCAGTGAACCTACCACACGCTCCCGTCTAGTCGCCAACCATGGTTTTGAATACCTGTAGCCTTGCGACCAACATTCTTTATTATCGCACTTTGGTTTTCTCCCTTTCACACCACCAATGCAGGTATATTTTGTTTTGAAGTAGGTCGATGCAAGCGTAACGAATGAACAGAATCCACGCTGAAGGTCAAGGCTGTTCGGTGTTTATGAAGTAGAGAGTCTTGAGCCCTTGCTGTCGTTACGCGGCGTCACTTTGTAATTATCTGCGACAGCAAGTATTAGTTTATAATACGAAAGTGTTTAAATGTGTGTGACCTCCACACCCCTCCATAAAACGACAGAGGATCTCCACACCATACTTCATTGTTGCAACCTGAATAATTTATACAATTAGTGTTGTATCGGGGGGCATGCTGTAGGGCTGAATAGACAGGTACGGGCACTGCTTGGAAAACTAGTCATGGTTGCATAAGTAAAAATAGAACAGTTCCACGAATAGATATTTCTTCTACGCCACGGTGTTTGCATGTTGAAACCTGCAGCCAGTTATAAAGTGGGAAAATCATCCATGTCAATGAGGTGGTGCATGTTTTCTTTTTGAAAAAGAGTGGAATAAACTGATACAAAACCAACACTAAACGGCGATGGAATGTAATGCAAGAGGGACAGAGACAGACAGAGTCAGACAGAGTAAGGGAGAGAGAGTAACACGCATAGAGAGACATAGACAGATGCACAGAGAGAGACAACCAGAGATAGGCGACAACAGAGAGACAACCAGCCAGAATAGACAGAAGGGAGACAGACGGGCTCAGACACAGATAGATAGATGAGAAAGAAAGAGAGAGAGAGAGAGAGAGAGAGAGAGAGAGCGGCATACACACACATACACACACACCAGCTGACATACATCTGTGACTCATCAAAGTAGATACAGTCATACTTATACAGCTCAAACCAAGACCGCCCTTTATACAAACCCAATCTTTAATAAGGATACATTCGGACGATGTTGTTAGGCTTCCAGTGTGTGTGTTCACACGCTGGGACAATAACAGGACGTATGTTCAGCATATCTTCTCTCCCTGTGGACTTTCGCTGGTGGGAAAACATGAATTGTACTTATAATATGGAGTGTGTGAGTTTTGCAGCATGTCCCGCCAGTGTTGTGCTGGGAAGACTCTGTTAAATATGTATTGCGCTATGATATCTGTATGGTGACATACTGTTTGGCAATCTTTATGTTCCTCCTTGGAAAAATTAAACAGTGTTCACAATCGTATACTTTGGCTGAGAAATAATTGTATTTATTATCGGAAATTGTTTCTTTTTGTCTATACAGAGTGTGCTAGAATCATGTGTAAGAGTTGCTTCCCTTAGATGGACCAGGAACCAATGATATGGGTATGAATTCCAGTTTCCCTGATGAAATGTCTAGAAAGTGTAAATGCACAATGCATTCACAGCATAGCTACGGTTATGGGACGTGTGCTGATCTACTTTGTCAGATCTCAAAACAAATATTCACAGAAGTCGCGTAAAGTGGAGTTAGATCCCCGAGTCGCACTGTCGAGTGTGTTTCCGAAGTTGTGGTTTCGGATGGGACTCAGTTACAAAGAGTACCAGAATGCCTAGTGAGTGGGTGAGTGAGGTTGTATTTCTGCAATCTGAAATCGTATTTTGGAGCAGATCAGTGGATTGTCTGGTCCAGACTCGATTATTTACAGACTCCCGTCAAATAAATGGAATAGTGCTGAGTGTGACGTAAACTAAACTCACGAAACTAACGTTTACAAATGTGATGTTGATACAGTCCTAACGCGTGTAAGAACTGTGGGCCCTCTTCTCCAAAATACGATTTCAGCTTGCAGAAATACAGCCTCACTCACTCACTCACCGAAACGTGCTTTCCTGTACACCGTGACTTACATACTAACGGCAATACAAAAGCCCATAACTTCACTGTAAAAAACGCTGGCAATATTTTTCGAATCTTGTGATCGATACACACCACAGTATTGCAAACATACCCGTGACATAGATCAACCTCCTCAACAGTGTAGCCACAAACACGAGTCATTAGGTTCAGAAACCAGTATATATATTAAGACGGCCATCAGCCATACCTTTGTTGCTTCAGTGAAAGCAAGGACAAGTTTTTGATCGGGAAGATAAGAAGTGTTGGTGAACCACTCACACGAATTGACATTAGTTGTGGACGTATCGGCCTGATCTCCTCGTATGTCCTGGATTTGCCCAACAACGTAAACACAGAGTATATATTACACCAACCTCTGTGTAGCTTACACAGCTCGATATTCTCATATAAATACTTGACTGTGCTGAGACTTGGCTGACCAGCAGCAGTATACGTTATTTCATTGTGGCGGGTAATTGGGGGATTGTTTGCAGAAGGTCGTGTGTCTCGGGATGGAATTCGGGGTGGGTCTATATTACGGCTAATAAATCAACCTAGCAATCCAGTGACTGCAAAATGGATCGTTATAGCGGATGACAACCTTGTGACAATTTCTCGTATCATATTGGAGATCAACCTGATTTCAAACTTCAGGACTAACAGAAATTCTACAATGACTTCAGTAAATACTAGATTGTGATTGGTTAATCAAAGTCATTCAGGGGTATATACACCAAACCCCTTGACGATACCGTTATACGAGCGTTTCCCTGCAGTCTGTCGTACGACCTATTGGATAGTAGGACTGGTGACTAACAATTTGACCCCAGAAACGATACTTGTTTTTGATGTGATGGAATGGATCCGATGGCCAGACTCAGTGACTTACGTCTACATACCATTGTCGGGAATAGGGTTTCGAACAGATAAACAATCCTTTAGACTCATGACTATACATGAATATGTGGAATTAACCCTTCAATTATCTTATCTGTTTGTTGCTGAACACCGAACTCCGCACTCCGCACTCCGCACTCCGCACTCCGCACTCCGCACTCCGCAATATACCGCCTGAATGACAGTGGTCTGTAAATACCCGAGTCTGTATCTGACAAAACAGTGACTGACAGTATGAGCATCAACCTATACGATGATACGGTGACATGTGAGTCTGAACAGCTGACCACCCTATCCCGTTAGTCGGTTCTTACGAACAGCACGGGCTGGTGAAACCCGGATCTTCACGGTTGTAGCTACCTCGGCTATGCATGAAAACTGTGCATCACCGATACATGCATGAATATCCGCATCACTTGTGCATTGGTGATTCAATCTATTAAATACTGCACATCGCCGCATGAGTCACGTTGATGAATTCTTCAAACCACTATTCTTTTTAAAAAGCACCGCCAGTCCATGTAGCATGTATCAAAGTGTTATCTATTTCTATAAATGTTTTTAGAAAAATAAACTTCTCGAGAATAGCTGCATACCTGTGTCCTCATATTAATTACATACAATGTATTTGAGTTTTATTGATTGTTATCATGGCGTCTAGTCTGTGGCCTAGACTGGATAGTTGAGCATAGAGTTCAGCACATTTCTTTATCGACACAAACATTCACGATGTGTAGATCCTACCGGTCGGGGTTACTTGGCAAACCGGTTTGGTATGTACAAGATACCTGTATTCCGAGTGTCCGCCCACACATGTATTAGCAAGTAAGGTGATAGAGCGTCACCCACGCGTGTTGTCATGTCAGTATGTGCAAAGGTTACACTCTGTAAACTAGGATAGATCACATGCTGTTGCATCTCCACTGAAGGATTGGGTATTTATTTAAACTGCAATATTTACCTTCAGCTACTCTGTGCATACACCAACCTCGGCGGATTTCATTCAGATATGATTCACATGTGATATACACTGTACTCGTTTTGACAGTGCATTTAAGACAACGTTGTTAGTTGAGAGGTCGACATTAATAGATGGTCACTGCAACCAAGTACCTAACGCGTCTTGTGTTATTGTTGATGATCATACAATATTTGCATGTTACTCAGTAATGATGTCGGAAAATATATGTACTGGACGTGCGAGATGTCTGGTCTTAACTGAGTTGAACATACATGAAAACAATCAATCCCATACTGTGGGTAAAATGCACTATCACACTGATGGTTTAGAATGCATGAAGACTACAATCTAAGCTGGTTGAACCAGCCTCCCTTACGATGGTTAGAATATTCTATGTCCATCGGACAAAGACGCCAATCTATTATTATCTTATTCACAGGACAAACATGGCCAAATCAGCTATACATTGAAGCAATAGTTACCTGAGTACTAACAATGACGTGACAATTTCTACACAGCATATATACTGCACATACATGATATGTTGTTATTCGTATGATCAGTTCACGACAAGGGCTGGGAGGGGAGACACCAAGAATGAGCCCCGTACTGCTCTGATTCGGAGATTCGAAACCGGACCTACATAGTGTGACGAGCCACAGAATTAGCTTCCCCAGGCACCTGAAAAGTACATAGCATTTAGATCAAGGAACTATCAGGGGGAGTGAACTTAGTTTTACGCTATTAGTTTACGCCATACAATATTCCATCTATATGACGGCGATCTGTAAACAATCAGGTTTGTCTGTCTACTCAAATGGATACAATGACATTTGTCAACCAAGCCAGAGAGCCAAACGCCCACAACCCTTCCCCACAACCCTCACCCCCACCCACCATTCCGTCAGTCGCCTCTTGCGACAAGCATGGGTTACTGGAAATCAATTCTAACCAGAATCTTCACAGACCGGAACTATTTGGAAGGTGTAAACACAAACCAGCCATAATCATAGTCACAAACATATGTTGTTTATCTGGATATATGATGTTACTTCCCAAATGTCTAGTAAGTATGTGATCACAGTGTGTTGGGATCAATGAGGCATCACTAAGAGGACTACAAAACATGTCGTGGTCATGACCCTGGGGTATTTGTAAACAGTGAAGAATGTTATTATCCATGCATGCCAGCATAGTTACATTTACTCACGGAGGAGCGACTGCAGATTGTTAACATATCGATGTCTAAATTATTAACGAGAAGACCTTTCTCAAAACATACATCATTAAAAGTTCGTGGGTGAAACGTAAGTCAGTGAAGTTCTATATGAGTCGAACTCCAAATGGAATCAAAAACAACGAAAGTGTGATAAAAGTCAAAATCTCATCTCCCAAAGCTACTGAAACTATTGGTATACACATTAATAGACATTTATAAATAAATGACGATTTGTCCTTGATGGACTTTCAAGCTTGTTTCGTTTACTTCTGATATGATCCAATGCAAAGGATGTCTTTCTGGTTCGTTTGCCCAAATGGTCCCATTTCCTTGAGCCATACTCGTATGTCTGAGATAGTGAGTGAGTGAGTGAGTGAGTGAGTGAGTGAGTGAGTGAGTATACGTCACGGTGGGTAACAACAGCAAATCTGAAATAGACTGCACAGTAACGGATAAGGCCAATCGTGCAGATGACAATCGATACATGGAGATTAAACAACAGTTGAGATGTTTAGACTAATTCCTTTTGGAATGTATATTGTGAAGTGTTGTACTGTTGAAGTGCATGTCTATTTGTCAAAAAACTTCGTCTCATCGTAAATGTTTAAGTTGAACAGTGACAGACTTCAGTGATATTCTTCAGAAAGAAACGTCATTCTTTGTACACCCTCTATCTGTACACTAGACCATGCATGACTTTATCCATTATATAATTGTAAAGTCAAACAAAGTGATATACATGAAACATATTGTACTTTGCTTTTCTATTGATACACGCTTTAATGTGGGATAGGCATTCTGTTGTATACACCTACAGTTTGGCATTGAGAATGTGCAGGTAAACTGCTCATCGCTTATCATTGTCAGTGAAAAGAAATAATTATATAATGCGAATACTGAGCTAGATACCTAAACAACTGATTATACACGCGAGGTATGATGAGAGTACAGCAGGCAGTGGGCAGAAGATGATGTCTCGGTGCTGGAGGTTGTGGATGTTGTTGATGTAGGCCAAGGTGGCGGTCGTGTGTGCACGTGCGTGCATGTGTGAGCGCGAGCTCTGCACGTGTGTAAATGTGGGCCAAGTAGGTGTTCCTATTAATCTGTGTTGACTGTGGATGTATGCAAAGAAGGTGTTCTTACTAACCTTTGTGCACTGTGGATGTAGGCCGCGTAGGTGTTCCTATCAATCTGTGTTGACTGTGGATGTAGGCAAAGAAGGTGTTCTCACTAACCTTTGTGCACTGTGGATGTAGGCCACGTAGGTGTTCAATAGTTTTGATAATGCATGACATTTACGATACATACATCATGCATGTTTGAAAGTAGGCGATGCTTGTTTAAGTCAATATTGAAGACTAGACTAAGTAAGCGATCAATAAATGTCAGGCAACGTCGTGCACTATTGCCTGATACACTGAAATATCAGAAACGGATAAAATTGCACACAAAAATATTATTTAGGACATTATTTCCTAATCTGAACATTTTGAACAAATGAACGTGTATATAATGAAAATATGAAAGCCAAATAACCGGAGAAAATAGTAATGCAGCATCACCAAAGAGCGGATAAAATCATTTTTCTTTTGTTATCATTCTCCTGCCACCTACATACTGATCGATCAGACATGTAGCGATCCAGGATCTGACAGAGTATAGAGATATGAAGACACGGTGAGCATGGAATGAAGGTAATCATCAGGCAGCTTAGTGCTGTAGGCGTTAAGTGTCGCCCCTTCACCGCAGAACCTGTCAGCTGTAGTTATTGTCAACATACCTCAATCAACCACACATCAGTGGGTTGACATTTGTTATGCTGGCCCAGTGGTAGCCATCTGACCTGTGTCTGGCTGTCAATGTGCTTAATATTTTGTTTATGGTATGTGTTGTGTAGGAGTATAGCAGTTGACACAAGTCATTTACAGAAGAATATTACGTCAAACAATGAAGAGATGAAATTAGAAAAAAATATATGCTGCTTTCACCTTATGTGAAGTAGGACAGAAAGTTAATGCAAGCTTCAGTCGAGATTCTGGACAACTGACAAACCATACACGGTCTCCCATGATATATAAACACAAAAGGCTAATTTGACACAAACGTAACTTTTGGATTGTGTTTATGACCAAAACTCATTCAAACACTCATTTCTATTTCATCTCAGCTTACACGCATGCCAAGGAGACTCGTTTTGTTTTTAATCGAATAATAATTTCATTTTCACATCGTAGAGCCCACAGCCTTTGAAATTAGACCTGTCTATCGTGGCCAGTTTGGCTGGACGATACGTCCCGACACCGGTTTAATGAAGTGAGACAATATATCATAAAAGTATCTGCAAGGAAACGACGAGAAGATTATAACCACAATACAATGGTGGCGATACGCGTTCCGATACATTAAAATTTCTTATTACAGAACATGATACATAAAATGACTGAAACTTTATTTCTTATATAGCTGAACTTGTGTTACATTCACACGCACTTAAAAAGCTGTTGGTTTCAGCATATAGTGCCTAAAAACATACAGCCAAAACTGATTCAGTATACTCTGATGTGATATATGGAAGGTTGAAACTGAAGTTTCCCTTGGGAATTTGTGTTTCTACATCAATGCTTGCAGATACACTTCAATGTCATAATATCAAAATTCAGAATCACTTTAAAAAGCCACTTAAGTATGCTTTCTAAATTTTACCTTCGCTTTGTTCTGTTTCTTAACAAAGCTAAGACATCGTTCAAAGTTGCTAATGAACAGTGTTATTTGTCAAACACATACATGTAAAACGTATTTCAATTACTTGAAGAAAAGTATTCTACAGTTCACACAGTCTGAAAAATGTTCACACATGTTCACTTATACACCGACGTCTTTGTTCATGCAACAAAAATAGCAAACATAAACAAATTCCCATAAGGTTTAATTTTTTTTCAAAATTTAGAAGAATTTCAAAGGGACGCCCATCCTATTCTTCATGCAGCCCTCCTTACAATTTGTAGTTGCATTAAGTTGTATCGGGATATATTTTCTCTTGTGGCGATACACAGATGTATCATGGACCCTCGTGATATAAATATCCTGATATATTTCTTAAGTGTGTTTTGTATGGATACACTCGCATCGTGTAGTTGATACATCGATGAATCGTTACAGCATTATTTGAAATACGGTCTTGCGACTCAATGTTCTGCAACTAGCTAGGAAAAGGGCACATTTTAAGATGTCCCTAGGTTTAGTTTTTGTCATCCTTGTGTGGTAACCGTGTGCATTTACGCAGAGATCTATTTAGTTTAGATCGTGTGTGCTTGTTCTGTTTGTTCTGACTTAACAATACCGAAAAATGCAGCATGAACAAAGAGCATTATTCCTCAACATGGTAATTACAGGTGGGAATGCTGTCAACCCAAATGTGTGAATGCTGAACTCAACCAACCTCGAGAAGTATTGAATATCTGGTTTCTCGTCGTTGTGTATACCGTCATTTGTATCACTCCAGTAACTGGCGGTGGTGAGAGGGGTCACAAAGAACCACTTACCATGTACATGGCCTGGTGTATGACACTTTACGGGTTCATGTTATACACTCCAGCCCCGAGTGAATGTTACCGTTATTTGGCCTGCTCATAGGTGTGCAGAAAAACAATCGTGTAACACCCAGTAAAACCGAGTGTGAGTCGCCAAACTATACCGTCCTCATGGTGATGATAACAATAACAGAACAATGATGATGATAACGCTGATAACAAGAACAATGATGATGATAACGAGGATAACAACACTGATGATAAAACCACAACAATGATAATGATGATAACAACTATTATGATGAAGAGGATAACACCATTAGTGATGGTGATAACAACTGAAGATGATGTCTACAACAATGGCGATGATGATAACATCAACACCGATGATGGTTATAACAACGGCGACGATGATGATAACAGCAGCAACAATAATGTTTGTGAATTTGGAATGAATCCAACACCTTGTCGGCGGCTACGCAGCGTCGCCACAAATACAATATCTTAGTTATGACGTCGTTGCTAGGTATTTCAGTACAGTCTTCAACATGCTTGTGATTGCATGCGCCTTCAACAGGGAGACGACAATTGTGGCATGGAAAGTGGCAATTATAAACAGTTTGGGAACACGTATCCAACCCTGAAATATATCCAAACCAACAAACCTGACCTTGTTCGTGACCTACAATGTTTTGTTGATATGGAGGTCTGTCTGTTCCAAACAAAAACAAACTTTTCAAAATTGTTAATGCTGCCAGCAAAATTACTGGAGAGTCTTTCGAGTATAGTCCTATCATTAATTAGCGGCAGATTGTCATAAAGGCAACTAAAATTAGAATTGATAGTACCCATATTTTATCTCACTACCTTCACTTGAAAGGCAGAGCTCAACAGTCCGTCATACCATCTTTCGTATTATGAATTCAACATATGTTTTGAAATACTGATCATGCATGCGACAACGGCTAATTTAACCTCTTTTCCTATGTATTAATTATCATCAGCAATCATTTATCATCAACAATCATTTATCATCAAAAATCATTTTGTGCATGTAATTATTCTGTATATTTATGTGTATTTTGAATGTATTCATTTTGAGGCTGTTTATTTTTTTTGCAAAAGAGCATTTCATCCAGGATAATAAAGTTATATCTTATCCTAGGTTAATAAAGTACCAATGAAAATATTTATACCATTGAATCTTCTGTAACTTTTTACACAATTTGATTGACAAGATTCAGGAAATACATGGCAAGTATGCGGATCTCGTGTGCGAAACGTCACGTTTGCATTACAATACCTTGATTGGCGTTGGAAGAATACCAGAATTTGTTACCATGAGCACAGATCTTCTGACAATCTATATCGTGCAGAAGACTGCAGTATTGGGTAGTCTGCATATTTTCCGAAAGTCTATTGATGGTAGAACTCCCACTTGCTGACTAAGCTGTGCTGAGGGGTCAGGGGTCAGGGGTCACGAGCTAACATATGCATAACCTGTGTGTTTGTAGCAGGATCATCCCAACCTTCATTGAGTTATTTCTGCATATAAATATTTATAATATTGACTATAACAACACAAACATTGCGTTCTGTGTGGAGTTTCATATTCATGGGATTAAAAGCCCGTTCGTGTACAAAGACATAATCAGAAAATGTCACATTAGATGATATATTTCTGTTAACTAGACGCGACTCTGCCCTTCCATGCAAAGCCTCAGTCTTTTTATTGAACGTGCTTTATGTAGATGTAGATGTTTAAGCAATGGCTGACTAGCTGATAGAGAAAGTGACGAGAGTGTGTTGACAGTTAGGGCCAGCCCACCAATCTATTCCACGCTATATAATCCACCTCCATATAGAATCAGCTGGCATGACCGTGTTATACAGGCCAGAGCGGGGCTCTTACATTGTTATATTGGCAAATTGTCAGTCATAAATATACCTTGGATGAATGTCTGTTATTTAAAGATGGCAGACTTTCTGTTGATATACCCCCGAGCATGTCCATCACTGGGTGTATTAATCAGTGTGCAAAGCATATGGAGAAAACAAATTATGGAGGCTTAAAGTGAACAGAGAGATGGGATCGAGTATTGTTCACACGGGTTCTGTAGCATAGTTTTTATCATCACTCCTATGTGATGGTCATATGGTAATAACACTGAAGTCTAGGAACATCTCCTAACAGACACCAGTTCCAATGGGTGGGCGGCAAGATAGCCTTGTGGTTCAGGTGTTCGCTTGTCACCCGAAGATCTGGGTTCGATTCCCCATATGGACAAGATGTGTGAAGCCCATTTCTGGAGTTCTCCGCCATGGTATTGCATGAATATTTCTTAACTCACCCACCTTTCCAATGGGCATACATCCACGAATGTCAATATTACAGTGTAGTTTATAAATACAGAATGAGCTCTATTGTTAACACTTCTCGACTGTGAGACTGTTTTCTGGGGCTTTTGTACCAGAGACAGCTGCACTCATCACGACGATTCAAACCTTTTATGAATTCGCTAAATGATGAGTAGCAAGCTCCCCGACAAAGAGGTGTTTGATTTTGTGCAGGCTGCATCTTATTCCTGCCTTGCGTCAACAATACTTGCTGGACTGAATGAAAAGAACGATGGGTACCTTCAGCAAGATAGTGTTTATCTGTTCGCGGGATTATTACATGTCAGGAGAATGCACATGTCTGTTCATGAAAACGATGTTCATGATGGTGTCTGTGAAAGTACCATAATCTGTGTGTCCAAATGCTTTGTTTTGACTGTAACACACGTGCAATAGACTACAGTGATGTTTTAATCAACGAAACATTTGAGGAGTGAGTGAGAAAGCCAGTTTGTGAGTGTGTGAGTGAATGAGTGAGTGTGGTTTGTGCCCTAGATTTTCATGTAGCCAGCCAGAGGCCCTTTCAATGAGTACTCTACTCACCCTGGTTGCCTTTGAAAATGTCGTTCAACCTAACTTACTTGGAGATGATGGTAACCTAATACGGGTGTAATATGTTAAATCTGGGATTCAAACCCACAACGTACATGACAATGACAAAGATGTATAAACGTAAAAGAAATATACTAAAATGAAAGTTGAACAACCAATGTACGTGTACTAACAAATAGGTCAATTATAAACTGTGTCCACCTGCACAGACCAGTAATTAATCATCTCCAAATATATTCTCAGTAACCGCTCATGTGTTCCCGCGTTCCTTGTTGATGTCACCACAATAGAAAAAATAGTGTATGTCATGATAATACCAATAACAGTTGATGTCATGATTATAACAAAATAACACCCGATGTCATGAAAATAAAATACGTTTATGTCATTATAACAAAATTAGTTGATGTTATGAATGTAAAAAATGAGTTGATGTCATGATTATAACAAAAGTCGGTGATGTCATGAAAAAAATCAATGGCATTTGTCGTCATTATAAGATATACGTTATAAGAAGGCCGAAATTGTGTTAGATGTTCAGCTGAAGGAAAGCTTGTGAGGTGATGCCTGTCATATTCCCTTATGTTCAGCTGTTTCATGTCTCGACAGCCCACATGTGACAGTCACGCTGCACATTCATTTCCGCAATATTTCCATGTGTGACCCACGGCAACGTTGTAGTTTTGTTGCTAGGTGACACCTCTTCATGATTTGTAAGACAAATATGTGTGCAGTTGAAATAGAAAATATTAGAAACTGTGTAACTCAAGGCCTATTCTAAGAAATTGTAAACAGAAACAACCAGTAAACCGAAAATATTTACCACGCCATATATTGTATCAGCTCAAAAAACCTGAAATAATTTGGCATGAAGGAGATGTATCATTAGTGTTAGTGACAAATACTTTAATAACCTGGCCACGTGACAATAAACGACTGTGTACTGAAGAAAGAAATGGTGTTACTTTCGTTTCTGGAGGACAATTCACTGTACTACTTCACGAAAAGTAAATACATATTCAAGCACGACCTACATTAAATGGTATAATTTGAACGATCAACTTTAATTTTTTTGATAATGTGATCATGTATCGGAAATAGAAGACTGTAGATTCTGACGTATTTGCTCTCAGCCACACATGTGGGATCAACTGTGTGTTCATTTTGCAACATGTTTAACAATGGTACATGTATCCACACAGATGGGTATGGGTGTACTCCATAGATAGACTCAGTTACTTCATGTTAGATCAAAGCTCGTTTTCAAATCCAAAGTCCCACAATTCTCCTCGCCTGGGTGATTCCATTCACATTTCGACCCCCTTCAATATTCTCAGCTCCATGCACAAGTCAACCATGACATGGGGTGGTGCACACGTGAAGCCACACAGCCTACATTCACCTGGGAGATGGATATACTCATTGCGTCCTTGCTTACACAGTCATTGTGGCCATGGTTGGTTAGTAATAACAACGAATTATAATAGTCTATTTACCATGTGCATTTCTCAATGCATGATGCACGCTAGAAGTGCCACCCACCCACCCCTCCAAAACCAACCAACAAACAAACACACAAATAAATAAATCCAAGCCACCTGTGACGCGAGAAGGTTAAGAGTCACGTGACATTATCCCAGTGGGTACCCATTTTAATCGTAGGTGAACAGAGTTAAGTTTGAACAAATTCACTTGCCTCAGGTCAGATCACCTGCATCGCGCGTGCTTCGTTGTGGGGCAAGATTGAAAATCAAGGTACAAAACACATTCCCCCGTCCAAGGAATCTTAACTGATCTGCAAGCAGGATAACCTTTCACAAAGTACTGAGGTGATCGTAAGTCACTAAGGTTACCTTAGTGCAGTGTTAAAAAATGGAAGTTAAGGTTAACCTTAGCAAAGGTTGTTTCCTGAAAGGAGGACCAGGACTTTGAGCAAAGGACCACTCGCTACCACCTGACTCAGGTTATGTATAAAGGACATGGTGCAGTGGGTTGGGTTCTTGACTGAGTCAGCATTAGTCCAGGCTAGTACATATGATCTTAAACAGACAAGTGCTTGACAGGATGAACAAAGATCACGGTTATAGGACATCTTGCTGAAACATCAACCATGTCACAGTGTGGTGATCCATGGTTTGAGCCATTACTCCTTGGAACCCCCACCGCTTCTGTATTGGTATATATTTCAGAACAATTTCATATCAGCTGACTTCACTGGACATTGAGCCTGAACGTGCTAACCGTGTGAACACGTGGTTACATGAACGATTATTCTTCGTTGCCAAAGCAACCAATCATTTAAGCGTGATAATTAAGAAGTTTCGAAATAGGAATTGAATAAATTAACATATAACTGTAAAATGTTGTTGACCGACAGGGTTGGACGCAGTCCAACTTTCCTTTCTTCATGAACGTTAGGGTTGGTCAAAAAGTAGTTATTCTAACACAAACAACTTGTCGTTTATATTGAACAGCCCGAGGAAAGGGCAACCTAGCTCCAGGTCTGGAATCTTTAGATTAGAAAAGTCCAGATAAACGGACAGTAAGTACATCAGTGTGGTATTTAATTCAAACTATTAATTTTACGTATCTCAATCTGACATCTATTTATTTTATGAAATGGTAATTCAGACTATTATTATTTACCTAAGAGACAGAGACAGGTGTAAGATTATCTCTGTGATGATAAAAGTGTCTAGTACTTAACGTTTGGCAATTTACAGTTCCTGGAATATGAGTGTAGTCCGTCATTGTTTGCATGTTTCAGTGTCGAGAAACATACACAAACGTTAAATGTGTATTTGAGCGCCAGTCTTAAGGTTATGTGAACCCACTCTAATCAACAAAAAATCAACGTCACGTGACCCGTCTCTGATTTAATGGAACTCGGCCTGTCGTGTATGCTTTACATTAGAGATATAGTGACAGACCCCCCCACACGATTGGCATTCTGCGATACCGGACTCAAACAGACAGACTCAAACGTGTCTATATGGGGGATCTTACTGCATGGACTTTATTCAAGGTGTAGCAGAATTGTCGGACATGGTTTGAGGATTACATGAAAAAAAATATAACCATATTTGACATAATGTAAAAATCTGTAAAGGTTATATGTTTATGCAGGACTGTGATATGCATTGACAAACTACCCGCCTCAACCCCGACCCGTGTGGCCCCAATGCCACATTAAACTCTCGTATTATCCGTTAATCCGATCTTTGTGAAGCTGTTAGATAGAGGAGAGTCTTATGATAATGCTGACTACATTTCACTGAGGTGGCCTGATCTAGCATGGTTGAAGTAGTCATGACGTCAGTGTGTCAGTGACTGACTGAATGTAGTTTTACGGCGCTTTTGGCACCATTCAAGCAATATCACGACAGGGCACACGATAAGTAGGCTGCACACATGTATCCATGTGGGGAATCGAACCATGGTTATCGGTGTGACGAGCGAACGTATCCACAAGGCTACCACAGCGACCACCTTCTCTCAAACAGCCCTCTCACGACCTCCTCGACATGCCCTTGATCAATGTCTGGATTATTAATTACGATGGCCTCTGTAATGACAACATCTCTGAATGGAATTCAAAAAGTGATTTAAGTTACGCTCAGCAATGTTCCAGCCATATGGCGGCGGTCTGTAAATAATCGAGTCTGGACCAGACAATCCAGTGATCAGGAGCATTTGCATCGATCAGCGCAACTGAGATACGATATGTGTCATCCAAGTCAGCGAATCTGACCACCCGATCCCGTTAATCGACTCTTACGACGAGCATGGAATGCTGAAGATCAATTCTACACGGATCTTCACGGGTGGATTTAAAAGTTTAACATGAGCGCTGAAGAAATAATCCATTTCGGTGAGATGCGTCATACATGCATCATAAAGTAAAACCTCAATATGATATATTAGCATGAAATTTCAAAAAGTAAATTATCTTTTGGGTATAGCATACTTCCACTAATATAAAATGTGACAGCATTGTTTCTAAACATTGATGAATATATGTATGAGGTTCATGATGAGGCTATCAGTCATCCCAAGCATACCTTCTGTAAGTGAGTGAGTTTAGTTTTACGCCGCCTTTAGCAACATCCCAGAAATATCACGGCAGGGGACGCCGGAAATGGCCTTCACACATTATACCAAGTGAGGCATTGAACCAGGATCTTCTGTGTGACAAGCGAACGCTTTAACCACTAGGCTAAGCCAGCGCCCTCTTACATCCTATGACTGTTGTGTCTGCATGTGCGTGTGTGCGTTTGTTCTTTTCTGCGAGTGTTACGTAACCATGCGCATTAGACAGATACTCTATATACAATCCTAACTGCAGCTAGCACGAGGCTGTAATGGACGTACTTTGTAACCTGGTTGACGGAGTGACATATTATATCCACGACCTGGGTCATTACTTATTCTATCAATCACTGGATTGCTTAGTCCATGTTCCATTAATACTGGTTTCCGTCCGACATTACTGAGTACCTCGTGAGAAACCATGAGAAACAGTACAACATTACAGTATCTGTATCCATTTTGCATTGAAAAAGGTACACATATCACATGTGTAACTTGGGTCACATTCCTTCTAAACATGCCCTACCCTACATGTAATAGTTATTCATAGCACTCAACGTCAGGAACATCTCTTGGCATTTTAATAACACTCCCTGTCCGACTAACAGGAAAACATTGGGATTTCTGCTTCTCGCGTAGGGGGGGTCTACGTATAAAACTTAATTCATCACGTTTTATTTATCGTCTCTTTATTTTAGAATAGTTTCCAGAACGTTCAGCTATTCTCTCACTAAGATAACCATGTGCGACAAAATTGTATTTGATAGTCTATGAGAGTGGCATGGTGTTGTGGAAGTGTGTTAAGTCTAGTTTAACCATGTACGACTTCAGCTGCGATGTGTCTCAGCTGGTCTCTCAGCAGTGTGTAAATATCACGGTGACACACAAACTCATGACAGCTGAAGTAGAATGAATTCATTCTCAGACATATTTATTTGCTACGATCCTTTATGTAATGTCATGTCATCCCAGTGGCTAAGGTGGTAGTGGCGCTTGCTACATGATGCAACAGAAATGTAGAAAATATATGGTTTTTAAACAATCTGTACTTGTTTCTCGTACATCTAGGATTCTAGGTTATCAAATATTCACCAATATGTACATCGCCCGAGGCAAAACCTAGTTTAGATCGATTATACACTTGTGGAGAGTCCTGGTTGTACTCTACAAACGATGTGGCTCTTTCTGTTGATATATATGATACGATCTGAAATATTTTTTGTGTCATGTCATATTATATTTTTAACAGCACACAGAAGGTCATTGATTTCTTTGTGCAAACACTGCCCTGCCGATAACAATTAATAAGGTTGTCACATGTGTCATACATGGAGCGATCGATCAACTTCTATGTAAAATTAATTTATTCCATGCAAACAATGAGATGCAGACTCGCGTTGAGCTTAAACTGAGTTTTGTCAATAATTCATGGATTTAAGGATTTTGCAAAGGCCCTTTTCAGACAGGCGGTGTAACAAGATGTTCTATTCGGGGTAATCAGAACGTGAAAATACATGGGCTTCTGTGATAGCGTAGAGGCTGAAATCATCGAAGCGTGTGTGGGATGAGTATACGCAGGACACTATCTTGTCAAAATCATCATCATCGTCATCATCATCGTCGTCGTCGTCATCATCATCGTTGTCGTCGTCGTCATCATCATCATCATCATCATCATCATCATCATCATCATCTTCCCACACCATCCCTCATCTCCATCATCCCAGTAATCATCCCTCCCCCTGCATACCCACACTGAAATGCATACATACCCCTACCTTAAGCATAACACCCAGTTGTATAGCTTATCTTTCTCAATAGCAGTGTATCACAGTGTTGCATGCATGCGATGACGTTTTAACTTACCAATGTTGACGATGCGCACGCCGTCCCTGGAGATGGCATCAAGAGCAACACTCACATTCTGTAACTTCTCAAAATGTTTTGCCGGATGCTTAGCAACACCCCCGAATCTCCGATGTTGCAGCTCCTCTACCAGGGCCAGAAGGTTCACGCCGTCTTGGAAGTCGGTCCTGATGTCGTGAATGACGATGTTTCTGCACTTCAGTTGTTCATTGAGCCAGTTGGTGAATGTGTTCTTCTGAATCTGCATCCGTTGAGCCAGATCCGGGTAATGAAGAGACTCCTTTGCCCCTCCGAAGTGATTCATATTGAATTATCTTTCACTCCCTATCTCTAAAACTCCTGACGAAGCACTGTGAAATGTAGTGAAATTGACACCAGGTTTTCGGCCTTCTACACAAAGCTCGCCATACCCGCTGATGCAACAGACAAGCTATAGACACGCCAATAACAACCAAACCGTACGTCCAGATCCCGGGGGTGAGGGCAATATGTCATCCCTTCTGTACCCCTCTCTATCAGGGCTTTTGCTACACTGAAGGAGCGGCTGGTCCGTTGAAGTTGGTGAAGGCAGGTATGCAATATTCACTAAATCGACAGAAGACCTATTTGGCTATTCACCTTCTCACAATACCGTCACACAAGGCATTCGTTTCCAAAACCGGTTTTCTAGTATAGCGAACACCATGTCGTCTCCGCACAGGGCCCCTGTTTACCTGTTATAACTTAGAGATATATTTAGTTTACCTGTATCCCTGCAGTGATATTGTGCTACAGTCTCTCCAACACGGGACGACGGGTGTTGACAGTCAGTCTGACCGGGTCAGGTCACCACCCTCATCTGATATTGACAACTGATTGACAACACTGATCATGCGATGTACAAGCTGATCGAGTAAGAGAAATGAACTTTACAGCGGCACGCTCGGTCATACCTAATGACTTGACCCGTTATTGAAGGAGAGCACGTCATTCAAACAAAACTTCAGATCCTATGAAACATATATGCAAACAAATCGATTTGGAAAATGATATAAGCCAGTGTTTTTCTTCTATAATACGTATGTGCAAGTGGGATATTTACAGATTGTCGTAGTGAATCACTGCTGGGGCACTGGTTGTAAATCCTAGCATAATACTTAGTCATTTACTGCAGCTGATGCCTATTTTTACGTGACGTTGTAATGATTAACTGGGGATGTGTGTATCCAGAAATAAATCAATATTTGGGTTATAATTAACACTTGGTGTTTTTCACTTTAAAACACAATTTTGCTTATGTACATTACGAATATATAAGGAGCTGAAGCGCCAGTTACCTTAATGTTAAGCTGTGGGGTAACCTAGCGAATAAAGCGTTTTCTCTTCACGCCGAAGACCCGGGTTCGATTCCCCATACCGGTACAATACATGAAACACATTCCTTGTGTCCCCGACCTTGATATTGCTGGAATATTGCTACAAGTGGCGTAAAACCATGCTCACTCACTCACTCGATCACTACTTCGCGGTACATGGTTTGTCGTGCGTACAAATTATTATCACATAATAATGTACATTTATACTTTATACGATGATGCTTGCTTACCCAATTCACACTTCTACTTGCTACTCAGACACAAGCCAGGGACGAGCACCCTACAAAGACATCTGTAGTGCCACGACTAACACTTCAGTATAGGAAATATGGGGTCTGCGATAGTTTATAACTGTGTGGATCGGGGATCTGATAACAAAATTTACAGGAAGTGATGTCAACTGTGATTAAACAGTGCATGTACTGTGAACAATACTGTTTCATGATGTTCTGTGGACAATAGCATTTCTTATGGATGTACTGTGAACAATAGTGTTCCGTGTGGATGTTCTGTGAACAATAGTGTTTCGTGTTGATGTACTGTGAACAATAGTGTTCTGTGTGGATGTTCTGTGAATAATATAATTATGTGTGGATGTTCTGTGAACAATAGTGTTTCGTGTGGATGTTCTGTGAACAATAGCGTTTTGTGTGGATGTACAGTGAACAATAGTGTTCCATATGGATATTCTGTGAACAATAGTGTTTCGTGTTGATTTTCTGTGAACAAAAATGTTCCTTGTGGATATTCTGTGAATAATATCGTTTTGTGTGGATGTTCTGTGAACAATAGTTTTTTGTGTGGATGTGCAGTGAACAATAGTGTTCCATACGGATATTCTGTGAACAATAGTGCTCTGTGTGGATGTTCCGTGAACAATAGTGTTTCGCGTGTATGTTCTGTGACCAACAGCGTTTCATATGGATGTTCTGTGAAGAAAAGTGTTTCGTGTGGATGTTCTGTGAAGAACGTTTTTTGTGTGGATCTACATTGAAAAAAAATAGTATTCCGTGTGGATATTCTGTGAGCAATAGTGTTTCGTGTTGATGTACTGTGAACAATAGTGTTTCGTGTGGATGTTCTGAGAACAATAGCTTTTCGTGTTGATTTTCTTTGAGCAATAGTGTTTCTCGTGGATGTTCTGTGAACAAGAATGTTTCGTGTGCATGCTCTGCGCACAATAGTGTTCTTCTATGCATATTCTGTGAGGATTATGGGAAAAATGCATGTCATTTTTGACTGAAGGCTGTTCATTCGGAAAGTGAATAAAGAGTCACATAATACGACAGGAGTCAGGTACACGTCTCTTCGTTGAAGCTGGTATCAGCTGGAGATCAAATATGTTCCACTGGGGTCATGTCTGAAGTCTGATGTCGCTGCTAAACCTACGGAACCGACTTCCATCTACAAAATCATTCTCTCCCAGCGACGTCGCTGCCACTGACGTAGACAGTGCCCTTTGAAGTCTGCGTTGACGGTGTAGACGTGTCAAGGCCATACCACGCAAAGGGCGTTGGGATCGTATATCAGCCATGTCAAGTGGTTTTTCTGCTGATGGCGTGTATAGAATCTGTCACGAATCTTTTCCGGGGATGGATCTGTTACATGCTGTCAGTCTTGGGGCGGTGTCGTAACTCTAGCTCTTCCCGATGTCGCGCGGGTTTCGATCTGGCGACTCTGCTGTTTATGGTTGATCAATTTGCTGATGGCGGAAGTTGCATGTCAGCTGACGTTGTGAATCTTCAATATTGGCCAGACCGATCAGCTCTGCCCACGTAAGTCGTGTTATAGTAGTGGTGGAGTTTGGGTTACTGCACAGCTGTGTCCAACATCGGTATTTATTCCACAATCATGCACGTGCATTTGTACCACGATTGCTTTTTTCACATTTTGGAAACAAATGCACGATTAACAAAAAGATTTTGGACAGTTCCGTTATTACCAGGACGTTTGGCGATTTTTTTCTGTTTAGCAACACAAAGGTACTAGTCCTTTTGTTATATTTTTTCACAATAACTTTAAAGTGATAACTTATTTGCCCTTATTTGCCAGCAACATCACGGCTGGGAACCTCAGAAAAGAGCTTCACACGTTGTGGGGACTCGAACTCGGGACGTGACGACTGAATGTTTGAACCACTAGACTACTCGACTGCCTTTCGAACAAATGAGTAAGCGGCAATGTGCTGTGTAGACACACTGAAGACAGTGCTTTCTCACGACTGCCGGGCACCTGTCTGAAATCAGTCCCATCAGATCACAGGATCCACGAGGGAATATCCACGGCGCGTTGCAGAATTACTATGTTTACTCAATTCTCGTTCTTCGTTGCAGTTGAGTGTGTCTGAATCTACAAAAATTATTACCAACTCATTAAAAGCATGTACAAAAACTTTTCCCTGTTAATGTTTGAGATTCATTTATGCATGGGATTACGTCAGCAGACAACTACTAGAAGTCACATAATGGTTCAGTACGGATGCTTCCCCGTACACCACCACACACACCCCTATCATTCTCGCATCCACCATCCATTATCTTACTTAACATCTTTGTTGAACAATACCACTCAGTGGCAAAGCCTTTTCTCAACAAAACCGAAAAACATATTTCCCTTGTGAGCAGCTCATTTAATTCCCCACCCAGAGATGGTTGAACTGTACTTGTGTAGGACGGTGCAGCAGCCCGGAACTGTTTTGTTAAAACTCAGGCAGGGACAGCCAAGCATCCTGCACACGACATGCAGGTATGTGTGTCACTATATGCTAACTTTAAGAAATTCTCTGTCTGCATCTTAAGCCCGGCAAAACACAGACTTCACACAAATACGCACTCAAACTCGTGAACATACGTATGCTTTGCTTGTTTTACAGTCTTTGTATAACGCTACTCCTAGCAATATGATCAGTGCACATTGCGTGATGATCGGACTGTGGGGTAGCCCCGTGGTTAAAGCGTTCGCTCGTGACGCCGAAGACCCGGGTTCGAATCTCCACTTGGGTAACAATGCGTGAAGACCATTTCTGGTGTCCCTCGCCCTGATATTGCTGGAATATTGCTAAAAGAGGCGTAAAACTAAACTCCCTCACTCACTCGGTCGTCGTAGGGTTAACCTTGTTTTGTATTCCAGCATCTTGACCCTGTTTGACCATTCACAAAGGGATATCTCCACTATTTAACATATATTCAACCTAGCAGTATATTCATCTCGTGGAACTGACTAAACATGATAGATGGGGGCCTTCTCATCCTGAATTTCTACGCATACTTATACGACGTCTCATGAACGAAAGCACGCATAGACGCTCTTGCACACTGCGACAGGCGCATTTCAACTCAGAGCATCAACTTGAATATTTCCATGCTGTTACTTAAATAACGAGCACTGGATTGTCTGATCCAACTCCATTATTTACAGACCGTCGCCATATAGCTGGAATGTTGCTCAGTGCGGCGTAAAACTAAACTCAACAACTCACTTAAATAACGCATCAATCAGGACATGACAAACACGAATCTACGTTCACAACCGTACTTGGGCACACATGCATACGCAAATGTGCACACGCACACACACAGGCACACGCACACAGCCGAGTACATCACTGATACCGATACGCCTCATACATGCACATTCATTTTCATGCGCTCACCTGCACGATTGTATTAACATCATGCATAAACACACGTTAATGGTTACATGAAAGCAAGCCACGTCATGCATGCAGGTCTCAAATGATAATCACATAGTCATAATTAGCAGGTCTCCCGAGAAAGTAAGGTGTATTCAGTGCTTGGTGTGGCGGTATAATTACAGAAGGTAATACGTGTGACGATAGACCGACCTTGTATGGACGTTTGTCCGTGTAACAATAAACAAAGTGTTGCTGCGCATACCTTGAATGCATAGATGAACATGAATGTCTTGTCCTCAGCTCTTAATATGCGCACTACCTAAAGCTGGTGGTTCAGTCACACCCGACCTAATTATGCGCAAGGGTTTGTATACCCTCACAGAGCAAGAGAGCATATCCACAGCATGAGAAAATGTTTATGTTTAATTTGTATCTAGGTTAACGCTGAGCGAGTGTTTGTTTAATTCATTTAATTCTGCAATATTTCAGTTTAGGACACAAGAAATGGGTTTTACACATTGAACACATTGAGGAATCGAACACGGGTCTTTGACGTCACGAGTAATAGCTTAACCACTTGGCTACCCAGCTGCCGAGTGATTTGTAAGGGTGCAAACGACTTGAGAGGGCTGGGATTCTGTATTGTATATCAGTAGCAGTGGGGGAGCCTTGTTGGATTAGGATTAGGGTTAGGATTAGGATGGGATATCTATAAAGCGCATATATCCACGCAACTAGTACATGCTCAAGGTACTAGTACTGTCCCCTCGATGTTTGGATGTTGTAACAATATCAACTCCCCGGGGAGTATACAACCCTTGCAGCCACTAGTCGCACTGGGTTTTGGGGCTTTTGCATCCTTACGAGGTACCCATTCACAGCTGGATGGATTGGGACACTGTCACAGCACTTTGCCAAAGTTTACTGCATGTTGGTCTACCTGCAGCTAGGTGTTTGCACGTATTCATGTGGCCACCATCTGGTCATATACCAACGGATTCGTGGGTTCATTAACTGTGCAACGATGTGTACTGTACACTAGAAGTTGTGACAACACTGAACACTTGTTGATATAGTGGGTTGTTCCCAGCAAAACACTCACTCATCCAAAACGCACTCTTATCGGATTATATAGCTACAACAACAATCCGCCGATAGAGAGAGAATCATCTTTAAGGTGCTGTTCAGAAACCAGTTTATCCCTGTGGTCTGCGAGTAGGAAGCCAAAACCACGTAACTCGCCAAGACCACTGCGTGAATAACTCTGCTTGAATACACACTGAACATTCTCCCATTATGTCAAAGCATAATACAGTATTAACGCCTGACACGACCTAAGTCATATATACTCAGGTTATTGGTGACACCCACATGCATCTGTGTAAGTCTGAACATAAACGATCGTAATCAAGCGAGAGGATTTTTAGTCCATCAGCATGATTCGAAACCAGTTAGGGAGTTTAGTTTTACGCCATCTTCAGCCATATTCTAGGGATATGGCGGCCGTCTGTAAATAATCGAGTCTGGACCAAACAATCCAGTGATCAACGTCATGAACATCCGTCTACACATTTGGGGTACGATGATATGAGTCAACCAAGTCAGCGAACCTGACCACCCGACAAGCATGGGTTGCTGACGACCAATTCTAACCCGGATCCTTACGGGTAACTGCACCAGCAACGTACAAGGTGACGTGTTGGATCGGTGGGGTAGTCTTGTGGCTATGACATTCGCTCGTTATGCCGTAGACCCGTGTTCGATTGAGCACAATATGTAAAGCTCATTTCTGGTGTCCTCATTCGTGATATTGCTGGAATACTGCTAAAAGCGGTATAAAACTAAACTCACTAACTCACTTTCTTAATGGTGGCCGGGTACCTGTGTTGGTTAACCGGATGTCCTCGCAACCTGACAGTATGGCTTGATGCTCACACTATCAATCACTGGGTTCAGACTAGATCACTTACAGGCGTCCTCAATGAACATTCTTGGGCGTCAGACAACAAACAAACATCAATGACCTTGTTGATATAAACATGTAGCACTTTATTGTATAAAACGTGTCCTTTCGAGCAAAACGCGAAAACACGAAAGCACACACTAGGTGCTTTCTGGTAACACTGTACCCCGAATCTCTTGCTTTGGGGTCTTTCGTCAGTGATGACAACAGGAAACTGAGACTGAGGTGGCCTGGGGTTCGATCCCGTGGCCGCGTCTTACCAAAAGACGAAACATTTTACTTGTAACTCTGGCACTTAACTTAAAATTATGAGACAAGGATCCCCACTATGAGTAATGTGTCAATGTTAAAAGGAATGGTATCTCCTTAAAATTGAATTCAGGTACTAACTACTACATGTTGGCAATAGCTTGGTTCACACACGTCATCGTATCCCAGTTGCGGAGATCGATGCTCATGTTGTTGATCACTGGATTGTCTGGCCACAATCGAATATTTACAGACCGCCACAATATAGCGGGAATATTGTGGCGAGGAAACTTAAACAACAAACCTACCAACAACTATGCTAACGAAGTAATTTTGAACGCGACCTTAGACACAATAAAATTTTGAACATACACGTACCCGCAGAAATAAATCATAAACGAGAACGGCAATGTAGATTAAGGACAGACTATGAATCACGGGAGAGTGTATCATCGCGAAGATCGCTTAACTTAATGAGCCTGTGATCCCTGATGAAACAGGGTGCGAGGGTGGCGTGGGTATGTTTGAATCCCGTAAAACCCGAATAAAAATAACATACTGCCACATTGCATCAGCCTCATTAAATGTCTCAACACCAACTAGAGTTTATAACGTAATTCTCAGCACTCTCGGTTCTTCCATGACATTCAGCTTGTGTTCCACCAGCACAAATACTCAGACATGCTTGGAGCAGGCTTTAGGGGGCGTCGTGAAACAAGTCTCCTGTAGAACACTTTCAATGCCACATGCCATACCTTGACCTCTGTGGTAGAACACGTGCGGTGGAGGACACGTGGGCAAAGTGTTGACACAAAGGTTCAGGGTTCAGGACTTTGTCCTCCAGCCACAAGGAACAAGCAGCATCACGGATGATAACGTCAAGGATATGGCCGACATAACGAAGGGCCACTTGTAGGAATGGGTGGCGTCGAAAATCCAGCCTGAAGTGGAGGGGTATACAATAAACAGTATGCACAGATTATATCCACAGAATATTAGGATAAGGGACCGTTCAAGATGACGATGTTTTATGGAGAAGCATGTACGATGTAAATGACACCCCATAGTTTGTGAGTGAGTGAGTGAATGAGTGAATATGGTTTTTCGCCGCTTTTATCAATATTCCAGCAACATCACGGCGAGGGACACCAAAATTGGGCTTCACAAATTGTACCCATGTGGAGACTCGAACCAGGATCTTTGGCGTGGCAAGCCAACGCCTTAACCACTATCCTACCCCATCGCCTCGACACCCTCTTAAATGTATGCACAAAGTAAGTGACCTGACACCCTCATCCCATCATGTCATGTATACAATCAACGACCCCCTCCCCCAGTTGCCCACCACCACGTGTGTACAAAGTAAGTGACCTGACACCCCACCCCATCATGTCATGTATACAATCAACGACCCCCTCCCCCAGTTGCCCACCACCACGTGTGTACAAAGTAAGTAACCTGACACCCCACCCCATCATGTCATGTATACAATCAACGACCCCCTCCCCCAGTTGCCCACCACCACGTGTGTACAAAGTAAGTGACCTGACACTCTCACCCCATCATGTCATGTATACAATCAACGACCCCCTCCCCCAGTTGCCCACCACTACCACGTGTGCACAAACTTGTTGACCCCCATCGCAAAGAAGTAAACGGGTGACCCCACTTAGAATAATCATCACCCCTAGCCGTGATCAATGAAAGGTCCCTAATGAATGCCGTTAATGAAAACCTAATACAAATATTGTCAAAACACATGGCTACTTTAAATGCAGTAACGGCGTAATAGCTCTTCGTTTCTTTAAGATATCCACGTATGTTGACAATATTGTCTTTTGTCCCGGTAGGGTAATACCAACCTTACCGTGACTAAAGACAACAGTCCATAAGCCAAACAGATTGTTTTAATCTCAGTAACATTGTCCTGACTAGCACATCTTAAGTAGGTCAGGACTGAAGGAATTGCTGAAACAGCAACTTATGTGTGTACAGTTTCCTGTTAAGAATAGGTGGATAATCAGTAGGTTAAGACTTTTCGCAGTTAGAGCGGGTTTCGATTCCCTGCAAGTTTATAATGAGTAAAACCCATTTCTGGTGTCCCCGCATTTGAAAAGCCCAGTTTATGCACTCACACTTCTAATCCCTAAAATGTCAGTTGGCAGCATTGGCTGATAAAATCTTCCCGTAAAAGTCTGAATCGCATGCACACATCAAAGGTAGAAGGCATATTTTACACACGCTTCATACAGTTCCACGTGGACAAATGTTCCCGTGTTTTGGGGTTTTTTTTGCTTGTTTGGTTTGTTCTAAAGAACACTCATCTGTGCCCTGCGTAAACATTCACCTCTTTGATAGTAGCCATGATGGCGCAGACAGGCAAAGGAAGTTGGACAAGATCGGTTTTGATTTTGAGAACAGGTAGCGAATCACTGGCGTGAGTGGGGTTATTCACTTTGTAAGTATGTTTAAGAAAACTTTTAACTTTTTACTGTGTGTTGATTGTGGAATATATACACTGACACAACTTGGAGAGGAGTGATAACCCATCAGACACTAATATCTAAAACAGACACTAATATCTAGGACCGTTTCAGTCTTAATTCATCATGAGAATACTGCTGAGAATACGCGACTACAAGATAACTCACTAAATATGAAACGTCAACAGTAGAACCATAGTACAAGAACATGTTCCAACGAAGATTCAGTTTGGCGAAAATATGCTTTCAAAATTACATGAAAGGGTCTGTGAAAACCAGTACACGTCATGAAATAATTTGAGATCATGTGAAGATTTAAACAGTGGACAATTCACATGGTTGGGGTACCTACATGAAATATGTATGAGGCTCTACATACCCGCTGTAGGCGCTCCAACAAGATAGCCAAATGCAGTGACAAGGCTATAGACACCAAGGGCCAGGGCGAAGTTGTCCTCTCCTGCTAGCCGGATCATCATGGCTGGTAACACTGCGCCTCCTCTACTTGCATAGCATATACTGAACAACACTACATAACCGTACAACACAAAGAGGGAAACGTCAAAGAGAAATACGAACGTCATCAACCCGGCCAAGACCCCAAAACCGACGTATAGAAAAGCTGGGTTGACTCTGTTGTTGGTAGCCAGAAAACCATGGATCAGTTTCCCAATGGCAGCTGATACACCAAAGGCTGTGTAGGACATAGAGGCTGCGAAGCTATCAGTGTGGTAGTAGTCAAGGATATAGGCCGAGAGGTGGCCTGTTAGGATGCTTCCTCCGAACAGTGATATAATACCGCTGAATACAAACATGTAGTAGCCTTTGCTATTCTCTAGAGATCCATGCAACCGTTTGTACCACTTCTTCTTTCTGGAAGAGGGATGTTTGATGACCTCTATTTCCATCACACTGCTCCTTCTCCGTGCCTTATCTTCGCCGATTTTTCTAAATGTCCTGTTTGAGGCAGCAATGACACTATTTTGGTCATCGATGTCTTCAAATGCTGCGTTGTATATGCCAACATCATCAGCGTCCGGCTTCAACTTGGTTTTGATGATCTCAATTGTGTCGTACGTCCTCACATCGTTCTCACTGTCAAACGTTATATGTGTATAGTTTTCAGTTGTGTTATCTTCACCTGTGCTTTTTTCAGGTGTGTTATCTTCACCTGAACTTTTTTCAGGTGTGTTATCTTCATGTGTGTGTTTTCCAGGTGTGTTATCTTCGCCTGTGCTTTTTCCAGATGTGTTATCTTCATCTTTGTTTTGTCCAGGTGTGTTATCTTCATCTGTGCTTTTTCCAGGTGTGCTATCTTCATCTGCAGTCATTTCAAGTTTGTTATCTTCACCTGTACTCTTGGGTGCGTTATCGTTAAGTGGACTCTTTTCAGACTCGGGTGTCTTATCATCATTGGTATTTTCAGGTACCTTCTCAAGAGAAACGGCTACAGACAGGGCTCCTTGTTCAATGGCCTGACTCTCTATATGGGCATCCTGCTTAATGGACTGGGCATCCTGCTTACTTGTCTGCGAAGCCACATCACTGAAGTCGTCCTGAACCCCGACGTCAACTTCATACACTCTGAGCTCATCACCTGGCTCGTATTCCACAAATCTCTCGGTGACGATGATGTCGGTCAGAATGTCGCTAATAACGTCCACGTCATCTTCCGGGGACGCTTCCTCTCGACCCGGAAACAGGTATGCTGTGACAACGATGTTGAGGTAGAGAGCTGCCATCACTTGAAACATGCCTCGCCAGTACAGTGTGTCAATGAGGTACTGCAACAGCGGAGGATAGACCACTATACCCATACTACTGATGAAACCGCCAAATCCGAACGCCAGGTTCCTGTGTTTAGTAAAGCTGACCTTCAGAGCTTCGAAAGATCCGATGTAAGTGAGGCCTGATCCGATACCTGAAAGACGAAGCGGTATAGTTATGTCTCTGCCAATGCCGAACTGGGATCAAGGTGGAACATGAACGGTGGCATTTAATACGGTTTAGACCTTCTTGCATTTGTGATGAAACATTTGTCTGAAGAAACTATGGTGATATAGAGTATGATAATCCTTTGCTAACATTGTGTGTTTATAGTCAATATTTCAGTGATTAAATTCTGAAGAGAGCACTACAAACAGCATACTTATTACATTAGACTGGAAAAAACTGTGACCTGTAGTCAGTGGATCCAAAATGGGGGGTGCAGGGGTTCCCACCCCACAGCCATTTTCTCAATAGTTACGTTACGTTACGTTACGTTACGTTACTTTATTTATTTATTTATTTATTTATTTATTTATTTATTGGTAGCGGTGGTTGTTTTAGACGGCACACGATACGACAATATTACAGCTGTATGGCAGCGCTCTGTAAATATTCAAGTCTGGACAAAACAATTCTGTGATCAACGGCATGAGCATCGATCTACGCAATTGGTATACGATAACTAGTGTCAACGACGCCAGCTAGACTGACCACCCAATCCCGTTGGTCATCCCTTACGATAAATGGACAAATAAACATCAGATATATATTCTCTATCTCATTATAACCGGATCATCCCCCAGCGTGTTTCCCATAATACAAAGTTCGATGTATTTCCACTTACATGTATAATACTTTCAGCCGAAAATGCGGAAAATGTGTTAATATGAATTATATCTACCGTTTACCTGCTAAGAACACGTTTCATGGACGGACAACTTCTCTATTCGGATGATGCTAAGCAAGCATCAAAGCGTTGCATTATCCTAATGAAGAAGTCGTTCATCCAAACGGTTTTCCCTTATCTTATTCACCAACGTCTAAACATGCCACTCAAAAAAGTTACCGTTCACCTGTTTAAGAACTGATGCCATGATTCTCAGCGTATACTATTATCTTAAAGAGGAACATCAGAGAATGAGAATAGGCTTTCAAATATTCACTGGTGTGAGTCAGTGTTGTTCTATGAAAACACTATTGCTACTTTCTACAGCAATGTTTACTGTCGGAAATACGTGTTTCTTTACGTTTTGAACGAACTAAGGATGTAGACAAGTACTGTGCTGTATTTTGATGCGTCATATTAAAAAGGCCTTTGAAGATGTTTTTAGTTCTAATCTTCAGGGGGGATACGATGGGGCAGCCTAATGGTTAGAGCGTTCGCTCGTCTCACCTAAGACCAGGGTTCGATTCCCCACACGGGTCCAATGTGGAAGCCCATTTCTGGTGTCCACGCCGTGATGTTGCTGGAATATTGCTAAAAGCGGTTAAACCTGAAGTATTTAAAGGCACGAGTCTGATCCGCAGAAATGTATATATACCGTTGACCTCAAACGTGTTTCCATAATCACAACATAGTTCGTTTTACTTCCACGCATAATATATGTGGAAAACGTGCTAATATGAGGTATATATTAATGTTCAAAACTAAACATTGAATAGGGCGCGTTTCAATTTTTCACTTTTCCACGTTCCTGTAATGAGAATTAGATATATTGTAAAACATGTTAACCTACCTGACACGACTCCAAATGTTATGAATACATGTGAGATTTGAGTAGCGAAGCCGCTAGTCAGCATCCCAAGAAACATGATGCTTCCACCCGCCATGGTGGTCACTCTGCTCCCAAAGCGCCTGACGAGGATCCCCCCAACAGCACCTAGTAGGTAACAAAGGTCATACAATTTGTAATTACACAACACATAGTACAGGGGCATCAACTGTATCAACGCAGGTATTCCTATCATACCTTTACCAAAGACAGTTCTCAAATAGTTACAATATACGACGCCTTAATGTGTAACGCAATCTTAGGATATGATGTCACTGAAATCATGTGAAGCTGAAATCTCTTTATATTGCGCAAAGAATGTGAAAAAGATATTATGGAGTTTTTTAATTTCAGACTGTTAAAAGAAATTAAACAACGCATGTCCGTTGTCATGAAATACATGTCAGTCATTTACGATGAACATTTTCATTATTCTTACTCAGTTTATAAAAAAAGAAAACATGTATTAGGACTACCCACGGTACAGTGAAAGGATATTTTAAAATATGATGTGTCTTTATGAAACTATCTTTCAAAAGTAAGAGTAATTCCTGTTTGCCGAGTACAACAGACGTAAATAACATCACACTTCAGTGAGAAGAACAATATTCAAGTTGAAACAGTTTTATTTTAGTAATTTGAGAACATCGGATGGGCCAGTGCTCGAAGAGAAGCGATAAAATCCATTCCATAATTACAGAAATTGGAGTCCATAGTGCCAAGTCAGAAGAATGTTATCTGATCAAATAAAGATAGAGGCGGGTGTTTGCACAATGCCATAAACCTATGCCATCCACCCGTGGCTTACCTCCAGTCAGAAACACATGCAAAATCAAGTCAATTATTCACTGAAAGAAAAACAACACGTAAACACATGCTATAAGCAAAAATAGGGAATTTCATCATTAATGAACATACATGTTAGTGCATTAACGAAATATTGCAAGGTTGTGATCCATGAAGTCACGCCAGATGCTAACTGGAATTCTTGCAACAGGGCGACATAGAAGATCCCGGATGTGAATTTGAGCCCGCTGATGAAAAGCCGAATCCAAGAATTGGCGAGCAGAACGACAATATCATGTACACCCGCCATAACTGTGAGACCAACTGTCCGTAGGCCGGCTATTTATAATGGATGACAATGACATCTGAATGTCACATGGGGTTGTCACTATCAGCTGATAGGTTGGAAGCATTCCTGTAAACAGCCCAACTGGAGAATGAGAATCCATCAAGGAGTGTTCACCAAATTTGGACCTGCAAGGTAGAGTACTACACACAATCCTTGTAGTGTGCAGTCTTCAAGGAAGACGAAGATATGAAGACGTGTTGTCAAGGGGACACTGCAGCCCACTCTACTCAGATTCTGACCAACCAACTGTTCGTTGACATTTCTCTCACAGTATCAAGGACAGAAGGATGCAGACAAGGGCCCAGTGTTTAACAGACTTATCAGTGTTATATAGTCAGGCCAAGAAGTGACTAAATAACTCCGATTGGCTAACTCTTGCAAAATGTGTCAACTTTTGGGGTACACGTATTTAGACGCTATTCGTGGACATTGGGAGATTATCCTTCTATAATCCCTGCACGTATGTGTCCATTGCTAATAATATGTTTGCATCTTTACCTAATTAGGCTGGGGATTTTTTGAATGCTCGAAAGATTGCAATTGTTTTCATGACTTGACTAGTAGAGGCGGACCTGTTTATTCTCAATAATTACGTCATATGTTATAACGACTGAAGAACTTAGGGCTACTTTTTCGTACCCCATCCCCATAAATACCATCGTCGACCTGCAGATTGACCCACCTTGCGCAAATGTGATCTCTTACTGTCATAATTAGGCTCTGGAAAACTTGCAGCGTTCTCAAATGATATTCCGGCCAATGTGGTCTTTACGCTAGTGTTTCCCCAAGGGCAGGGTGACAGAGTTTCAAAAGGGGTAACACTCTTCGAAAGTGACATGCAGTGACAGATTTCCATTTATCAACTTATCAGTAATGCACAGACGTCTTCAAGGCACAAAGTGCACAGTCATTTCAGCTTCAACATAAAATAAAATAAAACTACTAAAACAACCAAGTGGTGCTATTAAATACTGTTTTCTTTGTATAGAAATCTTTTGAAGAAGACACATTGTAAGAGCTTAGTTTCATATTCTTCTATTTTTCCTGGACATGCATTTTGCAATGACTCTGTCCGAAGGAAAAGGTGCCATAGAAAAAGGACAGGGTACCATAGAAAAAATGCAGGGTGCAAAATAAAAAGGGCAGGGTGTAAAACAAAAAGGGCAGGACACTGCGCCCTGCTAAAAATACCTAGGGTAAACATTAGACACATTCAACCATGATGAAAATCATACCTCTTATGAGTAAAGGCTTGGGACCATTATCCAAAGCAATGGGCGGCACTTGGTGTGTCAGCATCGTGCCTCGGCTCGGGATTTGAAAACACTTTCAAATGTGGAACCTGCATCACGCCGTGCTTTGCTCACATATTGAGGTGAAATGCCGGCATACTTATTCAACTGGCGTAAAAACCAACATCAGTCATCGATCAGTCGTACATTAGCATGCTCCGATGTAACTCCACGTATATGCGCTATGGTCTGACGTGTTTCACAAAATTGACAACATTGACACGCATGGAGGTAACTCCACATATACGCGCTGGGGTCCGACGTGTTTCACAAAATTAACAACATTGACACTCTTGGGGGTAACTCACATATACGCGCTGGGGTCCGACGTGTTTCACAAAATTAACAACATTGACACTCTTGGGGGTAACTCCACATATACGCGCTGGGGTCTTGGAGTTAGTGCCTTGCCAGAAGAATTTTCACAAAATTAACACGAAAATTAAAGGATGAACAGTCACTTATCTATCCGACAAAACTAAGCCGCATCTATGTTTTCAGATGTTCTGCGCAAAACATTGTAGTAAAGTTTGAGGAATGGAACACTGCTGGCCATTCATAGATCTTTCACCTCACGCATTTTCAGCGGTTCTTCCATAAATGAAAATGTTGTAGTAACATAAAACTGGTTTTTTTTATGAAATTTCAACGACGAATTTCGCAGAGGCATTTACTGCAGACACACTGTTTGGATATTCTGTTTTAAGTGCTCCAAACAATTATATACTGTTTTTTTTTCTTGTCTGAATTTGATTTTTCATGAGTAAAACGATGTTCATGCTGTTGACCACTGAAATGTCTGGTCCAGACTCGAGTATTTACAGATCGCTGCCATGTGTGGGGATTGTGCCAAGTGCGGATATAACATATCAAACAAACCAAGCATGATAATTACGGCATAAAACAATATAATTTAACATTCAAAGCACTTGCGAAGAAGGAGCAGCTATAATTCAATCAAGTGACGTAAAGACTTGAACCCAAATATGTACTATATGCTTGACGTAAAATGTATAGCTTTGCTGTATATGGCAATTAACTGAATACATTGTGTGGACGCTGCGAAATATCCTTCAGGTTCCATAAGCCAGAACTCACCTGCATCTCCCATTTAGATAATTTATAGTCATTAACATTCCTTTAAGTTTTTATTAACAATTTATGTCATTGTTCAATGTCAACAATTCATTCTTTTATGCACGAGATTTTTTTTGTACATTTTCGAAATGATTCATTTTAATAGTGTCTTTATGTCTTTATGATCTGTGGCATACTCATACTGTTGCAAGTGTATATTGAAGGTTCGATTTTCCTAGCAACCTGTGTATGTTTGTTCAGTTATCTCTTGTTAGTATATTGAGGCATGAGGTAGACATCTGACATAACACTGAAAAGAGATAAAGCAGAGAATCAGATAATCAAACATACACCAACAAGGCCCGTTTTATGTATGTTACATATTACCTGTGCCCCAGTTATAGCATCCAATTTAACTCTTTCGTGTTTAATTCTAGTTTAACTTTAACCACAAACTCATACGGATGAGCTAATATCGATGTATAGTGTGGCGGTGTGTGGCCTTGTGCAATAGGGCACAGGGACTTCCTTCATGAAGCGACTTTTACTTATGTTAACCACACACCCGTTCTTTACAATAAACTAAAGCTTCCTTAGTGACTTACGATCACCTTAGTAGGTTGTGAAATGAGGCCCAGGTCACAAGGTACTTGAAGTTTAGCCGTGTTTGGAGGCTTGACTCCTCAGTTTCTAGGACGTGTGTCCTGCCCACAACGAAACATGTCACACATGACTCATTTAGTCTCAACTTCGGAAAGTTTTATCAAAAGAATATTTTGGTAATGTCTTCGCCAAATTTAGAATGCTTACAAAATTGTGAAATCTTCTTGAAACGAAATCTACCATTTAAATTTGTGTTATATGTAAACAATCACTTCGACGCCCCTGCGTATTGAAATTATGTATATACACTTTTGGCATAGTTCATTGTCTTTGTTCAAAATGACCTCTGTTCACTCACTGACTACGAAAATGGGTACCCGGTGGGATATGTCATATTAACCTCCCAGCGCCCTCTAGGCACCGGGGTAATGATGTCCATCATGCTGTATGTGATTTGAATGTTGTATAACTGGCCGCATTAAATCAAAGTAAGAATCACTCAGACTCAGCTACCAAGCTCAGTAGAACCCAGTCAGAATCAGTCAGATTCAGTGCGACTCAGTCAGTATCAACCAGTCTCAGTCTGACTCAGGCAAGCTAAGTCAGACTAAGTCAGAATCAATCTGCATCAGTATGCATCAGTCAGACTCAGTCAACAAGTCATTGTCCTGAATATTTGAAACATTTTTTTAACCATGCAGGTAACATGAACTAACATTTGTGAAACGTATTTACAACTTCTTGTCACGTACTTTAACACGTGTTTATTGTTTTGAGATGCATGACGGTCATTTGATCTGATATATCACTCTGTCTAGATAACCTCTTTCTCGTACTTGCTGCATCACCCTATCTGTGTTGATATTCCTAAGGTTGTACACACTTCGTGGACAGTGTATGTAAGCATGAACCAGCCGACGTCTTCAAGGACACCATGTAACATGTAATGGTGATAATCTGTGTCTGCTTACATTCAATACATTCCTTCACTTTCCCAAACCACTTTTTCAGAAGGATGTTTATTAAAATATGTGTTGACTATTTGGAATAACATACTCACGCGGTGTTCGAAACAACTGCCTATCCGCTAGCAAAATGCTATTTGACCCTTGCTCGGGCCTGTCAAAAGTTACTGACGCTGGCCCGTCTGGCTAGTGATAATATGCAGGTGCTGAGTATGTTTCCTAAATCCTGACTTCCTAATTTTGGCGACAACATAAACAGATAGTCGGATGCATGTTATTACCAATAGCTATCTTATTCGTCAGCAGTAACGTCACTGGTTAGTTCTGTAGTGCTAGAGTATGACCCCTATTATTCGCCACTGGTTGAAAGCAAAACTGAGGCTGAGGAAAATTCTCCGGCCCCAGAAATCCGAGGAAGTCAGAGATGATGAGCAGACAGATTTACATGCATATGAAGCAGAGGATGGTGAGTCCCAAACACCTCAAGATTCTGACTGTGACAGCTGCTGTGAATTAAACATTTTTGGCGTTTCCATGGCAACAGTTTGACTTTGACTCCAATGTGTGGTAGTGATCCTTTCTGGATCAGATCTATAAACCATTTCCTCGCCAATGTCGTACATCTACTGGTGAACTGGTACCTTTCGGAAGTTTTGGAATTCTGAGTAAAATATATTTTGCGATACCATGGCAACGAGTTTTGATTAAGCTGAAACTGGTGGTAGTGCTCCTTTCTGCGAAACTTCTCCTTCCACTTTGCCATATACACGCCAAAACGTTTGACATAATCATAACTGACAGACATATTGATGAAGCGTATTTTGCCATTGCTGGGGATGTTGATGACTTTGTCTTCTTGTTTGAAAATCTATGGATATTCTTAGAGTGTGTCCCATCAATGCCAGAGTTTCAGAGTTAATAGGCTGAAACAATCAATGAAGGCTCTAACTATTTTCAAACGTGCTGTTTAATTGTCTGTAAATGATCATGAATTATTCGGGCCAGTAAGGTGTTTGAAGGGCTAATGACCTTTCTGGGACCTTTAGCCCCACTGGATAGAGACAGTTTGAATCTATTTCTAACACTGTACCCATGGAAACGAATAAGGAAACTCATGGCAGTACAAGAATTCTTTTATTCTTTTCAAGGTTTCTTCACAAGGTATTATTGCACTGTGGAGGACCTTCTGTGAATGAAGAAGGGAACACTTGTACATTCATGCATCCCTTTATTTGTTTCCATCAGCATAGTATATAGACGAATAAGCAGAAAGTTCCCCCCTGGCGTTTTGAGATATTTTTCCAAAACACGTCGACACAGTCATAACTATTTTGAGAAGTGTTTTGACGATGACATGCAAGTTTAACATTGTGAACCTGTTGCCGAAACACAACATCTGAATGGAACTTTGCTATCACCTCTCGTTCCAAGCCCAAAGTAGGCGACCCAGATGATGAGACAAGCCCGGATGCCCACATAACGCTGTCGTCGTAGAATTGTGTGCCTTTTGATGCTGATGACGTCACTGTGAGTACCGGTTGTGCAGGTGTTTGTCATCTCGCTGGGTTGTTCATCTCGTCCTTCTTGGAGTGCCAGATGTTTAACTAGTCAGGCTGACGATTCATATCACTCTGAGGATGGTCTTCCTTCTACAGGAGACCACCTGCGTCAGTCTGTTGGCTTCTCACTCCGCTGCAGTTCTGTGATGTTAATACAAAGCAATGCCAGCATCGTGCCGCGACTCGGGATTTGAAAACACTTTCATAAGAGGAACCTGCATCACGTCGGGGTTTGCTCACATATTGAGGTGAAATGCTGCAATCCGTAACCGTTATATTGATTCAATTGGCGTTAGACCAATTTCAGTCATCGAACAGTCGTACATTGACACGCTCGGAGGTAACTCCACATGTACGCGCTGTGGTCTGACGTGTTTCACAAAATATTAACAACATTGACGCGCTCGGAAAGTGCGATTAAGAAAAAGCACGATTTCACTGCATTGTAAACGTCATATGCCCTGATAATGATCAGTGATCTTTCATTTTTGAATGAACAGGCCAAAAACACGTATGCGTTAAATCTCCATCCTTCTGTAATTACAAGTAGCCTGAATATAATTTACTGTTTATGGTGCCATGGTGTTCGTCAGGAATCACACGTACTCTGACTTTAGTTCTATGTTGATGGTGTCAACAATTTGTAATGCAGTTTTAATTACTTGCACTCTGACTTTAGTTCTGTGTTGATGGTGTGAACAATTTGTAATGCAGTTTTAATTACGTGCACTCTGACTTTAGTACTTTGCTGTCAACAATTGCAGCTCGTCCTTCAGAAGAAAACCCATGGCGTGTATACACACTAGTCCATCTGTTTTCATCATAACGTTGACCCTAATCTTGGCACATGCCTTAACTCCTTCATCCAGGATATAGCACTACGCGTGGAGATAGTGACTAGTGGGTATCACGCGTGTTATATTTGTCTACATCGCACATCGAAGTGGTGTTCTGACATAGATTCCGGCTGCCGCCACCTGTCTGGATGATTGATGGTGTTGAGAAATGGTATGCGATGGGGATGTTGACGATCGTGGTGTTTAGACTTTCGTCACTGAGTACAATGCTATGATTCTTCACTCGTCACTAGACATCATGTAATTTTTGTTGATAGCTTTATTTTTCCTTTTCAGACACACTTCTCTCATAATGTTCAAACAATGCTCAATATCGCTCAGTTTCTATCTCATTCACATACGACCGTGAAAATCTGTGCGAGAATTGATCTTCATTGCCTTGGTTAACACAGGTATCCCAATTTCGTAGATCGATGCTCATGATGTTGATCAGTGGTTTGCCTGGCACAAACTAGATTATTTCAAGACTGGACATGCAGCTGGAATATTGCAGCGTGTAGCGTTAAACAGCAACAACAAGCAAAATAACAACAAACAAAATTACAGCATGCTCTCACTCATTCGCTTGAAAGGGATTCACAGTATAGCTTGTCATCGTTTGTAACGCAAGAGCGTAAGTCACAATCCTGTTCTCTCTCATTTTTCGTTCAAACATCATGCCTGTGAAATGGCTGAAAACGTATATGTAAACAGTTCCCTACCATTACATATGCAGGTGAAAGTGACTGACTTCATTTTTACTCCGCTTTTAGCAATATTCCAGCAATAACACAGCGGACGACGCCAGAAATGAACTTAAGATATAGTACTCATGTGGGGAATCGAACCCGGGTCACCAGAGTGACAAGCGAACGCTCTAACCACTAGGCTACCCCACCGCCTCCGAACAGAGTATTCAGATCGGTGCCAGAAGTCGTTCGAATGTTGCCGAATGTTCTAACTGAACATCACTAGTTGCACATCCCAACTACTGAAAATACACTATGGTTGAACAATTACATGCATGTTTTATGACGTTAGAAACTATTACGAAGGATATGACTTTTCATCGAGTACAGTAAGTGGTAATGATTATACGGGCTCAAACAGTTTTGGCGCCCTAACGTGGTCCATTTTACTTCAATCAATCATTGAAGGTCAGCTTCACAACCCGTGGTTCATCACTGAAATCTCTGAGTGACCAAGGATACGCTTGTCGAGAGTAAATGTCTTCTGAAACAAACATATCCTTCCTTTGAAAACAGAAAACGGGATTTTTTAGTAACCAATCAACACTATCAACGTGAGTATTTGCGTTTCTAACGGCATAATTATGAAGAAATGATCCACTCAAGTGTAGGTCAACATAGTTTATTCAGATAACAGTGTCTACATTGTTCTCGCAACTATTGCGACCTAGAACTATGAATTGATAATTCAAACGTCATGCTCACAGATAACACATTTCATTTCAGTGGAAATGTTAAAGTTTGTTTCTCAAGGTCATGACACATAATGCCTTCAATGACATTTTTTCACTTGCGATTTTTTGTATTGATTTCATAAAATGTGTTCATTACTATTTGCTGTTACCAGGGACTGAGGTAGACTAAGTGCATATTACTTGATAATAACTTACTCTCTGTTTGCAGTGAAAACGTACCGATGAATTTCACTTCTAACAAAAAAAAGTATATCAAATAAAGTTAGTTTAAATAAATCCTCATATTTTTACCTTGCGATTCGAATGTATGAATGCATGAACTTTTATCCAAAGATGAATAATCATCTTATGATCAATCATCACTTGATCAGTTGGTAAGGTAAAATAATCCCAAGTCTGCAGATCGAATCTCATGACTCTTTACGTTAAATAGATTGTTAGACAACATGAAATACGTTAGCATCATTAGTTTCTTAGAAACGAGCACCCATCTGTCAGGTATCTAGAGTTACGGCCCTTCGCCAAAGGGAGACTACTCCAACCTTTGTCTAGGAGACGGTTTGTGTTGCCTGCCCTATCACGTTACGAAGTGCGCCGTGGTATATAACGACACTGGCAATATTTCAACCAGATCGTGACGAGAAGAAACAGTTTATATGTAAATGTTAAAATCAATAAATTTAGAACGTAAAGACCCTCCGTTGAAATACAGAAAAATTACTTGAGTATCACAGCTCTCAACCCGAGTGCCCTATGATATCATATGATAGCTGGTGTGCCCCGTCGTGTGATTGCATGGTCAAGGGAGATAAGTCCAATTTTGCAAGTCATTCTGTAGTTTCGAACAAATATTAGCTCTGTTTAGTTTAGTAAAGGCCATTCGAGATTACAGCCAGCATGCTGCCATAGGGTATCACAATAATCACTAGTACACTATATAAGTGGGCTATAGAAGGCAGATCACCATACCAGAGACAATGGGTGACTTGCAGTATGCATGCACACATACACGCACGCAGGCACATACATACATACTTGCGCCAGTATCCTTAAACCGCTCAAAGACGCTTGGCTCTAAGATGGTAGTCATATCGCACAGAGTTCAAATGCTTCAGCAAAGAGACAAGTCTGTAGATCTGATTTAAAAGAAGCTAAATTTGGTTGTTCTGAGGTAAGAGGGCTGACTGTTCCAGAGATGAGGGCCGGTCGTCTCACCGTATGGTTTTGTCCTAGACACAGGAACTGTCAAAACATAGTTGTCATTTGATCGTAGAGTGCATACAGCAGTGTAACGGTTGAACAGATCACGATTGAACAGATCACGGTGGAACAGATCACGTAGGTACTGAGGAGCTAGATCATGTTTACTTTTGTAAACAAGAAGTAGGATTTTATATTTTATGCGGTACTTTTGCGACCTGCACGGACCCACGGACCCACGGACCCTTAAGTGATTTAGATAACTTAGATTTATGTAATCCTTCAGTCGCTGGCAATTCGTCAAATTTTGCCAGAATGGCAAAAAATACTACATTTAAAATCTGTTAAGTCGAAATTTTCTTTTAATATTTCGGGACTTTCGCCACCTCTTCAGACGACAAGAATTTTAAAATAGTTTAACCCCCTTTAAGGATATCTTAGATACTATTTTTTACTTCCAAACTTAAATACA
Source organism: Haliotis asinina (assembly GCF_037392515.1). Lineage (NCBI taxonomy): Eukaryota > Metazoa > Mollusca > Gastropoda > Lepetellida > Haliotidae > Haliotis > Haliotis asinina. Next base: position 30,233,569 of record NC_090283.1, on the reverse strand, counting down.
TCTATCTGTAAAACATATATGGCTTTCAACGGTGATTCTTTTATCTCGAGGGATGCAAAATGGGGGGAGAATCACCTTTCAGTTAATATTCATGTGTATGCCTTGTTTGGCCAGTCTGACATCGTCACCTGATGATCTCTTCAAATCCGGACTGAGTAGGTCTAACCGCCTTCTCTTCCCACAGAGGTTACGTAGGAAGATATGACAAGTAGCCACTGCGGGAAGAGAAAGGTAGCTAACCGATGATTGGTATAATTACATTGTAATTTATTGATACCTGCTTGAGCGTCCCACTTCTTTAGCATTAACCAACGTGCACAAAACAAACAATGTAACAGATGGGATGCATTTCAAGTAAATTTTAAATTGGGAAAAACAGATTATAGTCCCACTGATGTGGACAAGCACACATGAGGAAAACGTTTGCCTTGTGTCTGTGTGTGAGCATTTCAGTACCTCACACACTTTTGTTTTGACAATGTGCACCAGTAGTTTCTATATGTTCCCGGTGGTTACAATCTGATTCGATCCAATGACAAGGGCGACGCCATTTGTTCTTGTAAACACTCAAACGCGGCTCTTCTTGACCTTTCATATTTGCATCTCGATCTGCATATCACCCCAGTGGTTGCTGCTTTTATCCGTTGACCTTAATCAGCCCAGGAACCAACCCATCGTTCGATAAATGACTTTACCACGGGTTCACGCAGTTTACATCTGCGGTGTAGAAGTGAGTGGGCGAGTTACGTTTGAAACCAACCAATCATTTGATAAATGAGTTAACCAGGGATTCACGCAGTTTACTGCTGACGTGTAGACGTGAGTGGGCGAGTTACGTTTTACACTGCAGTCAGTAATATTCCAGTTACATGGCGGCGATCTGATCAACAGCATGAGCATCGATCTACGGACTTGAGCTGTGATGACAATCATACCATACCATACGCCTCTTTCGACAAGCACTGGTTAGTGAAGATCAATTGTAAGCCGGGTATTCACGGGTCCTGTGGTAAAGAAGAATGCAGTAGTACACTGTAGGTGTCATAGTGAGTGAGTTGTGTGTTACGCCGCCTTTAGCTACATTCCAGCTGTATCATGGCTGATGACACCAGAAATGGGCTTCAGTCAGTGTACTCATGTGGGGAATCGAACCCCGGTCTTTGGCGTAACGAGCGAACGTTTGCCCCACAAGGCTATCCCTGGATGAGCTTTGAATTAGGAGATAAACATCATGTGTTGACCAATTTCCGGGTGTTAGTGACACTGTTATCGACATTGTAAGCAAAAAAGTAAACCAAAGGGTTTTACTGTCTGCACTCTTTTACATCGAGTACGGGTGCAGCAGTGAAGTGTCATCAGCTGGTCGTTTCAGCTGGTTCCCATGGTAGCATCTGGAGCCGCTCATTTGTGAACTTTATGTGAAAGAAAGATTGGCAAAGAGCAGACAATGCACAGTTACAATGGATGTGTAGCTTGCAGTGTGTATCTATTTGCGACTTCATTTACTTGCAAACATAACGTCACAGTAGGATACGCAAAGTTGCTGTCAGTTGATTTGGACGTCATAATGGAGACGAATTTGTTAATCGCCCAAGGAACCGCGTATAACCACGAGGGTCACGGGACCGATCGGGAATCATCGTAATGAAAGAGAACACATCACAGTTGTGTTCAATACCGATTTTGTGTTAACTGCTACCAATTCTAATAATAGCGAGACGCTTGACCAGGAATGTTTACGAGTTTAAAGTCTAATGACAACTATAATAGCCAGGATTAAAACTTTATGCCTACTCCCAGTTTTAAGCTTGCTAACGGTGAACCTTTGAAAGAGTGAGTTAGTGAATGGGTTTAGTTTTACGCCAGCTATAATGAGGCATTCTGCAAATAATCGAGTCTGGACCAGACAATCCAGTGATCAACAACATGAGCATCGATCTGCGCAATTGGGAACCGATGACAACCAAGTCAGCAAGCCTGATGACCCTATCCCTTTAGTCACATCTTACGACGAGCAAAGTTTATGGCAAGCATGGGTTGCTGAAGGTATATTCTACACCGGACCTTCACGTGTCTCTTCAGTATTGGTACACGAAATGACTCAAATCACTTTCCAGTCTTCTGTAGGTAATATGTTTCCGAGTAGTTTAGTATTTAGCGAACCTAACACTTTGTTAACCGAGTCTTCACCCGCATTCTAGAAGTTGGGTAGAATAAGGATGAAGGCTTGGATGCACAATTTCTATATTCTGTAAAGACAATATACCGCCCTGTATAAAAACTTGATTATTAAATGGTTACAATATTGCAACAAAAGTGGGATGTGTTGCTGTGTTGGCAGTTATTTGTAGTGTATGACAGTGTATGGCATAAACAAGCGCTCCTACACGGCGATAAAGTCGAGCACATCCGATTTCCATGTACAAAAACAGTTCTTCTTGAGTTAACAACTTTCAAAAGCAAACAAACAAACAAACAAAAAACAGATGGAAAAAAACTACAAATGGACCGGATTACGTTTTTTAATGTCATCATTCCCAACATGGAACATTAGCAAATTCTCCAACATTGCCGCCGCATATTCTGTGTCTAAATTTTAAATTTTAGATTTGAACAAGGTCAAAGGTAACTGAAACTCGACACGTAAATCAAGACATGAAAAACGTTTTTGATAAAATAAAAAAACGCTGGAACCGTCTTCCCCCAACGTATGCAACACTACCTGTTGTACTGGAGGATTTACAGTAGTAGACACGCATTGTCACAATGTACGAACAGTCAAACATCCACATCCGTGGCAGTCGTCCTTGGGTTACTTGTGTCCATGGAATGTCTCCTTGGCAGTCGTCCTTGGGTTACTTGTGCCCATGGAATGTCTCCTTGGCAGTCGTCCTTGGGTTACTTGTGTCCATGGAATGTCTCCTTGGCAGTCGTCCTTGGGTTACTTGTGTCCATGGAATGTCTCCTTGGCAGTCGTTCTGCCTCTGGGGAACTTCAGGATCCCTCCGGGACGATGGTGTCCCCGCTCCTGACAGTAAAGGTAAACATATTTTACATCACTGGCACTTACTATGTGTATTAAGGCAAAATATATACATCCACGAGAAAAATGCTCAAACCTGAAACTAAAGTTATAACTTTACAGTAGACGTCATGGTAAACAAGGAGGCATTTTATGATTTCTTCAAACGATTGTTTGAAAACCACAGTTGCTTGCGTAAGCGACGGTTCTACTTCTAAAGGTAAATAGTATTCTACATCATTTATACTTCCCACATATGTTAAGACATGAGTGTAGTTTTTACACCGCTTTTAGCTATATTCCAGCTATATCACGGTGAGCAACAACAAACATAGGCTTCACACATCGTACCCATATGGGAAATCGAACTAGGGCTGTTTGGAGAGTCATGAGCGAACGCTTTAATCATTCGGTTATTCGACGATCCCTATAGATCTAAATGCAAAACAAATATGTCGGGTCGTGAAAAACAAAATGTAATTTTCTGAATAAAATTGATATTTTACACTTATCCTGACTCATGCTTAATTACTTATCTCCTCCTCCCCGCGAAGGTAGTGGAACACCTGGAATCCCTTGAAATTCCCTTCTAAAAGAAGTGGACGTTAAGTACACTCATGCTTAATCGCTTACAGAATCCGACGGAAAAGCCGGTGGGTCAGGCCGCGCTGGATTCTGCTGACTGCCAAATACGTCCGATATTCCCCCCTTACCTGAACCTGTAGCGGTGATATTCGGTCCTGTTCTTCCAATATTCATCTGTAATTTTCCGGGGGGATCACATCCAGTCGAACTTGTCTTCTGAAGAAGGCTTCATTGACTGGAAGGTGATGATATCTAGATAAACTAGCGTCCTGCTAGTATCTAATGCAACCGAATGTCAAGGTATCATGATCAAGACTAGTTGCGATCCTTCTTCATGTACAATTATCTTCATTACGAGTACAGGGTCATAATCACTCACTCTAGACTTTTCCAGACATGTACATGGACTCTCAACCATTATACTCCGCACAGCGTCTTGATCTCCACAGGTCACGTCATAAATGTGTGAGTAAACTCAGCGTCTTTGAGGAACCGTTAGTTAGGCCCAAACTGATGAATGCCAGTGACGTCTTGCATGGCTGTCACGTAGATAATGATTGGCAAACACCGTGTTTGATCTCCAGAAGCAGGCCACCATTATAGTTAATAGCGAGCAATTCCCATGCAGAGCCAGTGTAGAGGCCAAGGCTCTGACTGCATGTGGGTTGGAGGCTCGTGGAGGTTCCAGTTGTGCTGCTTTATAGGCCCACAGTAAAACAGCTCTGATCATCACTGAGATAGTGTTTGTGGGATACTTCCGTAGGTATCTCAGTAGATATAGGTGTAAATAGGCGCTTCAAACGTTGTCTTCTAGACTTGGTACGTGTGAGATATATCTTCAGTACTCTGACTGTGCATAATGATAGGTCTTGACTATCATGAAGCCCTAGGACTGAGGATAATGCCGGTATGTGGAATTCTCTATCCAGCTGACCTGGCAGTTGATTCTTCGCAATAAGATCCCATCTTAGACCAAGAGGTACCGTCTCTTGACGACTTGAATCAAATCTCGAGTGACTGAAGTCTAGAACATGAATTTCTGACATTCGTACCGCTGTAGTCAAGGCAAGCAGAAACAGCGTCTTCTGAGCAAGCAGTTTTAATGAAGTCCGGTCTAGCGGCCCGTACACATCACTTGTGAGATGGTGGAGTACGATGTTTAAATCCCAAGCTGGGGTTCAAAATCTGCGTTGTTGGTCTTCCGTCTTGAAGGAGCGCAATAATGTAGAACCTTTTAGACCTCTTAAATGACATAGATAATCCGCTCTTTGAGGATGGGTAGCCTTTCTTTCTAGCGTATGTCTCAAACCGTTTCAATCATATAAAGTACGAGTGGATTTCAGTAGTTTAGGTGACTGCTTTCGCTGCCCTTGTAGAGTAGCCTCTATGTTTTAAACAGGCTTTAATACAGTCCATACGTAAAGCCGGATGGCAGATGGATTGCCGTGCACCTGTTTGGTGTGTGGATGGACGAGATGATTCTTCCAATCTGGTAATTGTAGAGCTGGCTGTCCCAATTCTTCTATGAGTATTGAGAACCAATGTCTCGTTGGCCGTTAAGGCGCGACCAAAATCAGTTGTAACAGTTTCGTCTGTTTGATTTTCTGAATGACCTTTGGTAGCAGCACTGGCGGGGGAAACGCGAACGCGTTAGTTCTTCCCACGGGACGCTGAGAGCGTCTGTTGCTCAGGCTAACGGATCTGGTATCGGTGACACAAAGGTTGATGTTTGTTTGTTGAACCTTGTTGCAAATAAATCTATTTGCGGGGATCCGAATGTCTGACTGATTAGTTGAAACACCCCCCGATGAAACATCCACTCTGTTGTGAGGACGAGATAAGGCGTTTGCCATGATGTTGAAAGCTCTTGGTATGTGTCGACAGAATGTCGACAATGTCGAGGAGTAGAAAAATCAGATGTTGTATAGATGGATATCTCGTTGACCTATGTTTGTTTATGTAAAAGGCCACTGTGGAGGTGTCACTGTGGTCTGTGTGAATCTTCAGTGCAGATCTAGTGGAGTGATCACACGGAGTGGCAGTCGACGTAGTTGAATATTGAAGCTCTTCAAACTGACGCTCCATCAAGCTCATCATGTGAGTGGTGAACTGCTGCATGAAGACGCCGTGTGTAGCGACGTCTGACTCGTAGAGATATCTGATGCTATGAACGAGGCTGATGACGTAGTGTGCGTAGATTGGCGACCCTCGCATTGGTCCAGGAACGGTGACGACGTAATCGGGGCCGATCTAGATGAAGGTGACAGTTGTCTTTGCAGGCTTACGTTCTGCCCCTTGTATAGAATAAGCGGCGGCTCATCGCAGAAAGACTTCTTAGCTGTCGTAGCAGCGACGACTTCGTAGAGCACGACTTCGTCTTAGACGATGATGACTTAGACTTAAGCTGCGACGACCCCATCTCCGTTGAAGTTCTCTTCTGTGGTCCTAGGGACGACTCACGGGTATCATGACACAGTCCCGGGGGAACACCAGACTGGTCGCTAGAATGATGAATTTCAGCAGTTAGCAGCATGCGGTTACTAGGGGCTAAATCAGCCGATTTAGACATGATTAATGAAAGCCGACGTTGCTTGACCCTCGCACATCTACGAACAGAATGATTATGAAAAGCAAAGTTTGAATCAGATAAATTGCTACAAAATTTACAGCGAGCAATGGAAGAACACGCCGGACCACTAAATGCGGGTCAACCGCTGATAGCCGTAATTCTCTCTGAAAACACTATTTCATCAACTGAGACTAAGTCTCAGTTTGACGAAATTACGTGCTATATAAACACCAAATAATTACAAATTTAACTAAATATGATGTATATACATAAGCCAAATACCGCATGCGACAAACATTTAGTTAAAGGACCGTAATAAATTCAAAAGTGAGTGTATTTTACGTCCGCATCTTTTAGTAGGGAACGCATTTCAAGGGATTCCAGGTGTTCCACTACCTTCGCAGGGAGGAGATAAGCAATTAAGCATGTGTCAGGATAAGGAAAAATATTTAATATTAAACTGAAATATTGAAATACTTTACCAGCAGGTGGACGCGCAGTCGGCCAGTATACTGACCCTCCAAGTGACCATCTGGGACTTGTTTTGTCTGGGAAGTACCTACCGAAGGACGGAATGATGGGTAAACAATGAGTTATACCATCTATGGATAGCATCAAAATCTACCAGTCAAGTGTAGTCAGCATTGGGCCTACTGGGATGCCGAGAAAGACTAGTTCTTTAGCCTTGGAGTGTGCCAACCCTAAACTAGCAGGCCCTAACACCGAACTCCATGTACAGGGGCAACACGGAAAGCGGACGTACTATGGAACCAACAGGAGACAACAGCTCATCCCATCGGCCACTCGGAAAGGTAGCGTACTGAAGTCCATGTGGAGGGCTTTAAAGAGATAGAACATTAATACATTGTTCTCTTCAAAATATGTTTTGGAGGACTTGCCTTTGTGGTTGTCTGACCACTTTGTGGCCATCGTCATGCCTCCATGAGAGTCCTTGTTCCACTTTTGTCCATGGAATGTCTTCTTGGCAGTCGTCCTGCCTCTGGGTGACATCAGGGTCCAATTCTGCCCCAGGACGATGGTTTCAACGGTCCTAAAATACCGAATAGGTTAATGTTTCACATCATTCCTACTTAGTACTTAAATAATGAATGTCAAAAGCATGTGCTTATTCGTGAGAAAAACGTAATCTGAAAATAAGTTGTAACTTTCACATGACGTCATGGTGAAGGACAATGGTTATGGTTTCTTCAACAAGATGCCTGAAAAGCATGTCTGTCTGGTCCTCTGTATTCTTTGTAACAGTCGTCATGCCGCCCACATGAGTCCTTGGTCCACCTCTGTCCATAGAGTGTCTTCTTGGCAGTGTGCTTGCGACAAAACGAAACAAAAAATTCTGTCATTAACAACAGATTTATTTACGTAAGACAATATAAGTAAACAAAATCAACGGCTAATACATTAAAAGTAAGACGCATTGTAAATTTAAAACTACAAGTTAAACCAAAAGTGACATAGGTGTATGGGTCATTCAATACAAATGAATTAAAATCCCAAACTGTCTTCAGTGGGTGGTAATGTTGTAAATTGCAATGTGTTTATCACTGCTCATCGCATTCGTGACTCACCCGTGGTATTCTGCGACTATAGTCTGATTGCCGTGAAATCGCACCGATGAATGTCTCTTTAAATAAAAATGTAAATCGAATAAATTGAAATTAAGATTGCACATTCTCATAATTTTACCTTGCCAGTTGAGCATCTTTGAATGTTATTCAACTTAGACTGAATGTTGATTAACAAACGATCGCAATTTCAAATCACTTTCTTTGTTTGTATTACAAGGGGTATGCACATTTAATAAAACGCCGAGAAGTTGGGTTGGTCTAAGTTAACGCTCATGACGTACAGCACGTGCTCTTGTTTCATTGTTCTAACTGCTGCGCTTACCCCCTTGCAATACAAACCAGTAATAACGATTTGAATCTATGATCGTTTGTTAAACAATATTTATCCTAAGCTGAATAAAGTTCTAAGACTTGAGTTTTTAATTGGCAAGATAAAATTATGTGGATTCTCAATATTAATTTCACTATATCTGGTTCACTTTTTGTTTAAAGTGAGAAATCGTCTCAACATCGGACACTTCCATACATGTACATGAGACACCACCATCATATTCACCAATACATGGCGCACCACCGGCATTACATGGGACGCCACAACATCCATCAATACATTGGACACCACCACCACCACATGCTCCACTACATATAGACACCACAGCCACCAACACAACATGGGACGCAACACAGACACCACAAATTCCGACACAACTACATCCATCACTACACCACTGGAACAAACAAAGCACATCTAACACTGTATGCATGTCATCATCAAGATATGGTGTTATGATGGACACTGAAGTGTCTTGCAAGGTCAGGCTGGGGCTCCTCTGCTTACAACGATCAATGGCGATAATTAGATCAGTAGCATTAGCATATTTCATCTTCGTTTACTTTTCGCAGTGAACTGATAAAGGACAAGGTATGACAGAGGCCCCCATTGGCCAACAACATGTCATGATTATCAAAATTTTACAACACGATACTTTTCGCATAAAAAGGGCTAAATTAATCGTTGAAGTTACCTCCAGTTGCATTTTTATGTTTTTAGTGTTGTTAGTTTTTCTCTTTGAAGACCTCAAAGTTAACATATTTTACAATATCTTCTAGAAACCTACATTTTCTGATTTTCAGAGTGATAGAAAAGAATGAGCAAAAGCGTGACCCATCCTAATTTTTTAACCACATATCAAGAGAGTAAATTAGAATGCACACCTAAAAAATTGTGGTGGGTCATGCTTTTGCTCACGTCAAAATCTTTTAAAAAGTACATTTTTCGGTTTATAAAATTGCCCCATACAATATCTCAATAAATAATCATTGACATAAAATAACATCTTTAAAAACAATCCATCACATTTCCACATCTGTGCCATGATACATTATGTTTTGAATTGTTTTGTGCTCTAAAATACACATATCAAACATCTATATTAAAATTTTCAATATCATAAGGCACTCACAAGGCTGGTTTATGAGAGGTAAACATTGGTTTTTGGTTGTTGGTCTCTGCTAGAAAAGTAAGAAGATGTCTGAAGATTTTCAAAATATGATCAAGCAGCACTGTAAAGGTGAGAATCTTTGTTATTATGTCATGATTTGATCATAGTTTTTTCTATCATCTGTGTATCAAACACCTTTGAGTCACCTGTCACTGTCAAAATAACACTGTCATTCAACAGGATTGCCATATATAAACATATGCATTTTCAAAGAACTTATGTACCTTGATGTTTCCAATGACATATTAGATTTCATTTAACCAAAATGACTACACTTAACTGTATGAAAAGGATTTTTTAGCTAGAATAAGAACATTGTATCAAGGTCTAGCAGATGATGAACACAAGCACAAGTCCTACATAATTGGAAAGTGTAATATATAAGCTTAAATTCGAAATTTGAGGCAAAGGAATATGTAGCCTAATGGTTGCAATAGTGGATTGTTGTTGTCTTTTTTATCAGACATGCAGGTTCAAATCCATGTAACTTTTCTTTCTTTTTTCAAAGTTTGTTTATGAAGTCTACAATGTTTAACTCTTTCACATCAAATCCAAATATTGTAATTTTTTTCTGAAGTTTGGGAATCTATGTTACAACACTGTTGAAACAAGCTTTAATTAACATCATGTAAATCTTTTCTTAAGACACTGACCATTCTCCTTTTCATGTTGCCTTTGTTCCCAATATTTTCAAATTCATATTTTATATATTTTGATCTACTTTAGGTTTATACACTCTTGAATACTGCAGTTCTTGACAGTGAATCAGAAACTGAGATTGTTGACTGTGTGAATGAAGAGTAATAGTGGATGCTTTATATCTTTAACGTGGATAAGTTGTGAATAATTACTCTGTGAAGTCTTTTGAATTCTGACTTTAACACTTGCATGGTGTTGATATGAACCTGCGCTGACAATGAAATTTCACCCAAAATGGGCCCCTTCGAGGTCAAGACCTGTTATTTTTAATGCAACACGATTGGTTATTGTAATAACATATGATTGAGATGTTAACTGTATATTTGCTAAAACTGGTTGTAAATGCTGACTTGTAACACTTACTAGTTTAAATGAAGCTGTTCCCAAAATGTAGCTTTACCCAAAACAGGCCCCTGTTATTCTTAGTACAACATGGTTGGTTGTCATGGTTACATGTTGTAAAATTGACCCATGGATTACATTTGCAAAGAATGCTGTGAATAATGACTCAGCTTGGGGGACACAATTGGCAAGTAATTGAATTAACAACCCTAATTGGGCCCCTTGAGGTTAAAACATTATGATTGACATTTACATCTTTTTCAGCATGACCATCTGTTGTAATTTGCATGTAAATAAAATAACAGTTGTAAATAAGTCATTATGGCACACTGATATTTCAGACTTCTTGTTATTTTTCATGGGAACTGATAAAACCCCTTTTGGGCCCCCTGCAGTGAAATTACACCTCAGCTCATATAAAATATAGCATTTTTATGCAAAGATAACTTGTCTCTTAACAAATAACATGTTTTCAGCCAATTCTGTTAGTGGGCCAAAAACCACCTTTATCATACCTTGTCCTTTGGTTTGGCCATTTATAGTCGATCTCTCAACTCATGTGTGGCTATTTTGCACAGGCACTGCGAAGAAGACGTTTTCTGCACTTTTAATGTACAGTGCAAACTGTCAAAACCGGTATCTGTCCAATCCGGTAAGGTGTCAACAACAGCATAAAAATTTTCAGTCCCGCCTGTGGCATGAACAATTATGATCAGCTCCACACCCCGGCACGTTGTCTAAACTGGATTATTTCTTCAGCTGTCGGTTTAGACAGCTTCCACTGTATCTTTTTCATGTTGAAAGACAAACGTTTACATACACATTTAGGTTTGCGTTTGCGCGTAATACTCAACACGGCATGATTAACGGATTCTAACACAGGAATTGTCTACATATTACGACTGCTGCCAAAACGTGTCGAAATGAACTGCCGAAAACACCAATGGATGTCTTTTTGGGAAGAGTGTAGATCTCGGATTTATTATGTGAACATGTTTTGTAAGGTGCTTGGTAAATCACAAACAGCGTCTCTCGTCAACATAGTGAGTGAGTGAGTTTAGTTTTACGCCGCACTCAGCAATATTCCAGCCATATGGCGGCAATATTCCAGCCATATGATGACATGTGTCAACCAAATCAGCGAGCCTGACCACCCGATCCCGTTAGTCGCCTCTTACGACAAGCATAGTCAGCTTTTATGGCAAGTTCATCAACATAGCATACTGTTCAGACAAATCATTCACATTCACACAAACCTGTGTGTCTTGCACATTTTACACATTACAGAAGTACAGAGTCAGTATATATAATTTCTGTGTGTATCTCCTACATCTTACACCGAACAGAAGTACATACTGAATCATGTTTCAAAGTTTTTGTCTGTGACTTGTATATCTGACAACTTACAGAAGTACATAGTCAATGTATATGATACAATCTGTGTATATCTTGCAATCTGACACCTTGGAGAAGGACACAGTCAATGTATGTGTCCCAGGTCTGTGCAGATTCCGCACATCTCACAGAAGTACACACTCAGTGTATGGGACCTCTGTGTGTATGTTGTATATTTCACACCTTACAGAAGTACACAGTCAATGTATGTGTCCCAGGTCCGTGTGTATCTTGTACATTTCACACCTTACTGAAGTACACAGTCAATGTATTTGTGAACGTCACTGTGTCCTGTACATTTCTTATACACCCGTGGATGAGAAACCCATGTGAGATAACTGGTATCACACACATCTGTGAGGTCGATTTCTAATCCTATGATTGGCTACTCCATGGTGATGACCGAAGGTCCAGGTATGACGGATAATAAATCATTCATAAGTTTCTCGTGCTTCAGCCGAATTCAGGCCTGTTACTCGTGTCCAATACTTAAAACAATTGTACATCTGTCGCCTACCTTAATTGTGTGTTTGCGTTGTAAAAATGTCCCAGTATTTATGAAATACACCGAACTTACTTTAGATAGTAACATGCATGATAATCTATTTTGTTTTCCTTTGTCGTCTGCTACCGTAGTTACTGCAGATTATGCATAGTCACGTCTTCAAAATGGCTTCAACAATGAGTAACATCTGTGTAAACGATTACGCAAAGATCGATGGTAAAGACAAAGAACGTGTTGTCTCCATTGTGACTCCCCTTGGAACATACACAATGTACAGCATTAGAACTTATACAGGAGAGATGTGACAGGTTTCAAGGTATCGTCTTGCGAAAATACCTGACACGGTGACGTCAGTGCCAGTATGTTTGGAGATCGAGTTACCTACTGACTTAATTGACGAGCTGATGAAGGATGATTTGATCACGGATGAACCTGGTGGTTAAAACGATACGGATCGATCCCCAAACCCTGAACAACTACATGTTAATTCGCAAATTGACAAATTCGTTCATGACAATCAGAACAGAAATACACAACATAAGACAATGTACAACATGAGGCGGGTTGCAAACGTTCATGTTTGCAAATGGCGACACGCGTTCTGTCGAGTCCGTTCAACCAACAGAACTTTGTCAGATTTTGTGTTCATTTCTTATTTCCCTCAGAAAGCAAGATGGTAGCAATTATGATGCGGGATGTTGTCTAGCTTTGAAATGTACCTTAAGGCAAAACACCACTACTGATCACTCATCAATGATCGTGAATTCGAAAAGTTAAACCCTGATATCAGAACTAAACAGAAAGTCCTAAACAGTGAGGGAATTGGTAACCCTGCCCTGCCCTGCTGAATCCCTCACTGGCGATGACATCAACAAGCTGTATGAAACAAAACAACTTGGTCCTCACTATCCCCGAATCCATCTTGAACACCATGTGGTGGAACAATACCACTCACTTTGGAATCCGTAGTGGCAAACCACACACTGACATGAAATGGGGTGATGCTGCACTTAAACCTGACTCCGAAGGCAGAGAATATCTCAAATTCACAGAGAAGCAGTCGAAAACACGCCATGGGGGTAATCCTTTAGTTATCCGTAAATGGGCGACTAATGATGAGCGCTGTCCAGTATCCATGTACAAGCTGTACTCGAGCTTCCGTCCTGCAGGGTACTCCGGTCCTGATACTCCGTTCTACATTGTCACTAACACCAAGGGACCATTTTGCAAATTCCCCTGGTTTAAACTAAGCTCAATAATGAAAAGAATGTCCACAAATGCTGGTTTCGAAAAACGACACTTCACAAACCATTCAGCTCGAAAATTCCTTGTCCCAAATCTCTCCGATGAAGATAGTCAATATGTGTGAAAATATGTGCAACTCACATCATGAATATATGAGGTCACCGCTTTCCCACGTTAGATACGGTTTGAAACAACTCGTTGTAACATAAATGATATCTGACAGACACTTGTTTAGTAGTCCCTATTTCACACCTTATAGGAGTAAACAGTCAATGTATGTATCAAAGTGTGTGTGCATCTTGTACATCTTACAAATTACAGAAGTAGATAGTCAGTGTTACTACACCAAAACCTGTGTGTATCTTGCACATCTTACATCGTACAGAACATCCTCAATGCATGTGTAAACGTTTATGTGTATCTTGACTGAGACCCGTGAAGGTCCGGGAGTAGAATAGGCCTTCAGCAACCCATGCTTGCCATGAAAGGCGACTCAGCTTGTCGTAAGAGGCGACTAAGGGGATCGGGTAGTCAGACTAGCTGACTTGGTTGACACATGTCATCGGTTCCCCATTGCGCAGATCGATCCTCATGTTGTTGATCACTGGATTGTCTGGTCCAGACTCGATTATTTACAGACCGCCGCCATATAGCTGTAATATTGCTAAGTGCGACGTAAAACTAAACTCACTCACTCTTGACTGACATCATGCAGGAGTACACAGTGAATGCATGTGTCCCAAGTCTTTGTGTACATCTCACACTTTATTGAAGCACACAGTCAATGTATGTGACACTAATGTGTTTGTCTCGTATATCTCACAATGATATTGTTATTCATTAGCGTCAGACAGGACTGTACTATGAGGATATCACCCGATGTTTCTGTCGATGTGGCCTGAATTTTAACAATATATCAGCTTTTCACAACCTGTCAGCTTGATATTGACGAAATGTCTAAAGTGATTAATGTGTATGGTGCTGGGATTCGAACTTATGATTATAGTCGTCTGGAGTGACTAAGAGACATAACTCTGCACAGCACGTAATCCATACGTTTTATGGCAAGATAAACATTTCGAGGTAACGTACACGGGAAATGCCAACCATACAGTATGCGATATTGTTGTTACAGCAGTTCGCATCAAGGTGGGGTTGCAAAAGGCAATGTTCAAAAACATCACACGACTTGCAACAACACACTGAGAGTCTTTCAAGTTCAATGGCATGGAACATTAGTAGCGTGTGTGAAGTCACCTTGCCTCGATGCATGCCCAAACTCTCCGACGCACAGAAAACGTCAGTCGTTTTCTGCTTTCCCGCTTTTCTTCGGGTCGGGCTAGGATGAGTAGGCTGGTGAGTGGGGTTGTTATCGAACACGCCCATCCGTGGCATCCCAGAGGTGTTCCATGGGAGACATGTCTGGTGAACGTGCACGGCCGGTCAAACGTTTACGATGTTGGCTGCCAGGAAGTTTGGGGCGATTCTGGCAACATGGGGTCTGGCGTTGTCATGCTGATAAAGGACACCACGTCACGTGGCTGTTGGATGTCACTGATCAGTGTGGTGACTGATGGCGCGGTCTAAACAGCAGCACACGTAATACATTACAAGTAGGCAAGTGCATTCTTTATAACTGCAATATACAGGCCATCGTCTGTTTATTTTAATTATAAGTCAGGGTAGGAAACAGTTTCAAAGTTTCATTTCAGTCGGGCTAGCTGTGCCTGAAGGTTACTAGCCCACAAAATAATTCACTAGCCCGAAATTTGAATGTAGAAACTAAGCAAAACGATTACAAGAAGGTAAAATGTCATCGCTTAATTTGCATGACATTTGCATGATTTAAAAATATTGCATTGTAGCTTAACAAGTCGGAGAGAGTGGCATACTGTTTTAAATGTTCGGTTTTTCTTTTCTATTTCTCTCTTTGTGTGTGTTTGCATTTTGGGGGGTTGAGTTCAGTGGCTTATGCATGAAATAGCAATAAACATGACAATACAACAAGGTGCTTTGCATCTTCCTTCTGTTATTTTTATGTGAAAGCAAAACGATGTGTGCAAAGCACTCTTTGAAAGGAATGAGCTGACTCATCACTACAAAGAAACAAAATGTGTGTGTATCTTGTACATCTTACAAATTACAAAAGTAGATAGTCAATGTTACTGTACCAAGCTTGTGTGTATCTTGTACATCTTACACCGTACTACCGATAGCGTGGTTTGAATGCATCGTAAAACACTTTTACGTTCGCGTTCGCCATACAGAGGGATATTCCTCTGACAACTTGATAAACCATCCTAACGGGCGAGCGGCAGTGTTGTAGCTTAGAGGTTAAAGCGTTCGCCCGACACGCCGGGGGGCCGGGTTCGATTCCCCACGTGGGTACAATGCAGTTCCCCTCCGTGATATTATTAGAATATTGCTTACAAAGTGGAAAATCGAGATTTACTAGTGAGTTTGTAAGTGTATAAACATTGTGCTTTTTTCAGATGCAAGCAACTGCTACACTGATGGTTTCGCCCCTAATGCAGTTTGAAGCTAAGGAGATTCTGCAGCCCATCTTGACAGAGTAGTGGTACTGGGAGATTTACAGCCCGGTGTTAGTATAGAAGTGTTGATGGGATTTTGATTAACAGCTTTTGGCTGTTATGATTTAGAATGGAGACAAACTATGTCCTGCCATTGCTACAAAAACACTTTTTAGTCAAACAGAACGGTTTCGGAACTGCAGACTCCACTTTGTGGTGGACGATTGTTACATATTACTTTCAACTGCCAACATAATTACCGGCATCATCTGGCATAATCTTCCCCTGAATATACCATAAAATGTAACAGTCATGAATACAATCCCGGCTCCAGAAGAGCATCACGTGACCTATCACGCGAGTATACTCAAATCACCTCATCACATTTCTGCGTACTGTCATCTTACAGCAGATTTAGAGGTGAGTTTATCTCGCACGTAGATTTCATTGTTATTAATGATATAGTGAAGGCTTTCTGTGACATATGCTTCAGGAACAAAGATAATCAAAAGCAGCGCGTACATGTTCAAACAACGGAACGCGTTTGTGATACCTGAAAACACAACAGAGTTGCATTTGAACAGAATCACTAGACTCTATTTCATCACTTTTCGTTAACAGTTTCGAGCACCTAAAATAGATATTCAGGCCATGTAGGTATAACACCATTTATTGTATACTCATGTAAATGGAGGGTAGTAAGACAGGTATACAATACGGATGACGTCGACAAAGTCGGTATTGCACCCCAGAATCGGTATTGTGGCCTTGCCGCTACGCTATGGTATTTGTTCTTATTTGAAGTAACACATTAATGCATGCAATGCATGGGATGCATGAGAAGAGGGCATAAAATAAATATAGAACGCCACACTACTGCATTTGGATGTGTTGTATTGAACGTGATGTGATGGAAGCAGAGCTCTCTCTCTCTCTCTCTCTCTCATCCCCCCTCCTTCACTCTCTCCCTCATGCCGCAGCCTCGCCTGTGTAGAGCGGCACATGCGAGAGGCCACCATCTTGACTATCAGTATTACAACCTGGAACGCTGCAATGGACGAAAAGTACTGTTGCTTCAAATCAAAATTCAAATGCTGTCATGTAAGGCTGTGGTGGCAAATCACTTGTTCATGTTAATCTCACAGAATCTGCAAGGGATGATGGTGATGCTAATGTAAAATTTGGACGCATTTTTAGGCAACAACACTTTCCGTTTTCGCTCTTGAATACATAATAACCCTCACTGAATTTCAAATCTACGAGGATAATCGACAACCAGACATTTCTCAGCCCATACAGATATACCGGGAAAGGGGGGTGACAGGCCAATTTATATTGTAATAGCATGCAGCACGCACAGACAGATTATGTCATCCCATAAAGACAGCTGTTATGTTCATAAATATCACTACTGTAAGTGAAGCCTTGTGATGAAACAGACATATTACACTGGCATGTGACACAATATAACGTTCACAATATAACTTTAACACGCTCATCCTAAAAGAGTTGTCAATGAGCATTACTTAGCATTAATGTTTGTTAAGAACATAACAGGAAGGCAAAAGGCCTAATTTCCACTTGGATACCTTTTAAATGTCGTTTTCGGTCCAATTTTATTGAAAGTATTGCGTATTTTGGTTGTTGCTGTTAAACGTTGTTGCCGTCTCAAGACATTTAACCAATCAGACGCTTGCTCTTTTCTATTGTAGTAGAAGAATGGCAGTCAATGACGTGTGAGTGAGTATGACTTTACGCATCTTTCAGCAATATTTCAGCAATGTCACGGCGGGGGACACCAGTAATGGGCTTTACATATTGCACACAATTGGGTAATTAACCCCCTGGGCCCAGTTTCACAAAACTCTCGTAAGCCAAAGATCTCGTACGTTTTCTCGTAGCCATTATGCCTCCTACACTGTAATATGAAATACGGATGCTAGGATGTCTTCGAAGATACACTTACACGAACGCCGAAGTGCGCTTTCCGCCATATTGGTAGTGTTTACAAAATCACGTTTCGAGAAGGCCGGTATTGAGACGCCTATTACATCATGCATACTTCATAGTCAGCGGCGAGAAATGCTTCTCTGAATTCCCCCCACATCTTAGAATCAAATTACAAATGGTCTTTGTCACCAATACCAACTGTGATTACACGATGCCATTTAGAAAGTGGTCAAATGCAACATATGTCATATTTGGGATTTCACTTTCTTAGTAAAGTACAAATTCTAGTACTTTTTTCCGGTTGAGTCCCATCCGGGATTCGAACCCGCACCCTCAGAGTCAGGCACCTAATCGCCAGCACACAAAGTCAGCCGCCTAGCCCGCTCAGCCACCGCGACTTCCACAAAAATGAAAGTCGGACAACTGGTAGTCTAGACTGCGTACTTTGTGTACCCCTCTGATGAGTGTAAATTGGCACGGCTCCCACGGCCGAAAGCTATGATTACACGATGCCATTTAGAAAGTGGCTCAATACGCGTAGTATATTCAGGGGAAGAGTATCGTAGCAAGGAAAAGCAAATTGAAAATAGATATGAAAGCATTCGGTAATTCATAAGAAACTGTCAAACTTTTAGTGCAGCGTGACGCCATGACTGACACAAAATCACGCAGAACGACAACGGTACTTACCGACATTTCTGGCTTCTTCCGTCAATTACAGTCTAAACGATAAGAACATATAACAATACACAGATAGTCAGAATAATTCTGATTACTTACATCTCACATTTATGTACAAAAGATCCCTGAATCAAGCGAAAAGTCCTCGCAAAATCCTGTGTACCCTTCTCAGCGAAGCCGCCATTTTGAAAGAAATCGGTCATCGGTAGTGATGTCACACGTCAACATTATTGCACATATTAGGCAATTTCTTTGAGGTGAAGGTCGGTTGAACAAGAGCAAACACTATGCGCATACCATTCCGATTGCACTTTTTAGTATTGTGATGTATATTTTGCGCATCGTTCAGATATTTTTTCATGAAATTGATTTCAGTATCTACATATATCCATGTTCAACACCATATCATGTGTGGATATAAGGCATGCGTTTTTATTCTTTGAAAGCTTTTGATTGTTTGAATAATATTTACATGGGAAATTGACTCAGTAAGTGTACTATACCACATTTTAAGCCTCTACACAAGTGTTGGAAGATCACACGTAGCCATTACTGCAACATGTGCTTTAGTTTCCGTGATGTGCAATATTCAATACGTTGGGACAAATATTGCAGTTTCATATGAACAGGATGATAAACAGCGATTTAATTCCAGGTTATAAGTAAAACGGATAATATTAATGAAAATGATTTGTACATTTTATGAAATGTAGGGGCACACATACTACTATTTAAAGGAATTGTCTTGTTCATTGTATTGGTTTGTGTCCTTTTTATAGACAAAACAATTATGAATATTAATTGACCATGCAGGTGCGAGTTTGTCAAAAACGTTTCATGATTCATTATCATTTTTTTCGATAATACAGTGAATTCAGATTCGATTAAAATATGTCTGATGGCAGAATATCTAACTCAAACAATATTTATACGAAAATTGTTAAAAATATATAAACCAGGTCATGTCTTAATTTGGACAAGCCTTACGACCATATTCTAATACTTCTTTACTGAAAAAGCGATCTCTTTGTACCTTTCATTGCATACTTATGAAGGGAACTGATTTCATAATCATGAGAAGAAAAGTCTATTTCCCAAATGAATACTCAATGAATATTCAGGTGTGGTGAAATTTTCATTTACGAAATAAATATTTCACAACACCTGAATATTTATTGAATATTCATTTAGGAAATAGACTTTTTTCCTGATGGAAATTATTTCACTTCGTAAGTATGCAATGAAAGGTACAAAGATATCGCTTTTTCAGTAGAGACATATTAGAATATGGATGTAAGGCTTGACCAAATGACTGGATGCTGGAAAATTTCCGAAAATGCTGCGCAGTGTAAAATCGGATTTGTGTTTTTGTTTACATTTCAAACAAGTGCTGTCTTTCGAGCACAGCGTTCGTTTTCATACCTAGTATCTTTCGTTTCGTTTTATCTAGACAGTTGGTATTGGTGACAAAGACCATTTGTAATTTGATTCTAAGATGTGGGGGGAATTCAATGAAGCAATTCTCGCCGCTGACTATGAAATATAAGCGACGTAATAAGCATCTCAATACCGGCCTTCTCGAAACGTGATTTTGTAAACACCATCCAATATGGCGGAAAGTGCACTAAGGCGTTCGTGTAAGTGCATTTTCGAAAACATCCCAATAGGAAAACTGGATATCAGTGATCAATAATATGCTATTTTTGAGATTCAATACTCACAGTATTTATCCGATTTTCACACTTCAATACATACAGCAAATAACGCTCTGAATCGCGATTTTCGATAAGGTCAAAAATGGCGACATTTACGATGAAGTCTATTTTGAAAAACAATTTTAAGTACTTTAGCTTGGTCTAGTGGATGTTATCAGGAAACGGGGAATGTTCCGCAGAATTCAAAACTGTGAAGTATATATATGTGCGTGGTATATTTAGAATTTTATTGGACTTCAAAGTGAGAGGTGAAGAGGGACATATACGTCCCTGTGGCATCCAGGGGGTTAAAACCAGGGTCTTCGGTGTGACGAGTGAACGCTAACCACTTCTCTGCCACATCGCCCGGACGATGATTGACATATGATAAGACGTGGATACATTTACCTAAAACATTGTATAATCTGCAAAAGCTTTAAAAGTTTACTGTTGTAGTGACGACGTATACATGGTACGAGTAGTCCATGTCGTCGCTGATATGACCTGCAGTAAGGAGTCACGTGTAGTTGTGGGATATGGCCCCGAGTCCAGAGAGGAAGCGAACGTGCTTGTTTAACTAAACGATTCTCAACCAATATGTATTACGGATTAACTTCGTTTCAATTCTTCAAACAGACCCCTTCATCAGGTGAACTAACAGTTAATGCTATGACGTCGATCCTATGATGTCATAACTGTGCTATGACGTCACTATGCATGTGACATCACCAACGCAGGGACGGGTACAGCATAAGTGAAGTTAAAACTTGATTTTTACTTATATAATGGTGATGGATTGAAAGACAGGGATAGTGAATTATACTAGACTTAAAAGTTTCGATAAATTTATACTATATTTCAAATTGAACATTGATACTAGATTTGAAAGTTATGATAAATTATATTATATTTAAATCTTGAACGTTAATACACAGTAATTGTTAATTACTTCTCAGAATGAATAAATGAGTGACTTCACGTTTCAAACGTCCATTACGAGTTCATTGATAGGTCCATTAGGAGTTAATTAATACGTCCCACGCGCTTTCAAACAATTCTTATTCAGAACCAGCTTGTCTATTTCCAGACACAACTTGAATGCCTTTTAATGCTTATTCACCGTACCGTTTGGAATTTGTTGCAGCGCCATGATTTCTGACTACTACACACAAGCTGTTGGCTCTACCTTGCAATCTCAGGAACACTACTTTGATGCAACCGTGCGTGAGATCATAGGTACTGTGGTGGAGACCTTTTTTACCCATGGCATCACGTCTGCATTAAGGCAAAATGTCACACACTTACGACAATATTTTGGGCTATATTATACATAATGGGACAAATGCACTCACTTTAGCTTCCTAATGATGCAATGAAAGTCTTATTTAAGGATTGACTGTATTTCTTTCGTTGCTACGCGGATTCATACAGTTTGCACTTTAGTATTTAGTTTCATACTTCAATGCAACGAAAGAAATACACAGTCAATCCTTATAATTAAATTCAGCAACAAATACTATACCCTTTCAACAATATTTTCTTTGAACATAATCAAATTTATCGAAACAGATGTCTTTGTTACCACCGATTAACATTTTCGGTGTAAGAATTCGGTAATGCCGTGACATGACTCAGGTGGCTCATTTACATAAAATGACACGCCTACCAAACCATTAGTCAATCAGCATTGCGCACCCCAAACACCTGTCAATCAACCAAGCTAACATCGGTCGGCGAATCAGAGTGGAACAACTCAACGTGACGCGTCCCGGTATCGGCGAAGTTTCAAGTTCAAACGTTTGAATTACTACCTGCGAACTGAAAGAGACAGTTTGAAAAGTGAGAATTGGAAATGAAGCCCGATGATATGAAGTTAATGGAACTGAGATTGTAGTATTTGCGCAACTAGAAAGAGGGTGTGATGTGACTGGGATTGCGATGCCATGAACTGATGTTCCAACGTGCGCATGCTCTTGTCGAGGCGTTGCAACGTTATTATCGTTCACGGATAATTTTGATTTGTTTGTTTATGTTAACCACAATGTATCACTTCAATGTTTACCCAAAGTTCATTAAGGTACCCGGGTACAAGGGCATTCCCTCGCTGTGTAAAGGTATTCCCCGACATTCCTCAGGTCCGAAAGTAGTCCGGTTCGGTGGGCGTGGCTTATTTTTTTCAGATTCATTGGGAAATGAACTCAAAAGAAATGTTGCCAGTTAACCAATCAGATTGCCAGAATTTTAATGAACACAATAAAAATTTAATTATTATCTCTTACAACTTGCATAAAATCGATAATTGAAACTTCGAGGCGAAGAGATTTCAAATTGAGAACACTTGCCATTTATGGAATATAAACTATTGCTCCGTACATCAAGAACTGTCGCACGCGGTGTTGTTGTCGTTTGCCGAACTGGTTTCAGTCAAGTTGTGCGCACGATATTCGTGAACAGCGCTCCAAGGGACATAACTCTATGTTGTGCTAGAACATCAATGTTCAGCCGATGGAGGGCGAGAGAGTCGATTTAATGTAACGTTGCATTGATTCATTCGAACTGTTTCATTGCATGCTGTAATCTAAATATATAATTTGTTTTAGTAAACAACATGGTAACTTCCCTGAGGGCTGATAGTTTTTATTATTGGAGGAAATGCATTATTTACTATTTAGAGAAGTGTGGTGTGATATAATGCCTTAAAAGAAAGACAGCCACTCCGATATCTTGATGGACCAGCGGAATAAGTTCTCATGTAATCCACACAGTTAAGATCAAAACTGATGCCTCCATTTGTAATCCTTAACACTCATGAATATGGAGACATAGTTTATGCTGTCAGCAACCTCCCTGCTCGGATGTGTAACAGAATGAATCTACCTGAAAATGGAAATATGGCTTTTTTCGGGTGCTACGTCAAATCTTGTACAATTTGGAAGACGTCAATTCTTGTACACTTTGAAGTTAGAGCGTTAGATCTTGTACAAGTTCACATATGTTAAATCTTGTATATTTTGGCAGATGGTAATTTTTGTACATTTTGACATATGTTAAACCGTGTATATTTTCACAGACGCTAAATCTTGCACATTTAGACATATGATGATGAAGTGTTGTTGTTTCTGATCTGTATAGATAATCTAGTACTCCCAGAAGGAGTTACCTTTACTGTTGGAGACTATGGATGCCGTGACGGTTTCTCAACCCAGGAGATATTTGGTTATGTCATAGGTAAGATCCACTATGGATGCCGTGACGGTTTCTCAACCCAGGAGATATTTGGTTATTTGGATCTTTGGTCAAAATTGGTTTCCACATAGATGATAGCGTTGAACCACCCTGCATAATAATCTGTATGTTTTACATATCTCACTGTCCTTCTTATGAATTAACGGGATCGGGTGGCCAGGCTCGCTCCTTTGGTTAACATCTGTCATCGGTTCCCAGTTGCGCAGATCGATTACTCGTGTTGTTGATCACTGGGTCGTCTGGTTCAGATTCGATTATTTACAAACCACCGCCATATAGCTAGAATATTGCTGAGTGCGGGGTAAAACTAAACTCACCCACTCACTCCTTATAAGAACCCTGGTGAATAATGTATTTACGCCAGAACATAACACACCTTTATCGTGTCATAAGTAATTTCATTTATATCATCTTCAATCCTAGTTTGCCATTTTGCCGATGGAAAACTATTGTTGAAACCTGGCCATAACGTTTTAAATTTACCTGTATTTGAAGACTCCTTGAAAGAACGACACGGAGAACAGGTGCCCGTTCATATAATCTACGAAGATCTGGCCAGCAACGACTTCAATGCATTGATTCGGACAGTAGGCGGTAAGCGTTTTGACTGTTTAATGAGGGCAGTTTGGTAGTATATATAAAGGCAAAAGCAACAGTTTTATCAACAATAAACATATTTACTCTAGTCATTGCGTATTGTGACTGTGACTTTATACACAAAGTGTACTGCGTTAAGACAGGGACAAACAACTGTTCACTCTTCCTTCTTGAAGGTAACGGCATGGTGTCTGCAGATCACCCAAAGGTCTACATGGCCATCTGTCCCACCAGCTTCTATGAGCAGTGTGTCCCTGACAACACCTTCCACCTGTTGGCCAGTTTCTGGTCAGTTCACTGTCTTTCCAGGTAAGCACGGTGTCAATGACGTTCTTTGGTCCATTGTGTGTCCATCAGTTCACTACCTGTCCAGGTAAGCACTCAGTAGTGTGCGGAACGTGAATGACGTCACTGTTGTCCATTTGGTAATATGAATCCATGGGCCATGTTATGGACAGATGTACACTACATTCAAACCTGTAGAGTTTTGAGTATATTGATAAAGATTTTGCAGTGTTGCTGGGGACACAACACGTTTGTATTGCAGCTCTGTGTCATACAACGACTCCTTGTTTTCTTTCCCCGATGCCTCGCGTGATGAAATCGATGTTGTGCAGGCGCAGGCCCGTAAGGAATGGCAACGCTTCCTCCTGATCAGAGCCAAGGAATTAAAACCAGGTACAGTATATCCGTGGTTACTGGAGAAATGTCGTTGAATCATCAATCTTCATGATTCTAACACCGACAATGTTTATATTAATATTCCAACAGTTTGCCTTTGTATTCGAGATATTACTCAGTACATACTATGAAAGCGCCGTGTTGTATATATACACTTCAAAAAGTAGGGAACCAGAACTCTGAAGTCTGGTGGAAAGAGAACTCATTGAGTAAGGTAACAATGACATGCTTCTTGTGTATGCAGCATCATTTCACACAATGCATGGGAAGCACGTGCACAACGTGGGGGCCTCCTACACGTGCATGGGGTGTCATTATGAATCTTGACGTTTTTCAGGCAGGTCGATAAATCGCTGTAGATCATTTGTTCCGATAATTTTCTTGCATCTGAGCATGGTCAAGGTTTTCATGGTCAAATCACACACTACTGACTGAAAATTGTAAACCTGAAATTTTCATGTCGTACTCCGGTCACCTGACAAGGGGGATAACTGGACAGCTTTGCTTTGAATGCGCCCTAAAACCTTACCTACCTACCTACCTTGCTTTGAATGAAATCCGACCCGTGAAGGTCCCGGGGTAGAATAGGCCTTCAGCAACCCATGCTTGCCATAAAAGGCGACTCAGCTTGTCGTAAGAGGCGACTAACGGGATCGGGTGGTCAGGCTCGCTGACTTGGTTGACACATGTCATCGGTTTCCAATTGCGCAGATCGATGCTCATGTTGTTGATCACTGGATTGCCTGGTCCAGACCTGATTATTTACAGACCGCCGCCATATAGCTGTAATATTGCTGAGTGCGGCGTAAAACTAAACTCACTCACTCACTTGAATGAAATCCATGTGGTGATGCATTCTCAAAACATCCATTATCATTGTCTCAACATTGATTCAATCCCATATGCCTCCTAATTTCGACAATCGTACATTGAAAGTACAGTTCCCTTACTTTTTCGAAGAGTAAAGTATTACTTTGATCGTAGGCGGATGCATGATGATGATACTACCTGCTGAAGTCTCTGGAAGACGATATGGTCAGAGCAGAGTTCATTTACAAAATCTCTGGATTGCCATGACGAAAGTATGGAGATTGCTCCGTGATTTGCGTGTAATCACTAAGGTATTTGCTGAAACGATTCCACACTCAACAAACATTTGCAGCTGTATAAAAACAGGAAAAACTGTAAATGACAGAAACGTGGTAACTCATGGTATTATTTCTCCTTGAAAATATGGGCCTGCCTTTAGAATACAGCACCAAAATCTTCAAAAACACGCCATAACGCTCTTTTACGTAATTGTAGGTGATTAGAGTTAGGATTTGTTGGGGTTAGGTTAGGTTAGGCCAACCAAACCTTAACGCCCGCACGAGACGTTTTGGTGATGTATTCTCAAGGTCCTCCAAAACATGTAAGGATGTAGGTCTTATAACATCGCAGTGTTATTACAGTTCATCCCTGTTTCATCATACACTGATGACTGCTGCAACAATTATTGTTTTATTTTCATTGTAAGGAAATTCGTTCTTTCGAAGCTATACATGATGTTGTTTTTCGTTGCTGCTTTGGTCGTGACGTTTGTAACTTGTGCATAAAGACACAGAACACAGTAGCAAAACTTACAATTTAACCAAATCTACTGAACGTTAATATTTCCAGAATTTGGTATTTGTCTACACTGCCTTTGGAGCAATTGTTTTCCATTTACTTGAATTTTTGAAAATGATGATTTTCGCTGTGTCATTTCATTCATGTATATACTGTCAAGTACGTATATCGGCGATATTACTGATCACTACATAGCAGACATTGCTGTTGTTCCTGGACTTACAGAGCGAGTACAAAGCAGCGAACTTCTCCTCGTACTACAGAAGTGAGGAGGAACTGAGAGCACCATTCTCTGACGCCGCCTCTCAGGTGGTCCAGGCAGGCCTCCGTATCAAGTCCCTGGAGATATGCCATCAGGAGCCCAACAGCATGAAATGCGGTATACGTTCGCCAGTAAAGGAGATGGGGGCTATCTCCTGTAGATCAATATAACTTAAAGTGATATTATCTATTGCACTTTCCTGACACCGAGATCCAATATTTGCGTTATAAATATTGCCGACTTACTGCCTTACAAGTTTTAGATGAGCCACGACCTGACAAATAACCCCAATTTGCATATATGGCAACGCCCTCCAGAACTTTCATTTGAAAGAGGGAAACAAGTTGTCGTTTAAATATTGAAAAGGTCAATTTCCTCGACCGAATCGTGTCGTGATGGTGTTTTGCTGAACTAAATCACTCTAGGAGACTCGTGTTAAATAATAGCGGTATTGATTTCACACCACCATCAGCATGTATTCCATTCCAAACTACCTGGAGCAACCAAGTGTATTCGTCCAGATTACTTTCCCCACCTGCTTCTCACAAACGCGTTCACTGGTTCATCTGATACTTGTCAAGGAGTTATGATTGGTTTTCAGTGCTTTTGTCCAATATGTCACATGCGTTTAGCATGTACATCTTTTGGATAGTATGGTTTTCTAACACTATGAAGAGAGTCAGAGCCATTAACTAAATAAGACAATCAGTATAGTTTGTAACTTTAAATCTCTGCTAAAACCCCATCTGTTCACTACTGTTCTGTAAAAGCTATATTCCTTCCCCAATATTTTCAGAGCGCCACTGAGCATTTCTGCGGTGGACATTAGTCTCGTTATAAACACATAATTAGCATTATCATATCATTATCAAGAGTCATTACTTCTTGTTCATGAAGTTATACTGGCATACTATGGTGGATACACCTATACTTATCATAATTACTTAGTGGAAGAAGTTAAACGAGAAACTGTATTGTGACAATGACGATAAAAATGCAAAGCCCTTTAATATGTTTGTCTGCCTTTCAATTGTAGCATCCTTACTACTGTTTCCAGGTGTGATGGCGGATAGAGAGACGTCAGCTGGAAGGTTTGTTTGGACTATCCGATCCTGGACAGAACGTATCTTCTTGCAGGCTTTGTCCAACAGATCCCGTGCGTCCAGACTGGACGTGGTCAACTCCTTCTATGACAGACTGCTGGAGCACATACTACAACAGGACTTGTCAGACTGTGGCTGGAATAACATCATAGCCTACCTCGTCATCGTCAAGCTTAGAGCAGAGGAAGCTACCGTGCCTGAATACCAGGAAGTTAATAAGCAACATTGCGCGTAGAGAATGCTATACTCTAACGTTAGAGGCGAAGAGCAGATGGAGAAATTGTCAGTGTAGTGCCATAGACTCATTTGCGACTTTTATTTTGTCGTGGCTCCATGTTTAATGTGAAAAAGCTGGCTCAAACAGAGCCCCCAGGGGTACACCACAGTCAAAAAGGACAACAGTTGAAAATCTTTAATGAAGACTGTTTGTGATTTGTACCAGACATGCTGCTTTTAAGCAGCAGTTGTGTGACTCCAACTTATAAGGAGCACTATGAAAGGTATTGGGCAGACGTTGGCAGTGTCGACAACAACCACCCGTGAAGTCAAGATTCAACTCTCGTATTAGATCAACATAACTGTGGTGTTGACTGTTTGAGTTAATCTTTGAATGTGATCCCCAGCCTAAACTGAAGTTAAATGGTTGTATATTAGAATCCAGGGGGTTCTCTCTGCAAGCAGATATCATCATACCACTACATTATTCCCTTGATACAGCAACTCTCAAAGCAAATGTGACATGTATTTATCTATGGATTTATTCATGTATGTTTAATCAAACTATTACAATTTCCCATGATACAGCAGCCCTTAAATAACAAACCTAATACTTATGTATATGTTCTATTATGTTTATGAATATATTTGTGCACGTACGTTGAATAATGTATATAAAATTTAACCATATGTAAATACTGTGCACAACTGGCGAGTACCGTGTGTCAGCTGTACAATGAAATAACTGAATGCAGAGTCTTTTGTTGTTGATGAGGCATGGCATCGCGTTCAAGATTTGTTTGCGCGTACATACCTGTGCGGTGTTAGGAATCCTGCCTTTTTCTTCTTATTGCGAGCCAAACACTGTATGCTGATTCCGAACTGACCAGATTTTGGTTTAACATTGTTTTATGTGTGCCTCTTTAAAGCCGTTGTCACATCTTGCTAACACGTACGTTTGTGCGGCGACCGTAGTGGGTGATCGTAGCAGACCTGTAGTTTGACCTTAGTTAAACGTAGCTGTTTAAGCGTGGTGCACCTAGTTATTGCAGAACTTCCCTTGATTTGGCCGTGGTCAGATCCAGAGGTTATCAACATTTTCAAAATATCTCTACGTGAGCTTGAATGCCAAGACCCTAGTTTGAACGTGGTTGATCCTCGTTCTCCCCAGTGGACCGTATTTGACACTACCGCACCGACCGTAGTACACCGTGGTAACATGGCACCATGATCAAACTACGGTACACGACGTTAACCACTCCACCCCCTAACACAACAACGCTCATGACCGTAAGGCATGACCGCACCTAAAACGTCTTTCTACACGCCGCCACGGGATCGAACCTGCCACCCTCTCCCAGGTAGGAGTTATGTCCTCTTGACTACGGATGTCTACTGCATAATGATCGTCCATATCGTGCTGTTTGCTCACTTGTTCACGCAGTTTTTAAATATATGATAGCAGTCTGTTTATAAACGACTCTAAATCACACAATCCAGTGGTTGACATAATGAACATTGGGATACAATGACATTTGTCAACCACGCCAGCGAACCTGACCACCAGAACCCGTTAGATCAGTTCTAAGTCGAATCTTCATGGGTAAACGTGAAGCCTCACTTAAACTAAGTCTAGCAGGCTCTCATTGATATTGCGGGAATAATACGGCAACGGGATTGCTTCATGCTACTTGTCCACTTTCTATGGGGAATGTTTGCCAGATCAAAACTATTAGGACACTGTTGATAACACGTAAATTTATCTGACGCATTTCAGCGTATCCTGGTTGCGTAGATCGATGCCCATATATATATATATGTGTGTGTGTGTGTGTGTGTGTGTGTGTGTGTGTGTGTGTGTGTGTGTAGTACCCATTTACGATAATATCAAATAAAATTAACAGTAAAGATTATTTAGAAAACGGATGAATAAATCTAACATCATATAATATAAGCAAATACAGAACCGACGTGCGTGTTCACGTCGCCTTTACCCTGGTTGAATGAGCGAGTACTTTACGCCGCTTTTAGCAATATACCATATGCATCAGTATCACGGTGTTGAACACCGAAAATGAGCTTCATAACTTATACCCAAGTAGGAAATCGAACCCGGGCCTTCAGCATGGAGCGAGAACGCTTCAACCTCTATTCTACCCCACCCCCCGTACCGTGGTCGACGCAGGATTGTATACATTATCCCGCTGAATGTGGCAGTACAAGCGATACTCGACACAAATATCAGGTTGATAAAAATGATATTGATAAAAATAGCATTCATTTTACCCTTGTAGAATTTTCAAAAGTATCTGCATGAAAGAAAGGATGCAGTAATGATCCCACCCATGACTATCACTGTCACACTCTGTATATATTGGGGGAATTCTCTGCAATGTAAATAGCTACATCCATTTGAAAATATGAAAGCTCTTATGGGGATATGGGGATTGTATAAGTATTGTTGGTATTTTGACAAATGAATTGTATTATATAGCGGTAAGTGGGCTACTGAGAAGTTGTATGTTTACCACTTGCACACAAGTCTACTACTCGTCGACAATCTCCCCAAATCTTACCCCAACATTAAACCTGAAATCTTTGGTGGGGTAGATATAAATGCTCATAAGAAAATACATTTAACCCTATATGATTGTTAGGGTAGATTTATGGCTAAGTGATTTTTTATGCAAACTGATAAAGATTTTGTACGTTTGTCATAGTGTTTGAAGTTGAATGTATTCCCGTATGTGAACTTAGAAAAAGTTAATAGGCTTGTCATGGTGTTGCAGGTTTAAGTTACTTCCTTATGTAAAACTAGAAAGAATAAATTTACGTTCAGTCAAAGAGCAGGATAGTCTCTTGTTCCATGGGAATCTGTAATCTGTTGAGGCGGTCGTACAATCGCCATTATCGTCCCGTGTGTGTCCTCGCGCTCTTCCGTCACCAACACTGTAGCGCAATGTACACGTCATGCTTCTCAGCATGGATGTGGTGTTACGTCTGCATCTCAATATAAACATTGTGACACAATGTACACGTGATGCTTGTCAGGACATATCTGTTGTTACCGTCTACATTCTCAATATAAACACTGTGACATAACGTACACGTCATGCAAGTCAGCATATATCTGTGTTCCCATCTACATGTCAGCACATACACTGTGACACAATGTACAAGCCCTGCAAGTCAGGATATATCTGGTGTTACGTCTACACGTCAATGTAAACATTGTGCCACGATGTACACGTCATGCAAGTCAGCACATATATGTTGCTACCGTGTATATCTCAATATAAACACTGTAACACAATGTCCACGTCTTGGAAGTCAGTATATACCTGTTGTTACCGTCTACATTCTCAATATAAACACTGTGGCATAACATACACGTCTTGCAAGTGACTATATATCTGGTTGTAGCGGCCACAAAATTTCTGAGTCCCGTGCTGGGATTCGAACGACGGACCCTCTGATCCTAAGTCGGACGCCTTGTCCACATGACCAAAGAGGTTAACCCCGTCAGCAAGCTGACAAGGTAAGGATGTCATCTGTGGGATGACTACACGCCCTGCTACATGGTGTTACCGCCTACATCTCAATATAAACACTATGACACGATGTACACGTCATGCAAGTCAGCATATATCTGGTGTTCCCATCTGTATGTCAACACATACACTGTGACACGATGTACAAACCCTGCAAGTCAACATATATCTGGTGTTCTCGTCTATATGACAACATATACACTAACACAATGTACATGCCCTGCAAGTCAACATATATCTGGTGTTCTCGTCTACATGACAACATATACACTGTGACACAAAGTACACGTCAAACTTGTCAGTCTTTTATTGGTGTTACCAGTTGTATGTCACTACAGGGTTTTGACACAATGTTCGCGTCCCGCATGCCAGACATGATTGGTGCAGCCATGTACATGCCACAATACACTGTTATACTGTTATGCTGTGAAGGTTGTAATAATGTGTTTTCATGTATTATCACCTGCGACATTTAGTGTTTACATCGACAAAAAATATACTGTTTGGCTAACAACACATTGTATTGCTTAATCGCCCAGTGGTATTCTGAAATCAAAATCGATATACATGTACAATGTATATTACGTGTGGTGAAAAACTACTGGTGAAAACCTGAGCAATTCAGGAGGAGTTGATAAGTAAACGAGTGAAGAAAAAGAGATGCATCTTATATGATATTGGTGGCCTGTTATCTTGGGTGTCCCAGTCGTTTTTGAATTGTAGAATGCCCCACAGTAACATGGGAAATATCATGAAACAGTCCTGTTGCCATCGCACTCTCGCAAAGTCGCTGTAACCTAACTATACCTAACTAAAATATATAGGTCAGCTGTAGGTCCTGATTCGAACTGATTTTCAGCAACTAAAGCCTGTCGTTAGTAAGAGGCGACTAACGCAATTGGGTGACCATGAAGACTTGAATGATGCACAATTGAATCACATTGGGAGTCACGGTCAAGCACTGGAGTGTGGGGAGTTAAACGACCCGTTTTACGACTACTAGAACAGATACTACTACTATTACTGTTGCTACTACTACCATTACTACTCCTGCTGCCGCTATTCCTGCTCCTGCGAAGGCAACCTGTATTCCTTTTGCTGCTGCCGGTACTATTCATGCTATATCTACTACTACTGCTGCTACTACTACTGCTGCTGCTGCTGCTAAACATCCCCACCCACCCCACCCCCGCCTAGCACATCAAATACCGTATTATTTCGCTCAGGTTACTTATGAACGTGCCAGCCAGACCAGTGATGGGTGCCAATGTAGAGACCATAAATTATCCGCGTGTCAGTCAAAAGGATTCGGACAGCAAGCTGACAAGATGATATCATTGTTAATCCGTTCAGACGCAACCAGCGTTATGCCAACAACCCATAAATGATTTTGTCGGTTCTGAAATGTAGATTCAGATAAAGTACAAAGACACGAAGTCGAAATAGATGTCTTTAATAACCTGAATTAGGGTAAACGTTTAACTTGCAATAACGAGCTCGACTATTTCCAGTAAATGTAAACAGGTATAAAGGGTTTTGATCACTTCATACTTTGTACATGAGCAGTACTAACGATACTGTCATTGTTCACTGGCCCTACCTATATTTGGCCTTCCATCTGATGTGTGTTTACATGCACGATATTGTTATCCAACTGTCCCATCAATGCATTTTAACGAATTTACTCTGTAACTGAAGCGGGTGAGGCTGTTTGGCTGAATTATGTCAGAATATCTGTAATATTGGGGAAAACGGATATCGTAGTATCAAACGAAAGAAAGAATGGAATGAATTCTTCACTTTTTTACGTGAGATCCTCAGAACATCTGCTTTAAGTAATTCCATAGTTAAATCACAAAATACTCAACATAGAGAGAGAGAGACGCTGAAGACCGAGGTACGATTCCACACATGGGTACAATGAGTGAAGCCCATTTCCAGTGTCCCACTTCGTGATATTGCTGGAATACTGTTTAAAGCGGCCTACAAATATACCCAGTCACTCGACCAGGGTAAAAGGCGTGGTCAAGATGCATTTCGGTTCTGTACTTGTCTATTTCACACGATCTTATTTTTTTCATCAGTTTTGTAAAAAATGAATTTATATGATCTGCAATTTTTAAAGTTGCTTTTTTGTTAATATTAATTGACATCATTTAAATGACTTGTAGTCCTGTGTGGTTTGATCAGCTTGGTCAGTTTGATTGACCCTCATTTAGCAAATTTACAGCAGTATGGCAGTGGTGTGTAAATAATCAAGTCTGGGACTGAAAATCCAGTGATTGACATCATGGACGTCGAACAACGCAACCAGGCTATGCTGAACTGCATGAGCCATTTGAGTGAGTTTGACAATTCCATTCCGCTTGTTGCCTTAAGGCGCATGCTGAAGCCCAATTCCAACACGAATCTTCACCGGTTTGAATATGTTAAAAATATTACAGGTGACGATAACCTTCGCTCTTGATACAAGGTCTCCATTTCGAATGATTTAAACACTGATTACAAATCTATACAACTGACAATTAGATCGAGGTGGGATAGCACCTGTAGCCTATTTTTATTGCGACAAATTCTAATATTCGCCTTAGTAAAACCGGATAGATACATCGCAATAAAAATTTGAAAAAATGCGAAACAATTTTGTTATAACTGAAATGTCCACATAAAGTCAGAATGTAACAGCTAACACATTTGTCAAGAGCGAAACAAACCTTCTCACGATGAAGAATCACCGATAATATCCAAATACCGGGAACTACCGTTGCATGTTAAGATATTGTTCATTTCTATGTAAAATCACAACGTTTAGCAAGTTTAGGATCTGACTAACACAACGGCTTGTCAGCTGTTCACCCTCGTTACACAAATTGTCCTGCATCTACATACTCTCGCAGAAATGATCAGATGAAACGGTTCAAATTACACGATACACTGTGCGTGACGTTAAACGCTAGCTCGGACGTTGTAAATGACCAGCGACCTCACAACGAGCGATTTACCTGTCTACATGTAGGTTCACAAGAACACCGCGTCAAAGCAGCGTATACGCAAGCACTCGTCAGGTGAGTATTAGGACCAGGTGGTTGTTACTTGTCATGCTTGACGGGCGGAGAAGACAAACCGGTTCTGTGTACCGTGATTTGAATATGCAAAGCCAAGGAGTGCGTAGCGAGCTGCCTACCTGGATAGGGCCAACACCCTCGTACTAAAGCAAGTGGTCCAATCTGGCTGAGCGCAGAGTTAGCTCATTTGACGTTCTGGGTCGCCTGAAACACTGCTAAGCAAGCGACAGAGCTACTACGCGGTTCGATAATTGGCTCCACTGAACTGTTGATCGCTGTTTGGAATTTCTATTGATTTTGTGCTTAATTTGATCCGACGGTTGTGAAGGTGTGAATGAACAGGGGTGCCCCCTGATACTTGGATATTTTTGGAGGAAATTACTACTACAACTATGAGTGAAGTTGATATCATCGGCAACCAGGCGAGATCGCGGGAGGGTCGGGGTTTGTCTGTGAGGGGTGGGGACAGCGATAAATGGATCACTATACAGAAGAATACTTTCCAGAATTGGATAAACCTACAGCTGCATGGGTCTGGCATGACAGTTGATAACCTGCAGGAGGACCTCTGTGACGGTGTCAAGCTGTGTGCACTGGTGGCAGCCTTACAACAGAAACCCAGTATTGGAAGAGTCATCAAGAAACCAAACAACCAACATCAGTACCTTGAAAATGTCACTCTTGCACTGAATGCCATCGCCGCCGACAATATTCGGCTTGTCAACATCGGTAAGCAAATACTTGCACACCCTTACGTTATACCTATCTGTTTACCACGCTAGATTCACTTGCCTTGAGCAAATGACACTTCCCAACATGACGCCCCAACCATCCATCACCTTTGACCTGATTGAAGTGTCTATTTCAGCTCAATATAGGCGTTTATCATGCATATATCACACTAGGTTAATGACCAGCCTAATAAAGATGTATGTCAATAGCGGCTCAATAGATCTGGTTTGTGTCATATGATTAAGTACCATTCATGATTTGTTTGGGGTATCAGTTCAAAAGTACTCATGACAACTTGCTTTTGACATGACTAATCTATAGCTAGACTACTCCTGAGTGCAGTGCTAAATGACAAACAAGAAAGGTGAACATTCTTTGGAGCATATTTTTCATTTACAAATTTTGTGACATAATCTGATGAGTGGCATTTTGCAACACAGTGCTTTCAGATCTGACTGATTACTTAATAGATGTATGATCATACAACATCGTTCAGGTGAAGCAGAAATGTTTTTGATGATCCCATATGCCACACTCAGTAACCCAGGTGTTTTTCAAGGCTTTTTGTTACTTCTTTGTTAAGTGAACTCTTGCTGTGATGTTATGTGAGTTGCATGTAACGGTCGACACGGACTGGTTACTTCGACTGATGTCAATGTATACATCCATAAGTTGACAGAACTATTTCATCAGCGACCATGATAATATAATATCAGGGTTCAGTGTGCCCTAGTTATGTCAGTGAAAGTGACATACTGACAATTGACAGCATTAGTCTGTCGTACAGACCATGAAGCAAATATATGCAACTCTGGCTTTTCATCGAGTATTTAAATATTTACATTCTTTTTGTTATGAGTCTTCCATTTTTTGGAAGATTGAGAGAGAGAGAGAGAGAGAGATAGAGATAGATAGAGATAGATAGAGATAGATAGATAGATAGAGAGGGAGGTAGACAGAGAGATATAGAGATAGATAGAGAGAGAGAGAGAGAGAGAGCGAGAGTGAGAAAGCGAGAGAGAGAGAGTAGGGAACAGTTGAGGGGGTAGGAGGGGTGGTGCTGATTTTCAATGGATAGGATAGTAAACTTTGGTGTGTGTAGTAAATATAGATACACAACTCCTCGGTAGCCCCATTTACCACCATGTAATATAATTCATTTGTCAAAATACCAAAAATGCTTATACAAACCTCATACCCGATAATGCAAGATGTTGAAATAAAAGCATTCATATTTTCAAATGGATGTGGCTATGTACATTGCAGAGAATTTCCTCAATATATACAGAGTGTGACAGTGACAGATACTGGTAAGATCATTGCTGTTATCCTTGAGTGGATACAGATACCTTGAAATTTCTATGAGAGTAAAATACAATATTATTTCATCAATATGATTATCGGCTCTAAGAAGGAATGCCAGCATCTCATGCTCTGGCATATGATCACATATATACCAGTAGACTACAAAGGGGTTCAAAAATCCCATCTCCCAACACTTGGGACAAGTCAGTTCTCATTTCGGTCAATCAAATAATTTCCACTTATGGTTTCGAACTGCATATAAACTTGGATTTCATTTCTGCTCATAACGTAGCTATTACATTTCGCAATAATAGTAAATTAGAGCTGTCGTTCCTTCAAATTTAGCACGCTTTGATAAAGAGTCCAGTAAATATTAACATCAAACATTGTGTCATAAAATCAGGGCTTGTGGAAAATTAGTCGGGACACGTTACTTTCTTGAAGTCACTTGCCCTGTGGAAAATCACTTTAAAAAAAAAATTTGAACCTCTGCGACCATGATGTATGTAAACAATAGTCCATATTTGAGTACATATACCATGATATACACACCTGATATACCCGATTATGCAAGATATTGAAATAAGATCTTTCATATTTTCAAACAAATGTAGCTATTTACTTTGCAGGTAGAACTGCATGTCACCTGTCATCATATGTACATGCAAGTTGTCATACCTACCTTGCTTCTGCTGATCTGACTTAGAGGTATATTGTTAATCTTGGTGATCTCCTAGGTACAAGAATTCCACATGTTTGACAAGGAAATCACAAATAATGTTTACAGTTGTGTGTCAATAGTGATTATCTGTGCAGAAGGTGTAACACTTTACATACAAGGTATTAGACATGTCCGGAATCATCGCTTCAGCTTCACTGTAATGCTCAATTGGTGAAGGAGTCTTATAGGTTTAGGTGACATAAGCTAGACAAACACTGTTTCTTTATCTAAATATGCTTAAGAGTTTATAGTCTACCCCACATAAAGTGATATGTTACCAAAGCTTTCCAGTCCCTGAAAATGTATGAGTAATAAACACAGTTTTGAACAGTGTTTTGATTATTTTTCAGTTTTCCGGCTAGCAGTATTTAGTTTCTAACGTGAATTATGTCCGTGAAGACTGACCTGCTCGGCTGTAATATATCTTTACTTATAATGTGATACTGATGATTACCATCAGCTGATTTACTGGCAGCAGTGTTGTCATGTGACATAAGTCATGGTTACTCATGGCGTTACTCCCACATTAAACATATCACCACATCAGAGATCCCCCTGTCCCGCTTACAACCTGAAGTTATTTATACACCTGTTTCACTCCTATGTTGACTGTAGGCTTGATAAGTCAATACAAGTGAATAATCTCCATGTTGCATGTAGAGAAGTACCTACCATCTACTTGTCAGTATGATTAGAGAGACGGGAATGTTACAATTAAAGCATGTATCATGATCCTTTTATGAGAAGATGGTAAACATTCCCTGAGTAAACAGGTAGAAGTTGGTGATAGTATCTTTATTTAGATGTTTCAGATGTATTATTTAAGAAACCACCAAAACATCAAACTTACAAGTGAACAAATTTATATGATAATGCCAACAAACAACATTGAGTCTGCAGCGTTAGATTCAACTGTTTAAATTATCGGTGTCATGGTGACTATGGTATTAAAGCTCACTCACTCACTCACTCACTCACTCACTCACTCACTCACTCACTCACTCACTCACTCACTCACTCACTCACTCACTCACTCACTCACTCACTCACTCACTCACTCACTCACTCACTCACTCACTGTCATTTGTCAGCACTGATAAACATGTTCTAGATAATAACCACACCCACCCTCTACCTATATCTCTACCAATCTCCTGTCTACTCATCGGAGTGAAATCAGAATGGGCGGAAGACGGAGAGGTTGTTTGTGTATATGACATTGACGTTATTGTTGCTATTTACAATGTTTCTACCACCTATACAAGACACCATTCAATTTCTGCCCCACCCTAGTTTAACCTGGTTGATTTGGTATGTTGTGACTCCAGTACAGGACGCTGAGATAGTACTGGCTAGACCCTCAGAGTCAGACCCACTCTCAGCCCCACCCTACACTACGCATTTGACTTGTCATATTGTGACTCCAGTACATGAGACAGAGTTACCACAGGGTAGACCCCACCCCCACCATTACATGCTGTCCAGGAAGAACTATAGTGCTGTTTTGCTGGACAACATTTACATTATCTGGATGGAAACTCAGTTATCGGTACTGCTGTGTGGACTACAAACAATAACATTTTAGCAAGTATCTAGCAGTTGTATAGTAAAAATATGCAACTTTCATCACACACATATGCATGTTATTCTTTTCCTGGTTTTCAATATTTGTATCTGTCATATCCTTAGTTAAATAATCCATACAGAAGATGTTTACAAGCAGTTAGATGTTTTGATTTTTCAGGTCAGAAACCTGTGGAACAATGTTTATGCATGTGTCATGCTTCTAGTGTGCGTAGACAGTCGGGAACTCCTCAGGACCAGAGTATCCCATCACTGTTGCCACACACGTTCATCACTCCCATCATGTTCTGTGAAATAGGTGACAGTTTTTTTTAGGAAAAGTAAACACTACTGAAAGGACAAACAAGCTATAAATTTCAAAGTGACCTTTTGAGGAAATGTGAGGTTGAGTAAAGTAAACACCAGTCCCTTTCCTGGTGTGCAGGTCGCCCTGATGCCGTCCCAGCGTTCCGTGATTCATGTCACAGAGAAGGACGCAGCTTGTCTAGTGTGTCTAGGAGTCCAACAAAGTCTACAATGACTTCACAAGTCTTGATTGCCGCAACTCCGAAATTAAGGATTATTCTAAGCTTCCTTTCGATTCTGTTTAATCCTCACCCATAATACTTCAGTTTCAGGAAAATGAAACCCACTCATTATTACACCTGAAAACCCCATGGTTCACTGACTCTTTTACAACGCAGTTAGGAATAAGAATTGTAGAAAGACCTTTGGTCA
This sequence comes from Haliotis asinina, assembly GCF_037392515.1. NCBI lineage: Eukaryota > Metazoa > Mollusca > Gastropoda > Lepetellida > Haliotidae > Haliotis > Haliotis asinina. The sequence continues at coordinate 30,193,875 of NC_090283.1, read as the reverse complement.
CAGCATTTTTCTCTATTTCTTGTTCTCAAACAGATATGTAGCTGTACAATTTCAGGAAAAGCTTATTGCCATGACTAGTTTTACCTTAATCTTGCCTCATTTAGGGTTGCTGACATATTTTATATACAGGTGTATATTACATAATGCATATGTATTGTTCTACAATAAGCCCTAGTGTGTGTGCTTGCGTGCGTGTGCGGTAACTGCAGCTTGTGTCAACTGTCTGGGAATGTTAAATCTAATAGTACTGTGTGTCACTGTTCAGCTGAAGGCAGGTCACGTCTAGTAGACCCTTCAGGAATAACAATCACCTTCATAGCCAAGACTGTGATATATACAAGCATTGTCAGGACATAAGTCATGTATTCCAATGTTGGCTATTGTATATATACAAGCAGTGGCACGACATGCCCATCAGTGACATCATCAGTATGATATATACACAGGATATAAGTGATGAAATTTAGTGTGGCATGTACACATGTATAATCAACATTTCTGCCACATGGTTAAATTTAGGTTATGATATATGTAACTTCCAGGAGATATCCCCATATTTTGAAATCTAGGGTGCCAAAATTAACCATTTTGAGGATCAATAATAACATTTTTCCTCTCCTTATTGTCATTAAAGAATTGAAAGAAAATCTAATAACCTTTTCTAACCTAACGCTAACATAAATATTTTGTAAAGTAGATATTGAGCTGTAGTGGGTACACTATGGACGGATATGAGGAAAAGCATTTGTTGGTTGGGAGGGGGGGTGTTATCAGGTCAAGTGTACATAAGTGCTTGAGTATGTGTACCTTGTATTGAAGTGCAGGTGAATTAACGATGTGTGGTTTAGGCATTATGATAAATCAGTGTGAAGTGATACTCCGTTAGAGCAGGTTATGCAGTAATCGCTTCTATGTGACACTTGAGTTGTCGGTGTTGAGTGGAACACAACTGTCTCCAATGTTATTGGACTAGCATGCTCTCCAGGAGGTGTTGACAGGCTGCTGATGAGTGTTGATTACAGCCATCAAGGTGATGGGACACTCAAGTGTGTACACTGCACCACAGACAGTGTGAGAGCCTGTCATAGAATCATGTTAAAGAAATGTTGTGATAGATGGGATACTGCTAGAGGCTGAAACTACTTGTAGTTATGTGGTATTTCAACATTTAATTTATGGCTTTGTTAGAAATTTTGAATCTGCCACAAGAACAATTCGTACAAAGTATTGTGTGAAAACATTGAATTAATGGGATTATAAAAGTCAGAGGCTGTAGAAAGGAAATATTTATAATTTAATTGGTTGCTGATTATGCTTCTGTAGCAATCATTTTGCTACAGTTAAGTCATTGTTTATTAAGTAGATTTACTGTTTACATTAACACAAACTTGAAGTAAGTAATGGAAAAACATTTTCACCCTTATACTGTCTAATTTTCAGAAATATTAGAAAAATACAAGAAAATTCTTATGACTAACAACTTCTTGATTTATTTTTCATAATGTTTGTAAGCTAGTTCTTGCCTCTTTATCAGTTGGATAATCCGTGTGTAGGTGGTGTGTGAACATTCGAGCATGGGCCAATCGACCCAGTGACTGACATCATGAGCAAGTTAGGATCATCTTAAGAAATGCTTTGATAAAATCAGTGAAGAAGATTTCTGCCTGAATACTGTATAAACACAGCAAAATTACTTCTCATTGTCAGACTGTGAACAGAATTATTCTGAAGGTATTGATCTTGTATGTGGCTACGAATGTGAGTGTATAGTTGTATCAAACTGACACCAGAATAATTGATGAAATCTGACTAGTAAACAGCTGTTACTAGGTTGGGACAGACTTGTTGAGAATATGGAAACATTTTCTGATTATGGTGTTTTAGTTCCTCATATTATTTATTATTACTGTGGGATATTTTATATAGTGCTCATTTCCATGAAACTATTACTGTCCCCTCTCCCCGGTGACTTGGTATGTAGACCAAGTGATGTATGATCACCAATATTGGGTGATACGTTATATACAAAACTGATATATCAGTCATATCAATCAAGGGAACATTGCTATACATGGTTGCATTCAAAGCTATTAGTGTTGGGAATTGGTTGAAATCTCACAACTGGTGATGACTTCATTACCGATGAACAATCATAAAAAAAATTTGGTTAGCATCACTTTTCAGATTTTCCTATCCAGGTTGTTATTGCAGATATGTATAGCAAGATGACTTTGAAGTGACGACTAATACATATCATGAATGTAACTTCTTGGAGTCTTCAAGAAATATTCAGACATGACTTTTCAATGAGTGATTTGAATTTTTCTAAGAATTAAACAGTTTTCAGGCCCTGACAACTTAGAAAGTTTTGTTCCATCGTCAAGTGTTTCAAAGACTTTGATACAGGGGTTAAAAAATCCCATTGCCCATCGCCCGGGACAAGTCAGTTTTAATTTCAGGAAAACAATTAATGGTTGCTGACTTGTCCATGGGCTACTAGATAATTTTGGCTTTCAAACTGCAAATAAACTTTGATTTCATTTCATATCTGCTCAAAATGTAGCGATTAAATTTCCAATGATAATAAAGAAGAATTATCTTTCTTCGCTATTTATCATTTTTCAGTAATAGTCCACTAAACACTAACATCAAATACCATGTTGATTTTTTCTTCATAATGTTATGTCAGCATGATTGGCAGGACAAGTTACTTGCTTAAAGTCAAGTGGCAAGTGGCACTGAAAACAATTTTGGAATCGCTGACTACCACAATAGTTACGAAATCGCTTGTGTTCGATTATGAGATTGCTCGGTTGTTTAGTCACTGTGACCAATCTTTGATTATTTCAATTAACCACCAAAAGCTGTGGTTTAAACATATTTTTTTCAAGAGAGACTCTGGTTTTGGGAAACAAGCAAAGCTTTTCTTTTGGGAATACCTCACCAGGACAAAAATAACACAAACAGACAACAGAAGAACTAGACAAAAAAGACAGAATGAAATTGATAAAATGAAATAAACTAAAACCGCAGTGTTTCTTAATTATTGAAAACAGTTTAGTCCTCAAATAAAGCATCTTTTATACTTTGATTGGATCCATTGAAAAAATATGGGTCATGGCCTGTTTTTTAAAATTTTTTTGTGCTCACAGCACTTTTACAGACCAAATATTTAATATGTACATCAGCTGTTTGTTGTTTTTCTAATTTGTACAGATCAAATATGTACCTCAACTGAGTATACTAAACAACGAGATAGCAGATATGTGATCAAGTTAGCACATATGTTTAATTTATTTTTTTGAGGAATTGAGCAAAATGACAACAGTTCCTGTGCAATTGGGGTCAAATCTTATTGTAGTGCAGGCCCTTGAATGTTTTAGCAGTTCAGGTGCAGTCCATGTGATCTTGATTATTGTCAGTTATTTGCCCCAAACAGTGTCAATGCCAAGTGGATTCAAAATAATATTTCAAAAACTTGCTCTCATTTTCCTGTCGTTCTGTCTATTGTTGAGCCATGCATTTTTGAAAGCATATAGATAACCTTGAATATTCAACCCTGGATTGTTAGCCCAGTGACTTGTTTCTGGTTCAAAGTCTTGTGCTATGGGTGTATCCAGCTGCTTGTCTTTTTGTAAGACACTCACATGCTGAAGTACTTTATTGTTGTGTTTCAACAAGTTGGGTCAGTGTATTGGAGTACTAATTATTACTTTATTCACACACTGAAGTACTTTATTGTTGTGTTTCAACAAGCTGGATCAGTGTACGGTACTGGTTGTGTCCATCTGCTGGTCAGTGAGTCTCACTGGACTGTCATTGTTGACACTGGCTGCTGGAATGTGTGGCCACGTGTCACAGTGACAAGTCGTGGGTATGAATGGCTGTGGCTGCTGCTTGACTGACAAAGGATGTTCCCACTATCTCACTTCCTCCTTGAACATGTCTGTTATTTTCTTTGTCTTCCTTTCAATTAGAGGGGTAGCCTAGTGGTTAAAGCGTTTTCTCATCATGTGTTTGATTCCTCACAAGGGTACAATGAAAGCTATTTGTGGTGTCCCCCACCATGATATTGCTGGAATATAGCTAAAAGTGGCCTTAAGTTGAACTCACTCACTCCTATCAGAAAATTACTTGACTTGATTTCAAATACTGTTGCTTAAATGGAGTACTACCTTGTGGTGTTGGTACATGGCACACACAAAACAATGACTAATGTTTCATGATAACCGAATCCCTTTTCCTATGATGATACACAAGCTGGAATGTGTTTGAACATTCTCACTAATCTCAGAGTTCCCAATATGCTGAAAAACAATAAGCATCCTGTCCCAAACAGAGTGCTATCTAAAACAACATGTAGTACTAAAAGCAGTAACATGCAGTATTGATATAATCAGCATGCAGTATTCCTAAGAATGAATGCAGTACTTTTATGAAATTATGTAGTACCCCCATCCAATAATTAACCCAGACTTTCAGGTGTCGTCTTCCTCTTCTACTTCAAACTATCATCATTAGTTTCTGCATCTGCAGAATTTCTGCACCAATAGCCTTTGTTTAGTTGTAGATGAATGACAGATGAGTGTTTGTGAACAACTATTGCTCATATTGAGTGTTTAGCCATTTTGAATATGGTTACTTTCTTCTATTACTAGTTTTATTGAGATTTAAGATAATTGTGCAAGTACTGAAAATTCAGTTGTAAAACCCTAGTCATTGTTTTATGAATCTTAGAAATGTTTGACAGATGACAAAAGGTAGAAATGATGGCAAAAAGAGTTAGTGAGTGAGTTAAGTTTTATACCACTATCAGCAGTATTCAAGCTATATGGCGGTGATCTGTAAATAATCGAGTCTGGACAGACAATCAAGTGATCAACAATATGACCATCGATCAGCGCAAGTGGGAACCGATGACATGTGTCAACCAAGGCAGGGTACCTGACCACCCGATCTCGTTAGTCGAACAAGCATATTCACCTTTCCCCAGGACCTTCACGGGTTATGACAAAATGAAAGCAAACAGTACTATGGTACATGCATTCTAATGTCTCTGTTGATGATGAAAGGTGTTTACAACACATATGTGACTGATGTGCTCTTAGAGAATACTTCCTTAATAAAATGACCCAGATTTATGATATTTTGATTCCCTTCTGAAGTTGATGGATGTGATCAGTATCTCCCTGGACTTTGGGCTCACTCATATAGTTGTCTCGGAGCAATGAAGGTTGTAAATCTGGCATCTACAGTTCCTTGGTGAAGTAGAGCTCTAGTTGCATTTCACGTCATCTGCAGAACTCAAGAGTTTATTACCATCTGTGCTGTCAGTATGACACAAATCTTTGTCAATATTTCCATCACGTGTACAGGTCTCAGTTTGCTGTATGTCAGGTTTTTAGTGGTTCTGACTAACTGGAGAAGTGGATGGTTTTATTACTGATGATGAAATTGAAATTTATGAAATACAGTGTGAAAAATGCAAATATCAGGAAAACAGGATGTATTATAATATTTATTTTTCGTGTAAATGTTTTCAATGACTTTTTTTTCAGTCACCTATATTCAGACCTTGCTTACAATGTGTGACTGAGTGAGCTTAGTTTTATGCCACACTCATCAATATTCCAGCTATACGATGGCAGTCTGTAAATAATCATGTGTGGACCAGACAGTCCAGTGATCAACAGCATGAGCACTTGGGAACCAGTGACATGTGTCAACCAAGTCACTAAATCATATGAATAGCTTCTTACGACAAGCATAGTTGCTTGCTGTGACAAGCATGGGTTGCTGAAGACCTGTTCTACCCCTTATAGTACTTCAGTTGTGCAGGACAAGGGGCAGGGACTGATCTGCAGTTTCCTGGTCTGTTGTAGGTAGATGATGTAACAGCAGCTTCAGTTGTCAGGACATGGGATGGGATTCATCATAGAAACACTTTGTCTGATCAAGTACCAGTGCTTACACTGCTTGCCAGGACATAGACTTATAAGACACTTATCCTATCTGATTAAGATGTAACAGGTTATAATGGATTAGCATGAATGGAAGCACATTGTTTGTCAAAGCAAAGGCTTGGTTCAGGAACCTGCCTAAGGGTACTTGTTCACCTCAATGGGGTCATGTATTATACCATGGGTCATTGGCCAAGGTCCAGTGGCTATCTACAACCGTGTCATTGCTTCACTGTTGGTGACATTTTGTGTTTCACATCTGTGTGAAGGGTGTTGGACCTGTCATTTTCCCTATGTCCTGTTTGACTATATGTTAAATGTGCATGATGAGAGGTGGGGAGATGGAAGGAGGACCTGGGAGGGTTTAGGTTGGGGAGGAGAGAGAGGGGGACTTCTACTTGAGCAAGGAAGCAAACAAAACACCCACATGCTGATATTAAAGGCACCCTACACCCTTCAACAGCAACCCTGATATATTGCTGACATGGAAGGCATTCCACACCCTTCCCCAGTATCCCCAGAATATTGCTGACATTGAAGGCACCCTACACCCCTACCCAGCAATCCCAGAATACTGCTGACTCCTGTTTTACACACTGAAGTGAGTACTGACACTGATTCACTATTCCGGCCACTGGCTTACTCCAGCATGACCATCATGAGTGGCATGACACAGCATACCTGTGGAAAATGCTGACGTAGGTAAAACCTGATGTGCTTATCCAGGCCGTACAGGAAGCACAGACTTCAGTAATCTCATTTTGAAGATGTTGATGTGACAGTTTTAAAGGTTGATCTATTTAGTATGAACATGATAACAAGACAGTTACACAGTTGTCATTTTTTCTATACAGAGGTTCAAATGTTTGTTTAAAAGCTACTTGCCACAGGGCAAATGACTTTATGAAAGTAACTTTTCGTGACTATTTTTCCTCTTGCCCTGATTTTATGATATAATCATGATGATAAATTATGAAAGAATAAATCAACATGATGTTTGGTTTTAATGGACAGTTTATCGAAAAATGATACTTTCCTTAATTACCATTGAGACATTTAATGGCTACATTTTGAGCAGATGTGAAATGAAATCCAAGTTTATTTGCAGTTTGAAACCATAAGTGGAAATTATCTAGTAACCCACAGACAAGTAATAAACCATTATTTGATTACCTGCAATGAAAACTGACTTGTCACGGGCATCGGGCAATGGGATTTTTGAATCATCATGATGATGATCGTGGTAATTATGAAGATGATGACCATCTTTCTGTTGAATATTAATGACAAAATTCAGCAAAATAAATGTCAAAATGTACTTAATTAATTTGTCCAAAACCTTTTTACCCAGTCTATTTATATTTCCATACACCCTTAGAATCTGTTCTCTATCTTTATTATATGAGTAAGTGGTTATAAATTCAGTATATCAACTTTCACTTGTTTAAGTGTTCATCATTTTCAGCAGTGAGTGAGTGAGTGAGTGAGTGAGTGAGTGAGTGAGTGAGTGAGTGAGTGGAAATCTGCAGATTTATATGCAAATCGGTTGATTCTGAGATTAAGAGGTTGAGGTCCTACTTATCAACATCAAGTACCCACGTCTGTGTCTCGTGGGCTATCAAATTTCAGAATTTCGCTGGGACTCCTTTAGATAGATTGCTGCGAGGCCCTCAGACTCCAGCTGATTGTCAGCTGAAATCACTTTCACCTGTTGCCATCCCTGTTTCTAAGAGTGGTTGAAACATCTAGTTCTTCATCAGCAAGACAAAAGATAAAGTTTCTACACATGGCTAGAGAATAGGGACACAATGGAGATATAACCTGCTCAGTCATTGAAATACATGCCTTAGGACTTAATAAATAACACTACAAAATAGCGATTAACCCTTTCTTCATTAAAAAAAAGCACCCATCTAGGGAAAGAACTAACGACAAGTAACAGTGACTATGTTTATTTTGTTTCCAAATATAACACTTTGTATGAGTAGATTTTGTAAAATGACAATACACTCTGCTTCAAACAGCATCAATTCTTTGACAAATTTGTACAGTTCTCATTTACTTAAGCAACATGATATTCATCTTTTGAGGATGATCTGAATTTAGTTAACCCTGCATTTCATTGTCCTACAATTCCATTTTCAGGAAGTGAAGATATCGTGAATGGTAGCCTCAAGTTGATTCTTGGTCTCATATGGCACCTGATTCTCCGATACCAGATCGGCAAAACAAAGTTCCCACCAAAGAAGTTGATGTTGGCATGGCTGAAGGCTGTTGTTCCAGAATGCCAAATCACAAACTTCACATCAGACTGGAATGATGGCGTCAACCTGCAGTAAGTTGTTCTCAGATGTGTATTTATATTTCCTCCTATTGGTAGGTACAGTAATTAGTAGTCCAGGAGATTAGGTAATGACTTGGCTCACCAGAGATGTTTGGTTTGGTTTCTCCCTATGGTGTGGTCTTTGGTTGTCAACATGCATGAAAATGGGTATCCCAGTCAATTGACTATGTTACCTTCTAGTGCCTAACAGGCAGTTTAGGTTATCTAGGGTTATTAGGTGCTATGCTATTCACCCGGGACCGGTAAAGATCCAGGGTAGAATAAGTCTTCAGCAACCCAGACTTGCCACTAAAGGTGGCTGTGCTTGTCGTAAGAGGTGACTAATGGGATTGGGTGGTCAGGTTTGCTGAGTTGGTTGAAATATGTCATCGATTCCCAAATGCGCAGATCGATGCTCATGCTGTTGACCACTGGATTGTCTGGTCCAGATTCGGTTATTTACAGACTGCCATCATATATCTGTAATATTTCTCTGTGCAGCGTAAAAGTAACTCACTCACTTAGTCACTCACGCACCATTAGCACTATCAGCATGCCTAGTGTGGAGTTTGGTGCTATGTAAAGGGACACATTATCATCATTAACCACAAAGTCCATGATGAATTTCATAAAATACAAAACACATACAACCTTGGCAGATCAAACTGGATTTCTTATTGTGGGATCAGTTATTCTACATAAGCTACAACTCAGAACAACTCAGATTCAAAAAGAGGTGGAAAGACTATTCCTGTACTTTGTTCCCCAAAGTACATGGTAGTGTATAGGGCCTATGTTCAAAGGAGGGCTGTGTATCGTTCTTGTGTAATTATTCATGGACTGTGTGTATGTGTACTGGGATAGCCTGACAACCCATACACTGAAGGTTCTAACTGGTGATCACGACACTGTGACAATGGCATTCTAACAATATGATTTCTAGTTCATAGCTAGCAATCCTTTATTGCCTATGACAGATCCTCAGATCTTGTTTTTTGCCCATTCGTTTCAGTGACAGTTTTCAAGTTATTGTTTATGATGTAAGAAAAAGATTTTTGATGGTTGAAGGCATAAAAGACAAATTTATCATTGTGCTATGGACAGACAGAAGGGGACAGTGGGAAACATCAGGATATTACCTCTGATCCATGTGGTATTGCCTGATTGAATTGATATGATCTTCTCTGCTTGGAGATCTGATCTGCTGGGGTCCAACAGTGTCGTGTGTTGATGCAGTGGTGCAGCAGGGCATCACGGAGGTCAGGGTGTCTTTATTGCATGCTTCTGGTGACTTTTCATGTTTCTGCGGACATGGTCACTTGGGGAAAAGCTCAGCACCAAGTATTGGCCTGGGTGTGTGTGATCATGTGTTTTTATGTGCCATCATGCATCTGTCTGTGTGTCACTGTGTTGTTTGCTTGTCACCATGCTCTGTCTGTCATCATGCTGCTTGTGTGTTTTCTTCCCCTGTTTGTGTACATGTCATCATGCTCTGTGTGTCATAATGCTCTGTTCGTGAGTCATACTTTGTTAGTGTGTCATCATGCTCTGTCTGTGTGTCACCATGTTGTTTGTTTGTCACCATATTGTCTGTCATCATGTTGTTTGTGTTTTATCATCTTCTGTTTGTGTCATCAGGCTCTCTGTCATCATGTTCTGTTTGTGTGTCATCATGCCCTGCCCCCTGATGATATGGGTGATGCTCATGCTGTGAGCCAGTAGTTTGCCTGGTTCAGACTGACACATATACAATGTGTGCTGCTGTTGTAGTGCTGACCACAGTATAAAACAACATTCATTCACTTGCCTATATACTGATAAATTATTCTTTTGTGACCAGTGACAAGATGTGAAATGTATGTGTAGATGTCTTTGATTGTTCATTTCAGCGCTGTCATTGAGTACTGTCAACCTGGCCTGTGTCCAGATTGGCGTCACCTGAGTCGACAGAACAGGTAAACCCTTCTTCATCTGGTCTTTCATTGATTGTATACATTATTGATATGTACGTAATTAACAACAGCTAGTATCCTGAGCTGCAGCGTTGTCTGAAAATTAAGAGCCTTCAGTTTCAGTTGTGTTGGAGGGTGCAGACCTAGTTACGGACATTAATCTAAGACAGTCAGCACTTTTCCCAGTCTGTAATGGCCTAGCAGTTATGCTTTCAATAAGGGAACTTCTTGTGTGTGACAGCTGCATAGTTAAATCTCAATGATTCTGTGGAAATAAGTTGGGCCTATGTGACACATCTTCCTCATTTTTATATTTTACAGAAAAATGTTCCTAGTATATGCTAGAAGATATTCTGCTACATATCAAAATATGTTGGAAATTAATATGCTGATAGCACAGGATGATTCACAAAGTGTAACTGGGACATGAAAATGAAATTATTATTATTTTCATTATGGGATTATCATTCTATAAAATACTGAATAAATGTCATGTCATGTCATAAATATTCAGTGCATGGTGAAGGGACATTCTCATAGTTTGAAAATGGATCCAAAATGTTCAAGGTGGGTCCACACATATAGCCAGAGTAGAACTGTGTTTTATCCTCAGTCTTAAGTGCTTTTACAGTAAGAAATCAGCTTAAGGATATTTTGTGTCAGATTATGATATAGAGGTTTCATAATGTTTGCCTTTGATATTTCTCAGTGGTAGGTATGTAGGGGGTCAAGATAGGGAGGGGGTGGGGTAGGGTTGTTGGTGGAGGGTGGAGCAATCATGTTTTGTACCTAATATACTGTATACATGATTTTACCTTGACTCACAAACACTTGTGTCCCAGGGACTCCCACTTATTAGTGTTCATGGTCCTTGCAAGCAGTAGGGTGGGCCAGAGAAGTAATGGTGTAGACAGCTGTATGTTTTGATCATTCCTTTGGAGCCTGGAATGATCCATTGATCCTGTGGACTGCTGGATAAAATGCTGCACTTGACTGCTCTGAAAGAACCAACCAAACACTTAGCAAAATCATTGATGTCTTATGGGTACAAAGCAAAATAATTGTGCATCCCTCTGGACTCAGAGAATTTCTTTTCCCCTCCATTTTCCACATTTGTGCTCGCTGAATACACATTGAGACATCACACAGAACCCTGCTGTATACTATAAAATGTGCAGTAGTTATACTTCACAACTATGTGCCAACTTACTGATAGCAAATCAGAAAACTTAGATTTGATTGTCATTTTCACATACTAGTATATACATTTGATATTTAGAAAGATATGGATAAGGTTTTACTTGGTTATTCTCATTATAATCTTGATAATTTTATTTAATTGTAACAATAAGATGTAAGTGAAGATCGAATTTTCCACTGTCCCAAATTTGAAAAAGAGTCACTGGGGTGCCATTGATAATATATTCAGTTTGCCACATAGTGCTGTTGTTTTCAGTGAAATGTTTAGCATCAAATACATACCACCCTCACAGTAGAGAATACCTTTTTAAGTGGCCTCCAGCATCAGATGATTGCAACTACTGTCTAGCAGAATTGTAACAAAAAAATGCAATCAACAGCACCTCTGTCTGTGAGATTACTACTATACAATCTACGTATTTTAACGATATTTTTTGTGTGGTTCTGACACAGTGTTATTATAGATTTTTTGTGTGTACAATGTAATAGCCTTCTCTTGTCTCACCTTAATTTACGCTTGCCGTGTCAGCTGGCTGCAATTGATTATTGATGAAGCAGTGAAACTGACAACACTCGTCAATCACAGTGATTGTCATATACTACAGAAGTATGCATCAATCATCCTTACTTTGATACACCAGGGATTACCTGTGTATTGTGCTGCAATGTACATATGCAGATCTTATTAGCATCATAAATTACAGTGTGGTAATTGCGATGTTTTGGATTTCTGTAGCTTGTATATCCACATATGGCCAATGTTAAACAATGTACATGCCATATGTTACACCTAGTCAGGAATCTTTACTCAGGGGATATGAATACTCAGTTAAACTATACTTTCACATTGAATTTCTGCCAAACCAATTATATTTCTTGTATTACAGATGTGCGAGTCATATTTATTAAAGAATAAGAAAGAATAACAATAAGAAGAATGTGTTATCTTCTCAAAACATACACTTCCAAAATGGCCAAAAATGTAAACTTACAAGAAAATTGTTTTAGATTTAATTTTGCCCCATATACACTTTATAAACTTTCATCATTTAGAAGGTATATTACTTTGACTGGCGATTTTATTTATTTATTTTTTATTCCTCCTGCCTTTGGGTTTTCTGAGGACAAAAATCTGTAAAACTAGAAAAAAAATTGGTTTGGATTTAAATATTGAAATCCAACTAGAATGGTGCTAACAAAGAAAGTTGTATTTGAGATGTGAAGACTGACTTCCATATGCAAATGGAATCTGAAAAGGACAAAAACATTGTGTGCAGTCTTAAAACTGAAATGTAGTTGCTGTGAAACTGACCAACAGACAAAGGGCTGTGGTTTCACAGATTCAACACCGCTCCTCAATGTTGAAGTGAACATGAGCGCCTGAATATAGGGACTGTCAAACTGTAGATTTATGTTGTGTTGTATTGGAATGTCTTTCAGTGGACTGAGGCTTGGCTTGAGTCTTGCGAAATAGTACTGTCCACAACAACAGCTACATATGCATGAAGGAATTCCGTGTCAGGGCAGGGCATTTGTTGCGTGAAGTAACGTCCCTAAAGGGAACTGGAATGTTACGTCGTAACGTTACAGGTTCTTACGCTGTGGCTTTTACACGACACAGTGAGGCGTACACTGCGTGACAAAGCTGGCTACTGTTGTGAATGAATCTCAGTATCCACACTGAATGCAAACGCCCACTGATCTGTTTAAGTGCCTAAGCGTCCATTGTGTCATTGACTTTTTGTTGTATGCTGTTATCTTGTGGAGAATGCTACGTTGTGACATATATGAGAGAATGTGTAATGGTAGTATGAGAGAGAGAGAGAGAGAGAGAGAGAGAGGTAGAGAGAGAGAGGTGCACAAGTCTGACGTGTCAAAGTAAAATGGGTTGCATTTTTAAATTGTTGTTGCTTATTGTGATCTCGCAGAACCAAATACTTCAAACAAACTGAAAGGACTCATGTGAAACCTGCCCTCATGTAAACACTGACAACATAGACACATTCTGAGACTAACATTTTAGAATGCGTGGTGACTTATTACGACCAGCCCTAATTTGGTTGTCATTGAGCATTGATGGCAAGGAAAACATCTTCATAGATGGACAATAATGAAGAGAACATTTCTAAATTAAAATAGATGGGAATACATATATACAGCGAGATGGTGGGTTAGGCATGTTTTCTAGGAAGTTTTCCAACAATTACCACAAAGTAGTATTTGAAAACTATTTTTTCAGTTTCATCTGGAAAAGTTGAAGTCAAGGACACTCATCCAGAGCAATTCCTTAGGACTTGGTGATGCTTTGTTATTGTATTACCACCATGTGTTATCAGTGAAGTTGGATATTGTGCCAGAAATCTTGTATAATATCCCAAAATTCATGACAGGGTTGCAATATCAGCTGTACCAGCTGCAAACTCAATTGGTAGTGTGTGTATGATATTCAACAAATATGAAATCCTTCTTACTCATTGATGTTTCCATCTTCATAAATGTGATAACAAATGAAACCAGTTTCAACTTTAACTTCATCGCCCAGTGATAAAGTGTGTAATGATGAAAAAAAACAAACAATACATGTCTTTAGCTTTTTGTCTCATAATCCTGATTAATTAATTTGTCATTATACTCTATTTTTATGCACTTCGGAACTACATAAAAAGTACACTATCTGTTTTGTGAATTTATGACAAGTCAGTATCTACAATGAAATATCTCATTGATTGCGATAAAGAATTTGTCTATCCTTAAAAATTGTAGGTGGTTATATATTAGCTAGTAAATGCCACTCAAAGAGGTAATAGCTCATGATAACTTCTCAACGGGTCAAAGGATTAACTGATAACATACTGGTTGATCAATTACTATTATCTTGCCTGGCGAATTTCTCAAAAGGGAGTGTTTATGTATGTAGATTTACAAGCATCATAAAATGAATGCACTCTATTGTAAAGTGCCATCTGTTCACATAGTACATCAAAATGTCACACCGATTGCACAAAAGAAGTTGTCTGTCTGTCAAAACCTGTTCCTGTTCATTGCTAATTAAAACGATTCATTCAATTTTTGCATATTAGACTGTCAAAAAATACATGACATGAAACAGGTTTCTCTGTCAGCGGCATATGAATGGATGTCATTCCTTTATGTGGATATTGATTGATACGTTCGTCAAACGTGGTAAGCCTGATATTATATCTCTAACTTCAGTAAGTTTTAGTTTTAAAATTTGTTCTTGATTTTTATTCATGTATAATCGCATCCAACAGAATCATCCACTTGATTCTTTTTTATCAGTGAAGTTCGATGAGTGGGACAACAAACACAAGGAGGCACTTAGGGTGTGTGTGTGAAATATGATTCACATAGGCAATGTATAAAATGTCAAGATATTACAGTCTTGTCATAAATCCTCTAGAAACAGACTGTGTACTTTTTATGAAGTTCTGAAATGCATGCAAATATAATAGAGACCCTGTCAAGAATTCTGGGAAATCACCCAAGTACAAGAGAAAACAATAACAAAAGCAACAGCCAGTCCCAGGGAATTGCTCTCGATCAGTGTCCCTTTAACTCTAACTACACTTTTCCAGGCGAAACTGAAAAAATAGATTTCAAATATTGCTTTATGGATATTGAAAGAAAATGTCATAGAAAACATGACTAACCTGCCCATGTTTCTGTATGTATGTACTGATATCTATTTCCATTTTCAGATTTTCTCTGCATTTTTGTCTGTTACAGAAGATGTTTTCCTTGCCATGAATGCTAAGTCACAACCAAATTAGAGGTGGTCGTAATGAATCATCACGCCTTCTGAAATGTTTTGCATGGAGAAGTCTTGGAATGTGTCCCGATAGGGACCTGATGAGGGCAGGTTTTAAATGTGCCCTTTTAGTTTGTTTGAAGTATTTACCTGTAACAGATAACATTATCGACCAACAGTTTAGAAATGTATCACACATTTGAGACAAGGACTTATACCTCTTACACCTCTACCTCTTTCTTTCTTTTTTCTCCTCCCTTTGACCGTCTCTACCTCTCTCTCTCCGTCTGACCCCCATCCCCACCTCTCTCTCCCTACTATCACACATATTCTCATATATATCACACCACCAAATATATAGATATATCTCATGCTCTCTCACATATATGTACCGAAACAATTTTTATCGATAGACAAATTCTTTATTGCAATCGATAAATCTGTCATCAATATCCACATAAAGGAACAGCATCCATTCACATACAGCTGACAGAGAAACCTGTTCCAAGTCATGTGTTTTTGGTAAAATATTAAAAAATTGTATACATCTTTTTAATTAGCGATGAGCAGGAACATGTTTTTGATAGATAGACAACTTCTTTAGTGCAATCGATGCAGTGTTTCGATGTACTATGTGAACAGATGGCACTTTATTATTTTGTGTATTCATTTTATGATGCAAATAAATCTACATACATAAACATTAACTTTTGAGAAATTTGCAGTGCAAGATAAGTGTAATTAATCAATCAGCTTGTTATCGGTTCATCCTTTGACCAGTTGAAAAGCTATCACCAGTTATTACTTCTTTGCATGGCATTTAGAAGCTGGCATGGATAAACAGGAAATATTGTTATGGATAGACAAATTCTGTATTACAATCCATGACACATTCTGTTGTAGATGCTGACTTGTATAAATTTACTTGATAGATGGTGTACTTTTTATGAAGTTCCGAAATGCATAAAAATGTAATAAATTTATCGGGATTTTAAGGCAGTAATATGAAGATGTACATTGACTTTGGTATTTTTCAGTCCTAACATATTTTATGACTGGGGGATGAAATTAAACTTTAAAAATGGTTTCATTTGTTATCATAATAACAAAGATGGAAATACTGAGTATAATGGTTTCATCTTTTGATCATTGTCAAGAAACATATCATACTTATACTAGGATTTCTACAGAGATCTAGTCAAGGATGCTTGAATATCATTGGATACTTGAGACAGGAAAACAATACCAAAACCAACAACTGGATCTGTGTCCATTAAAGGGCATTATGCCACACTGCACTTCTCAAAATATACATAGTGCACATTCTCTCAAAAATGCTAACAATCAGCCTTCAGAAAAGCCACCATACAATTTATTATTTATTACCTAATAAATTACTTATGTTACTTGTATTATAACAATTGAATGTAGTTAAATTGACTCTAGCGCTCACTACTGAGATGAATATTATTTCACCACATAGAAGCACATAGAGTTTTGTCCCTTGGCCCTCTTTGCGAATATCCTACAACACAACTTGTGATTGTAACCAGTGTGGCTAACATCACGTTTTTAACGTACAGAGCATATGTTTACATCCCACGTATGGCAAGTGTTCTCTTTAGAAGTTGTTTATCTTGAAGTTTCAATTGTCGATTTCATGCAACTCTTTTATGACATTAATTGGAAGCTTAAGTGAGAGGATGTACCACAATATATGTAATGTAGACCAGAATTTGGTAAAAAATGTGTGACATTGTGCCTTTAAGTTCAAGGCACCTGAATAGCAAATAGTCTGCCCTTAAATGCCTCAGTATAATAATGAAACACCTGCTGATGGCCATATGTCAAGCGGGAATGTCTGCAGTGATGTCAGGCACTCCGAGACACATAAGCTCCCTGTTTACTGTGTTTTCTGCATTGTGACAGAGACTAAGGTTACCTGCATGGAAGCAGATTAGGTTACTGCAGATATTGTGGGAGAACAATGCCACTTAAACGGACAATAATGCTATTGTTTAAGTGGTCTGCATTCCTTTGATGTGATTATACAGTGTTCCGTTCACATGCAACATTATAACAAGGACAAACACCATCAGTTGTTGATTATAGCTCTGAACTGGGAGAAATATTTGTACAGAGATCCTAGGTATTTTTTTTTTTTTGAGGACATTTGCACTGGCGTTAGATATTGCATTTTGGAGGTGTGTATGGTGTTTCAGGTCTTTGAATGTCATTTAGAAGTGAAAATACATAAGAATGAAGATTTTTATGGATATCAACTTCTTTATGAGAGAACACAACGTTTCGGAGTTAATGCTTACTCCTTCATCAGGTGATTGAGAAAGGGATACAGAGGTGTATTTATATGTACAGGTAAAACAATAACAAAGTAACAAGTGGAATGAGTTAACGAAAGCTAGTATAAACAAGCACTGATAGGAAGCCGATAGTTAAGATAACAATGATGGAAGCCAATGGTAATGCATTACAGTTGATTGGATATGTTTACATAACATGATTGGGGATAAGGATGGAAGCCAATGGTGATACATTACGCATGATAGGATGATGTACATAACACACGATAGGGGGTGAGCATGTTACATGAGGGTTGGTGATGTACAAACACAAGTATGTACTGGGTAGATAGGCTATACATGAATTACATAGATAGAATGTACACAGGTAGATGAGATTAATTTTTCAATAAGTCCCAGGCACTTGGTAGGTACACTCCTTGGTCGCGGTTGATGGCTGGTTTCTGTCTCCGGATCTCGATGGCCTCTTGCAGTTTCCTTTGGCGCCAGTTGTTGTTGTTGGTAGATAGTATCCTAGTGTCCTCCCATCGAATTGAGTGTTCAGGGTTCTTGAGAATGTGTTCAGAGATGGCCGATTTCTGGTCGAGTTTCCTGACTGAGGTCTGATGTTCCTTCATTCTGGTGTTGATTGGTCTCAGCGTTTCTCCAATGTATAGGTCGCCACAGTTGCAAGGGATCTGGTAGATGCATCCTCTCGGGTTAGGGTGTTCACAGCTGGGTCCTTTACCGTTGGCTTTTAGGTAGGTCTTGATGGTCTTGCCACTGGAGAAGGTGACATCGATGCTGGCTTTGGTCTTGATGAGGCGTGATATTTGATGACTGATGGGGCCAAGGTAGGGTATGGTTACTCTGATGGGTGATGGAGAAGGTTTGGGGCGGGGTTCTCGGTCCTTAAGGGTCTTGTTGATGGTGGCTCAACGGTTACCCTCCCCAGCTCGTCACAGCCACCATCAACAAGACCCTTAAGGACCGAGAACCCCGCCCCAAACCTTCTCCATCACCCATCAGAGTAACCATACCCTACCTTGGCCCCATCAGTCATCAAATATCACGCCTCATCAAGACCAAAGCCAGCATCGATGTCACCTTCTCCAGTGGCAAGACCATCAAGACCTACCTAAAAGCCAACGGTAAAGGACCCAGCTGTGAACACCCTAACCCGAGAGGATGCATCTACCAGATCCCTTGCAACTGTGGCGACCTATACATTGGAGAAACGCTGAGACCAATCAACACCAGAATGAAGGAACATCAGACCTCAGTCAGGAAACTCGACCAGAAATCGGCCATCTCTGAACACATTCTCAAGAACCCTGAACACTCAATTCGATGGGAGGACACTAGGATACTATCTACCAACAACAACAACTGGCGCCAAAGGAAACTGCAAGAGGCCATCGAGATCCGGAGACAGAAACCAGCCATCAACCGCGACCAAGGAGTGTACCTACCAAGTGCCTGGGACTTATTGAAAAATTAATCTCATCTACCTGTGTACATTCTATCTATGTAATTCATGTATAGCCTATCTACCCAGTACATACTTGTGTTTGTACATCACCAACCCTCATGTAACATGCTCACCCCCCTATCGTGTGTTATGTACATCATCCTATCATGCGTAATGTATCACCATTGGCTTCCATCCTTATCCCCAATCATGTTATGTAAACATATCCAATCAACTGTAATGCATTACCATTGGCTTCCATCATTGTTATCTTAACTATCGGCTTCCTATCAGTGCTTGTTTATACTAGCTTTCGTTAACTCATTCCACTTGTTACTTTGTTATTGTTTTACCTGTACATATAAATACACCTCTGTATCCCTTTCTCAATCACCTGATGAAGGAGTAAGCATTAACTCCGAAACGTTGTGTTCTCTCATAAAGAAGTTGATATCCATAAAAATCTTCATTCTTATGTATGGTGTTTGTCCTTTCGTGCCAGATTTATATGACAGAAGTTTGTTAAGTTTGTCAAGTCTGAATCTGACAATCCATCAGCATTGATCGTGGTAATTCCAGCAAGCATGACTTTCTGATCCCAGTAGTCACAGAGCAGTTCTAACGCAAATCTTCACAGGTACTTGTGTATAGTAATGTTTTGATGAAGTGTATATGAAGAAGGTTTTTACTGACATTCAAATACTTCGAATATTTCTCCATTAGCAATCTGTACTTAACTTCTAAATGTGATGGAAACATTTAAGAATGGGACTTGAACTCGATTATTTGCATTAGGATTAGAAAGTTCAAACACATTGATGCTGAGGATATAAATTATAAAAAATGTCATTCAAGTTATGTCACCTGTTCGGCAAATCCAGGATCGCAGGTGGGGAGAATTACTTTCAAACACTGTAATCAGTGATTCTGCTGTAGCAAATTCAACAACATCAGGGTGAACACTTTCATTTGGTCAGGCTACCAGTGAATATCATTAATAAAGTGACCACAATGTGCCACCTGGAGACATATTTGTAATGTTCTGTTTACAAGGTGAGCTACAGAACCTAGCTTCATGACATGAGGTGACTCAATGTCTCACCTAAAGGCACAATTGTAATGTTCTTCATGCAAGGTGAGCTACAGAACCCAGCCATGACATGAGAAGACACAATGTCTCACCTGAAGACACTGTTGCAATGTCCTATCAACAGATTGAAGGGAGGTTAAGAACACCACAGAAACATGTGGTGTTAAAAACATGTAGTCCGAACACAAAAATAAAACAAACTTGTTAAGCATTGGGCAGACTGGAGTGGATCAAATATGACACGAGATTTCTGTTGGCTTATTCAATCACCTGTTTGCTGCCAAATTGGGCATGCGAGCTGGCGAGGAATACCAAGAAAATGTCAACACAGAGAGCAAACAAGAGAGCTTGTTGTGTAGCCCCGCAAACGTTGTATGCCATTGCAAAGAATTAGGGGGATTTCAAGGAGAGATCTAAATAACAACCAGTACATGCAAGTTTACGACAGTTAATAAGGATTCAGGTGTTTTCAAATATTCATGTGGTCGTTGATTGTTTTTGTTTAAATTTTAAACAAGAGGTAATCATTCTTTAAGAAATCTGAGGCATACATTTTGAAATCCTCCAAACATGCTTCTTAGAAATTGCTAAATACACTGGTCTTTCTAAGAAGGGTGTTTGGGCTTGTTAAAAAAAAGCAGTGTATTTGATGATACAGTTCAGGAGAACGATAAGGAAATACAAATGAATTCTTGCCATGAAAACACAGTATCTGTCATTGGAATGATGACAGTGTCTTCTAGCCGTTTTAATACTTGTCTTGGCAACTTATGTTTGTATGGTGAAAGCTACCACAGGACTTACCCTTTTTGTGAACACCTGCTGCCATCACTGATTTCCAGTGGCCCATTTTGCAATTTTCACAGGTATTCGTCCTTTACACTAACTTAAATCTCTATCTGATGATAGTCAATGGTATATTCATTTACGCTGATCTTTTATGAACATACAGTGTATGTTGGAATTTATTTTCCAGGTTTAGAAAATAGGGATGTTTTGTCTGGTTTTAGACCTGCTTTAGAGGGCTTTAAATTGTTACCCGCTTCAAATTTAATTCTGTTCATATGGTGACTGGACAAGCATTCTTGGAAAATGCTGTTAGCAATATAACACAATTCTGGATTTATTTTGTTCATGTAAGTAACTTGACAGATACAGCAGATCAAATGTTGGGTAATGTTTGATAAGAAAACACTTCCTCAAAGCAATAAGGTGTGCTCCAGTGTCAAATGTTTACCAATGAGCTTTCGGTTAAGACACAGCGTAATTGAGCAGTATTTGCAATATACGCCCTGTTTGTCTGGGGTAGCTGTATGTGGACTGGGAGTATGGTATATATTGACAACGTGGCAGGTCAGAAGGCTAGGTGCTTCAGACTGCTTTATGAATGCTTGAATACTGTGTTGAGTGATTGAAATATACATGATATGTCTATGTACTGGAATAACCATGGGTGTATAGATGATAGTGAAAGCACCTCGCAGAGACTTGTGGGTAAAATGTGGGTCACACTGAGACTGTGACTTGGACACAAGTGTTTGTAATAAAGGTATTTTAAGATGCTTCTTTCAGGATGACTTGTTATTCATGGACTGAATGAAGCTGCGACAAATAGCTGTGAAAAGTTTTCACATTTGTGCAGCTCTCACTTTACTGAAAGCAAACATATATTTCGAGACAGATTTTGAAATAACATGCATATATATTCACTACATACCTGACAAACAAACTGATATATTAATCACATACCTGACTGACAAGCATACTGATATACAAGACTGACTGACAAACGTACTGATAAATTTACCACATACTTGACTGACAAACATACTGATATATTCACCACATACCTGACTGACAAACATACTGATATATTCACCACAAATCCGACAAACAAACATACTGAAATATTCACCAAATACCTGGCAGACAAATGCTCATATATTCACCTCATACCTGACAGATAAGCATACCAGTATATTTATCACATACCTGACTGACAAACATAACAATATATTCACCACATACCTGACTGACAAGCATACTGATATACAAGACTGACTGACAAACGTACTGATAAATTTACCACATACCTGACTGACAAACATACTGATATATTCACCAAATACCTGGCAGACAAATGCTCATATGTTCACCTCATACCTGACAGATAAGCATACCAGTATATTTATCACATACCTGACTGACAAACATAACAATATATTCACCACATACCTGACTGACAAGCATACCAATATAATTCACCACATATCTGACAGACAAACTTACTGAGATATTCAGCACAAACCTGCCAGACAAACGTACCAATATATATTCACCACAAACCCAGCAGACCCAGCAGACACCAGTTTTCACCATATACCTGACACTTACAGACAGTAGACATGACTCAGCAATACAACATGTTCAGGAAGCACAGCACCTCTGCACATCAAGTCTGCCTGTCCGCTGCCAATGAGACATATAGGAAGGAAATTCTACTCCATATATGTGCAGTACCGTGATCTGCTAACAACAGCTGGATATAAAATACCTTTGTAAAGAAGTTGATATGATCATGCTCTCTGTACCCAGGTTAGTGTGTGTTGAAAATAATCTTTATCTCATATATTGCGATCTTCTATGTCCCAACTGTTTCGCTGGCATGTTGGTTTTGGTGCCATGAATTTGAGAAACCCTGATCAAGTAAACAGTTAAAACATAAACTCAGTGATGTTACAAGTCTTTACAAAACAACCTAAATTTATTCAAGAAAGCTATATTACCATCCAAATATCTATTTTGATTGAGAATTTATCGACAGAAGTCAGTTAAACTAAGCCACAAATCTTTCTACCATCAATTAGTTAGTATAGGAGACTCAACAATTGCAGTCCATCGATAGTTTGATGCATCATTACAGTCCTAAAGTGCAATCCAACTTCAAATGCTTGTGGACCCATGAAGATTGTGGGTAGAATAGGTCTTCAACAACCCATGCTTTCCACAAAAGGTGACTGTGCTTGTCTTAAGAGGTAACAGGGTTGCCTGGTTAGACTCACTGACTTGGTTGCCACATGTCATCTGTTACTGCGCAGATTGATGCTCATGGTGATGATCACTGGATTGTCTGGTCCAGACTCATTTATTTACAGACAGCTGCAATATAGCTAGAGTATTGCTGAGTGCATCATAAAACTAATTCACCCACTCCTAATGTGCACAGTACAACAACTATTCTGAACACATCACAACAATTACTGTGAACACAGTACAACATATATTGTAAACACAGTACCACATTTCATATAAACACAGTACAACATATATTGTAAACACAGTACAACATATATTGTAAACACAGTACATTTGATATGAACACATTACAACAATTATTGTAAACACAGTACCACATTTCATATAAACACAGTACAACATATATTGAAAGCACAGTACATTTCATATAAACACATTGCAAAAATTATTGTGAACACAGTACACCATTTCATGTAAACACATTGCAACAATTATTGTAAACAAAGAACAGGGGTTATTTTAAATACATTATCAACCTACTGGAACATTTATTTTAAACCATTGTATGTTGATTTTTGTGAAATTGATGATCATAATTCTGTCCAGGTTCCTGTGGCCCAGTGTTGATGGTGCATTCTAAACCTGACATGTATGTTTCAGACTGGACAACTGTCGCAACGCTATGACGATTGCCCGGGACAAATTTGACATCCCACTGGTTGTCCGCCCTGAAGACCTAGCATCACCTCACCTTGATGACCTGTCAGGCATGACCTATCTGTCCTACTTCATGAATGTAGACTCTCCAGGCTACATGGCCACGCTTCGTAACGTGAATGCCATCAATACACAAGGAAGCAGAATCAATGACTTCGGTGTAAGTTGATGTGAAATCATCAGATCTATTGATCTTTGACTGGAATGAATGTGTTTTATTTTGGACATTATTGCTGACTGGTTCATTTATTGATTATTCACTGATTCTCTTGTGGTATTGGGGGTGGGGTGGGGTGTGATGGGTCTGTAGCCTAGTGGTTAAAGTGTTCCCTCTTCATTAGGGAGAACTGGGTTCAATTCCCCACATGTTATGTGAAGCCGTTTCTAGTCTCCCCACCATGATTTTGGTGGAATATTGTTAACGATGACATAAAACTTAACTCACTCATGCACACTAATGGTATTGAGGATCATAGAAACAGTGTTGCCAAATTTGCCACATTTGGCTAGAAAGAGTTTTGTCCCTTACATGTACCAGAACCCAGTGATAGTGAACTTCAATCTTCGATTCACCCTAACTATGATAACTTATTGTGTAATAAGCCAGAATGGTAAACTGCCCAAATGTGCATCACTTGAGACAAATCGCCAACATCACTGGAATATTGTACCAACTAATGTCAGACCAAACCCATCGCTACCGTAACATCTGATTGATTGATATGACTCTATTCCTTTCCACTTGTCTGTTGGAATTTATGCCTACAGTTCTTCAAAATATCTTGAGAGTGACTATAGTCCATCTGGCTCAGAAGTGTACTGATGAATTGCAATCTAACTCAAAAACTAATAAACATGAAGTACTCAATGAAATGCTGATCATTATGAAAACATCATACCAGCTCTGTCAGGTTTTTGCAGAACTTTTGTCTTATAAATAGAAAAAGTTGTTTAACAGACTATCATTAAAATATTAACTCACTTCACTCTTTGTTATGAGGGAGGAGTGCCGAGAAAGGAACAGCCAGGTGTTTGAGAGGCATGTGCACAAGTGCCGAGAAAGTTATTGATTCATTAACATGTGCTGTGCCATCTCCGTGCTTTCTCACACACCTGGCTGTTCCTTTGTCTGCAGTCCTCCCCACTAACCTTTTGTATTTTATATTTATTTGGTTTTGAGTTCAACTTATCTGTCAGCTTTTGAGCCAAACAGACTGTAACTGAAATCATCAATTTTTCAGACTCAACATTTCAATGGTTGGGTTGAATGTCTCTAGTTTTCACGATATTTTCAAGTATGATTTACTTGTTCAGAACACATATTTCATGTAGCTTCTGCAACACTTTGCAGTTGTTGCCAGACAGTGTGTTGACATTCTAGTGATTTTCTTGGTAGTGGTGATATATTGTAATGGTCACAGGTACAC
Organism: Haliotis asinina; assembly: GCF_037392515.1. NCBI lineage: Eukaryota > Metazoa > Mollusca > Gastropoda > Lepetellida > Haliotidae > Haliotis > Haliotis asinina. Next base: position 30,168,630 of record NC_090283.1, on the reverse strand, counting down.
AGGTGTCTTCATGCTCCAGACACCAGTGAAGATCCAGATTAGAACTGATCTTCAGTAACCTGTGCTGACGTATGAGACCACTAATAGGATCCGGTGATTGGGGCTTACTTGGTTGATACAGGTCATCATATTCCAAATGTGTAGATCGATGCTCATGCTGTTTGATCACTGAATTGTCTGGTCTAGACTCCGTTGTTTACATACAATTTAAACGAGCCATATAGCTGGAATAGTGCTGAGTGTGACCACTAAACCCACTCACTTATATTCCAAACTATTTGTTTTGACTTAGTTGATGAGAAAATTTAGTAAAATTTTCGAAATCTTTGATCATGAAGTACATCATTTAAATGTCTTCAGAGTAGCTGGAATGACGGGACCCATTTGTGCAACTTGGTGAAGTCTCTTGGGCAGAACCCTGGTCCCATCACACCCAATCATGTGGACAATCTACAGAGAGGTAAGATGATAAAAATGTATTGAAAATGCGGGACAGTAACCCTGTTTCCATCACTCCCAACTGTGTGGACAATCTACAGAGAGGTAAGATGATAGAAGCATGCAATGTGACAACTGTAGGAATATACAGGACAGGCTATCTGAGACAGTTTTGAGCAATTAGCATTATAGTGATGTCTGTAGAGTGTTGTCGGCGACTCTTCGCTTTGAAGCATACACCAACATATAAGCATATACCTTACAGTGTTCGCATGACTCATTCTAAAATTATGAAATCATACTTACAGAGCAGTCCACTGTGTCATGACATATACAATGTGTGATGTTTTGATGGAAATGTGTTCATGTATATGTATGTATGTATGCATAGAATGTATATAGAATATACAATCCATGTTCGTGTGTATATGTATATCTACAGAAAACGTCCTAGAAACTGTCATACGTACTAGAAACTGACTCGTTTTTATTTCATATAGGTATCGATTGTGGGCGGCGACTGGGTGTGGAACCAATTCTCTCAGCAAAGGAGATGGCTGACCCTGAGGTCGAACACCTCGGCATCATGGCATATGCTGCGTACTTCACCCATCTGAAGCCGGTCAAGTCACTTGCAGACAAGGCAGTCATTGAGGGGAATTTCGGTAGTGTTTACGTTGGTCAAGAGGTGGGTTGGGCTTACAAATGACTAGTTTTGAATTAAAGATGTACAGCTATATTAGTATCCATACATACAAGTCATTCAGCTGCATCATATCCAGTGATGAAACGTATGGATCTGGTTCTGACAGAGGGCTATATAGTCCAGGGATGGATATTTGTGTTTGTCTGAAAAGTGATATATGTTTGACAGAAAACCTTCCGCGTGATCATTGATGATGATGATGTTTCATCTGGGGACTTCCGTGCTGAGGTCATTGGACCTGATTCCATCCCCCCTGTGAGGTTGAGCTGGTCTGGACGCACTGCCACGGGATCATTCACCCCCTCTGAGATGGGGCAGCATAGGGTGAGGCTAGACTAATGCTCATTCTGTGAATATCAAAGCCTTTGTACTCTAGACTTGCTCTATTTAGGCTCTGGCATTGTGGAAAGCACAAGGAAGAAGGGTAAATATATATGTATATATATATATAGTGGCTATGTTTAGCTTGCATCTCTGGACAAAAGTTCAGCTTTATTGTAGGCTTCATGGAATTGTGTTTCCCACAAGACATAAAAATTTAGCAGTTATTATGACTCCTAGGTATCATTAGTGGGAGTCATCGACATGTTTTGGGGAGTGAACTTTAATCAGTGTTGCCCTTGGCATAAAAAGTTAGGAGACTCCTTGGTTTTATGAGAGTTAGTCAGGGACATGGTTTTGGGAATCATATATGCAGGTATATGTCATGGGAAACATTGATGGAATTATGTCTACTTTTTAATGCATCCATTGTAGGTTTCATGGAATTTGTGTCTACTTTATTGTGTCCTTTGCAGGTTTCATGGAATTTGTGTCAGTGTTATCGTATCCGTTGTAGGTTTCATGGAATTTGTATCTACTTTATTGTATCCATTGTAGGTTTCATGGAATTTGTGTCAGTGTTATAGTATCTATTGTAGGTTTCATGGAATTTGTATCTACTTTATTGTATCTATTGTAGGTTTCATGGAATTTGTGTCAATGTTATCGTATCTGTTGTAGGTTTCATGGAATTTGTGGCTACTTTATTGTATCCGTTGCAGGTTTCATGGAATTTGTGTCAGTGTTATTGTAGCTGTTGTAGAATTCATGGAATTTGTATCTACTATATGGTATTCATTGTAGGTTTCATGGAATTTGTGTCAGTTTTATCGTATCCATTGTAGGTTTCATGGAATTTGTGTCGTTATTGTATCTATTGTAGGTTTCATGGAATTTGTGTCTACTTTATTGAATCCATTGTAGGTTTCATGGAATTTGTATCTATTTTATCCGTTGTAGGTTTCATGTTAATTTGTGTCAGTGTAATTGTAATCATTGTAGGTTTCATGGAATTTGTGTCTACTTTATTGTATCCATTGTAGGTTTCATGGAATTTGTGTCAGCTTTATTGTATCCGTTTTAGGTTTCATGGAATTTGTGTCAATGTTGTTATATCCATTGTAGGTGTAATGGAATTTGTGTCTACTTTATTGAATCCACTGTAGATTTCATGGAGTTGTGACTGCTTCAAGCTTTCTGCTCAAAAGAATGATGTTTTGCAATGGGATTGTTTTTATTGTGTTTTATTCATATAAGTTTTCTCCCTTTCTAACCTCTTTTTGTGTCTATTTCAACAGCTAAATGTGTATTGTATGAACGAGCCCCTTGCTTCCTGCCCAATACCATTCAAGGTATCATCGGACAGGTCAAAGGTCACCTTCCACCCAGTAGACAGGTGTCCTGTAGGTGTCATCACAGAATTGAAGGTAGGTGTTCCAATCATTGATATGCGGCAGCAAAGTAGAGCAGGATATCTCTTTGATTTTTACACCAAGTGGCGTCAGACAATATCAAATCATCATTATCTGGGTTTGTTTCTTTGCAGTTTGTGATGTTGGCAACGCATGCCTCGCAAACTGAAACCAGGTGCAAAGTCTGGAAGCTGATTTCTTTGTTTAAAAGAAAACTACTGCAGTGAAGAATATCAGATATGGACCATCTGAACTTCCATTTGATTGTTGTTCAGGGTCTCCTTTCACAAAGCTTGAAAGTGATTATATGTCATTGAAGTAAACCTTAGTGCAAATTATGTCACAAAATGGCCGTTAACATTTACCTTAGTAAAGGTTGCTTGATGAAAGGAGACCCTACACTATGTAGCTGCTTCAACTGAACTCTGACTCAGATTTGACATTGTGTGCCCCCATGCTGTGTATCTTATGTGCATTTATTCTATGTATGTCCAGTCCTTCATCCTCCTGATCCTTGTCGTTGGTATTCTGTTTCCAGGTGGACACCTCGTCAGCTGGCCAGGGAGACATCCGTATGGAGGTGGAGACACCTAATGGCCATTCCACGAACCTCCCTGTGGTCTACAGGCAGGGCATGTACACTGCCAACTTCACCCCTGCAGAAGTCGGTATGTGCGGAACTGTTATGCATATTACATTTCATAACTGAACCTTTGTTAAGTGTAGCAAGTTGTGCAGATAAATACATTTTTCAGTGAGTGTCAAGAAATCATCTATGTCTGTCATAAAAATTGATTTAGTGATTAGCTGGATACAGATGCAGTGTCATCAAATCTCAATCATGAAGACTGATGTTTACAACATCAGTCAGTGGATTGTCTGGTCCAGACTAAGATGTTTACTAACTACTGTCCTTTAGCTGAGTGTTGCTGTAAACAAACAAACAAACAAACTGTCCATACTGTAATGTGTTGTTACAATCTACAGGTGACCATCGTATATTTGTCCACTACGACAATGAACAAATTGTTGGAAGTCCATTCTTGGTGAAGGCATTTGACCCGTCCAAGGTGAATGTGTATGGTCTGGAGGGAGGTTCAGTGGGCCGAGCACTCAGCTTTACAGGTGGGTCAGTTTGTTGTTGTATGGTCAACTTTTCCTTATCCTGACTCATGCTATTCTATGTGAATGGTAGTGGAACACTTGAAATCCCATGAAGTTCCCTTCTGGAAGCTGTCATACAATCACACTCACCCATGTGTAGCCTCTCTTTATCTGTTGGCACCCTCATCAATCACATGACCAGCCATGCTTGTCACTCTCTCCTCCATTGCCCTACTAAAGAGTTTGAGGCACTTTAGAATCTCTGTTTGACACATATCCTTTTCTGTTTTAACGAAATGCTCATATCCAGATGCAGGAATCTGGGGCGGTATTCATAAAAGAACTTAAGTCATAAAAAAACATAATTTTTTTAAAAAACTAGGTTTTACACTCGTTCTGGCTTAAGTTTTGTGATTTTACTTGTCATATTCATAAAGCAGCTCAGGCTTAAGTTTTGGCGATTTCTGACTTAAATCTTAAGACTGGGCAGGGGTAGGCTTAACTAGAAGGTGTTTGACTAAGTCAGCAAACAACATGGCTGTCATAGTGACGAGGCGTCGTTCGTTTAACCAAAGAAGGCAGTCTCGTTTAATACAGTAATGAAGAACTAATTCGGCGATACCGTCTTGAGTAATTCTTCCACCTTTTTTCGATTTCTTCTTTGGTCCTTTTCACTGAGCTCACGGCAGTTAGGCTGTCAGTTATACTCTGAAAATGATTCATTCTATTAAACTCACATTCTTTTTGAAACCTCATGTTATAATATTTATGACATTTTATAACAGTGAATCTTCAACAAAAACAATTAAATAAGTTTTTGAAAATCACTGAACCAAGACCAACAGAAATTACAGGTAACAAGAGATAAGCAATTTAGTTTAATCATTGTGAAATGTATAACGTTCAGTTGATAGGTTACTGTTCTCTAATATATAATATATATTAATATTTCACCTCACATCCTCAGTATTTCAGCCATATTGTGACGATAAGATATGCCATAGAAATGGAATATATAAATATTATAAAAACCTGTCAACGAAGGACAGTAAAACAACTAGATCATCACAGACAGATATTTAAAACTAGTAACTATATCTGCAACAGTTTAACTATAGAGGACGATACAATATAAAAGTAGGCTATAGATAGCCAACAACTGAAGATTACCATACAAGGGACCATGGGGACTTACACTACTTTTGCTACCTGCATAGACCCTAGCTGGATTTACACCATGCCATTAGCTGCTGGCGAGTGTAGGAAAACATAGCCATATTAAAATGACAAATATACTATGTTTTGAAAAAGTGGTATGTTTAAATTTGACTTTTAAAGTTTTGGGTCTTACAATACCCTCTTACGGGGACAATAATCTTCCGATACTTTTACCCCCTTCGAAGATGCAGCCATAAACAGAGACAGAAGAGACATATGATTTATCTTCGTACATTGTAAGAGCTTCAAAAATATATCTATAACAAACTAAAACAAGGAAATGAAAATTCAAATACCTATTCATCCATTTATATACTGACATGTCATGGTCCCCCCGAGTTTAAAAGGGATGTTTGTAGAACAGGATTGATATAGTGCCATTATGTTTCCTATGAGGTGAAATACAGGACGTTCTTTAAGACAGCAAGAGAGTCCAGTATGTGACCGACCCAACACCATTTCCATGAGCATGATAAGGATGATGAGTCAGGATAAGGAAAATTATGTATTTTCTGAAAAAAGTGATATTTTACACTTATCCTGACTCATGATGCCAAGCCCCTCCAACTGCCCTACTTATGGCACGTTGGATCTTCCTGCAGATTCACAAGTCATGCATTCTAGATAGAGTGGCAAGCATGGTCAGTAAGGGATAAAGGGAGGTTACTGGTTGGTGAGTGTGCTTGTACATCCTCTTCTAGATGGGAACTTCAAGGGATTTCACGGTGTTCATTATTCATCATTCGTCGCAGATAGGCATAACAGCATGAATCAGAGCTTTGCAGATGCTAAAGAAGACCTGAAAGGGCCTCAGTGTACTCAGACACATCATCTACCCCACAGCAGTTTCAGCATACTACTCAGAACTTCAACCAGGGCTCTTCATGAAGCAATTCACAGAGCAGATGATGAATGTGATGGAGAGCCGCTTTGCAAAACAAAGATGACAGACGCCCGCTTCAATGACAGTTGCTCTGCACAAAGGATCTGCTGGCACTCATGGATGAAGAGGACGGCATGAAAAAATGCTCTCATTTGAGAAGATCTTCACAGTCTTGTCAAAGACATTTGGAAGAATCTACAATCGTTGACTCCACTCCAGCAGGAAGGATTCGCTGCATGCTTCCCCTGGACTCTACATATCAAGATATGGATTGTCATCGCCTTTGGACTTGGAGCTACATCCTCATTAGAAGCATGCGCTTATGCATGCATGAATGTGTTCATGAAATGAGGGTCTCTATTACAGACCTATGCATGTGGAAGGAGCATTTGGATGTTTGCTACAAGGATGACACTTGGATTACCAACTGAGTGGATTTGGAATCTCCAGCTAAGGATTCAAAGCTGAGGATGGTTGATAAAGACTTGCAAGAACCCTTTGTGATCTTCAAGACTATTTTACAATGCTTCACTGAGACTTATTACTTCTGTCAAGCAGTACCAATCTCATCAGATCATCTGTTTAAGATGACGACTGTGTTATCTTCTGTAAAAGAAGAAGAAAGCAGATAGACAGTCTACTTTCATCGGTATCAAGTGGTGGAGTGTTTCGCATGCTTCTGCTCAAACATCTATACATGTAGTCACACGTGTAACTCTGGGTCAGGCTGAACAGTGGAGTTAAGAACAAGGCCGAGTGCTGACTAAGAAATCACCATCCACTACAACTGTCTCCAACAGAATGGATGTTACACCCAGAGGTCATTTCGGCTCATCAGTCAGATATTATTATCTCTTGACAAGATTCAGCAAACAGACACCAACATTTGTTTCTACACTGCTGGATCCGCTATGGGTAACAGATGCTCTCAGCATATCTTGGGAAGGACTGAATGCATTTCCGTCTTCTGTCTGCAACAAGTGATCGGGAAAATCAAGCAAACATCAACACTGCAACTGCTTTGGTCATGCCCTACTGGTCAGTGAAAGAATGTTTTTTTGTACTCATAGGAGAACAAGGAAGTCCAGCCCTAAAACTGCCAGAATGGTAGAATCTACTATCCCATCCGCACACCGAACAAGCTTATTGGAATCCATCATCATTCCAAGTTGAGGTACGGACCATATCGAAGCTTGCCTCAAGAAGAGAGGGTATTCCGACAGAGTATCACACTCTGTAACCTTGGCTCTATGGAGATCTACTCATACTCACATGATTACAAGTTTAAGAGATTTGAAACATATGCATGGAAAGGTTTTACACCATCAAAGACCTTGCATCCTCATGTTGCAGAATGTTTGTCATCAGACTAGACATAACACTATCAACCTACTTGAGTGCACTCAGCACAGTTACCACCATGAAAACAAAGATAAATGAAGGGCTACTTTTTGGATATCAGATACGATGTTGATGAAAGATATCAAAGATATCGCCACCAAAGACATCTCAGGTATTCACCAATTTGGGCCTCTTGTTGTAGCACACCAGCTAACAGTTGATTAAGTCTCATCCTTTATCACATGACTTGTAGAGGCCAAAGCTCTGAGGAGTAAATGGTTCAGGGTCCATGCACATGTCTAGAATAGGCTGATGTGAGTGATTGTGACCCTGTGCTTGTACAGTAGATAAATCATACATGAAGAAGGGTCACAGCTTGCCTTGATGGGAAGATCTTCAAGTAAAGTCTGATTCGTTTTGGTATGATACAGAAACAAATGATCAAAAATGCAAATTCAGCTTTTGAAGTTGAAAAATAATGAGATTAAAAAACCCTGTGAAACTGGAGTTGAAACGATTCACTAATTTCACCCAAGCACTGGGAGAAAAAGTGGATTCAACAGCTGTATCCATGTGCAGTGACTAGGTTTGCATGGCTTGAACTGGGGAAGGTGACGTGTAAAAACACAGCAAGTGATGCATGCAAGGATTATCACTGCAGTCGAGGCTGGATGACATGCGATGTTTCTAGTGATTACAAGCATGTTGGTCTGCAGTGATAACAAAACACTGACCCCCATACCTGCAGATTTACAAACCAAGTTTTCAAGAATGTGTAGGATTAGATATACTAATTTCATTGCTAAAAATTGCTCAGCTTGAAACTGAAATGTTTCAATACATGTCTGTGGAAACTTTGAAAAATTATGTTGATTGTCACAGGCTGTCTCTGTCACAGACAAAACTCAATGTCTGTTTTATTGACACCTCTATGTCTGCCTGCCTGTCTGCTAATGACAATATGCAATATACAACTTCCATCATTGACCACATTCAACTTTTACACTTATAAGGCTCTACACCATAAACAAAATACATTAATTTATGGCTTGTGGACCTGGGTTCTGTCTCTGTCACAACTGCATCCATTTTTCTTGGATGATGGGACTGGACAGAAACTGGTCCAAACTCAGATTGTGAGTTTCAAGTTCTGCATTTTACTTGGACAAACTACAGTTTCTAGCCACACAGCGGTTCAACATCTCAGTAATTGTTAATTAGATCGAAAACAGAAGCAGACAGTATGTTTTCACAAACCCCAACGTCTCTGCATACATTATTTATGGATAACAACTTCTGGTGTATAAGATCCGACATTTCGGTGTGGATTCTTTTACTGTTAAAACTCTTGCTTGACAACGCAATATGAACCCATACCAAAATGTCACATCATACACAATAAATGAAGTTGTTATCCTTAAAAAAATCTTACTTCCCTATTACTCACCATACTGCTGAATTGCCAATAAAACATATCATCTCTATATACACACAATGAGCCCTCGGCATATTGGCAAATGACCCAGCCCATGAAAAGTCTCCGTTATGCTTGAGTGCACACCGACTCACTCCGATCAGGATTGGTCTCCAGGGTTCTTTGTTCATAAAATTGATTGTATGCTTATTAGTTTATTTGCTTTTCACAGTCAGCAATGTATATTATATGTCATGAATAAGTGATATTTGTGTTTTAGTTATGTTTATTTTTGGTTTTGGTTGTTTGGTTGCATGTGACTTTTACTTTTTACAACATGGTTCAAGTTTAATTTATAATCTATCCTCTTTACTATGAAGTTCTGCCCATGTCTGTGTAACGAGAGGACGTGTCTCATTAACTCAGTATTAGGCCAAAATCGGTTGTTTTCCAAAGCCAGATAAGTCAAAAAGAAGACTTACATTCCTTACAGTAGGAGGAAAATGAATGAAAGTGCATCAGGATATTTATCATGCTGGGTTTCCTACTGACTGTGAGTGAGGACATCGAGTCCAATATGAGATCCGGTGTGACCACAAGACTACATACCACACTATCAGTGATTGAAACCGGCTCAGTTGATGTGCAAATGAGTAAAAATAGAATTATGAAAATGTTTAGAGGCCTAAAAACGAGTATGGCCACCATGAACGAGAAGTTTGAAAGCCTGAATGACAAGGTAGGCAATATACCAGCCAAAGTGAATGAGGTCCATCATATATTGATCTATAGGTCAGTCATAGACATTCAACTACATGCCTGGTGGAGGAATATCAACAACTTTAGAACTCTGTTATTCACCTGAAAGATAAAATAGAAGACATGGAATGTAGGGAACATTTTGGGTCAGCATAGTGGTGGCATATTAATCTTCATCATAGAATCATGGCTGAATACAGGATATTTAACAAGAATGTATGAACATTTTGAAAATACTGAGTTTTTCCTGTTCAAAACATTGAGATTAGGTAGTGTGAACAATACAGTACTGATTCTGACATTTCTTTGACCTTAAAACTCTCCCTTCTATGAGGATAAAGATAAACATAGCATGTCTGTTTTGCTGAATTATATGACTCAGATAGTTTATGACGGCCCAGATGAAGAACTTTTCTTAACAGGTGATTTGAATACTAGGACTAAAACATTCCTTGACTACATACCAGAAGATTACATTGACATCATACAGCAAGGCATTGATGATTACCCTACGGAGATCTTTAACCTCCCAGGAACAATAAGGACTCATATAGCTTTTTATTTTGGTAGAAAGCTTATTGAAATGTTCGAAATATTCTGCATTCATATTTTGAATGGGAGATGTCATCAAGACAAGCAAGATGAATGTACATGTATCACACGTAGCAGGGCCAGCACTGTTGACTACACGATAGCCTCGCAAAGCTTGTACCATTTATCTTGAACTTCGGTATTAGGTGAGTGAGAGTGAGTTGAGTTCTATGCTGCACTCAGCAATATTCCAGCTGTATGGCAGCAGTCAATAAATAATCGAGTCTGGACCAGACAATCCAGTGATCAACAACATGAGCATCGATCTGCGCTATTGGGAACCGATGACATGTGTCAACCAAGTCAGCGAGTCTGACCACCCGATCCCGTTAGTTGCCTCTTACGACAAGCATAGTCACCTCTTATGGCAAGCATGGGTTGCTGAAGGCCTATTCTACACTGGACCTTCATGGGTCTCTTTAGTATTGGTACATGAGATGACACAAATCACTTTCCAGTCTTCTGTAGGTTTGATTTCAGACATCAAGGCTCCAATGATTTACAAACCAACAACAAATGTGAAGCAAATGGCAATTATACAACTCCCTTGTCATGATATAAATGGGAAGAGGGAAACAGTGGGGCGTTTAAATCTAAGTTTAAAGAGCTTTATCATCTGCCATCTGTATAAAAGAGAGTTTACTTCTTTAACTCTCACCATAAGTCCAAGTCAAATTCATGCAGTCAACCTCCCTGGTAGGTCAGTGAGCTTGAAGACCTAAAGAGTAAGAAATATCGTGCACTGAGGCGGCATAGAGACCATGATGTAGACTTTAACCTATTCAGAGAGCTACACACTATAACAAGAAAGCATTTGTTATCAAAAGATAAGCGTAAATTATTGTGGAAAGTGTTGTAACAAGATAGACGGTCTCATGTTCCGGATGGAATCAGTATCCAGGAATGGACTCCACCTTCCTTTTCCATCCACTATGGATGAAGATGACAGTGGTACGAGGGCATAATTAAATCAACCTATAGCTGCCAGAAAAAGCAAAGGGAGATTTTTCTTCATTTGTGTGGACTTGTCTGAGGGGTTCAAGAGGATTATTTGAAGTGTAGTACTGGCACCCGTGAAGGCTGTATTTTGAGTCCTCAGCTATTTATTATATTCATCAAGTTTTTGAAACAACTGGAATATGTTGGAGGAGAAGGTGTTTTTATCTCACAAGATTTTAATGAAAAAAATTGAGCTAAAGTTATTTGCTTTAGAACTGGAATGAACTTTGAAGAAAACAAAAGTCATATTTTTGAGAAATAGTAGAACAGCCAAATAATTGAAGGTGTCCATGGGAAAATGTGCAAATCTCTTCTCAAAGTGTCAAAGAATGCACGTAATGTAATGGTGCTTGGTGAATGTGGTAGAGCTGCAGCTTACATATATGATGAGAGCTGTCAAGTACTAGTGTACACTGATAAATGGGCCCTGAGAGACTCCACCACCAGTGCTGCAGGATGCTTACTGTCCTTCATGATATGGGATGCACCTCTTATGCTGCTGGTATCATATTCAGATTTGGATTTAGGTATGTACATGTATTGATTTCCCAAGATGTTGGAGACAAAAATACTTTCTACTCAATCTTCAAACAGAGACTATTTGACACTCTCCATCAAACCTGAAGTGTAAATGTTATTGATTTATCAGACTCTTATTTATGCTAACAATATAAATCCATACTGACTGTTGAATACTATCTGAACTCATCACTTCCATCTCGCTTAAGAAGGATTTTATCACGCTTCAGATGCAGTAACTTTAGAATAGCTGTCAACACTGGAAGACACCAAGCTACAACCTGTCAAGAAAGACTCTGTCCTCTCTCTATGTCTAAGTCTACCTCTCAACATAACTATATTTCCAAAATGTCTTCTCATAGTTATGATAAAACTTCAGTCTTTTGACATAAGGCACAACAAATAAGGCAAAGTAATCTATAGCATATTTATATCATGCCTTTGAGCATTTTATCCTATGGAATGTATGTAAGTATGTATTGAATATTTTGGTAGCCCTAAACTTTCTGTAATTTGGGCCAACAGCCTTATACTTGTAGGCGTCTCGGGTATGAAAGCATATAATAAAGTAAGTTTGATAGTGGGAGGGGTAGGTTATATAGTTGGATGGGCGGCTGACGTAGTACCTACCTTTGTAGTCATTTTTGCAGAAGTTTTCGCCCATACAGATCCTGTGGCTAGGGAGACTGATGATGTCACGCTTCTGAGATGCATACTCTGGTATATTGAGGGGCAGAGATGCAGGGAGCATGTGCATTGTCGGAATTCAGGATTTCCCCATTCAGTTGTCTGATGCACACATTGCATAAGCTATCTATGACCTCATGTCTTGAACCGAGACCAGCCTATAAGTTTCCACTTGTGTATTGTTTTGGGGATTTCTTATTGATTTTGTGGTAGTTTTGGGGAGGGGAGAAATAGAGTAGGAATAAGTAGGTTTTATCTTGTTATTTTCGTGGGTAGGTGATAACCAGAAGTTAACTGTGTTTAAGTAGGATTTAAGTAGGTAGGGAAGGGGAAATATGTAGGATTATTCATTTTGGAACATTTGACTGGTATCTATCTTTCTTATTTCTTCTCTCAATAAACAAGAATGAAAACATAATACTCTTTTGTTGTGACTTAATTGAGTTAAATTTGGAAAACCTGCCAGGAATTGTTCATACAGAACCTGCAGATAGATGTACTGACCATGTTAGGAGACCAATTACAAAACAAAAGGCAAAGTAATTTACTTCAGTAGCCAGCTGAAGCTTGTCACACATAAGCAGCACGCTGGAGTCACTTGCTTCACTTTTACTTCACCCATGTGCTAGGCACCTGTTACAAATTTTGGTGCCGTCACATGAATATGGCTACATTTCCAATATTTCTCATTCTAGTCTAATAAATTATGTCTGAAGATTTAAGTCTGAATTGTTCTTTGTTGTCTGAGACTGATGGTCAGTTTCCTGGTAGTGTTTTTTGTAAATTGGAGAGGCCTCTCATTGACTGACGAAGCGAGTTGCCCCCACTTCTGCAAAATATGTATCCAAGTTCTATGCCGTATTAGCCTCTTCCTCAAGCAGGACATGGTTTCGGTTACACATTTAGTGTCAGGTTATGGTGCATGTCAGAATGCTGATCATTGGTTGTTTGGTCACATACAAGATGGAATCATGAGTGGTAACTGTCCTGTGGAAATACAGGATAGGATACATACTGAACTTTCGGATCCTAGAGAATTGAATTGTTTAAGACAATCAAATCCAGTTGGAACTGTTTTGAAGAGGCTTGAGAAGTCTAAGTTACTTGATTGCAAAGTTATGTCTGATAGATTTGATGGAATGTCATGTGATTGGCAGGATTTTATTGTTCATTTTGAACAAGTAGCATCATGGAATGGGTGGACAGAATATGAAAAGGCTGCACAACTTAGAGAAGTGTGAGAAGTGCAGCATGAAAGCTTTTGACTTGTCTTATTTTAGGGTAACTCAGCAGTTATCAATCCCATTGAGCAGAATGTAGCAAACAGAAGGGAATTTCTAAATTGATGTCAAGGTCCCATTGAGGCCATACTGGATTATGGTTTCGAACTCTGTAACCCAGTAAATTTAGCTTACCCTACCAGCACCCTTCATCACTAGAGGTACTTTTAATTGATCAGTTCTTAACTGGCCTGCATAGTTTTAACATGAGAAAACATGATACATTTGCACATCCACAAACACTGGAAAACACCATTTCATATGCCATGGAAGCTGTTGATGGCTGCAGAAAAACAAACCTGAAAGTTTAGACAGGGTGTCAGGAGTGAACCACACAAAGCAACCACTTGCTAGTGGTGGGTTGACTCTTAAGACAGTCACAAAATTGATCGATGTTTGCTTGGAAAATTTTAAAGGTAGCTTGAGAAGTTCCAGACCTAATACCTGCTAAGTCTGCAATCAATCAGGTCACTTTCGCAATATGTGTCCTTACTTATCAAACCTGGGTTTGTTTGATCATTCAGATATCAAGAAAACAGGTGTGGGAAACTATTGAAGTCTGGGGTTGAGGCCATGTTCACAGCTGATGGGCAAATTTGTAGGCCAGATGAAGATGTAGTTTTGGTAGAAAAATATCTTTTTATGGTTGCTATTGGAGTGCATGTAGATTTACCTTTGTTGATAGGGAATAGTGTTGATCCCTTGGTGAAGCAATCTGTACTCAACAGGGATGGGTTTGAAGAAAAATTGTTCTTTTCTGGTGTGGGAAAACTAATGGCGTCATCTTGATCAGCTCGCTCCATTGAATGAGTTTCATGGGAACAAGGTGTTTTAACTTCTTTGACATCTCAGAAATGTTTGTAATATAGATGTTGTGGTGAACGGGCTTACCTCAATAATGTTACTGAATACAGGGTTTCCCATCTGAATTAGCAATGGAATTTTTGTGGCTAGACGTCTTGTTCAGCCTGATAAGGATGTTGGAGTTATTTCAGTGCTGAACCTAAACAATAAGAAAGCATCCATAAATATGGATCTATCTATACTGGGTACAGTTGACAGTGTAGATCAGGTAGGAGCTTGCTAGGATGTTACCACAGTTGCACAAAGTGTGGCATTTACTGAGTCACTTGAAGTCACTATTTGATCGTTTTTTCTCTGGTCTTTCAGAATTTCTAAAGCAGTCTGTTTCTGATTTTGTGGGTGAAGATGGTTTGTTAGGACAGACAGATGAGATTACTGACACTATCAATACTGGTGATTCAACTCCTATTAAACTACCTGCTAGGAGGATCCCTTTGGCTAAGAAACAGTCAGTGGAAAATGAAACTGACAAGGCGTTACAGCGAAACATTATTGAAGCTAGTAGCAGTCCTTAGTCTGCTCCTCTTTGCTTAGTAACTAAGCATGACACATCTGGCAGATTTTGCATTAATTTTAGAAATTTAATGAGGTGATCTTGAGGAATGGCTATCCCATGCCAATTAGAGAATAATCTTTGGAAACATTGGGTATTGGATGGTTGTCAATAGTTTAGTTCCAGTGTTTTCAATACTTGATTACCAGCTGGCCTTCAGGGCCTCAGGCAGGCTTTAAAATCGACACGCCCTGATTGAAATCTGAATTCCCATTTGATTAGAGGCAAATGAATAAAAACAAAATAGACTACATTGTACACATTTTCACACTGTTTCTACAAAATCAAGAAACCTATGGCACACGGTGGAGTTTTTGTTTGTTATACTGGTGCTGACATTCCTACTCCAAGGTGCTGAAATACCAGGAAGTGTAACTGGAAGTTATTGTGAGATAATGGATGGATCATGTATGATTCCCTAATGTTAGTAGAGAAATAAAGAGACACATTCCAGTTGAAAAGTAATTGACATATAATTTACTGAAAGCCTTAAGGGCCTGCACATATTTGAAGCTACTGGCCTGATACAATAACAACTGGCAATAACAACAACATCAACCATCCAAGCCGATGGTTATTTTGAACACTGTTTACTACCCTGGATTATCCATTGGGTATTGGCAAGAAAAATGGATCCAAGAGTCAAACATAAAACTGCTTTTATTACTCATGTAGTACATCAGTTCAGTGCCATGCCATTTGGTCCTACTAATACTGCACTTACTTTTGAAAGATTAATGGGAACGTTAAACTGTTTCCTTTTCAGTCTGCATTAAACTATCTTAGGTTGGTTTTCATTCAGTTGCTTCAGGCTAATTTGAAACTAAAACTGAAGAAATATATACTTTTCCAGTCTTATAGTTGTTTATCTAGGGCGCAAGGTTTCAGTCAGTGGTCTTAGGTGTGGTCCAGATAAAGTAGAAACTGTCAAAAGCTGGTCTGAACCGGAAACTCCCTTTATTTTGCTCATGGACCATGCTCCTTTGATTTCATTGAAAAATTTCAAAGGTCCAGAAGGAATCAAATCCAGGTGGCTCAGCATTGTTGAAACCTGTGATTCTTGGTCCAGTAGAGGCCTGGTAGGAAGCATTAAAATGCTGATGCCCACGTAGATCTCAGTGAAAATGTACTTTTGATTGTCATACTCGTGATTTCTTGTGCATTCAACAGGATAATCCGGTTGTTATACTGGAGCCCACTGCTGTTGAACAACAAGTGATAGAGGGTCGTGTTCAGTCACGTGAACCAATCAGTTTAGTAGAGGTTGAAGGCAAGAACATTGAAATACATATGGATTCAGGGGAAGATGGGAATTCTGCTGATATTAGTTCTAATGGTTCAGGAGTAGGTCTTAGACTATTCAGTGCCTCTGCAGCTCCTAGTGGTGTGGACTGGTTATTGGTGTGGTCTAGGGATGAGTTGCTTGACTGGTAAGTAGCTGATAGAGGTATCTGTCCAAGTGCTAAACTGGATGTCAGAAGACTGACCAGCCTGAGAAATCAAGATGGGAAAATGCTTTGGGGACAATGACAAAATCTATGGCTTGAGAATGGATTGTTGTATCGTAAGGAAGAATCTGATGTTTTGGGTTCTTGGTTGCAGTGGGTAGCACCAACAGCAAAAACTGTTACATCAATCAAAGCCAGATTTTATTGACAAGGAATGTTGAATGACATTAAACATTGGAAAACATCCTGTGACAGGTGTAAACATCGTCCAGGTCGAGGCAGTTCTCCTTTGCAACAATTTTCTATATGGGCACTCCTGGAATGAATCGCCATAGACATAGTGGGTCCTGATGGTAGTGATTACATATAGTTTGGTAATTGATGATTACTTTACCAATGGAAAGAAGCATATGCATTGAGGAATCACACAGGATCTACTATTGCTAACAAATTGGTATCTGAGGTAGTTTGTAGGTTAGGTTGTCTCAAACAGATTCACACTGATCAGGGAAGAGTTTGAATCCCATTTATTCACAGAAGTGTGCTGTTTACATGGGATAAGTAAAGCCAGGACAACGTTTTGCAGACCTCATTCAGATGGTTTAGTGGAGTGTTTCAACTGTACCTTAAATTTACTCTCAGAATTTACTTTCACCAGGAATCTTTGGATTGGGGTGACCATCCCCCATACCTTCTCATGGCATATGGGGCGTCCGAACATAGGAGTACACACTGTTCACCTAACTTGATGATGCGGGGTGGGAGGTGAATCTTCCTGTTGATATAGGTACCCCACCTGCAACTGATGATCCAAAACTCTTGTCCTGTACGTAAACTGGCTGAAAGAAACCATGCGTTGCACTTTTGCCAGTAAACGTTTAGTTACAGCAGACAAATTACAGAAGTAAAACTGTGACTCTTGATCAAAAGCACAGACATTCAAAGAGGGCTTTTTTTCTGGATCAAGATGGTGTCCTCCAAAGTCCAACTAGGGATGGTCCCTATTTATTAATTTAATAAAAACTATCCTCTACTGCTTACAGGGCACAACATAAATCTATTGTAAGTGTACATGTAGACCACTTATGAAGGGACTCCTAGCAGTGGGTAGAGTGGGGGTAGGTAAAAGGGGTGGATGTAACCAGAAGTTAACTGTGTTTAAGTAGGATTTAGGTAGGGAATGGGGAGAAATATGTTGGATTATTAGTTTCAGAACATTTGACCGGTATCTAACTTTCTTAACATTGTTTTTTCTCAATAAAGAAGAATGGAAATGAAATACCAGTTTGTTGTGACTTAACTGAGTTTAATTCGGAAAGCCTGCCACTAACCATTGATACTGAACATGCAGACAAGATGTACTCACCATGCAGCAGACAAGATGTACTCACCATGCAAAGAGAGCAATTATAAAACACAAGACAAAACACAAGACAAAGTATATTACTCCAGTAGTCAGCTGTCACACTTGTCCACTTGTCACACTTGTTCACTTGTCACACTTGTCCACTTGTCACACGTCTTCATCATTCTGCAGTCACGTGATGACTGTTTTACTACAGCATCATGCCAGGCAGCTATTACATACTGAATAAATCTGTCTGTGTGTCTGTTTATTTGTTAATTTGACTACACAGTTCATGTTAATTTGTAATACAGTATATTTGCTAGCTATTCATCAAGATGTATGTTATATGATACTATGTATTTATTGATTTTACAAAATCCTTCATGTTTGGTTTATAATCTAGCCTAGTTATTACTATATGTTACAATACATCAGATTTATTTTTTTTTTCAAAATGGTTCATGTTTAATTTATAACACATTGTATTTATTAATTGTACATCAAGGTACATGTTCATGTCATAATATAGCATATTTGTTTCACTGTACATTGAAATATGTTTCACAGCTGACAGTCAGAGTGCCGGTGAGGGAGAGCTGACTGTCGTTGTCACCCACAACGGAGTGACCATCCCCAGTCAGGTGACCACCCGACAGAGTGGGATTCACAACATCGATTTCACCCCTCAGGGTGCTGGAACCTACCGGGTGCAGATGTACTTCAACGATGTGGAGATTAGAGGTAATGTTACATCTCGAGAGAAATCTCCGTGATTTATGTGCTGATTAATAAAGCTTCACATGCAAGCCCAGGGAATGTAAATTGAATTTTATCATGTCAGTGTTAAAAGGACACCTTCTTGTTTAAGAGTCACCAAATCCCCATCGGATGTGTTATTGAGTGACTATTCAGTGACGTTTAAGAGTCACCAAATCCCTGTGATGTTATTGAGTGACTATTCAGCGATGTTTAAGAGTCACCAAATCCCTGTGATGTTATTGAGTGACTATTCAGCAATATTTAAGAGTCACCAAATCCCTGTGATGTTTTTGAGTGACTATTCAGCGATGTTAAAGAGTCAGGTATCAATGTGATGTTATTGAGTTACTATTCAGTGATGTTTAAGAGTCACCAAATCCCTGTGATGTTATTGAGTGGCTATTCAGCGATGTTTAAGAGTCACCAAATCCCTGTGATGTTACAGGATTACCCTGTCTCCATTAAATGTTTTAGGTTCATCAACCTTGATGTTGATGGTAAGGGTGTTTAAGTGTTGCTATATATCCGTAACCATAATGTTTAAGGTCCCTCTACACTCTGGAGTAGAGGGGACTCCTCAGTGTTTAAGTGTCAACACTCTGGAGAGAGGGGCCTCCTCAGTGTTTAAGTGTTGCTATATATCCTTAACCTTGATGTTTAGGGTCCCTCAACACTCTGGAGAGAGGGGACTCCTCAGTGTTTAAGTGTTGCTATATATCCTTGACCTTGATGTTTAGGGTCCCCCTACACTCTGGAGATAGTAGACTCAAGCATGGTTAGTGTGTCCGGCGATGGGCTCAGCCTTGTACCAGTCAACAAGACAGCCAGCTTCAACGTCCACACCCGCGGCGCTGGTGGCGGCAATATCAGTGTTGACATCACTTGTGAGTACCTACATGAAAGAACACAGCAAGTTTGAGTGAAACGAACATAAATGGATTAAAGACATTAAATTATTTGTTCAAAAGGTAACAGTTTTTTTGATTTGTAGAGAAGGGTAAGTAATATCATAAGGTCTCATCTTGATGTTTGTTTTTATTTTTGTTTATTTTCTACCTTTCCTTTCATATGATTTGAACTTGAATATTCCACATTGCTTCTGGTCACTGGTCAATGCACATTCAGAAAATATGGAAACTCTTTGCACAGTTCAGATTTCAGAATGATTGACAAGGAGTTCTCACCAGAGTTCTAATTTCACTTGAGAAGTCGTTAGATGAAATACAGCAGAAAACTAACTATGAGTCATGGACCATGCTTGTGGTATCAGCTGTAACACTTCCTTTGGGTAACTGCAGAAAATTCATGTTCAGCCGATACTTGCAAGAACATCAATGTCATATGAAGTTTGTATTGGGAATATAATTACAGTATGCTGTTGTATGCATTCAGCTGATTTTGTATTGACACGTGAGAGAAGCTGGCATTAATGTTGATCATCCTGTGTATATTGCATGTTGCACGTTACCCAACTTACCTGCACTAACGACCTGCATGCTCCCTGCAATCTCTAACCTCTCACCTGCAACCCCTAGAAACTTACGCAGACCTATCTACGGTGCATGTGCAATGCATGTCCGTCTCCTCGGATGCTGTTGATGTAAGTGGCATATCAATGTGGTTGTGAGTGGTTCATGCTCCTGAGACTTGGTATGATTGGCAGCTGGTTCATGTACACCTTGAAACGTAGCATGATTGACAGGTGCATTATACCGCATGCCATGTGGTTAGTCCTAGTGCTTTATGTGTGTGACGGCTATAGACATATGTACATAGCAGATGCTTCGGAGAGAAGAAACATAAAGTGTGTTGGGTAGAAATCGGTATGATATGACATGGGTAGGTATTGCAGCTGGTTTAGCTTCCTGGTGTGTTGTATTGGGTGATACTGCTTGTACATAGCAAATGGACATGATATATATGTAATTATAAATACAACATTATCCATGTTTAGTGGAACAAACACTTCACGGGTAAGTTTTGGAATATGTATACCAGTGTGACGACTTTGTGTGAGTACAGTTCATGTATACATTTACGTATTTAGTTACTCAATATGACATGATGTATCACATGAATTGTCCTTGTCTCCATCACTGTCATCCATGTCATACATGTGACGCTGATGACATGATGACTTGTGGATAGTTACTTTATGTATCTACAGATTTGTAACGTACTGTGTTGTTTTAACATGGGAAAAAACATGTATTACATACACATGGAAATGCAGTGTTGGATGTCTCGTCCTCGTCTGAATCTACACACACAGCAAGGATGAAGCAGGTACATTTCAACACCTGGCAATCAAGTGGAGATGCACAGATGAAGATTACAGAAACTACAAGAGGAAGATAGAATTTGTATTTGTCATGCACTGTGAGATGAATGACTCGTGAAAGCTGTTAAGTTGATCTATGTGTAAATTGTGTATATCACGTGGAGAGATGTTGTATGTTACATGGAGAGATGTTGTACGTTACATGGAGAGATATTGTACATTGCACACAGTTGTGTATGTTTTTTATTACAGTGAATGTTTTGATCCAGTATGTTAAAAATGTTTGACATTTCTTCAGAAATGAGGTTTCAGCACTGTGAGAAATTTTTCAACAGATTTCATTTCAACCAGTGGAGAATGGTTTTTCTTTTTCAAATTATTGCTTACCTAAGCCTTTGTAATATTTTTTTTATTATTATCCGATAACCTTTTCCATGTAAGAGTGTGTCATGTATCTCAGCTTCCAAGTGGCTAATATTGCCAGTAATCGCGCCGTAACCACTTAGCAAATCTTTTCCTAATGTCCGTGTCGAACTTGATTGACATCTGATGGTTTGCGCTTGTCGAGTCTATTTACCTGGCTGGCATGTGGACCCTTTCCTACCTCACATCAACCTTAACTGTAACCATGGTAACCCCTTGATGTTCTCATTACATAGTTCAGGTAAGTTTTGACAGGTTTTGGGGATATATACATTAAATGTAGTATAGATGTTTGTTTAACTGGATTTGGGGTTTTTTGTGTTAAATGTATGTTAATTGTAAGATAATTGTTCATATCAGGTATATTTTCGATAATTAAAGTGTGATGTTTTCAGAATAATTGTACACAATGTGGAGTTAGTCAGGATACTGCTTTTTCAATTACACCCCCTTCCCCATTATTAATATTTTCTCAATTTTCCCATTTTAATAATTTATCCTGCTGTATTTAAGCTCCTTCAGATCCTCTTTTTGCCTTCCCATGTGATGTAGTCATGTATGATATAGTGAGCAGGTTAGGATGTATGTTTCAACTCCAGGCGTGTCCATGTCCCACAGTTGCATGCTGCATGAGACAGACAACTGGGAGCTATTTCATGTACATTTCACTGTCACAGGTCACTCAAACTGCATGAGTTAAAGTTTCACGTGGGTTGTTCACACTGTGCTGTCTACTTGGGGAAACTTCTTTGGTGCAGTTTGTGTTAAGAAATGGTGATCTTGGTAGCTGTATAAATGATCAGGGGTTTGTGTAGTTGAGAATGGTGTATTGATGTTTTAAGATTTTATTTTAGGGCTAACATTTCTTTCAGCTCCATCAGGAAAGAAAGTAGCATCAAAACTTGTACAGCGAGGTGATGATGATTCTGTGGTGGAGTACACGCCAACAGAAACAGGTGGGGACTTTGTCATCTCAGTGGAGATACCTAGATCCATGAAAATCTGGCTAGGAACTGGTCTACAGTAACCATGCTTGTTGTAAGAGGCGACTAACTGGATTGTTGGGATTGAGTGGTCAGGCTTGCTGACCTGGTCGACATTGATGCCATTATACTACTTGTGTAGATGGATGGTCATTCTGTTGATCACTGGATTGTGTGGTCCAGACTATTTATGTACAGACCACCGCCATACTGCTGGAATATTGCAGAGTGCGGTGTTAAACAACCAAACACCAGACTACTTGCAAAAAGTAAGTGAATGTTGTATTAGGTTGCTTTTATCAATATTCCAGCAATGTCATGGCAGGGGACTCCAGAAATGGGGTTAATATATAATACCCATGTTCAGTGAGGCCTCGTTAATCCAGATGGTTGAGTTTCTCAGCAAATTCATCCGGATTGCAAATCATCCGGACTACTGAATCAGTTGCTTATAAAAAATGAATAGCAAGCTCAATGATAAAACATAATCATAGCAAAATGGCTTTCATGGTTGTTTGTGTTCGTTTTACCTTCGTCATTGAATTCATCACATCAGTAATTTTACGGAGTGTCTCAAAATGTATCACTAGACTTTCTAGGTAATCCTTTTCTTCATTTGATCTCCTGTAGTATGCCTTGAATATCCAAATTATACCTGCACCCATCGGTTGAATGTGACATGCGGTTTGTGATGTCAAAAAATCTAAGGTCGCACTTTGAAAAGTGTTAGCGAAGCATACTTGTGACTTGCAGCGTTGTCAAGAAGCAAATCACTTCAAGTCGAAATGACTGCATCTGTCTGTACTTCAACCAATAGCAAAACAGCTCAATTGTCATCCATGCATTTGTATTGTGGTGATATCTCACACAGACTTCTGTCAGGAGCTTTTTTCAAATTAAAACAACAACCCTTAATAGACATTTCTAAAAAGTTAACAAGAGTTCATTGTGTCAACTGCATGTCAACAAGTGTTTTTAGTTCCCGTTGATTGAGGTTAGTAAAATAAATTTACTCTTTGTTTTACTAAATAGTTAGAGCTACTTAACATCTGGTTCCAGAAACCACATTTACTGTTTTTCAAGGCAAATTAAATAGGGATAGATTGGTAACAAGCTGAAATCTTCCAGGCGGCAAAAATCAGATTATCGGAGTCTAGGCTAACAGGGTTTCACTGTATATGGTTTATATATGGTTTATTGAACCCATGTCTTTGGCGTGATGGTTGAACACTTTAACCACTAGGCTATCTGGCCACTTGGACATTTTGTTGGATGGCAGAATAGCCTCATGGTTGGAGTGTTTGGTCATTAAAACCAAACCAATTCACTCGCCTGATGTCAGACGAGTGTCTGATTGCCTGTTGCTGTCTGATCTGACTGGTACAGTTGACTGATTGGCCAATTAATGTCTGATTCACTTGAAGCTGTCTGATGTCTGATTGCTGGTAGCTGTCTGGTGTCTGATTGCTGGTATCTGTCTGATGTTTGATTGCTAATTGATTGGCTAGTGAATGTCGAACTGATGGTAGTTTTCTGATGGGCTAATGGATGTCCGATTGCTGGTAGCTGTCTGATTGGTGAATGGATGTCTGATTGGCTAACAAATTGCTGGGAATTGTATGATTAGATGTCTGATTACTGGTATCTGTCTGATGTGTGTTTGCTTGTAGCTGTCTGGCCAGCTAAGGAAAGCTTGAACTGTATGTTTAGATGGTTGATGTCTGATTGCTGGTAGCATGTGTGACTAGCTAAGGAAAGTCTGAATACCGGGAACTGTATGTTTAGATGGTTGATCTGATTGCTGGTAGCTGTCTGACTAGCGTACGGTCTGCTCCAGTATATTTGAGGGAAATACTGATATAGTAAATACTCTCAACGACTCAAAGAAAGAAATTTACTAATCTGTGAGAATTTGAATTATGCTTGTGAAAATGTGTGATCTTTTAAAATTGTCATGGCTGTCTTATTCGCAGGAGACTTCGAGGTGAGTATCAGCTACTACGGCGAGGAGCTGCAGGGCAGTCCTTTCACCTGTAAGGTGTACGATGTGGGCAAGGTGATTGTGTCAGAGATGCCACAGTATGCAATTCCTGGCAATGCAGTCACATTTGATAGTGAGTACAAATATATCTATTGTTAAACAAATTTGAGTGAATGCTTCAATCCTACTGGATGACACAATTTAGAAGGCAAAAAGACCAATCTGAGACTGGTGACACGAATACCCTGTTTTACATCCCAAAACATACAGTAGCCTCTCAGCCTTTGTGTGAATGCTTGAATCTGATTGGATGATGACATCTAAAAAAAGGGAGACCTTTGCCTTTCCATATTTTAAAAACTGGGTATTGGTGACATGAGTGTTTGTTCGTAAATGCCAAAAGTTAAAGTTGTAAATGTTAACAGATGGTTCAGTCATTTAAGTTTCCGCAGAATGCAGAGTTAATTTCCATAGTCAGAGCAGGATCTGCTGTTCATGGATTTGTATCCAAGATTTTGTTGTTATTATTATAGGATATTTATACACCGCACGTATCCATGCAACTAGTACATGCAACATTGATACATCAGAATATCCATACTTGTGGTTTAAATCAGGATACTAATGCAGTGCCTGCTTCATGTATGTTATTGTGCCTTGATGAAGGTGAAATACTCTTGTTACCAGTCTAAACTGTGTGTAGAAAGTGCCCATGTACTCTGATATTAGTGGAATTATAAATGTAATATCAAACTGAATTCGCTCACCTGTAAAGAGTTGTGTGTAAAACAGATCAATCCTGTTGTAGTTGATGCATCTCGAGCGGGTTCAGGGAACATCGAGATCCGCGTGAACGAGGGTCGTGTAGCCTGCAGCGTGGAGAACCGAGGTAACCACCAGTTCAAGGCCTCCTTCTTCCCTGAGAGTACCAAGCCACATGTCATAGAGATGACATTCAACGATGCTGCTGTGGAAGGTGAGGAACATGGAGTGTTGGGCTGCTGTGAGGAATTCAGAGGGAGTGGTTTAATGACTGGGAACGTTGAAATCCAAATACTTGAATGCCTTTAAAACCTGGAAATGAGTCAAATCAGTGAATGAAAATTGCCCATATTTGTACCAGACCACAGGGTGATAAGCCTGCATAAAAAATGAAATGTTTCTTGGGTACATTTTTTTTCAAAAGTGACAGGGAGGGAGTTCAACAATATCAATGAAAATACATCTTAACGTGAAACACGGGTCTGTCACTGTGGATGATTCTTCCCCAAATCCAGACGAAAAGCAAGCCACAACGATGAAGCGATATTTTAGGGGTTACGGCTGAACAAAGCTCAAAACATACAAGACACTCACACTCATTGAGTTATAGTTGTTTTGATTTTAATTATTTGTTGTTACTTAAGAGACATGAGTTTCCCATTTAGATTGTGTCAGCATTGATTTTTTGACAATTTGTGTCAGTGTTGATTTTTTGACAATTTAATGAAATGGATATCTATTGTTAAACAAATTGGATTATGGTGCTAGTTTGATTTATTTATTTTTGTTCAAGACAAAGTTTTCTGTTAAAATTATCATCACATTATTGAATTTGTAGTTTTCAAATCTCATATGTTAATCAACATGTACAACTCTGATAGTATTGTTAACTGCTGATGTGGAAATTATTCCTTGTTACAAAGCGCAGTTTTGTCTCAGAAATTCACATTTGACATGTGGTACTATACATCACCTGAACTGGTTTCTGTTTTGGGCTGTTTGCCAGTGGTCAGTTGGGTAATGTGGCCCTGCATAGACTGATGCTAGTCAAATATGTCTGTGATGTAGGTTTGTGTTTTGTCAAAACAACGCTACACGTTTTGTGGAAAGATTTTGTGTGTGTTTTCAATTCAACACAGATGTTATAACTTATAAGTACTGTGTTCTTGTGTGAAATTCTACTGAAAACTACATAAAAGAGACACATGTAGCTTGGGTACTTGAGTCCAGGTTGGGTTTTATATCCCAGGTACTCGAGTCTGATTTTTGCTACCTGTCAGAGTCGTACGTACCACCCGTCTTTCTCCTGTCTCCTCTGTCATGCAATCTGTCATTCTCTGCTGGTTTCCAGACAGCCCCTGGACTGTGAATATCATCGACCCCCACAGCATCACAGTCTCAGGCGAGGGACTGGACCGAGTGCCCATCAACACTGAGGCTTCTTTCAACATCCATACTAGTGACATCAATATCAGTTGCATAGAGGTGCTTATCAAAGGTAAATGCCATGGTGATGGAAGCAGGGTGGGGATATCACTCGGAAATTTTCTTGTGGGCTTTAATTTCACTGCACAGAAATTGTGTTGGAAATCCTATTTTGTGTGTTACAGTATGATATATTTGTTTGGTAATTGCTGAAATATTTGATTTTTAAATGTAATTATAAACAGATATTTATCAGTTTTAAGGAAAATGCTTTATATCGTCAATGTGCTGAGAATGTAGTATGAATGTATTATTTCTTTTATTATTCCCAAGAAAACGTACATACTTTGTTTGGAGAATATGTTTGGAATGAGCAGATTTTATGTGGCTCAAACTCCACAGTTTTAATAGGCATGGCTTGTTTATGTAGTTACTCATTGTAATCTCTTGCATGCATTTAAATCAATAAAGATATCTAGCTGCATGGTGTTGATTTTTCCTTTCTGGGATTGGGAAAATAAACTTGTTCTGAAACTCAGACTGGTGACTGGAGTGGTAGTGTTGTCTCCCTTCTTACGATAGTGGTGGCGTACTTAACTAGGGTATTCTGTGATTGTGTTTGTTTTTCTCTCACATGCATTTTATTTGAGCATGTTTTTTGCATGATACTTGTTAGCTAACTAAAAAGCACGAAGGTTCAATAATGAATATTCTAGTTATGGAACTCATATAAATGTTGGCATTTGTCATGCTTGTTGTTTTGAAGTAGTATATTTTTGTGTGGAATTAGAAACAGTTAGCCTAATGGCATTCTTTGAAGTGGTACATGTTATAGTGCTTTCTGTGTTGTGTTGTGTATGCTTCAGTGTTGATAACAGTTAATAACATTAACATTGTGTTATTAATCCCATCTAATTACAAATCAGAACATTTTGCATACATGACATGTCCAAGCGTACTTCAAAACACACACATGCATGTTTTACATATTCACATTTGAGCAATTAAAGAAACATACAAAGATAAGACAGCATTTGGTTCCTGTGTTTATTTCAACCATCACATCATGTTCATTTCACGATAGGAATGTCCGTTACAGTCTATCACTGTATACAGATGCATTGTCAGTTTCATTGTAGGAATGTTCATCACTATTGTTTACTGGACCATGGTATTTCATCAGTTTCATGCTTGGAATATCCGTTGCCTACTTGTACTGTACCTCAGAGTGTCATCATTTTTGTAGGAGTGTACAGTACTGTAGTGCGTTCAGTACTTAAAACATGTTAATTTCAATGTAGCAGCGAACGTCCTTTTAATAAACTGTCCTGGAGATTCCTGCCCTCTTCACATGATGCTGTTGACAGTTTCATGGAGAGGTGGAGCAGAAAGCTGCCATGATCTTGACCTCATTATTGACAGGCATGTCAAATTTTACATCTGAGACGACTTTTTCAATCCTTAGCGTGTTGGAACATCCAAGGTGTTCACGCTGCTGCAGGTGAGAAGCGCTTGTGGTTACAGGTGTCACGCTGGCTTCTTTTGTGAAACACACACCTGACATGTGTCATTCAATTGTACATTTCATCAGGTGGATGGTAACCTCATATGCTGATAACTTGACAGCACATGCTCATTACACACTCGGCACCTTCGTCAGCTGCACATCCATTGCAGTTCTAAACATATTTAACCGTAGCACAATGTACAGACTGATATAGCATTATATTCCCTGATGTATAATGTAGTGTTTATTTCACTAGTGTTAATCACTGTAGAGTAGAGACCTCTAACATTCCAGCTTGTCCTTCACTGTATGATACTGACATGTTGATGCTGGCTAATAGTGCTCATGTTAATCGGCCATCTTTGTGACCCAGCACCTAATGGAGACACAGTACCATGTGACCTTGGTTCGGACAGTGGCGGGGTTTTGGTGGCTGAGTACTTCCCAACTGTGGTCGGTGAGTACATCCTAGAAATGGTCTTTATTAAACGAATTTAGCGTCTCATTAAACTGATGAAACTGAAGTCTGAAAATATAGAATTTGGCAACAGGTCAGTAGTTAACACTTCTTAATAAGGGGGTGGTATCAGTGTTAAAAGAGGTGAGGTAGAACAGTTGTTAAAGTGTTTGTTCCTTACACTGAAGACCTAGGTTTGATTACCACATATGGGCCACTACTATTTGTGAAGCCCATTTACGGTGTCCCTCACAATTATGTTGCTGGATTATTGCTATAAGTGGTGTAAAACCATACTCGCTCACTCCTATTTTCCTGTGATTCTGTTGAAAGATCATTTATTGAACCACTATGATTTTGTCATACTACCCTTGCACTGCAGATCAGTAATTTGAGCTGTTACAACTCGGCATGTAACAGATTAATTCAGAGATGCCAACTTCTATGATTTTATCGTAGTCGCTGTGAAGTTTAACTTTAAACTACACCAATACGATTCTACTAAAAATCCTACGAAATTTTACGAGATTTGACACATTTAGTTAATTCAACCACATGTCCGTAATATCATTCATTTTTTCTCAGAATCCATTATGATTTTGTTTATTTAGTTGACTACTAATTTTATGGTCAAACTACAAATTTTGAGCTTTGAAACTACTATTTGCAACAGTTTTGGGTGGGCATCTCTGTTAGTTTGAGGTGTTACATTTCCAGCACACTTTGCAACCTTAGCATATAGCAGATTACTTTGAAATGTTACAACTTCAGCATATGACAGCTTATGACATTATGATTCATACAGCATTATAGAACATATATTCAGTCTCACTCTCTGTACCCAGGGGACCACACTCTACGAGTTTTATGCAATGGCACTGAGATAGCAGACAGCCCGTATATTGTGAAGACATACGACACATCAGCCATTACTGTGACAGATCTGCCCGACGGATTTGTGTCACAACCAATCGTATTCTCAAGTGAGTTTCATGCTTTTGATATGAATACTAACATGGTAGACTGTACTATGTTGTTGACATATTAAGTGTTTAGGTATTTTTAGACATTGATGATCTTGTGCATTAATATTTTTGTCATGTTTAAATAAAACCAAGAGACCTCTTTTGAATGATGAAAGAATTGGAATACATGTCATCTCTGAATGCACTCCTGCATTGATTAAAAGAAAACGAAATTCTTTGACAACGATTATTGGTTCTGCAAGGTGAAATAATGTTTACTGACTAACCAAACACTCCAAGCACACTCATCACGAGAGTACACAATGTATGTGATCTAGATGGGATCAGGTCAAAAGGGCTGAATAACGGACAAAGGAAAAAGGGCTGCAAAAACATGAAAGGGCCTCATATAAAAATAGTAATACCGTATTCTTTTGAAAGTGTATTATTAATTAAGAGGTTATGCATCAATGAAGTGTTAACTTTATGCGTACTGGTTCTGTTTTCAAAAGGTATTTTTTCAATTTTCGAAAAAAACGATGACAAAGAAAAGATGTTTGTGATGATCATTTATTTCATCTAATTAATAAGGCATTCATAATTATTACAAATTTGTCTATGTTTGTCATCATTCCATCCACTTCCTGTTGTTCAGTTGATGTGAGTCAAGCTGGAGAAGGCCAGCTTCAGATAATGGTAAACAATGGAAACCTCCCAAACGATGTGGAGATGGTACAGTCGGGAGTGTACAGAATCTCCTTCATTCCTGTGGAGCCCGGAGTGCAGACTGTCGACATCAGCTTTAATGATGAACCTCTGCCAAGTGAGTACTTATGCCAGTTGTATGTTTGCCAAACACAACGAAGGTTTCGCATTGGTATACTTTATATCTCTTGGGCTCTTTTGTTATTAAAAACACATTTCAACCTGGTGCAGTTCCTGGCTATCAAGAATTATTAGATTACCATCCAATCAAACGGCAACACCAGCAAAAGCGAGGTAGCTTGTATTACTAATAAATCAGTGTCAGACTAGTTTAATGGACATGAGTTTGTTCTTGAGAAGGTAAAACCCTCCAATGAATGTGTGAGCTTGTCGTTGAGAAGATAAAGCCCTACAGTGAAAGTTTTAGTTCGTTCATGACAAGGTAAAGCCCTAGAGTGAATGTTTGAGTTTGTTCTTGAGAAGGTAATGCCCTAGAGTGAATGTTTGAGTTTAATCTTGACAAGGTAAAGCCTTACAGTGAATGTTTGAGTTTGTTCTTGAGAAGGTAAAGCCCTAGAGTGATTGTTTGAGTTTGTTCTTGAGAAGGTAAAACCCTCCAATGAATGTGTGAGCTTGTCGTTGAGAAGATAAAGCCCTACAGTGAAAGTTTTAGTTCGTTCATGACAAGGTAAAGCCCTAGAGTGAATGTTTGAGTTTGTTCTTGAGAAGGTAATGCCCTAGAGTGAATGTTTGAGTTTAATCTTGAGAAGGTAAAGCCTTGCAGTGAATGTTTGAGTTTGTTCTTGAGAAGGTAAAGTCCTAGAGTGATTGTTTGAGTTTGTTCTTGAGAAGGTAAAACCCTCCAGTAAATGTTTGACATTTGTTCTTGAGAAGGTAAAGCCCTAGAGTGAATGTTTGAGTTTAATCTTGAGAAGGTAAAGCCTTGCAGTGAATGTTTGAGTTTGTTCTTGAGAAGGTAAAGTCCTAGAGTGATTGTTTGAGTTTGTTCTTGAGAAGGTAAAACCCTCCAATGAATGTGTGAGCTTGTCGTTGAGAAGATAAAGCCCTACAGTGAAAGTTTTAGTTCGTTCATGACAAGGTAAAGCCCTAGAGTGAATGTTTGAGTTTGTTCTTGAGAAGGTAATGCCCTAGAGTGAATGTTTGAGTTTAATCTTGAGAAGGTAAAGCCTTGCAGTGAATGTTTGAGTTTGTTCTTGAGAAGGTAAATTCCTAGAGTGATTGTTTGAGTTTGTTCTTGAGAAGGTAAAACCCTCCAGTAAATGTTTGACATTTGTTCTTGAGAAGGTAAAACCCTAGAGTGAATGTTTGAGTTTGTTCTTGAGAATGTAAAGCCCTAGAGTGAATGTTTGAGTTTGTTCTTGAGAAGGTAAAACCCTCCAGTAAATGTTTGACATTTGTTCTTTAGAAGGTAAAGCCCTAGAGTGAATGTTTGAGTTTGTTCTTGAGAAGGTAAAACCCTGCAGTAAATGTTTGAGTTTGTTCTTGAGAAGGTAAAACCCTAGAGTGAATGTTTGAGTTTGTTCTTGAGAAGGTAAAACCCTCCAGTGAATGTTTGAGTTTGTTCTTGAGAAGGTAAAACCCTCCAGTAAATGTTTGACATTTGTTCTTGAGAAGGTAAAGCCCTAGAGTGAATGTTTGACTTTCTTGAGAAGGTAAAGCCCTAGAGTGAATGTTTGAGTTTGTTCTTGAGAAGGTAAAACCCTCCAGTGAATGTTTGAGTTTGTTCTTGAGAAGGTAAAGCCCTAGAGTGAATGTTTGAGTTTGTTCTTGAGAAGGTAAAGCCCTAGAGTGAATGTCTGAGTTTGTTAAGAAGCATCCTGATCATGTTGACAGTGTCCCCCCTGACATGCAACGTTGTTGACCTCAGCGCCTCTGTCATCGAGCTCCCAAATCTGCAGCCGGTAGAGACAAGGTCCACCTTCCTCATCAGGTCTCTCGCCACTGATGCCTCCGTCGCCGTGGAGCTCATGGGTAAAATATATAAGGTTACAGGTCAGGTATTGTCAAGCCTAACTTTCACGAGCAGAAAAGATATGTTGGGTCAGTCACATTTCAATTTCTTTGATAATATCATCTCACACAATATATTTGATAAATTATTATTTAGAGTACTTTTACCCTTTAGAGCTCATCATTTTATCACTCTGTAAGGTAACATTATATCTGTAAGGTAATATTATATATTGTTTATTTCAGAGGAATGAAATAAAATGTCTGGAACTGATTATGTTTGTTGTTGATCTTTTATTGGTCATCTTACAGTTAACATGACACATGACATATATTACATGATCTAACTTGTGTCACACCTGACAATCCTACCTGTATATTGCCTCTGTTTTATTGTGGCACCTGTCCGCCATACACAAAACATGTTGTTTTAGTGTCATTGTTGTCTTAAACATTGTGTTGATTTTACAGTCTCATACAGCTGTGTGGAAGTCAGTTCAAATTATTAACACTCTTAACAGGTTACTGAGACTAATTCAGTAATACAATCACCTTGTCCACCCCATCTTGATAAGTCAGTGGTGTCATGTCTCAAGTTGTATGTTGTAAATCTCATGTAGAGTTCATGTTCATTTCAACTTGTCTGTCGGCAGTTTCATGTTTTAGTTCATTTCATACTGTTTTTGTGCTGTCCTGCTTCCGTTGTTTTTGTTTTGTCTGCATTTCAGGGTTATTAAGCCTTCGAGAATGTCATTCGTTTTATTATATTAAGTTGGCTTTTGTACAAGTTTATGTGAAGTCAGCTTTTATACAAGTTTTAGTTTATGATTTGTTTATGTAGGGGTTGTCAGTTTCGCTGGTAGACATGTCCATTGCATGTTGCATGCCCAGGTTGCGGTCGGCTATTTGACAACATATAGACATATAATCAAGAGTATCCTGACCTCTGGAACAAGGTACTTCCTTCTTTTCCTTCCTTTCCAGGTTTTCTAGTCTGGCTATTTTTCAGTTTTAACTCTAATTGAATAAATATAAACGGACATTTTTTGTGAAACAAATAAATAAATAATGAAAAATATGTATCATTATTTCTTCACATAAAGAAAGAGCTTTTTCAAACTTTTAGCACCGTCTGGACAACAAGTTCCTGCAAGAATATCAGGCAATGGCACCAATGGCTACACAGTTGAATACACCCCACGAGAGATCGGTATGTATTGTATCAGCAGTTTGAACATTTACAGAAATATTTGTATCAGCAGCGTGTGTTCAGATTTTGATAAAATAATCTGGTTAAATATTACAGATCAAAGTAAATGCGAAAAGGCTAGTTTGGCAGTAATGTCTGCTTTTAAAGCAGAGCACTTAAATCTGCCAGAGTTATCTCCCTTTGACCACAGAATTTCTGCTCATGAAGATTTTTATTGTGCCGAAATGATACTTATGGATATGTATCATGATTTGTTTGTTCATGTAAATACACATCAATATTGACAGGATCAGGATTTGGTTTGGAAAGAAATCTTTTCTGCTGCTTTGGTCAGCTGGGTTTAAGGTGTAAAGAGTACTGAATTTTGATTTCCTGAACATCTTACCTACAGATATGCATGTATATTTACATTAAAGAAAAAAATTGGTTTAATTTTACTATTCCCATTTTATTCTAGGCTTTTGCTAAAATGATGTCTGCTTGCATTGAATTTAACTTTGATCTTTGTGAAAGTTTGTCATGTTTATTTTGTCACAAATTACTTCAGGTACATACATTGTAACGGCAAGCCTCTCCGGAATACCGATTAAAGGCAGCCCATTCCGCGTCAAAACCTACGACCCCAGTCTGGTCAAAGTGTCAAAGATTCCACAAGGGGTGGTGGGAACACCCACCAAGTTTATTGGTAGGAACAATTTAATTGTCTTTCATTTCAATAACAAGAAAGTTTTTTTAGGAGATAAACATCATGTGTTGACCAATTTCTGGGTGTTATTGAGTATTTGAAGCACGGGGATGCATTTGGAAACCATGGCATCAGCCGGAGGTTTCAAATGAAATATTCCCGTGCTTCAAATCCTCAATAGCACCCGGAAATTGTACTAACCTGAAATCGCGAAAGCTGTTGAGAAAAATGAAATCTATATGTTTTCAGAATCTACTATCATTTAGTTTTGTCTCCTACTTTGCCTAGTTTTCGAGTTACAACCCTTGTTTTCATAGACGATTCTGTCAAAATCACTTAGTGTCGCTAGGTTGTAATCCGTGTTAGGTCGTATAAACCTACACGTTATTTGTCATCATTCACTTGATGCTCAGTTAATGAATTTATAACAGGTATAATTAGTGGGAACGTCACTTAGATTACCCGACATAGGCCCCCATTTGGCATTTCTTTTGTCTGGATTGATCAAAGGATTAACCGATAACACGCTGATTGATTAATTAGTTTTATGGGTACTTAAATGGGGGATTTGTCAAAAGGTGGTATTTATGTATGTACATTTACTAATCTATACTGAATACACACTCTGTTGTGTCTGTGTCTATGTAAAACAACACCCTTCTTTCAAAAGGATTAAGTGCCAATACATTGATTGATTGCTCATTATTGGCTAACTAAATGTATCTTTGGTGACCAGTGAAACTATGCAGCAGTGTGAAAAACCTGAAAGGATAGGTCATGTTTTCGTATATTAGACTGTTAAAAGACACATCACTTGGGAAATCTGCAGATGAATTATATATCACTTGTTTTTGTGGATATTGATTGATACATTCCTCGAAGAGGGCAATAGCCTGACATTGCTCCTATAACTTTAATTTTGATATTTGCATTTTTGTTTTTAATAAGTTGTCATAGATTTCAACAGAATCATTGTTTTCGTCGTGAAGTGTAATGATGCAGACAACATACACTAGGGCATGCGTTCGAATTATGATTCATACAGGAAAACTATGAAATGTCTGCATATTACATTCCTGTTACACATTCGCAGATCGCTTCTTTTTATTAAGTTTCAAAATGCATACAAGTATGATTATAAAGTAATTAGGATTATGAGACCAAGTATAAAGACGTATATTGACAAGTGTCTACATACTGGGGAGTGAACGTTACAAATCAAGTAAATTTAGCAAGTGAAGAAATTTATCGTGCAGTATTTTCACTTCGACACCGACCTCGCTTAGGTTATATTACAGGTTGTGCCATGCAAACTCCTTTTGGTAATGATTCAAATACATATATATGTAGTTTTGATTTTCTAACTTGATGAGAACAAACCATAATCTCAATAATTCTAACAGACTTTAGCCCGTGACTTCACGATTTTCAAAAATGGGGGCGCCCTGTCTGAGGAAGAATGCTATTTAAGTTTGTTTTTACAAAATCAAAATTACTTTCTACTGGTAGTAAAATATGTATTTTCTTGATGGACATTAGGATTTTACATGACATTGCTTATAACATTATTGTAACCAATTTCACTCTTGGAAGCGGTCAATATAAGGGCTGAATATAATATTACTTAAGATAATATTGTCACTTTGACCACAACCTCATTTCCGAGGAAGAAAGCGTTATATCCGTGCAAAATCCTTTTGGTCAGCAACGTGTAGTAAGCAGTCTTGATTTTATAAACTCGATGAAACTTGAACTCCATTTTCTATCCTGGAAGCGTGGTAGGGGGCGAACCATCCGATTTAGTATATACCACAGGCTTCCACAACACTCACTTCGCACTCACTAACAACCAATTTAAGCACAAACTACGGAGTCTGATGGAAATCTGTGCATAGTGACACCATCACCCAACCCCAAGGATCAATTGACGGCAACACAACTATTCAGCACGTCTTTGGTGACGTCGAGAAATCAGCAAAATGACGAGCTTCCTACACATTTTCTATACATTTAAGTGGAAATCGTTCCTTCTATGATGTCACTGTAGGGCTCTGGCGACAGAGTTACGTAACCTGTCTGTGGTTTTGTTTGCGGGCGAGAGACAAGCAGACTGCTTTTTAGCAACTTTTAAGCGCTTGGTATTGATTAACCACAAGTTTTTTAAAAAAAAAGTGGTGTTTCGTTTATGACTAACCAGAAATCTTTCATGTGCAGTGATAAAAAGAGTACCAAAAAATTGAGTTTAGTGGTCCTATAAGGACTGTGAGACAAGGCATCAGTGTTCAGTTTTGTCTATTTCAGTTGATGCATCAGCTGCTGGCGAAGGCACTCTAGAAATTGCCGTGTCTGCTAATGGCCGCAACATTCCTAACCAAGCCCGGGCACTTGGTGGGGGGAGGTTTGAAGTTTCGTTTGTTGGCAGGGAGGCTACACGGCATAAGGCCGTTCTTACATACAACGGAGAACACATCCCAGGTAGATACCAGACAAATTTTAACAAATTTCGTACATGCATATACCCCATTGTTTACTATTTATAACTTTTACGTTCTATCATTTTGTTTTCCATGAATTTTCAAGCTCCATTTTAGTTTTCATTTGCTTCAGAACATCATTCAATTGATAGTACGAGTGTATCATTTGGGTTTTAAACTGCTTGAGCAATATTAGATCAATTTCATTGTGGTAAAAATTTCACTTGATTGTAGTTGTAGTAACAGAGTATTATTTTGGTGAACCACTGTACAATTGTATGCTAGATTTTCATCTTTTAAATTCAATTTCATTTGTGTTTGGCAAACTGTTGTTATGCTTAAATGTACTTTGACCTGGGTGTGTGAATTTGTACTTTATTGATGTATGTAATTGTCTGTCTCAGGTAGCCCGTTCTTGGTGGACTTCATGGACGCCAGTCACATCACTGCCACAGGGGAAGGTCTGAGTCTGGTCCCTTGTCATCGACAGACACATTTCACTGTCAATGCCCCCGGAGCAGCCCTGCCAGACCTCAATATCAGACTGACAGGTACTCCGGCCTGGTGTATATAGCCTGTATATTTCATGCTTATAACAGACTGATAGGTACTCCGGACTGGTGTATATAGAATGTATATTTCATGTATAAAAGAAACTGACTGATACTCTGGACTGGTATATATAGAATGTATATTTCATGTACATAACAGACTGACAAGTACTCTGGCCTGGTGTATATAGAGCATGTATATTTCATGTATATAACAGATTGAAAGGTACTCAGGCCTGGTGTATATAGCATGTATATTTCATGTATATGACAGATTGATAGGTTCTACAGACTGACATACATGTATATAGCATGTATATTTCATGCTTATAACAGACTGATAGGTACTCCTGTCTGGTGTAAATAGCATATATATTTCATGTATATATCAGATTGATAGGTACTCTGAATCGGTGTTATATAACATGTGTATTTGGCATGAATACAAAGAAGATAAGTAAGCCTCAGGGATATATATATTCATGTTTGTAGCATATAACTGACTTATAGGTAATCTTGACTGGTGTATAACACATATCAATTATTTCATGTACATAGCATCATTGATAACATCGTCCTTCTGGTGTATATTTCACGTAAAGGGAAGCAATGAGAAACTCACCAGTTTAAAGTGAAGTGAGGATTATCCTAAACGGTTCAAGTGTTAAATATCAAGTGAAATAAATTTCATTTTTCCTTTGTGAAGTTTGTTTTCTTTCATGACGTTTAAGTAAATCTTGCTGAAAGTTGTAATAAGTGGATTTTATTTTTTGAATGTCTTGTTTGTGTCTGTTTTAATGGAGCTACATGTACAATTAGTTCTTTATCATTTGGCTTCAGTTTGTGGTTACTGTATCTCAACTCCCATTATTTCATTTTTTGTTTTGTTTACTGGAAGGAATGTTGTATTGGAGCGAAATGTAACTGTTTTTGTAGCCATTTTTATGCACCATAATTTCTGTTATGGAGTGGAAATTGTTGTTTAAAGATTGTAAAATGAAAAACTTGAAAAATCATCAGACCTTTTTTTTGTAAGGTAGTTGTAAAATGCTTTAATATTGAAAGCTAAGAAGACAAATGTGAAATAAAGACATGCTTGTTTGATATATTTGCTACAAACTACATCCAGTCAGTGTGAGTCCTATGGACAAATGTGTTAATTATTTTGCAAAAGTTCTGTTTTCATTTAGAAAATTTCTGATTCATTGATATACTCCAGACAAAATATTCATAATCATTTTGATTGACATGTCTATAATCCTTGGCCTAGATTTTTCGAAGCTCTCTTCGTGCTAAGCTAGTCGTAAGTGACATACATTAACATTATCTTGTGACTATGTTAGCGCTAAGAGAGCTTCGAAAATCTAAGTCCTGATGGTTTAATCTGTACTATAGTTGTAAAAAGAATCATGGGGTTACACTTGTTCCAAATGGCTGCAAATACCAGTTAGATTTTGTTCTCTCTATGGTTATCATTTAGAATACTTTGATGTACTTTGCATGCCAATCTCCCTAACATGTTATGGGGAGTGAAAGAAACCAGTTGCTCCCTGTAGTGTATTGAAACTTGCATGTTTGCTTGTACAGTATGTATGGTGTAACTACAATCCAGCTATACATATGTAGACATGGGAGCTGGGTTAATTTGCTCGAGCCTTGCTGTGGTGGAGGATTGAATGCTAGGAGGTGTCCGGGAGACTAGGTAAGTCTTGTGGTGCTTGGTAGAAGTGAACCAGGGTCCTAGAAACACTTAACAATCTGAAACAACCAGTTTTGTATACTGATTCTAAATTATTAAGTATTGTATTGCTAAGTCTTTGATTCCTACAAATATCTAACCATTTCTAGTAGTGAAATTGTACTGGCGAATTGTAATGGTTGAAATATTTAGTGAAAGATGCCAGACTTTCTGACAAATATGAGTTCCACGTCTCTTGTCTGATTTGTATGAAACGGAAACATGATTGATTATTACTGAACACAGTAAAAAGAGCACTCACTGATCTTCTGGAAGTAAAAAATCTGAAACACTTAAAGGTCACATGCAACGTAAAACACAACTTTGCAGATTCTGGTACCTTTCGGTATGCACTTACCGAAGCAAATCATCAAAAATGCCAATTCAACCTATAAAGTTGAAAAAAACGCGATGAAAAAAAAGCCCGCGAAATCGGGGTTCAAACGTTTTACTAAATTCCCCCCAGCACTGGGGGGAAAACTGGTTTCAGCAGCTGCGCTGCTTCCATGACGCATGCGCAGTGAATAGGTTCGCGGAGCTTGAAACAGTATGCATGCCCAGCGTCTGAGGTCGTGAGCAGGAGTCTAATCTTGGTTGTGTACACAAACAAGTAAATAATCTACTCGTTACGTAAAACAACTTGTTGATTGTGGTAAGCAGTCTCTGTCACAGAGAAAGCTCAGTGTCTGGTTTATTTACACCTATATGTCTGTCTGCCTGTCTGCTAAAGACAACATGCAATACACAGCTTCAATCATTGACCACGTGCAATTTGAACTTAACACCTATCAGACAATATGACATAAAGAAAATAAGTGGATTTATGACTCGTGCACCCGAGTCCCGTGTCTGCCACAGTATGTAATTAGGCACGTGTGATATACATGACATGTTTTTATGTCTGTGGGTTGCAAACAAACTACATTCATTCTTTCGGATGACTGGATCTGACGGAAACTGGTGCAAACTCTTGTCAGTTTCAAGTACTGCTTTGTACTTGGACGAATGACAGATTCCAGCCACGCAGATTTTTATTGGATCGAGCGCAAATTCAGAGAAAATGTATTTTCCAAACCCAACATCTCTATATACATTCTTCATGGATAACGACTTCATTTCGTGTATATGATTTTGTTTGACTACAGTATATCAATCCAAACTGAAACGACGCATCAAGTACACAAAAAGAATTTGTTATCCATAAAGAATCTTACTTTCTTGTGACTCGCTATACTTCTAAAATGCCCATCAAAAAGATCATCTTTCTGTACACACGATGAACCCTCAGCGTATCAGCAAATGAAACAGCCAATCGGAAGCCATTGTTACACTTGAGTGCATATCCACCCGCTATGACTGGGTTCGGTCTCCCGAGGGCTTCGTTTCGGGGGAAGTAAGCCCAAGTACAAAATATTGCACATTTGAATCGCGATTGTACGCTTATAATTGTGTTTATTTGCTTTTTTAAAAGCAGCAATGTATATTATATGTCATGAATAAGTGATAAATGTGTTTTAATTATGTTTGATTTTTTGGTTGCATGTGACCTTTAAGTAACTGTTTATATAAAGTATCTAAACGTCATATAACATGAGTGTAAAGCACATTTGAGAGATCTTAGATGGCATGTATGAAACTGAAAATACTTTGAATCACTTTTTTTTAAAATGTTTGTGTATGCTCATAATCCTGTTCGGCAGGTCCGGATGGGCGGGAGGTCCCGACCCGGATCAGGGATGTAAAGGGAGATCAGCACTACAGGGTCGAGTGGACGCCCACTAGCATAGGTAATTCTCATCTTTCTGATCCTGAAAGTAGGGTCGGTGGTATAGCCTAAATGGCTAAAGTGCTTGCTTGTCATGCTGAACACCCAGGTTTGATTCCTCAGGTGGATGCGATGTGTGGAGCCTATTTCTGGTGTTTCCTGCTGTGATATTGCTGGAATATTGAAATACCTAAAACTAAATTGAACTCATTCACAAATAAAAACAGATTCAGAGTGTTTTTATATTTTCTTTGTCTTGGCATAAAACCTAAGGATGGGACCCCATTTTAACAGATTATAAACATTTATTCTTCACTTTCCTTGTGACAATTAAGTCATTTGTTGTGAGATCATGTTGTTTTCAATTTTGGTCATATGTGACTGGCACCACACACTGCATGGTCTCTGTGTGTAATGACTGTGCCATGATGAGCACTAACTGTCAGGCCTGATAGTAGCATGGTTCCCATTTGAAACATGAAGAGAATTCACTTGGGTTAAAGGACCTCATCAAATCTAATCTGCTCTTTTGCCACAGTTTATGTGTGCCAATTACAACAATAATTATTCAACAAAAGAAGAACATGAGAGATTTTTACCCCTCCAACCTTTCATTAAGTTTAATGTGATTAGATATAACCTCCCAGATCAACTGTCAATTTCAGGTGACTACAAGGCTGTAATAGAGTATGCCGATATGCCAATCAAAGGGAGCCCCTTCACTGTGAAGGCTTTTGATGCAGCCAATGTGAAAATCTCCAAGATAAATCAAGGCTTCTTGGGAAGACCCAATTCTTTTACATGTGAGTGGTCGTTGATTTTTCTCCCACTTAAAGTGATTGTAATATGTTGGAAAGACTTTGATGCTCTTGACACAGAGGACAGTATGTTAATACATGACCATGTGACCAGCAGTATCCAGTGATGCTGGTTAGAAGAGGTCCATGAGGGATTAACTGGTAGACATGGCATAGAGGGAATTGGATTGCAGTCCTGTTTGTTTATGATCTGTAAAATGCTAGATGGTTATTACCGCTGATCAGGGTTCTCCCTGCTGATGGGCAGTGGGATAGCCCAGTGGTTAAAGCATCCACTCAGCACACTGAAGACCCAGGTTTGATTTCCCACATGGGTACAATGTGTGAAGCCCATTTTTGGTGTTCCATGCTGTGATACTGCTTTAACATTGCTAAAAATGTCACTAATGCTGCCCGATGATGCTGTACTGGGGCTGTTTGACACCCATACCATTCTGTACCTGCAAATTCATATAGTGTTTCATGGAAATTGCTGTGACTAAAAATTTGTTTCAAGCAAGGAAAGATTCTATTGTATTGATGTGTTTAAGAAAGTGTATAATTGCATGTTACATTCAGAGTGACATTTCTATTTTTAAATGCTTTATTTATTTTGTGAAATTCTTTCCATTCACTGACGGGAGATATTTTCTGTTATACAGTGAAACAGTAATATATTTGCTATCTAGTAGATAATTTTTATACATGATGAACCTGTCTTACAATAAGTTCATGTTTTAACTTTGTCAAAAATCAGCTGTTGGTCAACATCAGTCTGGACATTACATATGACCTATTTCCTGTATTGCTGCAGTTTTGTCAAGTAATGTGAAAATCCTTTTAATCCTGGATATTTAAGTAAATGGACCTGTCCTCAGCAGAAGTTGATTATGTAGCACTGATTTCTCCACTCTTTACAAACTGTGTGACCTTGTGAAGATCCAGGTTAGAATTGGTTTTCAGAAACACATGCTTGTCATGAGAAGGTGACTAACACGATCGAGTGGTCAGGCTCTCTGACTTGGTTGACACATGTCATCATATCCCATTTGTGTATATCAGTGCTCATGCTGTTGATCACTGGATTGTCTGGTCCAGACTCCCATTATTTACAGACTGGCACCATATAGTTTGAATATTGCTGAGTGAAGCATTAACCAACACACAAATAAACAAAACAAACAAACAAACAAACTGTGTGGCAGGTGATCAAGTGTCACCATTCTAGTCCACCCTGTATGGGGCACTGATGTGGTGATGTCTGTTACAGTGGATGCCAGCGAGGCTGGTGATGGCAACTTGGAGATTCAGGTAACGGCTGATGGGGAGAGTGTCCCCAACTACGTCCGCCAGGAGTCCGACACCAACTTCCGTGTCAGCTTTACCCCACAGCGAGCCTCGAAACACCACATCAGTGTCCGTTTCAACGGAGAACCTGTGCCAGGTAGGTATTAAACTCTTGACTGGAGTATTCATGTTGGGAACAACATTTCAATGTTGGTTTACAATTAACACAGGCCGTACAATATCAAATATATTTTTTTTTCAGCATTGAGTAAATGTCCCTAATGGCTGTCTCTCAAACATCTTGGTGGACGT
The DNA here is from genome assembly GCF_037392515.1 of Haliotis asinina. Classification (NCBI taxonomy): domain Eukaryota; kingdom Metazoa; phylum Mollusca; class Gastropoda; order Lepetellida; family Haliotidae; genus Haliotis; species Haliotis asinina. Next base: position 30,125,707 of record NC_090283.1, on the reverse strand, counting down.
TTGACTTGCCTGAAGTGTTTGCTCATTAGTCCTGTTGTCGAGGCATGAAGCTGAACATAGGTTCAGTGTGTAGATGAAAGCCTCTGAGAAACTCTTTCCTTATGTAGCCATGATGTTCGGCTAATTGTGATTTAACATTTAACCTGTAACCTCCCTGATTTAACTATTTTATAAGCTGGGTGACAGACTGCAGTGAAGCATTTGTCTCACTTTATCAGGTGTTTATTGATTTAGTGCTACTTTTTGTTTCTGAAAACTGAACAAATGCAAGTAGGTTGTTATGTTTGAAAAGTTTATCAATCTGACAGTGAAATAAATCCATTCAGTATTATTTTCTTGAATTTATGAAAGCATCATTAGTTATAACGTGGAGTGACACAAATTCTCGTTGCTGTTTAGGCAGCCCTTTCAGCTGTGGTGTGGTGGACAGTGACCGGATCCATGTGTCTGGGGAGGGCATCAAGATGGTGCCGGCCAACGTCCTCACCACTCTCAAGGTCGACCCCAAGGGCGAGGGAGACGGCGACCTCAGTGTCAGAGTCTTCAGTGAGTACACAACCTAGCAGACACATGACTTTTGACAAACTGAAGATTCTTATTTTCAGACATCAGTAATTGGGTGAAATTAGGGGAATATTATTGCTTTCTGACCTTGGTCCAGATTTTACATGGATTCATGCATATGTATGACTTGTTGTTTGATGAAGCATGAGACTTTCATTTTTTGTAAATGTTTGCTGTTTGTGTTTTGTATGCTTACAGAGGAATAGCTACCATTATAAAACAATCCCAGGCCTTACACATGATATTTGCTAAAGATCACCATGATAGTTGGGCAAGTCCTCAATACTATCTAAATATAAAGCTTTTCAAATTATAGGGCATACACGTTTGGGTGTACATTATAGGGCGTATGAAATACAGATACATATGTATGGTAAATACAAAGAAAAGTTATTGTCTGTGATTGAAGGATTGTGGGGCACAGTAGTGTAGGGATTAGCGTGCTGGCCTCTCACACCAAAGAACTGGGTTCAAATCCCAGTGGAAACATCAAACATTTGTGACCTGGGTCTCATACTGTGTTGTGTCCCTGGGCAAGGCACTTTCTCCACATTGCGCTGTTCATGGGTTCTTGAAAAGTGGATATGTGAACCTATACGGTTGCACGAAATGCTTGGTTGTGGTTTTGAAAGCACAGTTCCATCAGAGTAATAACGTAACACCAGAAAACAGCATTGCATTGGATCCTAGGTGCAAAAATGAGTATTACTGTTATTATTAACATTATTTGAAAGCTGTTGCATCTTGCTCAAAGACAACATATGTCATATTTGGGATTTCACTTTCATAGTAAAATACAGATTCTAGTGCTTTTTTGGTTGCGTCCCATCCAGGATTCGAATATGACATGTGTTGCATTTGACCATTTTCTAAATGGCATCGTGTAATCTTGCTCAAAGACTTGAGATATTTTATGTAATGGTCATAATTTACCTCTTTCAGCTCCAAGTGGACATGAGGTTCCAGTTCGAGTGTCTGGCAATGCTCGGTCAGCCTTCCGTGCTGACTACACGCCACATGAAATTGGTAAGTTCCTTCTGTAGTGTCATGGATGCTACTGAGGGTTCACGTACTGGTTCAGATGGCAGGTGTTGAAGTGACAATGTCTATGTCATGGGTGACGTTCAACAAGAGTGTGTGATGTTGCAGGTCTGTACAAGGTGCATGTGGAGTACAGTGGGGTGGAGATCAAGGGCAGCCCCTTCACCTGTAATGTGTACGACCCCTCCCTTATCAGGGTGAACAGCCCTGGGCGTGGCTACCTTGGCAGACCCATCCATTTTCAGAGTAAGTTCATAGCTAGGGTCTCAGAACTAAATATTACAACCGATAATTAAGAATGGATGCCAGCAATATTTGGGTCCCATTAGAGGTAAAAGAATACAGATATTAGACTGACTGATAATAATTACCTGAATCATTTGCAAATAAATGCATGGCATCTGATATTAATATTCTGATAAGAATTATATTCAGTGTTTATGCATTCAGTACCATCTTAGAAGAAACTAAGTTACCCACTACAAGCACCTGTCAAATATGCAAATCTCTACAAAATATGTATTGCTTTGTAGTATAATGCTGCCATGAGATGCCTTCTAGATTAGATCCGAAATTCTTCATAAACTCACTTATATGGAAAACACTTAATCCAAAAAAATGGTTTTGGTTTTGGTTTTTTTTGATAAAATTGATCAGTATTATAAAGAATTCAACCACTGATAGCCACATCTTCAGTTTTTTCTTATTCTTGTTGTAAAGAAGAAATCGTAATTTGTACAGTGTTGATTTGTATAATCAGTCTGTCGAATATACTTAATAGTTTCATGGATCTACTCATGTTATACACATCCTGTTATTGAAAATGTATATATGATATTTTGTAGTTGACACCTCAGCAGCTGGAACTGGTGACCTTGAAGCAGAAGTCAAATGTCGTGGGAGCAATGTGGCCAGTCATATCCGAGAGATTGGGCGGAACCGCTATGAGTTGAGCTTCACTCCACGTGACCTGTCCACACACATAGTGACCATCCTGTTTAATCGCTTTCCTCTCCCAGGTGAGATCCCTACCAGAGGGTAAGCAGCCCCCAGCACATCCAGAGAGAATCGTGTCACAGGGAGATAACTCACACCATAATAATATGTCAAAACCACACCATATTCATTAGGAACAACTCGTACCACAATGAGGGGAGATAAATCACATCACAATTATGAGAAACAAAAGGTCATGGTCAGTGTGGATAACTCATCCCAAAGAAGGGGAGATAATTCTTAGCATGTTAATGAAGACTACCTCATACCACACATCACTCCAAGATCACACAAAGAATATTGTGTCAAATTGATTTTCTGTTCCTAAGTAGGTAAGTGAATTCATTTTTATGCTTTTAGCAATATTCCAAAAATATTCCTTTTAGGGGGACACCAGAAATGGGCTTCACACACTGTACCCGAGCGGGGAATCAAGCCTTAGTAAGGTCTTTGGCATGACGAGCTGATGCTTTAACCACTACACTACCCCTCCATCCCACTATTTAGATTATCACATTATAATTAATAGGACTGTTGCTCTGTATAGGAGAAAACACACCTCCCAGGTTATACATTCTCTACCAAAACCGAGGAGTCATGTGGTAGAGCATGTGCCTGAGAAACCCCAAAAGACGGTGATGAATAGTGGGGAAAGTTCTTACGTGAAAAGATGCAGACATATATATCTGTCTGTACAATTTCTAAATTACAATGTTTGAGACATTTTAGAGTGGACTCCAGATTTTAGCTGTTAATAATATGAAATGTTATTTAGTGTCAGTGTCTTTATGTATCACGTCAGTTTGTATAAGGTTTATTATTCATTTACAGGGTCCCCGTACCATGTTGACATCATCGACAGCAACAGCGTTACCATGAGCGGTGAGGGACTACACACAGCCCAAGTGTACAAGGAGACATGGTTTAACCTTGACCTTCATGGCATGGATGAAAATGACCTTGAAGTTCACATCACCAGTAAGTAGAAACAGGCGAGATTATTATTGTGTTGTGATCTTTACATCTTAAATCACATTTGCTTAAACTTGTTTGTTTGCATCACTAGAATTACCAGTGGATCTTTTATAGGACATTTTGGAAAGTTTGGCCATAAGTAAGAAACTAGTGAGTCAATGTCACTTTATTAAGTTTATTCAATATACAGTCGAACCCCATTGTCTCGAACTCGGTTGAGACGAATTCTCGGATGTGTCGAACTGACATCTCGGTCCCTGCCGATTTCCTTATATTTATCATTATTTTTACCCTGATGTGTCGAACTAGATGTGTCGAATTCCCGGTTGTGTCGAACTCATTTTAGGGTCCAAAGGCTCTAACAAGTACAAATTTACCCTTTTGTCTCGAACTGTCAAAGCTGGTTGTTGCAACTGAAAACTGCAGTCGCGCAATCGGAAGTCATCCTCATAAGATCAAAAGTAACGATTAACGGACTCAACAATCAAGTGACATGTTTAACTACGCATCCATACACACATTGTCAGCACACTTACCAACTGAACTTTACTCAAACAATTAACCATAATTAAGTTGTTACCAGTGACACGTTGATCACGGACCGACAGGATATCTCTAAACAAACAATGGCGCATGTTGTTGTCATGTGACAGTCTATGTTAGCGGTCATGTGATTTCCTTGAAAATACAAAATGAGAAGTGAGGAAAACGGAGTTGGATTATCTAAACTGATGTTTTGTTTTTGGTGTAGTATTTAAGGTGTAGGATCAATTTTTTTAACCAGTACGGTTAGTAACATGGCAGAGTAATTCAGCGAAGGACCCGATCAGCCCGGGGGGATAACTGGATCGCATGTTACACCTAAAAAGCGAAAATTATCTGTGAAGACAATAGAGACAAAATACGAGGCTGTCATAGCTGTGGAGTCAGGTGGAAAATCCAAAGCAGAAATTGCAACTGAATTTGGCATACCCAGAAATACACTTTCTACATGGATTAAAAATGCTGATGAAATCAAAGAGGCACGGTGGCAAACGCAGTAAGGAGAGAATCACTGTCCTGGTAGGCGCCAACATGTCAGGTACGGACAAGCTTCCACTTCTTACAATAGGTAAATCTGCAAATCCACGTTGTTTAAAAAATGTGAAGAAATTGCCAACTGAATATCATGCGAATAGGAAAGCATGGATGAATTCTGACTTATTCCGAAATTGGTTATGTAAGCTGGACAGGAAAATGCGACGTAATGCTCGCAAAATTGTCTTAGTTGTTGATAACTGCCCTGCACATCCAAATGTAACTGGGCTTACAAACATTCAACTCATCAGACTGTAATTTCGGATTTTTTTAAGAGATAAATTCCCCGCATGTACACGTATGTACATTCCGATTCCGTTTGTGTGAACTATACAACTTTTTATACTGACTGAAAATGAAGTACAGTAGTGCTGCCAACTAAACGGGATCGCTTGTGAGTTTGTTAAATTATTCTTGTTCTTATCTTTTTGTATGCATATTTATTTGCCATGACAAATAAAGTGATTGAATTGATTTACATTTGTATATGTTGTAATTTAAAGATCAATACTGTCGTAAACGTTTATTGCAAAGATATATTGTTCGTATGTGTATCCTACTGCGAAATAACGATGTGTTAAGCACCGTGGTTGTGTTGGTTCTTGGTCCTTTCAATGCTGACGGATGTGTCGAACACTCGGATAAGTCGAACTTTTCCCTTGGTCCCGACGAGTTCGACACAACGGGGTTCGACTGTATACTGAAAATGTATTGAAAGATCTATCTAATATGTTATGTTTTTAAAGATATACTAACACAGTTGTCATATTCTTGTCTAAAAAGTTTTATTTATGAAGTCACATTCACTGTTTTGTAGTATGTCATTGTATGTAATGCACAACTTGAAACATTAAACAGTTGACTTATGTAGAGTTACAAGACACATACACACAATAAATTTAATTCCAGTCTTGTTTCAGTGTGTCAAGCAATATTTCGTAAGTCCCCTACATTTACATGGCCATTATATTGCTACAAACTGTGGGAAGAATTCATGCAACAATATGGCATATAATTAGGGACCATTCATAATTTATTAATAAGGGGATGATGTTTTTCATCAAAGATGGAGAAGCATGTATATTGTGAATAATGCCCCTAAGTATTATGAACAGAGTGGTCGCCCTTGCACCCCTCCATGTCATGTACAAATTGCTGACCCCTGCTATTGCCCTAGAACAAAATGGGTGACTTTTCCTTAAATTCATCATCATTCCCCAATCCATAAATTATGAACAGTCCCTAGTTACTCTTTACTCAGTAGTTTGATGCAGGTTATGAGTGATACTGAAAAGAGAAGGATCTGAGTGACTAAGTTGTGTGTTGTATCACAGGTCCATCTGGGTCGGAGATCCCGTGCCGACTCAGCAAGAAGGGCCATGTGTGTAGGGCAGAGTACACTCCCTTGGAAGTGGGACAGCACATGATCGATGTGTTCTTTGCTGGCACCAGGCTCCAAGGGAGTCCCTTTGTCAGCCAGGCATACGACCCTAGTCTCGTGCGCATCACTGACGTGGACAAGACAGCCAAGAAGGAAAGGGAGATTGCATTCACAGGTTTGTTGCTTTTCTGTGTCTGTTGACGATTTGATCTTCAAAAATCCGAGCTTGTTGTATAAGGGATAGGGTTGTCAGACACTATCCAGGTTCACACATGCCATCAAAACCTAATTGACTAGATTGATACTCATGCTGTTGATCACTGGATTGACTGGTCCTGACTCAGTTATTTACAGACTGTTGTCATATAGCAGGATTAATGCTGAGTGCAGCTTACAACTAAACTCACTCTGTTCAATAAAGATTGTTTCTAAATCTGTCTAATGTTTTAATCTTCTTTTTCAGATTTTCATTTGATAAAGAAAATCATTCAGTAACACCTAGCAATTTGTTTCTCATTTCCAGTTGATGCTTCACAAGCAGGCGTGGGTGACCTTGACGCCGTAGTCACCCATCATGGACACAGCATCCACACCTACCGGGAGACTATCGGCGATGGGCGCTACAGATACACCTTTACTCCTACTGACGTGGGACACTATGATGTCAATGTCAAGTTTAATGATGAACAGATTCCAGGTGAGAACAAATCAGTCTGAAATCACTGTTAATCTTAAGTGACAAAAGAGAGCCAAGAGTCAGTTTCAACATGGCCTGTAAGTCTCATGAGGTGCTACTTCTGGTATCAAGCTGGTTCCCAGCTCTCTTTGCAGGCACCAATTTGTGGTGTGCAAGTTGGGGCCCAACTTACAGTTGGTACCATTTGTCCAATTCTGCTTCCAAATTGCACAACCACCAAATATGACTTTTCTAGACTGCTCCAAGTGTACAATCATGCTTGGCTGTCACAGCTGTCAACAGTCGTATAAACTGGCTCTTTTCAGGATGGTTGTGTGGGAATTTGTTATTCTTGCAAGGATTATTGGTTCCTTACTGTCAACTGACAATCATGAGACCATTGAAAGAGTTATAACCATTTGTCACCAGAAGTACTGAACAACATAAAGATTATATGAAGTGTCGTGACGTACGTACAAGGCTTGTAAGACTTCTTGTAAGTGAGCTTGAAAAACGTAAGTCCCTATGAGACTTTGTCATGATCATGGTGCCCGCTGAAAGGCATAGAGAATTAGATCTTACTTTACTTAATATTTGGTGGACATTTTTTAACAAAAAAATCCACTTTGAAAGATACAGAAAAATATCTCTTTTCCTTAGCAAAATATCAAGTTGCATGAATTGTGTAACCAGCACAAATGTCTGAACTGTGTTGATATATTGCCTCATGCCTGCAATGTTGTTACAAGTGTTTCTTTGTGTTAACACTTTATAGGTAAAGTACATTGTGTACTTCTCAGACAGATGTCAAGTGGCATGGCCTCGATGATTACAAACACACTATGCCATCTGGAAAGACATGCATGCATGCTGTACATAAGGTGCCTGACTCTAAGTTTGAACCCCAGACAATGGATTTGTCCCCCAAAGCAGGATTTGTATTTAACTGAGAAAGTTAGTTCCAAATAGATTTTCTCATTTAACCACTTCAGAAAAGGGAATGTGTATTCCCATATGGTTGTTGAAACCACTTCTTGTAGATTAGGTGGTTAGTCTGTGTTGTTTGGCTGGTTACTGACTGGAGTATGTTCATGGTGTCGCCCATTGGTTTTCCAGGTCCAGCTTTGGTTTTGTGATATTGTTGGAATATTGTGATCAGGAGAGGCACTTGTTGGAAACAAACTGATCCCTCATTTTGTGAGTTCCATATTGTGATTTGACTTTTATCGAAATGCTTTTTCCAATAATTTACTTTTCAGGATGTCCTGTTGTTGTGAATGTAGAGGAACAAGTGCCGACCTTTATCACCATCAACTTCCGAGGTGTTGAGGCACTGAATGTGCGTGACCGCAATCACTTCATCCTGCACATGGATGGACACCATGTGGATTCAGATGCATTGCAGACTCGCATCAAAGGTTGCCATGGAAATAAAATGATTGGCATGGCAATGGCATGATGGAAGATGGATGGGAAAAAAATATTTTGTGTTACAGCTTGTTATGATTTCAGCAATAGATGAAATTAGCATGCAAGGGATATGGTGCTTTGTAAAGTTAGATACCTGTCTGATTGTTCATTTGAAGTGACGGACGTCTCTCCATGAAATGCATGATAGTATTTATATATAAATATGAATCTGATATATTATATTCAGATATAAATCACCATAATTCATATTGAAACATTTTTTTCAGATCTCAGCTTCATTATTTATCATTCTGAAATATATACCTTGGCTTGTTGGCACTTTATATTGGTGATGTGTTTGTATGATATTGACAATGAAATTGATTGCAATGTACATATCTTGCTGTGAAATGTTATTTGTCTGTGGCTTGGCAGTACCCGGAGTGTGACTGAGGTGTAGATGGTTGTCTGGTGCCCCCTGGTCATTCCAGAGTCCAGTAGTGTCATAGAATTGCTTTTCTTTGCTTTCATTTCGCCATATCATCTTGAAGTCTTTTGATATTGTAGTTAATGAATGGTTCCGTTTGTAAACAGTTTTTACCATGGTATATTATTTTGCAGTTTTGAGTAATATCCATTAATCTGTGTGTTTTTGAAATTAATAACAATTTTAACTGTCAGTCTGACTAGTCTTGTCCACTTTGCCTGATGCTGACCGCCTTTAAAGTTTTCCCTGATGTCATCCTGCTTGCAATCCATGTCTCGTTGTGAGGTGTTTCAGACAGAAGTGACATGTGAAATGAACATGTGAAATGAACTTGTGAAATGACCTTGCTGTATATGCTTTGTGTTTAGCCCCGAGTGGAGAACTTGTCCCTGCAAATCTTGTACGCCAGTCTGATGGAGATTACAAAGTGGAATGGACCCCAACTATGGCAGGTGAGATGAGGCTTGGCATCAACAGCGAGATAAAACAAGTTATTTTTCCCTGTCCTCACTCACTCACAGCATAATAAGCATGAGTCAGGATAAGTATAAAATATCAGTTTTTTTCAGAAAATTACATATCCTTTTATCCTCTCTCCCTACCATTAATAGCGCTAAAGGGGTGATTGTCAGTACAGGTATACAGAAACCTACGCTAGCTATAACCGGAATACAGAAATGTACCTTAGGATGGGTCGATTATGCACTGTAATCTTAATTGGAATTGTTATTCTGTGGTATTGGATGCATTTATTTGTGCTATATGAGAAACAAGCACTCACAGTAAGAGACATTTCAGGATATATGTTCAGGATATACAAAACCACTCAGAGTAAAGTTGAAGAGGAATAACAGCATACGGTTTCTTTGAGAGGCATTTTAGAAGTTGTAAAGATGAAGGAAAACAAGTTCTATGGATATATTAGGATAGTCAATTGCAACCTCTTATTACCATGAGTGCGACATTTTGGCGTAGGTTCTATCTCCTTTATCAAATTATTATATCAGTTACTTTATGATGGTACCTACACTGAAACGTCGCACTCAGTGCTGTCAAGAAGTTGACTCCATAGAACTTGGTTTTCCTTCTCCCCAGAATAGTTTAGACCAGGGAAGAAATTTCCTGCTACACCGGGTATGTTTCTGTGTTTGGATTTTATTTAGGGTACATTTCTGTGTGCAGAATCGTCCATGTGGTACACATCTGTAGTACCAGCGTTGACAACAACCCCTTCAGCATAAGTTGCCAAGTGATCGAGTGATAGATATAACTGTATCAACATTTACTGGGTGGGTTTACTGACTTATGCTGCTAAAATTAGTCAAATATTGAACCCTGAGCAAATGCACACAAATATATTGTCAGCTAATTCCATCTTTTATTGGTGGTGGTGGGGATATCACTGATTACCTCCCTACCCTGAATGTCATAGCAAAACAAGGGTGCTTCATGTCCTGTAGATGTACATTGTGGTGTATTCTGATCCGTCACCACCTCATTCCTCATTCCTTTCCAGGGTTCTAATGTCTTTTGCTGACCATGGGCTTTTCATATGTGTGGTTGTTGTCCAGTTATTTCCCTTTTAATACACAACACTTGGAATGGAATACGGAATGAGATTTAGACCATTATTGAAACATGGCAATACAGCACCCACTTTTTTGTACTCTGAGTGCATCTTCATGTGCAATTTCCAGGCAAACATTCTGTTGATGTGCTGTTTGCCGGCCAGCAGATTCAAGGGAGTCCCTTCTTCATCAATGTGTTTGACATCAACAAGATCAGGGTAGACAACTTCTACAACGGTGGTCTGGAGGAGACAGCTGGCTTCAATGGTAAGTGGACTAGATGGTATGGAGACTAGAGTGCTGGTTTATCTTTCTAGATTACTACAGATCCACACTGTCATGGTACAGACAAGGGGAGCATAAAGGAAGAATATTAACTTTTTGATTACAATTGACAGTAATGTTTTGGTCTAATTCGTAACACTGCTATCAAGTGGAGTGCAGGGCTTTAATGTATATGTAGAAAATAAGGAAATATTTATACAGTTGTGTGGACAGAGTTGCTGGTATAATAGAGTCGAGAAGCCTGGTACATCCAGGATATTGTTGATATCTGATCAACCAGATAAGTCCTTTTCATATTGGAAACAGAGGAAACAGTTTATATATGTTGATTCAGTGAGAGGGGCAGTGGGGTAGCCTAGCGGTTAAAGCGTTTGCTCGTCACACCGAAGACTCAGATTTGATTTACCACAGGGGTGCAATGTGTGAAGACCATTTCTGGTGTCCCCTGCCGTGATATTGCTGGAATATTACTGAAAGCGGCATAAAACCATACTCACTCAGTTACTCAATCAGACAACTCACTCAGTTACTCAATCAGACAACTCACTCAGTTACTCAATCAGACAACTCACTCAGTTACTCAATCAGACAACTCACTCAGTTACTCAATCAGACAACATATCCTGTGCCTTTCATGCTGATTTATTAAAATTATCATGGTCAGTCTTTTACTGTACAGCTGAATGTATCGTTGTCAGATGTATTGTAGGACTGGGCATTCATTGGCAGGGTAAGATCTCACAGCATACAGAAATGAAAAGCATAGAGAGGCTTGACTGTATATGTGTTACAAGGGGATGGGTCTTCAGGACATGTTACATTAAATGGTGCTGATTATGGATGTCAACTTTTGTATCATGGGGAACTGGATTTTTCAGACTATATACTTACTACTGCTTCAGATGAAATCATGAAAATGTGAAAATATACTCTGGAGTGCTGTGTTATTCATACTGACATCAGACTGACATAAGCTGACATCCATGTTTTCTTGGGGACGGTGTGGTAGCCTGGTGGTGAAAGCATTCACTCACTACACTGAAAACATGTGTTCGATCCAGAACATTGGTACAGTGTGTAAAACCCATTTCTGATGTTCCCGCTGTGATTTAGCTGGAATATTGCTAAAAGCGGTGTAAGACCATATTCAGTCACTCCATATTGTTTTTATGTGTATCACTTGAAAAATGCAATTCAAAGAACATTATAGTGGGAGCTGTTAGCAAAATTGCAACAGTGGTTGGATGCCCTAACTCATCCTCAGCCAGTATAATATATGACCAGTCCTGTGAGGTCTGTTCTGTTACAATGTATATGTTCTGTTAAAAATATTGTAATCGACTAAGAAGTATGTTTGAATATTTCAAGTCCAAGTCCTTTCTCATCAGCGTGTTACCATGTTCTCATTGTCAGTTGATGCTAGCCAAGCTGGCAGAGCGGAGCAGAGCATCTGGGTGGTCAGCCCATCAGGTCGTAATGTCCCAGTAGACGTCCAGGAGACACGAGCATCAGAGTATGCAGTCAGCTACGTCCCACATGAGGTTGGCCGACACAAGATTCACTTGACGTATGGTGCTTTGGAACATCCAGGTCAGTGCTGCTCTCATTCCACCGTGGCGTTTCTTGTACAACAGATACTTCATGACATATTCAGACTTACAGATTATGTCTTGAGATTATCAGTGCTATGATGGAAGCATCGATTGAATGAAATCCAGAGAGGCATTTATCTATCCGATTTTTCACTTTAATTTCCTGCACATTTGTCATTCATCTTTTCACTATCATCATCAAAAAGAAAATGAATCTAGCCACCTTAATGTGTTTCTGACTGATAGTTTGGAATTGTCTTGAAATACTGAGAGGCACTGTTTTGGTTTGAGTTTGTGATGACAGATTTCAGTCTCAGTTTTCTATAGAAGGAAGGTGATGTATCCTTCATCATTATTTGTTGCTTTTGATTCACCTAAGGAGCTAATGAAGAAGATTTCTGGGTTTGCATCCGAATCCGTGGTATCATATACCTTTGGTTCTCCTTTCTCCTTTCCCTGAACTTACTTTGATCTGCCAGATTGAGCTAGATGATGCTGGATAGTGATTTTAGTAATTAGGATATTCTTTCCCCAAACCAGGTCATTTCTTTTTCTTTGAAGTTTGTTTCTTGTCGCTGTGCAGACTAGACTTCCATGTATTTTCTTCTTTGGGTTTTGATTTATAAGTGTTTTGCTGAAGGGAGGGTTTGTTCTTCTCCTAGATTTTTTATTTGTGATCGGGACTCTTCATTTGCCTTAAATATGGTGATTGCTCTTTCTGAATAAAACCCATTCTCTCAAGAGCCTGACTTTAATCCTGTCAAAGTTCTTGCCACATTCTGTTATATCCATGACGAGTCCATTTTCTACAGTTTTTCCCCCATAGCCAATAAGTTTGCCACAAACTGCCATTTTCTTCTTTTCCTGGAATTATTGTACAGTCGTGCCCCATTTATCTGAACCTCAGATATACAGAAACTCGCCTTCCAAACAAAAATTCCTTAAAACAAACTCACAGCTTTGTAGAATTACTCAGCTATCCGGAAATCCGGTTTCTGTAACCGTACAGTCATTTTCACGTACAAAACACTAAATTATGTGCATTTTTGTCTCGTATATTCGGATGGCTAAGCCCCTGTATGTTTACACGTGCGATTAACGAGGGCCTTGTGTGCCGTACCATGATAGAAGTCGGCAGTCTTTGAAGCATGAGAGGATAAATTACCTCTGAGTAGCAAGGTGACTCTGAGTTAATTTTGAGGTGTGTCAATTTGTGGGTCACTATGATTAATTAATCCAGATGATCAAGCAAGTCTGGACAGCTGTGAGCGAAAAAACAATTGCTAACTGCATTTAGTCATGTGGATATTATCCAATCAAATGAGGACCCACAAGAAGACATGGGTATGAGATATTTTTTGTATGCACTGATATTTGTGTAATCAATAAAGATTATGTCTGATGCCTACTATGTTTGTTTCTTTGTACGTTTCTTTGTACGTTTCTTTGTACATATGGCTCGTGGTTCAGATATATGAAAATTCGCTTATCTGGTGGACAGTTTCAATAAAAACACAAGTGTCCAGATAAACCTGGCACGACTATATTGAATTTGTGCCTTCTCACAATGATAGTCTATATAATAGCTGTTTCAATCATGGTTTTCATCTCTTTGCTGGATGTGAACATTTCTCTGATTCTGAATGGCCTTTCAAACCTAAGTTGTTCAAATATATTCTCATATTATGATGTCACCCCCTCCATCTATTGGCCAGTCTTCCATCATCTACTAGATAATCCATTGGAGCATGTTACTGACAGAGCATGTTATTGTTACATTTCTATGAATATTCTTTATGTTTAAGAAATAAATAGTGAATAGCATATGCCGATTCTTGCTGGAATATGACATCAAATCACACATACTGAAATGGCCGAAATGGCCTAAATGGATAAGTCTGAGTTCATGGGCTACCCTTACGTAATTACTGCTGTTAGTCGCTCCTCATTGTGCTTCACCTGGAGACCCTCAAGGATCAATAACTTTATGACTTTTCAATAACTGAAGCTTATCCATTTCTGTCGTTTCAGTAAGGGTTCATGTGATTAGACGTCTCATGGTCAGAAACTAGTGACATGTGGATGTCATTATTACATTTATGTGATTGATATATAGTCTGGTTCATAATTATTGAGAATGTTTCTTCTTACTTTGAGCTATCCTAACACCTCAACTGATTCACTGATACTTAAAACTAAGTAATGGTATAAGGGAGGTAACTCATCTTGGCCTACTGAGTATAGTACAATTAGAGTTACCTCCCCTGAATTTGTAGCAGACGTCATTTTCCTCAGCACTGTCAACAATGTCTGCTGAAGATAAAAGAAGGTTGATTTTTGAGTTGTGTAATCAAGGAATTGATGATGTAAATACATTGGCAGAGAGAACAGGAACTCCTCTTTCTACTGTGTATAGGATTAGGAAGAATTTTAAAGAGGGAAAGGATTTGGGGCACCAGAAAGGAGCAGGGAGACCCAGAAAATTGGACTTCTCAGATCGCGTCCGGCTGGGAATTTTAGCGTCTAAAAAGCAAAGGGCAAGCATCTCCAACATCAGGTATGAAATGATAGAAAGGGGATCAACAGTTGTATCAAAATCTACAGTTAGAAGAAATTTGATTGATCTTGGATGGGAGAAAAAGACTGGAATTCCTTCTCCTCTCATGAAACAAGAACATAAAGACAGGCGTGTTGAGTGGTGTTTGGCACATGAAAACTTTGACTGGGAAAATGTGATTTTTACTGATGAAAGCTCAATATGGGTATATCCCAATAATGTGAAAATATGGAAAAAGTCTGCATCAGCACCGTTGTATCAACGACCTAAATACAGCCCAAAGTTTCATGTATGGGGAGGGATATCCTTATTAGGAACGACCCCGCTGTGTGTGTTTGAGGGCAATCTGACAAGTCAACGCTACACTAACATATTAGATAATTTTCTTCTTCCAAGTGCACATGTGTTTTATGGAAATGACTGGATTTTGCAGCAAGATAATGATCCTAAACACATCGCAAAACATGCCAAGCAGTGGTTTCAGGAGAAAAATGTGACTGCATTACCATTTCCTGCATATAGTCCTGACTTAATCCCATTGAGAACATTTGGGGGATGATGAAGGAATGTGTGAATGAAAAGGGGTTGACAGAAATTGAAGACATGAAGAGAGAAGTGGTCCGATACTGTGACAGCATAACTCACGAAACACTAACCTCTCTGATAGGAAGTATGCCTACCCGTCTTAGACTGTGCCGTGAAGCTCAAGGAGACTTGATAAAATATTAAATTGTTACCTACACAACATGAAAAGGTCAGTTCACTTTCACAATACATTCAATTTTATCTGATTTGTTCTCGTTTAATAATATGAAATGCTTTAGCTATTCTCAATAATTTTGAACCATACTGTATTACCAATCTTCACTATCATACAGTTATCTTTATCATGCACATATCAGAAGTATTTTTGATTCAAAAATGTTTTATAGACTCTCATGCAACTACAACTATATAACACAGGAAGCATGGGTTTATGGTGATCATTCCATGTTTGAGACATGAGTAAGTGGGTTATCTCCCTTGGCTGGGACAAATCCATTTATGTCCACCTGGTGTGCAAGAATTGAGTTATCCAAGTAATCCTATAATTCTAACAGGGTTGACCTCATTGGTCAAGTGAACAAGGTGTTTGACTGTTTATCGTAAGGATCAATCTTTGAATCCCACACATAACTCTTAACCCAACCTGCTGCTGAGATTGCACATATACCCACCTCAGCAGTCTGATGTTGATAGTGTACCAGCCTCTCTAATAGCAAGGGGCGGCTGCATAGCCTTGTGGTTGCATAGTTTTCTTATCACTTTGAATTCCCCAATGTGTTAAGCCCATTTCTGGTGTCCCAGAAATAGGGCGGAAATTTTGCTAAAAGCTGCATAATACTAAATCCACCCACTGACTCTCTAACAGGAACTTTGTCTTAGACACTTCAGACTCTACCATGTCAGTTTTCTGTCGACACATAGTGGCAAGTTTATCAAAGAACCTGGAAGCAAGGGTCCTTGTCCAAATCTGCCTCCTCTGCTCTTCTGCACCGTCACCACTGTCTCAATACTTGTTGACAAGAGTGCTGGCTTGGAAGACCTGTTTGATCTCACCCGAATGTTGTAACTTGACCTGTGAAGTTCTTCAATGATATTCAGTATGACAATGATGTGATTAAGAATCTCAATATGTTAAATAAACTATATATACAAAGGTGTATTTGACAGGTGTTCATGGCTGTTTGATGAGAGTGAGTGAATTAGTGAATGTGGTTTTGTGCCACTTTTTGCAATATTCCATCAATCTTACAAGGTAGACATACGAGATGAACATCATTTAATCATGTCGTGCAGACATTCTACAATTAATTATATGACTTTGACATTTACTTGTTCACTGAGTGGAGATGTATGATCTGTTTTGGTTTAAAAATCTTGTCTTAGTCATGTTGAGTACTGTTACTGAGGTGGACATGAGTTCCAGAACAAATGGACTCATGTTTGATGTGTTCATTGAAGCTTTTACACCCCATGTGGAGTTGTCTCCCTTACTCATGCCAGGATCCTATGATTGTTGGTTTGAATCTCACACAGCAGGATTAGAACTGTGTTCATGAGAACAATACGTGTAGCCATTTTGACACCACAGTGAGGACTGTATTGGTTCTCTAACATCAACATGATAGATACTTCTAAGGGACCAGTTCAAAAGCTCAATGTCAGATTTACGTCCTTGTTCCTCACATTACCAGTGTGAGTGTTAATAGCCATACACAGTTTGGATCTGATAACATGCACTTGTTTCTCAATGTGTTAGGGAGCTGTGGAGTAGTCTCGTGGTTAAAGCATTCACTTGTCACTCTGAAGGTCTGGGTTTGATGAATGTTTCTAGTGTCTCCTGCCTTGATATTGCTGGAATATTGCTAAAATTATCGTAAATCATTCTCACTCACTGGCAATGTTTTATAAAGAAGCTGAAATATTTAAAACTCCCACTTAACTTTGCCAATCCTGTATTCACCACAAGGTTTTAATCTCAACTGGGAACATTGTAAATCTCTTTCGTCATACATTTCCTAACAGAATCTAGACTACAGTTCAAGTATTGCTGAAATATTAGAAATAGTACTGAGATGTGTTTCTTACACACTATGAGACTTTCTTTGTGAATACTGTAAGGAGTTCGATATTTTCTGATATTTCATTGTTTGAGGGGGAGCGGGATGGAGCCATCTCGTCAAGGTGTTTTGGGCAAAACTGTTTCATGTTTGAGGTTATAGCTGATTAAAGTGTCCATTCAGGTTATTCTCTGTTCTCAGTAATCAGACAGCATTATTACATTTACCAAAATTTGTTTATCGTGTATTGTCTTCACATCATGGGCACTACCAATGTACAGGAAGAATGGCCATTACACTAAGATCAGTTCTCCAAGCTAAATAGGCTGTTTGTGCTCTCTATGCTCTAACATCCTGCTCAGAGCCACATGCAAATGACAGGAATAATCCTTATTCTTTGTAAACTTAGTGATCACATTTTGTAAAAACCGTCATGTTCCTACTTTTTGTTCTGACCTCCACACATGCTGTTTTGCAAACTCCTGTAATTGAACATACAATGATGTCAATAAAATGGATCTTTTTCGCTGCAGGATTCTTAATGCAGTTTGTGCATCTCAAGTCCAATCTAAACTCAGGTTGAACATTATTTGCGACAGAATGTAGTGTTGTTTAAACTGAATTACAAGCTAAGCCTAGCATGAGTATCCCAGCAAAGGGCAGATGTCGACAATCATACGCCTTACAGTCAGCCAGGTCTCCCCAAAAATGTTTCTGTTTAAAAAAAGATTCCATGAGAATGAAAATAATGTACCTATTTAATGACTTCATAGCAACATCCAAAAGAGGTTTTTAACATGTTTGTCTTGAACTTAAAGAATAGAGTTTCTCATGTTTCACACAAAACCTTTTGTGATCTTTGAAAAATTAACATGAATCGCATTTCTGAAATCTGTCTGGTGACAAAAGTGGAGATTTTGAACTTTAGAGTCACAGAAACATTCCTAAATAAAGCACTTGTGTAGATGTCTTAGACTGAAAGTAGGTTGTGAAATTCTTAATTAGTGGTGGTAATATGAGTCACTTTGTCTGGCCCAGCAGTGTTTGCTATAAGGGAGTGTGGAAGGATTTACACCTTAAAATAAACATTCGTCGCATTTATGTTTGGCTGGGTGGGATGGGTTGACTGGCCTTAAACATGGCTTTTTTCATAATAGAACATTTGATTCAAGATGACAATTTGCATATTTTGGTGTGTTGAGTTAATATTTGTTACATTCTGGGGGAATCTGCAGCTAAGGTTTTTGTGTGCTTTATGATGGGGAGGATGGGATTTTTGTAACTGCCTTACTTGATCATTCCTAACACGTTGAAGTGGATGCTTTGAGTGTTTATTGGTGAAAATGACAGAGATGAAGATTGCATCGTTCTGATTGGGAAATGCCTCAAAAGTTTTGAGTATCTGACAAGATGGCTTTGTATTCATCACTTGCAGGCGTATCTCGGGTGTAGTGTTTGAAAATGGCGAGTTCATCTGCAAACAATGTTTTAGTTGAAAACCAGATTTGTTTACTTTTGTTAAATGTAGAAATAGCGTTATTATTCAATGTACTTTCTCATGGTAGTATGTTTGCTATTTCATTTTACATGTGAAAAGTGTTTTCCATGAAATCTTAGTACGTTTTTATGTCTTAATCATTAGTTAATTCATAAATCCAATTGTGAAAATAAGCTCTCTTAACACCTCAGCACCTGCTGTTCAATTTCCTTTCATGATGACACAAAGTCAACTTGATGTTAATATTATGTTAATCTCCAGTACCCCCATATAAAAAGATAAGTTGTGTAAAGAACATATGTATACTCCATGCATGCATATAATGGAACACATGAAGTGTTCCTTGTTTGTTTCCTTGAGTATATTTGCAAGTTCATAAACCTATAATCCTGTCCTGATTTTTGTTTAACACATTCAAGATTCTCTCAGTCTCTCTGATCACCTTAAACAGAAATCTTCTCAAATGCATAAAGGAAGAAACTGGGAACCAGAATTGTCTATTAGTGTACATTAGGGGACTTCATGGGAATGCTGTATTTCAGTGGGCTTGTCTACAGTGGTAAGTGTGACAATATTTGGAGTCCAGTCACAAGCTGGACTATTTACAGTAATTGACCTCGAGGAGGTCAGGTACGAACGACAGATTCTGGACAGGGATGTCATCCTGGCTGTCGAAAGTAAATTAAGTTTTCTCCGCAAGTGACATTTACTTGGTAAACTTAACAGCATGGTTCAAGTTCTTAACCCAACACGTGCTTCAGGCGATACTGTATAAACCAGGCACTCCTTTCTCCAGCGAAAGGTTACTACCTTCACTGAGGATGTAACACGGCCCATCTCTGGGCTTTGTCACCTTGAGCCTCTCAAATCCATTTTCACTCTGTTTTTTTTGCAAGTACATTTTGCTAGCAAAGTTGTAATTGTGTTGTTTTTTTCATTTGTTTTGCTGCATGTGTACAAAGATCAAAGAATCTTTTGTTTCAACTTCAGAAAGAGGAGAGGTCAGGCATAAAAATTCTTGGAATTGTTATCAGTTTAGTTTGGTATGGAGAAGGCAAATATGGATAAGATGGATTTGCATTGACAAATCTACAAGGCATATTTTTCCACTGTCAATCTGTTGCTTAAGTCTGGTTGCCTTTGATGTTTTGGGTGAATTTAGGAGGTTGGTACATATCAGTTGTTCTTGCTATGTCACGATGATTTAGTTCTTGATGTTTGTTAAAACTGGCCAGGGTAAAGAGCAGAAAATCTGTTTCTTCACTTGCGGTGTGGTGTTGAGACATCTAATATTGAGGTGTACCAGAACTGCAGCTGTGTTTCACTACTGACCATAATGACTGTATAGACAGGCAGTTGACGTGCACACATTGACACGTCGACACATTGACACAGCACCAACACTGTAGCATTGGGAATCGTTTGATTCAGGGATGATTTGTTGGTTGGTTTGTTGGTTTGTTGTTTAACACCGCTCTCAGCAATATTCCAGCTGTATGGCGGTGGTCTATAAATAATCAAGTCTGGATCAGACAATCCAGTGATCAACAGCTTGATCATCAATCTATGCAATTTTTTATGCATTATGACAAGCAAGTCTTCAAGTCTGACCACCTGACATGGCAAACATGGGATACTGAAGACCAATTCTAACTGAGATCTCAACAGGTAATTCAGAGATGGATTGTCACAGCATGGCCAATTTGTGTCATACTCTCTTACATGAACTACATCCATCTGAACACTAGAAAATTTACTACAAATTTAGACTTTCAGTTTGTGCCCTTTTATCTGGACTTGAGGTTGTATTAAGAAGAAACTAACAAATTAATATAAATATACAACAATAACCTCTGAGTCAAAAGATGATTGGAATGTTATAATTATGTTGGCAAAGATGAATTTTAGTTAGTATTTTATTTAGTTGCAACAAAGATTTATTTGTAAAAATATACTAGGGAAACTGTAGTGCTCAAACTTAATCAATGTTGAATTATTCATACTTCATAAAATAACACAGGAAATTATCAGAACAATGCAATGAAATACTTTGCCAGTATTTACCCAAGCATGTATTGTTGATTGGCCCTGGATAATTAAAACCATTCAAGTGTATCAGCAAACACAGTTTGCTTACAAAGCGTTTTGTGCTTGATGAAAAAAATAGTTCTTAAGCAGTAAGTTTGAAATTTATCTGTGAGACTTGAAAAATAGACAAGGATTATTGAAATTGTGGTTTTCAAGCTGTGTAAGATTTCCAGACTTGTTTCACTCTCAATTACTTCATTGCAACATGTCAAGTAGATTTCTCTATCTGTGTCTACCAATGTCCAAGATATCAGCATACCAGAGTCTCCTAGCAAATGTCCCCACTTTGCTTGTTAAACAGGTTTAGAATACTTATTGATTGTGCTGACGCGGATCGTGGGCCAGGAAAGTTTCATTCATTGTCACCTGATATCTCAGTGTGTCGTCGATTTCAGCACTTTTGATACTAGTGGTAATCGATGCACAAGCAATGGAAGTCCTTTTGTCATGACTTGCCCCGAAGTCTGGAAGTGTTGAGGGTGATTTGTGTTATTTTTGTTCCATTCTCCATGATTGAGATGAAATGATGGGTTTGGAAAACAGTTTTGTGTTATGGGGCCATATGGCATGTGGAGGTAGTTGTTTGCCGAGCTGTCTTGTAATCATGTGGGTTTACCTGGTTTAGGTTCAATATTTGATGATTTCTGTATTTGAATAAAATGTTGCCATGACAATAGAACTGATGCATGAGCAACGGCAAGTGTTTTGAATTATAGATTATGTGTTGAGTGCAAGGTAATATGCCTGACCTATATAAGCTGATTGTTAGGCTTCATTATGTAGTGCTACTGCGTTAAAACAGTTATTAAATTAGATATATTATTAATATTAGCGTTATAGCAGCTGTTGAGGAAGAATGAAGAATAGGTGAAATGTGAAGAAATGTGTGATATGAATTGACATCTCTTCCTGATATTGACATGTTATTTTTCTCATTGAAGGAGCCCATTATTTCTGCTTAATGGACCATTAATGTGTTTGGGATGCATATATAGAAACAAATGACAAAGTGACGGCCCTGTTTCAATCACAGTGTTGAGAGTCTGCTGTGAGACTTACAGACTGTATATGTGTAGATTTTAGCAGATTAACAGGACGAGTGCCATGTTAGACTTAGCCAGTGATTGTCACACCTGACTAGCCGTGAGACTAGTTGAGTCAGTCCTCGCTACCCTGTGTCAACAGTAGTGTGTGGGGCGGCCGATCAGCTGCAAGAGGAACACTAGCGTCGACCAGTGTACTGGTGGTCTTCCTGGATCGTACAACGAGGAACGCTGGGGAAAGTTTTTTACGTGCTTCTGTTTTCTTCAGCTCCTCCTCTCCGAAAGGAAATAGCTGTCAGCAAGTTTGTCAAGTTTCTGTTAGTTGTTAATTGCACGTACATATCGCGGATAATGACAATGTTTCTCAGGGATGATTGTTCTGTGGTATAGCTGTATGGAGAAAGGAACTGTGTGGAGAGATACAGGTGTTCTTGAAATGGACACACCTGTGTGAAATGTATGAGGTGTAGAAATCACTGTTATTGTTGGATTATATGATATATACATCAGTTTGGAGTTTGGCAAGAAAACTGGATCTTCACATCGTGGTAATGTGGGAATAATTCTTGAAAGGTTTGACGTGATATTGATGATGGAAGGTTGGAAGTCATTTCAATTTCTGGTGCCTTAGTTACCAGAACCTGTTCCCATAATGTTGTTGTTGATAAATGTCAGTATGTGTGGAAGACCCTTATTCTCCCTCTTCTGCCTGTCTTCATGGTTGAGCAATCTGAGTGTTGTGAACGACAGCTGTAGAGCAGAGTAGTGTTCAGTGATGTGTGTTCTCACAGGGCATTGACTGGTGTACATTTCAGTAATAGACACAGCTTTGAGACAATCAATATTGATCTCATGAAATGACCACTTTGTGATTGCCCAGTGATATGGTAGGACACACGTGTTTTCTATGTAAAACGTAATCCAGGATTATACCTGTGTGTTCTTCAAAGGATTGAGCATGTACATGATAATAAGGTTACATGACATACTGACATGGGAACTCTATCGAAATAAACACTTTTTTTAATTGTACATATACAAAATCAAACATGTTGGAGCAAAGTGAAATAAGTAGTGGCCAGGTTGTCACCGAAATGAAAACAGTTACGGAAACGGTTTCTATTAATGGAACAAATGGAGAGACAGGATACAACTCGGAAAACAGCGGACAAGATGAAATCCATGATTCTCCACGCCGGACATATTCTGAGTCAGATATTTTATCTGTCACCACAGGTGATAGACAAGTTAAGGCTGATGATTTGTATCCATTTCCAATATTTTTCAAGAGATCTAAGAAAGACCCTGGATCTAAACTTCATGATGCTTTGATAGAAGAATTGTCCTCAGTCCTCAACAAGCGTAAGATCACAAAGCGTAACTCAGGATTATGGGAAATTGATGAAGAATCAAATGAGACGAAATATAAGAGCATTCGAGAACAGAGGCAACAATCTCGATCAGTTGAGAATATCAGTGTGTTTGCAAACAAAGAATTACTAGCAAAATTAGAGAGTCACTTTGCACGTAACTTGCAGAATCAGAGACAAGCTGACGAACCTGCATCCCAAACACCAAATGGACAATCCTCTTCCCCACAAGCACCTGCCCATACACCCCTGGAACAGATTCCATCACCCCCACCTGTCTTTGCCCCAGGGCAAATTCCTCCGCCCCCACCCCTTCCTTTTGGGAGCCTTGGACAGAGTCCTGCTCCTCCTGGAGGCCCTGGTCAACCTCCAGCATCCTCCTTGGGACAGCAGACGAAGTTGGTGTCGGTGAATGGAATAGTTTATAATGGGGTTGGTGCAGATGAGAGCAGTTCCTCACATCACCGAGTCACAGTTACAAATAAAGAGACTGGGGAACAAAGGAAGAGTTATTCCAGAAAGTCTGATGGAGCATCTGAACATGTGGACAGTGGATCTAGTTCTTCAGATTCACAACATCACAACAGTGATGTGTTGAGAAATAAACATGTGCGGATTTCAAAATCAAAGGAGTTAAGTTTTGGTGGTGAGGAAAGTGATAGTGACAATGGTGGATACAACTACAGGTCTTATACCCTTGGTGGACGAGGTCACCGACCTTCACATGGTATTGACAGTGGTCAGTTTAGGTCACAAACACTAGACAGGAGTTTTAAGCATGTGACAAAAATAAATGTAAGAAATGGTCACTCAACAGGTGGAAGTCATATATTAAATGAGGAAGAGCCAAATGAGATTCGGAGTCTTGACAGACGAAATGTACATGTACACAAAGGTGTGAATGTTGAAATAGAAAAGTCAAGAACTCTAGGAAGGGACAGATCTGGACCAACATACAGTTCTTATGTAGAAAAAGATGGCCGTATTGAACGGCACACTTCATTTAATGCCCATTCTAAGGTGACTGTTGTTGAAAGACGAGACACCAACACCAACAGTGGTCAGGGGAATGTATCGTCTCCTATGTCATTTCTTATCAAAAGGAATGACTCCTCCGAACATGAGACTGATCATGCCACTTGGTCAACAACTGTAGATCAAAGATATCGATCACAGAGTTCTGACAGTCTTCATCCAGCTAGATCATGGGTCACACAAGGTGAACCGTCAGCAGCGACATTGAAACAGTCCAGTGTCCATCACATCCAGTCTCGGACAGTGGATGGTCAATTGCACCCTGTGCTCAAAACTCGGAAAGGCTCACCTGAACGAAAAGTGATCCGTTCCACTTCAATCTGTCACAGGAATAATGATACAGAAGTTTATATATCAGCTGAAAGGAGCAACCAACAGAAGATGTATGTGGTTAAACTGCCCACCTCTCAACCTCTGTCTCCTCCAGTCAGATCACCTATTGGAACTACTCATAGTGGTCCTGGTAAGTTTCATATTGTCAGGTCACCAGTCAGATCTACTTAGATTAGTCCTGATTAGTTTCATATCATCCAGTCATCAGTCAGAGCTACTCATCGTATAAGTAGTCCCGGTTAGTTTCATATCATCATGTCATCAGTCAGCTACTCAACATATAGGTAGTCCTGGTTAGTTTCATATCATAGTCGTGGCTAGTTTCATATCATCAGGCCACCAGTCAGCTGCTCATCATATAAGTAGTCCTGGTTAGTTTCATATCATCAGGTCATCAGTCAGCTGCTCATCATATAAGTAGTCCTGGTTAGTTTCATATCATCAGGTCATCAGTCAGCTGCTCATCATATAAGTTGTCCTGGTTAGTTTCATATCATCAGGTCATCAGTCAGCTGCTCATCATATAAGTCATCAGGGGCGATGGTGTAGCTTTTTTGGTTAAAGTGTTGGCTTGTCATGCCAAAGATGCAGGTTCCAATCCCCAACATGGGTACAATGTGTAAAGCCCATTTCTGGTAAATCCAAACTCACTCACTCACTTTATATATGTGAAAATTGCTTGCCATGCAAACCTTCTGTCAGTGGTGGAGGGTGGGTTCAGATGAGTGACTTTTTAAGAAAAGCAAGCAAGTACAGAAAGGAAAGGACGAACAGCAGTACACACAAAGATTTGTGATTTGCGGGCAGAATAAATCACAGTATACAACTGTCTTCAAAATAGAGTGGCGTAGGGGTAGGTGTGTGGTTCAAGGGTTGGCTTATCACACCGAAGATCTGACTTTGAATCCCCACATGGGTACAATGTGTCAAGCTCATTTCCGGTGTGCCCAACCGTGATATCACTGGAATATTGCTCAAAGTGCTTGCTAACTCACTCACTCACTCACTCACTCACCCACCCACCCATATCATCAGGTCACCAGTCAGCTACTCATAATAGTCCTGGTCAGTTTCAGTTTCGTGTAGTCTAATCAGTTATCAGCTCACATATATTTTGGTTTATCTTTGAATCACTGAATACAGTCACATTTCCAGAAATACTCTCAGTGAGCACATTTTGTGGATCCCACCTCATCCCTGGCCCTGATAATGCCAGGAAACCTGTGTCAACTTACAATCTTAGATCCTTGGTCTGACATATATGTGTGAATCTTAGTGCTGACCCTACAATGAGGAACTATGGCAACTGGAGAACATCTCGTTCCACAAACACTGCTTGTTTGAGATTCTCATCAGGTTGAAATTTGGGAGTCCACTGAACAGCTACTATGTGGGCATGCCACATGGTGATAGAAGCAGCACATTTATCTCAGTGTTTTGTTTTCTCCAGTGTTTTAGGGACAGGTACCCTACATTAAGAACATATTCCAGTAAGGGGCAGGGACACTATGGACAGACTGGAGATAATGTGAAGGGCTAGCAGTGGAGATGTAACTATTTGCCACCTTTCATTTCTGTCTATAGAGTATTTTATTGACCATAAGCAAGTGCTTACCTCAGGAGTTGGTTCAAGATCAGAGAGAAGTGGTAAAATCTAAATGGCTAATGGTTGCTGTAATAGGGAGAGTTGTGTTACTTTAAATAACAATGGACTCATTTTTGGCTGTTTTATTTCCACACTGTCGATTTAGTTGACTTTATGTTTCTTGGCACCTGTTTTCTGCATACATGACTGAATAATCTTCCTATCTCATTATGTGTATATCTGAAGCCCACATGAAACTACCTCCACATGAACCTAGCAAATGCAGTAGTACAGTAATGCAGTAGTACAGTTATATAGTTGTACAGTAATGCAGCAGTACAGTGCTGGGACATGCATGTGTGTACACATATTGTTTATCCATGCAGATTCTTTTACTCCACTGTATTTTGGCTGTGCAAAGGTTGATGATTATTTTTTTATGTTGTTAGATTCATTCTTATTAATGAAAGCAAATACAAGAGAAAAGAATTTTGACATATCTAAACACATTGAACCAAGTCCACAAAGTGACCTGAGCTGTAAGAGAGGTGTAGGTCAATAAATGTAAGCTAGCGTATGGGGTAATGATTCTCTGAGCAACATTGTTTTATGGAACAGATGACAGGAAACATTGTTTTGTGGAACAGATGACAGGAAACATTGTTTTGAGGAACAGATGACAGGAAACATTGTTTTGTGGAACAGATGACAGGAAGTAATTCCAGATTCTGAGAAAAATCACTAATCACATTGCGCCATGCCAGCTGAAGAAATTTTCAACTGCCCCCTCTCTGTCAATGGTAAAAAAAGCCAAACCAAACCAAACAAAACAAAACGGAAACAACCCCTAAACAATCATCAATGTCTAAAAATTTGTGATATTTACATTACTTTGTGTCAATGTCTAAGTATTTGTGAACATTCCATTTTAACACAATGTTTATCTTTAAATGTACACCTTTCAAGAAGATAAATATGTAATCAGAGGACGGCCAATATCATTATCTCCAACTCGTGTGATCCAGCTTACAGTGGTGAAATGTACAACAGTGCTGTCAGATACTTCAACATGATTATCTGACAGCTTGCCATGTATAAACTGATAATGACAATCAAGTTGTATCCTTGATATTTACGTAAGAAATTTCAAAACATGACCCTTTGCAACGATAGTTTTATGAAACGTTGTGAGGGTGTGTGGGCCAACTGACCAAAGCTGCCTGCTCTCTGAGCAAACAGAAGGTGATAGGTTGCAAACTATGTGTGTAGATTTCGTTCAGGAATGTTGAGTGATTTCGATAATTGAAGCAAAGGTCAGAGAGATCATTTGGTGACCAGTTTCAGGTCACATGTAAATCGTTTGATGTTTTCACGTTGGTACCAGAGACTTTAAATTCAATTAAGACTGTCTCATAACAATCAGAGCTTAATTAAAGAAACAATTTATGTAAATGGTGTTATTGAATTAACTCAGCTTTCTGGACGTGCTGACTGTTTTGTAGAAAGAACTGAAAGAATTTAGAATCATTTTGAATTTAGGAAGTTAAGATGTATGCACTGATTTGAAAGATTTCTAATGTAAGATGGAACTACAAATACATGAAAATCGGAAAATATATGAAATTGTTTAGTTTTTTGTTTGTTTGTCTTTTAACATGTCATGCCATCATGCAAAGAGCTATATCTTTTTCAAGTAACCGATCTGAACAAAATAGCTGACACTAGACTTATCAGTCAAAACATTTTTTTTATTTAATAACTGGGGAAAAATTACAGAATTGCTTCCAGGAAATTTCCTCAGTGGAAAAAATGTAAAAAAACTAAAATTAAGTGAGATTTGACATTCATATAGGTGTAGAGCCTTCATCAGCTTTCCCATAAGCATTAAAGTTTAATGATTTTCTCGGTGTTGTTGAAATATCTTGTTTGCACGCACATGTCAACTTTGAATTTCTATATATTTCGACATCTCATTCAGTCATTCATTCAGTATACATTGTCCCCACTCCCTTTAGAACAGTTGTAATTGATATGGAAAAAACAGATGACCTTCAAATTAAGGTCTTTTCCTGAAAATACAAAATGGTGAAGCATCGCTGTTGGATTCAACTTTTTGTAAATATCACATGAAGCTGAATACAGCTTGTGAGTATTGTGAATGTACATAAACATGCATAATTAACAGTAATGTATACAGTGAGTTTTACTTTCAACATTCATGACGTCACCCAAGGTATTTGTCTAGAAGCTAGTTCAGTGGAATGTCGCCATATGAGAAAAGCACAATACAAACTGCAGCTGATTTTAATGATAACCTCTAGTTGGGTTTGTGGCCTGTACGCCATTGAACAGTGTGAAGTATTGCTCTACTGTTTGCTGTCTATAAACCAAATATGCTGAAATTAAAATAATTGTTTGAAAAACTGCGTTAAATGAATGTATTTATTCATAGAAAATATTTATGCACCTCACAAAATCCATTTCATGTGAAGTAAGACATTAAGCAAGACCTGGGTTTGATTCATGACAAGGGTACAATGGTGTCTCCTGCCGTGATATTGCTAGGATTTCGCTAAAGGTAATGTTAAACCATAATCACTCACACACTTATTTCCTTATGTATGTAGAACTACATCGTGTAAACTTTCTTGTAAGGCGTACAGGAAAAGAAACCTCTCAAAATTTACCACTAAACCACAGGACCAGTGAGTAGACAATACCACTTGTATTTTGTACCGACCTGTGCTTGTGCCACTGGCATTTTGTACCCACCTGTGCTTGTGCCACTTGTATTTTGTATCCACCTTTGACTCAGGTATCAAACTGATATTGATGTCACATGAAGTAATTTTCATAAGAAGTATGGAAGATGAAATATCTAACAAGAGTTGTGCTGAACTTTATTCAAGGTGTATATTATCAGGTGTGTGTGTTTTTTTCAATTTATAAGCAAGTGATTTCTGCAGGTGTATTATAGATGAGTCCAGATATTCTGAGCATGGTCAGATGCTGTATACATTTATAAACACTGTCACATTCTTAGGATCAAAAGAACCTCCCCAAGAACATTCAAGAAAAACTGATTAACTGTGAAATATTCTTAAGAAATTTGAAAGACATGTTCATTATGCAAGAGCAGAAGCATGTATAGTACTGATCTCTTGTCGAGAATGTCTTCTAGTGCCAAGTCATTTCTCCCTAAGTTGATTTCCCTGTAACTACAGTCGGTGATTCCTGGCAGTGTTTATGTCACCACCATCCTCAGACAGATCAATAGGTTGTACAATCAGTAGTATTGTTGGGCTTGTCTCCACATATCTGAGTCAGGTGAGTGGTTTTTCTACATTCGACAAATCAATTACACATCAATATTTCTAGGAGTTGGGCCCTCACAGTCCCATTCCTTGCCAATATTATTATTGGTTTGTTGCTTCTGGGTGAAACTCTAAGCTCATGAAGGAGGATCTAGGCTATGGAAGTATATTGTGTTTAAGGGTAGATCAGGGTTTGTGTTGAGGAGTTTTAACTAATGACAAGACAACTATGCTTGTCATAAGGGGTGACTAATGGGATCGGGTGATCAGACTCACTGACTTGGTTGACACATGTCATCAGTTCCCACTTGTGCAGATTGATGCTTGTGCTGCTGATCACTGGATTGTCTGGTCCAGACTGAATCCTTTACAGACTACTGCCACAGAGCTGGAACTTTGTTGAGTATGGCATAAAATTAAGCTCACCACTCACACACTGATACAGTGTCATGATGCAATACATATCTTGATACGTATGTCACTTCATAATCTGCTGAAACCATGCAACATTAATTTAGGATACAATAATTGCATCACTCTACCTAGATCACGATATGTTACGCATTGGTGAAATGATGCATCAGTGTCATGATATGATACATATCTTGATGCAAAGGGTGAAACCATTTCACAATGCAATGGGTCAGGATAACATATGTGAGGGTAAAATAGTTCATTGCCACAATACAAAGCATATCTCAATACACATGTCACATAATAACATTATTTAATGTAGGGGTGAAATAGTGCAATGTCATGATACCAAATGTAGCTCATGTCATGATATGACATGATATGTCGGCTTTAAAACAATGCAACATCTTGAGACAGGATGTATCGCGATGCATAGTTCAGGGTATGATGTGATGGCATGACACAATTCACATTACAATTCACTGGGCACATGATATGTAGGGGTAAGTCATAATAGATTCATAAATACACAATGCCAATTAGAAAGTGGTCAGATGAAACATATGTAATGTTTGCAATAACACTTTCGTAGTATTATACTTTGTTCTAGTACTTTTGTTGGTTCAGTCCCATCCAGCTGAGTGGGTTAGGAATCTGTGTTTTGTTTAAATATTTTAACAATGTTACCAAACCACATGCAAAAGCAGGGGTTCAAGAATAATTTGACAAGCCACTTGCCACAAGGCTAGTGACTACAAGAAAGTAACTTGTCCGGACTAATTTTCTGTTTGCCCTGATTTTATGTCACAATGAGTGATGTTAATGTTTACTAGACTATTTATTGAAGAGTGATAATTTCACTCTGTACTGTCTCTACTTTATTATTATTGCAAACTTTAATAGCTTCATTTATAATGAGCAAATGTGAAATGTGAATTATTTGCAGTTTGAAACCATAAGTGGAAATTATCAAGTAGTCCACACACCAGTAAGATGAAGAAGAAGAAGGGTTTATTTGTATAAAGGCCAATCGACCCATAGAACAAGATGGTACAATAGTGATCTTGGTTACCAGTTTCATTAAACAACGCTAACAGGAGCGGAATAAACATGTTCTAAGTACTTGACAAAGTTATTTATGATATTAATGTCTGATGATGTACATATGCTATGGAGGGAATAATAGTATCCATGGACCGTTTTTGGAATGTAACGCCGACGCATATCCTCATAGCGTTTACAAATATAAACAATATGAATTTCATCCTCGGTACTTTTACAGTGTTTGCATAACACAATGTCGTCATTGCAAGAGGCAATACTTCGTCTAGCATATTTGATACCAAGTGCACTGGATCCTGATCTGAATAACGTGAAAAGACGTTTAAGTTTATTACTTATGTTCAATGATAGATATTTTTCACAAGTCAGCAGCGATTTATGTGATTTGTAAAACGACAGCGAAGGAGCATCTAGGGAAAGATGCCACTCTTGCATGGAGCAGTTGTTAATTCTTTCGGTAAACATATACAGAAACATTTTTGTATCGCCAACATCTTGGGAAATCCAAGCAGTACCAAAACCATAATGAAATAACAAATCACTGACGTGACGAGCCCATGTTGCACGTTTCCTGAATTCAACAGATAATAGGAATTGATAACATTGATATGGATATCTACTTGGATGCATTCTTAATAATCTCAGCCAGTATTTAATACATTTGACGTAATAAACATTGCTTAAGGGTGCCCTCCCACATTCCCCATATGCAACAGCATTAGATGATCTGTAACTAATCTGAAGTAAGAATTTGCAAAATTTTCGATGGATAATTTCAATACTTTCTCTCTTTTTAAAACCCCATATCTCTGCACCATATGTTAGAATTGGTACAATTTTTTTATCAAAGATGTATAATCCTTCTGAGGGTGACATGTCGTATCATCTTATAAATGACTTGATCGGCCACAGTGCGTTATTAGCTTGATCGGATAATGTTTTACATGCCCTAGTCCAAATCAGTTTTGGAGTTATCATAAGTCCTAAATACTTATAAATATTGACAGTTTCCATCTGGGTACCATTATAAAACCATTTTTCATGTTTGGACAATGGGCCACCCATTTTAAAGACAATAATTTTACTTTTATCAGTATTAATATCCATGCCCCATTGATGTGAATATATATGTAAGGCGTCAAGGCGACGCTGTAATCTTACGACAGTATCGGCAATCAAAACCAGATCATCTGCAAATAAGAGAGCAATGATATTCAACATATTTTCAGAGATAAATATACCATCATCAAACTTGGTTTCTAATATCGATACAAGTTCATTGATATATAAAGAGAATAGTACAGGACTAAGGACACAGCCTTGCCGAACCCCACAGGCGCTACCAAAATATTCAGTTAATTTCTTACCGTACTCACAGATTACAGTGGCCTTGACATTAGTATACATATTTTCAATCAACTTGAAAAATTTACCGTGGATCCCATTGTGCAAAAGAACATACAATAGTTTAAACCTATTCACCATATCAAAGGCCTTACAAAAATCTATGAATGCAACGTATATCTTCCCATTTTTGCGTGTTAAATATTTCTGAATGATTGTCTGGAGAATAAAGATACTGTCCACAGTCGAATGGTCAGTCTTAAATCCACCCTGATATTCTCCAATTATCTCATGAAGTTCCAAGAAGTACTCCAACCGTTTGTTTAGAACAAGTTCTAAACAAGTAAGATACCATTATATGGTTCCCAGAAATGAAAACTGACTTGCATCAGGCGATGGGATTTTTGAACCCGTAAAAAGCCTTTTTCTTCTCTTCAATCCCCAGAACAGAAATATTGAGAAAATGCAAAGAAAGACATGCTTGTCAAAATGTATCTGCACAAATACAAAAAGCAATCTATTTATTGTATTTATCTGTGTATATGCATCTATCAAGATAAAACTGTAGTTACAATTGCTTGATAGTGATATTGTGTAGATGACAGGAGCTGACAGTTCATTCTGAGGTGGCTTTATTCGTTTGTTGTCAGGTATTCTGCCCACACAAAGACATGATATAGCCATGATGAAACTGGGACAGGTTAAAGCATTTGGAAAGTGAAAACAGTTTTACATAATGACTGGAAGACATGTTTAAAAAATAAGAGCAGTGTTTTCAGTGTTACATACGTTCATGATGGTTTTTTCATAAACAGTCAGATGTTTGTTGTAGAAGGGAGGAAATGTCAGAATATTATGTTCTTCTTTGTCTGTTGGACATATGAAAACCTGGAAAACAAGGAATGAATGAAGTAAAGAACAGCTGTGTTACACTTAAACCAAAGTGAAATAATCTTTTTTATATATTGGAATAAGGAGATGCAATGGCCCATTGCAATATTGCAGAAAAACTTGCATCAGTGTCCTACATTTAGGATAATGTTTGATTGTCTGGTTTGCAAAGAAATATGTGTGATTTATGTTGAGTCCTTCATATCATTATGGAGTAGTAGAGTGGCCTGGTGGTTAAAGCGTTTGCCCGTCAAGTGGAAGACCCCAGAGCTCAATCCTATACGTGGGTACAACGTGTGAAGCCCATCTCTGGTGTCCCTTGGTGTTATGTTGCTGGATTATTGTAAGAAGTGGTGAAAAGCTCTCTTAATGTTATTTCAAATCAATGACTGAAACCTAGCTGTGAATTAGAATAATCTTAGACAGTGAAACAGTCTCCACAAACTGTCTTATGGTGTACGAGTGTTGGGACATTGTTTATTTGCATTTTTAAAGCATATTGCTATATATAATAACTCAGATGGGAACAGCATATGACAGAGTTAAACTTTGCACCTAAAATTGATAATGGTTGTCACAAACCAGAACATTAGAACAAGGATTACAAGAAACCAAAGTGTATTTGCATCCCACTGTGTAGCTGAGTTCTCAGATCACATCATACATGCACAGACAGACAGACAAACAGACAGACAGACACACACACACACACACACACACACACACACATGCACACATGCACACATGCACACAAGCACACACTCACACACTTAATAACTAATTGCTTCCTGTGTTTCTAAATGCCTTAATACCTATTACATGTAGTTTGTCCACAGGTGAGACAGTGCTCAATCAGTTCATCTAACTGACCACCATGGTCATGTTGGTCCATCTAGTTTTTCAACCACGTGGTATCAGTACATTCCACTGACCACCGCTAGTCCATCCGACTGTTATTCCACCTGTACCATCAGTTCATCTGACTGTTATCCCATCAGTACCGTCAGTTCATCCGAGTGTTATCCCACCTGTACCATCAGTTCATCTGACTGTTATTCCACCTGTACCATCAGTTCATCTGACTGTTATCCTATCAGTACCGTCAGTTCATCCGACTGTTATTCCACCTGTCCCATCAGTTCATCCTACTGTTTTCCCATCTGTACCATCAGTTCATCTGACTGTTATCCCATCTGTACCATCAATTCATCCGACTGTTATCCCATCTGTACCATCAGTTCATCTGACTGTTATCCCATCAGTACCATCAGTTCATCCGACTGTAATTCCATCTGTACCATCAGTTCATCTGACTGTTATCCCATCTGTACCATCAGTTCATCTGACTCACAGTTATCCCATCTGTACCATCAGTTCATCTGACAGTTATCCCATCTGTACCATCAGTTCATCTGACTGTTATCCCATCTGTACCATCAGTTCATCTCACTGTTATCCCTCCTGTAAGGTCAGTCCATCTGACTGTAAACATTTTGCAGGCTGCATTTGAAACATTTACATGTGTGTGCGGAATGCACATCAAAACATGATTAATCCTAACCATGAAAACTTAAACTATACAACATATTGAAAAGTCACATGCAACGCAAAAGCACAACTTTGCAGATTGTGATACCTTTGGGTATGCACTTTTCCCAAACAAATCATCAAAGATGCCAACTCAACCTATAATGTGAAAACAGCATGATGATAAAAAGCCTGCAAAATCAGGGTTCAAACGATTCACTAATTTTCCCCAGCACTCCCCGTTCGATGGAGGTAAACCCAGGAACAAAATATTGCACTTTGAGTTTGCAATTATACACTTAAAACTTTGTTTATTTGTTTTTTGTCAATCACCTATGCATTTTATGTATCATGAATAACTGTAAGTGATAATTATGTTTGAGTTTTGGGTTGCATGTGACCTTTAAACATTCTTTAGTGTCATTTATTACTTTATTAAAGCTTGTCCATATATATATTTAAACATTGCTTTAAACACGAGTAATTCTCTCTATAACCATAGC
Source organism: Haliotis asinina (assembly GCF_037392515.1). NCBI lineage: Eukaryota > Metazoa > Mollusca > Gastropoda > Lepetellida > Haliotidae > Haliotis > Haliotis asinina. The sequence goes on along the minus strand of NC_090283.1, from coordinate 30,090,488 downwards.
TCATGCATTCCAGCTCACTCCATCCACCCGTTATGTCTACTTGATACCACGTGTACTGTCCCCATGCACCCCATGACCCCTTGAATATATACCCAACAATCTGGTTGTGTTTGGACAATCTGTTACATGTCCATGAGCTGCCTTTCCAGTGAAGTGAAATACTGATCTTGACAATGATAAATGATTCCTGACACCAATAGGAAAGCATTGTATTCAGTGCCTCCAAATATATTATAATGTGGCATGACCACCAAAGATTGACAGAAGTGGATATTATTTGTAAATCATTAAGACAGGGTGTTTACTTCTCCCAGTTTAGTTCCCCTAAGGGGTCATCATGTATTAACCGACCCCAGCAAACCCCAACAATCATCTGCACCTGTCCTGGGTTGCTTCTGAGATGACCCCTTTGATCTGTTTCTGTTTCAAGAATGATAGTGAGGCTCCATGGTAGCTACATCCTCAATAGTTTCAGCATTAAAGTTATTATTTTTATGTCAGCTATCTTTTATAATGAAGCAAAGTCAGATTTCAAAATAATGTTTCCTTTGTAATAGAATATCAACGCACACAAATTTGCATAATGCAATTGTCTGTTCCAAATAAGTCGCTTCGGAAAAATCTACATTGCTTATTTCTGCACTAATCTCTTCTCAGTAAAGTCCTTGTTTTATGTTTCCTATCTCCCTGACATTGGAAGTGTGCTTAACCCTAACTTAGTTTAACACTAGATATTACACACTTTCATGTATCGACTACATAAATAAATGTGAACAAAAACAGTTGTTGTTTTCTATTTCTGACAGCACAATAGTCATTATCATAATGTTCATGTGAAATACATTATTTTCATTAGTCAGTGACACTTTAGCTAGTTTTCATGTCACCCCTTCCCAGGAGGTTGAAAAAATATTATACCCTCTGCCACCTGAAAAACCTGTGTCTGTGCACAGTTGTTTGAAAGTTAGATTCCAGTTTGTAGAATGTGTCATGTAGAACTGGTAAAATGACTAAAGTGACCTTCCTCCCTACATACTATAGTTCAACACTTATCCAGTAAGTGTCATGAAAAGATAGTAATGGCTTTGTTCAGAAATACTCTTCTGAGTGCAATAATTAGTATGCTGTCCACTAGTCTACAGGCTAAAATAAGGATCAAATTCTGTTTTTTCATTTATGTAGAACTTTGGAGTCAATGGATCTGTAAAGCAAGGAAGCCATACCAGTGTGGTATTATTTTCATTACTGACTTGTAGTTGACCCATTATAAAAGGACTGCTGGCCAGTGGTGAGCCCTTTGGTTGTGGAATAATGGAGTAAGGCTTTATTACTTTCTCCAGACTGGAATACAGCTGTCCTCACAATGACTGAAACACATGGAAACCACACGGACAGATTTATTACTTTTACAGGTAATATCATATAGATAGCATGCTCCAGAGCTGATACACACGATCCCGATGTAAGGCTTTGTGTTAAAGTGAATCAGACTGGATCTAGTAAGTCCAATAAGGCATGAAATATAGTCACTATGGTGCAAGGATAGTTAAGCCTTCAGATGTATACAAAGGGACTTCATTTACTCCAGAGAATGTTTTGTGCAATTAGTTTCTTGTTTACAGGCTGGGGTTATAGACATGTTGAGGGGATCAATATTCCATTTGTGGTCAGTTTGTAAATACCACAAAATCCTGTCAGTCTGGAAACCTTCCCTTTTGTTTTTTTTTTGGGTAGTCTTTGTTTTGATGCAGAAATATTACTGAACTTTGTCAGTCTGGAAACCTTTCCTTTGTGCCCTTTTGGGAGCAGTCATGTTCTGATGCAGAAATATTACAAAACCTTAATTTGTCAGTCAGGAAACCTTTCCTTTGTGCCCTTTCGGGAGCAGCCGTGTTCTGATGCAGAAATATTACAAAACCTTGTCAGTCTGGGAACCTTTCCTTTGTGCCCTTTTGGGAGCAGTCATGTTCTGATGCAGAAATATTACAAAACCTTGTCAGTCTGGAAACCTTTTCTTCTGCCTTTTTGGGGACAGTGTTGTTCTCATCCAGAGATAATGGTAATATATATGTGTCTGGCATTTATTAAAGGTATAAACTGTGTGTATCAAAGCAGTCACATAGAGGTTATTCTGTCACCAAGTTCTAGATTGAGGTTGTGTATATTTAAGATGAGATCAGAGTCTCATTCAAGCCAAATATTTGGTTTAGTTATTTCAAGTTACCTTTATAGCAATAAAGGGGCTCACTACAGTTCCACCCCTCCTTTCATTGTATCCATCTTCTTCGCTTGATGTTGTGAACTGACTCTTGTTTGTTTGATCTCTTGTGTAATCACAGACAAGGGGCGTTACTCTTGTTTTTTATTGAGTGGTTTTCAGGTGGCTTTGATGCGGAGACAACTTTTCGCTCAAAACATTGGTCATGAACTATGAGGAACACAGAACCAAACTGAATTACATTCTGGAGATTTACTTTGGTCACATGTCAAATTTTATTCCATTCTACCATCTTTCTGATAAAGTTCCGTTGTGTTACAGGAAGTCCATTCACCCAGGAGATCGGGGAGGGAGCTCTGGCTACGGCCCATGGAGATGGGTTGTACCGGGGTGAAGAAGACAAGCCTGCTACCTTCTTCGTGGAATCTGGAGGGATTACTGGTGAACCCACAATACAAGTCGATGGTACGTATACAGAACAGTGGTCATGTGACATGTTTTACCTGTATGGAAATGGTCATGGTTTATGAAAAGTGCTGATGTATTTACACACGGTAAACACAAGATGTGGAAATATATATCATTTGACAGAAATATCATCATTTCAAGAAACTTTCATAGCACAAATTTGCTTCAGCTGTGTGCTTCAATATAAAACAAAATCAGTTGAGATGATGAATTTTCATCCTTCTTTCCCATTATTCAAGGACTGAGAATTTATATTCTTTCTTGAAGACTTTAAAATTTGGTGTCAGTGGTTGCTTGCTTATTGTTTTTTGTTCTGTTTTCCTGAAATAACAACTGTAATGGTCGGCATTTTTTCTGAAGAACCTGCCTTGGAGTAACATTGATTCATGCCTGAATATTTTTGTTCTTGTTGTTTATATTGTGATAAGAAGATGTCTTTTATTGTCATGTGTGAATTACTATTTTCCATCATGATGTCATGTCTTTTTTATCCACAAGGGACCTGAGATACTTATTCTGCCAAAATATGAAACACAGTTTTCTGGCTTCTTTTGCAAATATGAATTTACAAATTATTCAGGCAATATGCTCTATATTCATGTCTGGGCTAACTATATCCTATATAACTATATATTATTATCCTTATAGCCATATTTATGACAGGGAGCTGGCCTTGATTTCTTGAAACAAACCTGGGTTTGAGTTTTGACTTATGGTAGAGTTTTTACTCAAGTTTGATAAAACACTAGAAAATGCGTTTCCCAAAATGAACTGAAATTGATTTTGAGTTTAAACTTAGTAGACAGTTTGAGTTTGATAGACAGGTTACTTGAGTTGTCAAGTTTTTGAGTTTGGTCAAAGAAATGTAAATGAGCTTGTCAAAATTGTCAAACTCAAGTAAAGATTTGAGTACAAAACTTGAGTTTTTTTCGAGAAATCGGGTCCCAGGCAGACTTTCTTGATATGATCTCTCCCGGTACACCTTGCAGGTACAAATGCGTTACACCATGTGTTTCATGTATATGTCATGAAACTGATAGTGATGGATTTCACTTTTACCATATAGCCTACACTTCTACAGAAGAGATTAGTGTTCTATCCCAACAGACTGTGGATGTTGATGTGTGTTCTACCCATTATCAGGACTTACATGTGCTGGCCAAACAATTGCTTCAGCACAACGTCTAGCTGTGTTGATGGAGAGATGAAGAGTGTTTTTTGTGTGAAACTTGTTGAAGGATGAACCTGATGACATTTTCATGCATGGTCTTGGATTTAAAGTCCTGACTATTCTTGGTCATCGTGTCAGGTGTCACTGGTTTTTTCGTGTCTGTTGCAAGAGGTGTAACTGTAGTGAATATTGCTTGGTTGTTTTTGTTTTGTGAAAGTTTACTGTAGTTTTGTCTTTCACATATATTCTACAGTTTTGTGTCTCAGGTACTTGCTATAGTATTGACTCTCACATACGTTCTGCAGTATTGTCTCTCAGGTACATGTTATAGTATTCTCTCACGTATATTCTACAGTATTGTCTCTCAGGTATGTACTTCGATATTTGCTCTCAGGTACACTCTTCAGTATTGTCTTTCAGATACACACAAATGTATTGTCTCTCAGACATATTCTTCATTATTGACTCTCAGGTACATACTACAGTATTGACTCAGGTACATTCGACAGTATTGACTCAGGTACATACTACAGTATTTTCAGGTACATTCTACAGTATTGACTCAGGTACATTCTACAGTATTGACTCAGGTACATACTACAGTATTGACTCAGGTACATACTACAGTATTGACTCAGGTACATACTACAGTATTGACTCAGGTACATTCTACAGTATTGACTCAGGTACATTCTACAATATTGTCTCTCAGATACACACAACAGTATTGCCTCTTAGATAGATACTACAGTATTCCCCTCAGATACTTGCTACAGTAATTCCCCTCAGATATGTACCTGAGTATTGTTGCAACTAATGCTTGCTGCAGTTTTATGAAATGTTACTTTTCTCTGTTCATATGTCATGCAACTAGCATCAGGCTAGCTATTTTCAAAATGTTCATAGCCCTACGAAATTCTTAAGTCCATTCTCAACGCATTTGCCACAATCAAAGTTAAGAATTCCAAAGTTACAAACGTTTCAAGAATAAGACCAAGATATTACTGGTACAGAAGCTGCAACTGCTGACGTGTGAAGTGATATAGCCAGTCCTGTCCTTGATCTTGATTCATGTAATTCTTGTCCAAGTTCTGGGTTGCTTAAAATGATTCTTGAGCATGTTCTGGGCTGATGTCATTCCTACACATGGTCTGCATCAATGTGATTCCTTACTATGTTCTAGAGCAGTGTAATTACTGTTCCTGTTCAGGATCAGTTGTCTTCTATTCATGTTCTGGGTCAGTGTTCTTCCTATCCATGTTCTGGGTCAGTGTTCTTCCTATCCATGTTCTGGGTCAGTGTTCTTCCTATCCATTTTCTGGTCAATGTTCTTCCTATCCATTTTCTTGTCAGTGTTCTTCCTATCCATGATCTGGTTTCAGTCTAATCATTCACAATGGTAAGGTACCAATGTCACACCAATCACAAGACAACTGTAAATCAGGGATGTGAAAATACCCCCTTTCCTTGGATTCCAATGACAAAATGCAATATTTCATCATTAAGTTTGTTATTAGTCTGGGTCTATGATGTGTAAGAACATTCCTTGTGTACTACCAGGTAGAGAACAGGAAGCATCTGCACTGCACATCAGTCAGTCATCTGTGATGAGAACGAGCGTCACAGAGGTACATTCTCATTACAATGAAGAGCATGTGGTGAGACAATATCAAGTTGCTGAGGATTACAATGAAACTGGGGATGATAGGGAAGAGCTTTTCAGGAGAACTGAGGCAGTTAATAGGGATATCAGGCAGTATGAAGTTGACGAAGATGGCTTTGAAATTGAGGGTGGTGGGGACAAGATGTACCGGAAGAGTCAAGTTGAGGATGATGTCGAAACGACATCCATGATCGTCAAAATGGAAGAGGAAAGGGATTTACAAACCGCTGTGGCATCAGTCACTGCGGTCGAAACATCTGTTGTAGTGGTGGAGGGTAAGATGGTGAAGCTGCTGTAGGTCCTAGATGTGACACGTGAAATAGACACATATAGATCGTGCTACTAACAATGTGTTGCTTCTGGTGATGTACAGACTTAGGTCAAATACAGTTCACAATGCTTTTGACATTTTTCATCACAGAATCTTGTCTGCTTTTAGATAGTCACCCCTGTATTTCTCTCTCTTTGTCATTAGTGTGCATTATTTTCAGGGTTAGCGTCAGGGGCATGCATTGATATCTTTAATAATGTATCATTTTAAGCTCCATCTTATTCCATGTACAGTAAAATACTGAAGAATAATTCACTAAGTGATAGGTGTCACCAGAGACCTTATATGGTCTCTGGTGTCACCATCTGTGACAGACTAACATCTAGTCTCTGAAATTTACAAACAGTACGGAAAAATATCTGTCCATGAAAAGTAATCAGTGTTCCTCTGTCTTATGCCCGAAGCTGACTGAAAACCACTTGGGCCAACATCTTTTGTTTTCTTTAGGTCATGGCCGACAGCTTTTTAATCACCAGTAACTGAGCGTATTATTTCCATGTTAAAATATAAGCCTTACACATTCTGATCAGGACCAACGACCTTTTAAGTCCTGCAGCTTTTCAGGGTTAAGTCATGAATTTAATCTTGAAATATAACGAAAGGCACCGAGAGACCTTATTTCCTGGAAATCTATTGCCACATATTCTAGACTGTATAGAATTTCTTGGATGTATTTGTCTCTGGATCTGTAGGACAGAGTACATGGGAAGGGTAGGGTGGGGTAGGTAGGTAGGAATATCTATCTGTCTGTCTGTCTGTCTGTCTGTCTGTCTGTCAAGACAGTGATGAGAATACCAAGCGTACAGTTGTAGATATGTAACAAGTAGTTTCCGAAATAATGACACGGTTATGTTATTTATACCATGCTTAAAAACAGTAGGGTTTTCAAGATTCGCCGGAGTAATCGGAACCCGATTTATTGTAAATCCTAAGTCACAAATAGCAAATGACTTTGTTGTGATCTCATCATAATGAGTAACTCACAAACCTTTAAACGTTTGCCTTCAAGCTCTTAAATATTCATCAGTTGCACAGTATGACACTCAGTGACAGTTGTGATTATCTCCAGGGAAACATTTCACATATTGACATTGCAATGTTTACTGACATCTAGTTGCATTGATTCTGGAGCATTCTATAAACATGTCATTATTGATTGACTCAGAGGTACCTGTCCTGCGAGGACCATATAGAGAATATTAGAATCCGTGTCCACAAGCTTCAGCAACCTAGTGATAAGCGAGTAATTTTTATCATATATATTTCATGAGGTATCAGTTCACCTGCCACAGAAATCCTATCCTCCCTTTGTTCTGAGCTTTGAAGAAATGTATTACTACAGACTGAAATAGACATCAGACAGGCAGCTTGGTGGAGTGGTTTTGGAAAACATGTAACTCGGAAATGTACACTTCACAAAGGAAACAGACATTAGGCAGGTTAGTGGTGCTGGTCTATGAATTTACCGGAAATATGTTACACTGAAATGTAATTTGACAGAGTAACAGATAATCTGTCATGAATGTTGGCTCATGTCTGGTTGAATGTGGGAGAATCATACACTAAAATGTAATTTCACAGAGTAACAGATGTTCTGTCAGGAAGGTTAGTGGGGTGATTACAGTAGATTCATACACTAAAATGTATTTTTTGCCGGTGTACGTGACAGATGTTCTGTCAGGAAGGTTAGTGGGGTGATTACAGTAGATTCATACACTAAAATGTATTTTTTGCCGGTGTGACAGATGTTCTGTCAGGAAGGTTAGTGGTGTAATTACAGGAGATTCTTACACTAAAATGTAATTTGACAATGTGACAGATATTCATGTTTGATATGTTAGATTGTTGGAACGTGAACCTATCAGTATTTCCAATAGTTTCTATCCACTATGTCTCAGGTGTAGTGTCTTTACCTTACAAAGTATAAGCTATGTATAGGTAGAGATAACATAGTTTTGACAGTTTTTTCCAGATTTGCATATGCAGTTTTTGTATTTTATTTCAGCTAATAATTGTAAAATACATTTTCACTTTAGTTGCAGACGAGCGTGTCTCTTTGTAGATGTTTAGTCTACCATCATGTACAGATGTAATCAAATTACCCTGCTCATAATCATTTGGTTGTTTGCAGTTGTGTTAATGATTGTGTTGATAGGCAAGTCACAATGTGCAAACAGTGAAATGAGCAGGGGAGCGAAACTGATGTGATAGCTTGTCATATCTTGTCATAAGTTGTCGTAACTTGTGCATATCTTGTGTTGTACATTTGGGAGCTTACTGCTGCCTTCATTCATTTAACACTTTGATTGCCTATCATGGATATACTCATAGTGTCAGTTCTGATTGAATTTGCCACTACACTATCTCGTAGTTACATCAGTTTCACATGTTGGCAAAATAGGCACAAAAAACAAATGGATCCTTGGGTTCTTAGTTAACACCAGGAGACAATTACATCTTTTTTTGTTTTAAAATCCCAACTGATGTAGCTATCAGATAACTTGGTGTGGCAAATATGATCAGAAATTATATTGATGAGTATTCTTGTGGTGGCAGTCAATGTGTAAGTAAATCTCAACGTGCTTTTACAACATCGTTACCAAATCAGTGTTGAAAAATGTGTTTCAGACAAGATGCAAAATATTATTTGTGGATGTAAATTACAGTACATTAATTTTAGTGAAAATAAGCAGGAAATGCACAAGGTTTGCGACACTTTCCTGTACAAAGGATGATGACTAGATGACTTTAGACTGACACATACTTCTAGCTAGCGTTCTCCTCACCAACTCCTTATGCCAACTGGCTCTCAATGCTTTCAGGCCCTAACTCTATAGCCAAGTGTAGCATAGACCCCCAGCCAGGAGGCCGGTTTGCCATCACCTACGTCCCTGTGGAGACGGGGCTGTTTGATATTACTGTCAAGTGGAACGGTCGGGATATCCATGGTAACAAAAATCATAAAATATATAATGGTGGCTGGCATGTTATTATTACAGGTGGAAGATTTCATCTGTTTTTGTTATGATCGTGATAAATTTGTTATAGTTAGAATTGTGATGACTAAATTTTCTGTGTTAGATCTGATGAAGTGGCATGTTTTTGAAATATGCTTAAAGTGAATTTCTTGCTTTTTATTTGTTATGAGACTGATTTTGGTACTTTGGTAGATGAATCTCTGAATGTATGTATTTTGCAGAGCTTGAACTGTATAAAATGGAAGATAAGGGGGATAACTCGTGAAGCTGTTGTAACGAAACATGTTTGTTGCACTTGCTGTCACAAAGCTTAGCTCTCTGCACTTTGAAAAAATGTCTGTTTAAGTAATTCACCTTGTGCCATTCAATGTGCCTTCGTCTTCACATTGAACTGTGTAGAATAGATTTCGTTGCACTTCTTTCTTTTTCTATTCTCAGAAAACAGTAATTTGAATGAAATTTGTTAATATATCCTTATCTAAAAGTAGCTGACATTTTTATGAATTACTCTGTGTGGAGTTTGACACGCTGACGTGTTTCTTTTTTTCATGCTTTAGAACTAAAATTAAGAATAGTTTAAATGTAATGTTTTCACTATGTGGATATATTGATTTAACATCTAGTTCTAGACTTAGTGTTTTCCATTTTGTATCTAAATACATGAATCTGTTGTTGAATATTCGAAGTTTTCTTATTTTTCTACCTATTTTTAAACTTTTAGTATATTTTGACATCATTAAGGGCAGTCATTGTGATTTCTCCCTTGACAATTTGAGATGTAGTTGACAACATGGAAGGAATAAATATATTACTTATATTAAATTAACATGCTATATTAAATATATTCGTGACAAACAAATCAGACTCCTTTGTTTTTTTAAAGTCGGTCACTAATGTTTCCATCCACCGCCTTTCATTCCTCTGTGAGTTCAGTGAATTATGCACATTTCAGGTAGTCCTTTCCACCCTCGCATCGTTGATGCCCGCAAGGTGCGTGTGATTGGTGGCTGGCAGCACTACATGGACTCACAGGAACGTATCCACCTTGTGGTCGGGGAGGAGAAGCACATCCCATTCGAGACGGCTGAGGCAGGACCAGGTGATCAGTAACTGTAGCTTACATCAAATTACGTAGATACCATCTCTGAATTGGCATTACAGATAGTGAGTAAGATATGATACAGAATAGTTGTTTTTAAGGGTAAAACCTGAGAATGTGTGGACTTTTACTTCTGTTGAATCAAACATTAACATGTTAATGTGAAAGTAAACCAAATTCCAAATTCTGTTGATAAAGCATTATGTACTGTTTTTGGAGCTAGTGTCACCAAATGTGATGTGACCCAAGGATAGCGAATCTTTAAAATGTCTGCTCAAAAAGCTGTAAATGGCTGCCGAGTGGAATGAAGTATGATGTAAAAATGTTAAGTATGTAACACGATCCCAAAGTTTTGGTTGAAAATGTAAACACGATGACGAGTGAAAAGCCAACCCTGAATTTTTGTTATATCTGTCATGTAAATCAAAGAGGACAACAAATTTATCAAAGTCAGTCATATAAACGGTCAATGATGGATAATGAAGTAATGAAGCTACATAAGAGTAACCGAAGTGGTCAAATCTATGTTATGACGGTAAAAACAGATAATTTAACACTATATTTTTCATCGGTTCAGTAGCCTTGAGGTAGAGCATCTGATTCACTGTCTGACTGATGCATTTCTAATCCAGAGAGGGAAAACATTTGCACTTTCAATTTGATCTTTGACGACATTTTTCAATTGATTTCTAACACTAGAGTGTTGATGTTGAAAGAATTCTTTACATGAACATCTACTTTCATCGCCAAGTTTGGAGTATTGTATTGAATATACCAGGGTTATTCTGTAGAATGTTCCAGGGTTATTCTGTAGAATGTCCCAGGGTTATTCTATAGAATGTTCCAGAGATATGGTATATGACTCAGAAAGGAGGTTTACTTGAGAAAAAATATACTTCTGGACTCTATACTTCAGGAGCTAGGAAAAAATGTAGTGCACATTTGTTCATTGACCATGGACATAATGTATTGTGTGGTATTATGAGCAATCACGTGATAGTGGTATATTGTAAACATGAAAACAACTAGCTGCATATTTTTGGTGAGCAGTTTTTGTAAACATCAAGTATGGTGTTTTTCAGGCAAGCTAACAGCGGAGGTGCGGGGTCCTACTGGCTCCATTGTGCCTTGCACTGTTGATGATAGCTACAATGGCAAAAGCACTGTCATCTTCACCCCCAGAGAAGAAGGTGGGCAAATCTCCAGTTATTCATCTACATCTGGTGGGGATGTGTTTGTGGATTCGATGAAGTGTAGCTGTATGTTAGCATCTGATGGACATGTGTTTTTGAGGCCATGAGGTGTAGCTGCATGTTAACATCTGATGGAGATGTGTTTCTGAGGCAGTGAGGGTGTTAACATTTGATGGGGATGTGTTTCTGGGATTTGTGAGGTGTAGCTGTAGTAGACATGTTAGCATCTGATGGTGATGTGTTTTTGAGGCCATGAGGTGTAGCTGTATGTTAACATCTGATGGTGATGCGTTTCTGAGGCAGTGAGGGCAGCTGTACGTTAACATCTGATGGAGATGTGCTTCTAGGATCTGAGGTGTAGCTGTATGTTAGCATCTGATAGGGATGCGTTTCTGAGGCAGGGGGGTGTAGCTGTATGTTAACATCTGATGGAAATGTGTTTCTGAGGCAGTAAGGTGTAGCTGTACGTTAACATCTGATGGGGATCTGTTTCTGAGGCAGGGAGGTGTAGCTGTATGTTAACATCTGATGGGGATGCATTTCTGAGGCAGGGAGGTGTAGCTGTATGTTAACATCTGATGGGGATGCGTTTTTGAGGCACAAAGGTGTAGCTGTACGTTAACATCTGATGGGGATGCGTTTCTGAGGCAGGGAGGTGTAGCTGTACGTTAACATCTGATGGGGATGCATTTCTGAGGCAGGGAGGTGTAGCTGTATGTTAGCATCTGATAGAGAGGCATGTGTTTCTAGGGTAACTGTATGCTGCAATTTATCATATATCTTTTGTAATCATTACAACACTACAGGTTTTCAATTATGGGATACAAAATGTTAATGAACACAAAAAATCTTTTCATATGAACTTGTGTAATTCAGGTCATCACACCATTCACCTTAACTGGTCGGGTCACCCTCTGTCCGGCTCTGCTTTCTCTGCCTATGCTACCGGAGGTTTCCATGACATCACCAAGATTATCCTTTCTGGTCGGGGACTGAAGGAGGCCACAGTCCGAGAGGAGGCTGAGTTCTTCATTGATGGGTCCCAGGCTGGCAGAGGTACTATAAGAGCGCAAGACTGCCTTGTGCTTTTGCAAAGGGACATCACTCTAAACAATAAAATTTGAAACCTTAATTTAGGCTCATGGGCTTAATAACAAGCAAATACCACGTTTTTAAACCCATGGGTCTAATTACCAGTAGACTTCAACGTGTGAAATGCCTTTTCCTCATGCAGACATGTTCCTGCACCCCAATGACTGGAATAGTATAGTGTTAAAGGGAGACTGCATTTGTCCCCATGCACTGTGGTGAAAATTTGGAAAAAAATAAATGCACACTTGTGCATTCATGTTTTCACATATTGTTATTTACTTGCAGGTGAACCTCAGGTTCAGCTTACAGGAGTGAGGGCAGAGGTCAACGTCATCATATCGCCTCTTGGTGGCGGGAAGTACAGATGTACATATATTCCAGTAATCCCAGGAGCATATCTCCTCCACATCACCTGGAATGACCGTCACGTCAAGGGAGCTCCATTCAAGGTCAACGTCATTGGTGCTTTCTACCCAAACAAGGTTGCTGTAACGGGTGAAGGTCTAAAGGGAGGTCTTTTAGGTCGTGACCTTGATATCAGAATTGATACACGGAAAGCAGGACCAGGTAAAGAGTGAATTCAGTTTTAAGTACTATTCAAGATCTTTCTCATCATGTACACAAGGACATTCTATGTCTGCTTCAATCACTTTCACTCTCAACTGACTAACCTGCTTTGAAGAAAAATGTGTTGTATGATGTGTTTGTTTGGGGCATTTTAATGCTTATGAGAATTACGTCCATATTGACGTAGAACTTTGGAAAACTCCATAGTCTTAACTTAATGTATACTTCGGATTCCTATTCCCAGGTGAACTAACAGCTTTCTGCACTGGTCCTAACAAGGTGGCCTACTGCGACCTCGAGGACAACAGGGATGGCACCTTCCGTCTCTTAGTAAAGGCTCAGGAGGCAGGGAGACATGTACTGCAGGTCAAATATGGTGGAGAGCATGTCTTAGGTACGTGCTCTCTCTAGTCAGGAGCTCTCACACAGCAGGGCTTTTCAATTACATTGATCTCACATTGATGCTTTTCAGTAGTGTTATGTTTATAATATGCTTTCAAAACTTTTTATTTCAAAGAACCCTTTCCAATGATAATAATTCATGAGGATCAGAAATAAATTTTGAAAATGCTTCTTGGATTTGATTGAGACTGTCATGATCCAGTATGGAATATAGGAACGTTGGCAAAGTTTACTTCTGCCCAGTGAACATTGCTACAGGTACCATGTAAGATCTAGGTATTTTATGTAACAGTTTATCATGAATGATGTTTGTGATTTGTTCTCAGGAAGCCCTTTTGTTTTCCGAGTATCTGCTCAGCCAGATGCCAGCAAAGTACGTGTGAGCGGTCCCGGCGTTGAGCATGGTATTCTAGCATGCTTCCAGTCTCGCTTTATTGTGGAGACCCGTGGTGCTGGCGCTGGTCAGCTGATGGTCAGGATCAGAGGGCCCAAAGGTATGGACCCTTTGTCTCATCACACTCCATATCTAATTCTGTATCTTGCCTCCCACATAAAAGTCGTCGTTTGACTGGCTGAGCACACATTTATAATTTTCAGTGTACTCCACATACAATTGAGGTACATTTCAATGTACCCCGCTACCAATGGTAACTCATTTGGTACCTTGTGGTAGTTCTTCTTTATTTTGTATAACATTTGATAAGATCGATGCATAGAAATTACCAATGCTTTGAGAATGCACATTGATGGAAAGGCGATAGCTCTTAATCTGTTTTTTCTTGTATGTTCTGCAAAATCTGGCGATGGCTATGAAAAGTTTTGCCTCACATTGCAATGAATAAATATTGACAAATTGTTCAGATGTAGTGCCTGTGTACATTAAGAAGAGAAATTACACCACAGCGATGTAACTAAGGGAAGATAAACAAACATGACGGTACATCAACCCATGCCCCCCTCGTAGGCAGTGAACAACTAACATTCTTTGAAATTCTTCAGAGGTATTGACTGTACATTTTCGGTCAGAATTTGGACTGAAGAATAGCAGAGATCCTTGTGTGAGAGTGGGTTTTCATTAGATGATATCAAAGGTTTATGTTTCTATTTTTTAATTATTGAGACAATATATGCACAAACCCTGCTGCTATTTCAATCTGTCTTGACATGTTATACAAACCGAGCAAACAGAAAATGCTCTGTGGACAGAAATGTTTGGTTTTATGTATTCATGGTGAAGTATATGCTATATTAAAGATCCGACTGTATTGTTGGGTAGATTAGACAGATACTGGCCCCTGAATGTTATTAACTTGGTATTTTCCTCGTCGACTCCAAATAAGTGGGAAATGACACAGAGTGTTTAACACATGTTTAAAGTTTTCTGTAAAGGGAGACGACTGCTTACCACATGGTGATGTTATGCTTCAAACAGGACAAAAATGTTCACTGAACTAAGTTTTATGTTTTTCCACTCCTACTATATGTTTTTTCATATTGCAGGGGCATTTCAAGTGGAAATGTACAGAGATAGCCAAAAGGATAGAACAATTCTCTGTCGTTTTGATCCCACGGAGACTGGACTGTATATTATCCACGTGAAATGGTCCAATTTGGATGTGCCAGGCAGTCCTTTCCATGTGCATATTGTGGACACTCAGCAAGAACTGGAGCAAGTCCTGAAAGAAGAATCCTACCCAAACAGCACACTACACAGCTCTCGGGGTTACAGTCAGTGGAGGGAGGAGTTTTAGAAATTGAAAACTCTATTCAGTTTGAAATGAATTGTAATAAAAACAAGCAAAATAATACCAACAACAGCTAAGAAATCTAACTTAGCATTTAATTGTTTTGTGATTTTTTAGAATTTTATCATATGACTGTTTGGAACCACCATGTCTTCAGTAGACTATGCAATTTATATGTTCAGATTGGAATGTCAGTCAGGGAAATGTAAAAACAAATATTTGATGCCATCGTTACAAGATCTGAATGTCGTATTTCCATGACAAAACTTTTTCATATTTGTATTTTTATACTTCAACGCCATGTTCATACATCTTGTTTGTTTCTAATGTCATGTCTAGTGAATAATAATCACAATTATCATAATAACAGCATATCTCCTGTGATGTATAGATGTGTCAGTTTACTGACTGCATATGATATCGCTACAGTGTATGTTTCTATTTATTTTGTTTATTTTCAGTGCTGACAATATTGTCCTAGTGTACATGTACTTATGTAACAGTGTTGCTGATATCAAATGTGATATTACATATGTCACTCTTCAAAGTTGAGATTAAAACGTACACACATAAATCCCATACCTGGGTGGGAGGAAAGGTTTCAATATTATTGTATACATTATTTACTCGTTGGTATTTTCTGTTCTATATGCTTTACCATTCATCATGTCTTGAGACTGCTTGAACAGTTCTGTTAGACATTTCACATTACTGTAATATACAGTGCTGGGGATGGAGTATTTCAATGTTGAAATTGATCAGAAGCTAGTTACAAATATGAGACTTGTCTTACATGCTGATTTCATGTCCCCAAGGTTTAACAAGTGATTATTCAAAGCAAATTAATTGTGTATTGTATGTCAGCTGGTGACCAGTGGTGACAGCCCGTTACTATGACAACAGGCATAATGCAACGATCACAATACTATGTAATCAATGACCTACTGATGCGACATATTTGATGGCAATGAATCAGTGTGTCATAGTTCTAATAATCTTGTGATTTTGATATATTACAATCATGTACTCAAGAACTGTTCACTGAGAATGAGCGAAAATAGTAGCATAAGAAAATATAGTAGCCTAACGTATTTATATGTAACAGAATTATTTCTGATACAGTTTTAAAGCTCATGATGACTAGTCTAAGCACACATGTAAATTAGATCTTGTTGTATATGCCCAAACACAGTGTCATTACAGTGACAATTATAATATTAAATATATATTATAATTTAGAGGATGATTTGGTTGCCTCTCACTGTAATGAAATCAGTTCTGTTGTGATACACACTTTTCAAGACTGGATATCCTATAACAGTGATAATTTGCTTTAATGCTGACTGTCCAGTAGCCATGGTTGTTATACCAGCATAATTGTGTCATTTAACTTTGATATTATACTGCTGACTAATTATACTTTATTATATAGGTGATATGGAACCTTGACACAAATGGTTGTATGTTATGCTAGGTATGGCCGTATGTCAGAATCAATAAACTGTACTGACGTCATCACATGTTGTGTTTTACTTCAGTAACGTCAGCCTGTGGTGTGCTTCAATATAATGACATCAGCACATGCGTTTCATTTCAGTGACATCAGCTGTTTTGTTTCACTTCAAGAGCATCAGCACATGTTGGTTTTAGCAATAATGGTGTCATTACATGTTGTGTTTTAATATTGTAACATCAGCTCACTTTGGGTTTTACTATAATGGAATCAGCACTGTAATAGGATTATATTTCGTTTTAGAGTTTTGATCTTAGGAGGTATTAACTTTGGAATGTCTCTCTCTCATGTGGTATCGCCATGTTGTAATGGTCACAAAGCTGGAATTAAAGTATGGACCAAGCTCTATTTGCTTTGTGTAGAGAATATATTACAAGCACTTGTTGCGTTTTGCTATGATGACATCAGCAGATTATGTTTTACCACATGTTGCATGTGTTTATTATGACAGCGCACATTGCATTTTGCTATTATGGCATCATCGCATGTTGCAGTTAATGATTTTGACATCAGCAAATATTGAGTTTTACTATAATGACATCAGTCATTGTGTTTTACTATTATGACATCAGCACATTATGATTTGCTTCTATGGTATCAGCACATAATATTATTGTGTTTACTATTTTGACATCATGTTGCATTTTATTATTTTGACATCATGACATGGTGCGTTTTATTATTAAGACATCAGCACAGTTCCATGTCCTATTTGATTAACTTTATGCATGGTTTCCACAGCTAACCACTTTCTGTTGATGTATTCTCCCAGTATTTCCATCCAACATATTGACTCTGTGCAGTGGTTGCACAAAATTCAAGAGTCATATGAATGAAAACAATATCGAATCAATTTCGGCATTTCATCAATATTCCAGCAATATCAGGGAACACCAGAAATGGGCGTCACACATTGTATCCATGTTGGGATTCAAACCCGGGTCTCCGCTGACGATTTACCCATAGGGCTACACCGCTCCTCTATTTTGAAGAAAGTTGTACGCTGTGATTTATTCAGCTCACTATTCTCAACAAATATGTTCCCCCTTGTCTTTACTGCTGTTCGTCCTTTCAGTTTTCTTATGGGCATGTTTCTTGAAAAAATCCCGTTTTACAGATACCTAAGGTAAATTGTCTGTTGCCGAATTTTATCTTGCCAAAACTGAATTTACGAATGTTTTCCAAAACAAAACAGAAGCTGGTGATCTGCTGTTAGTACAGGAAAATGTGAAACCATTGGAGGATGATCTCTGGACAGAACATCAAAGACATATTCAGATATAAAGACATTAAACAAGTTGCCTAGTGAGTGAACAAACTGCAACAAACAGGCACCACTGCTGATCGGCCAAGGTCAGGTCGAGCTCGTGTGACGTCACAGGTGTAGGGTCGTCAAATTGTTTTACGTCATTTTTGTAAAAGTTGTTTTTGATGGCTACGTGTAGGGGTAGGCGGTAATATACCAGTTAGCGGGTATATTGCAGTTTCAACTTCACAATACGGTATATTGCGGTACACCTTTCCTGAAACTGTTCACCCGATGCGTAATTTTCGTGATGTCGTAAAAATACCGAGAATGTTTGTATTTCCTTTATAATATTACACGTCAATAGGTTTTAGAATGTTTTTGGTCATATAATTGTACGTGCGTGACTTTTAAACCATATAAATGAAAAGATAGATTGTTACTGGCAGTCGTCGTAGGATAAAGAAACCAAATTGACGGACGCCGCTGCGGAAGAATATTCTCGCGTTCAAATCTTCAGAGTGGATTTGGAAGCACTTTCAGTTGATCTCATGTACAATCACATCTGACTCCTTGCAGTGGTCATTGCATGGCATTGTTTCGAAAGAAACGAAACAGTACTTTAATTACCTTAAACCATCTGTTACACTTCCACATGCCAACACATATCACAATCTGTCGGAATGTGAATATCGTGGCAATACCCAACTTTAGCTACAGAAGCAGAAATGGGCTGCTTAGTGGTCCATTGTCGGCACAAAACATCTGAAACCGACAGCTCATCCTGGTGTTCGACGACCATACTGGAACCATTTTGACGCCATTACATCGACGTCAGCTTTTGCAGTGGGTCCGTCGACACCTCCGATGGTCTCAGACAGACAGGAATCGAGTTGTCATCAGTGGCGAGAGTGCTGTTTCGACGCCATGAACGTTATACAGGAAGGTGACAGTTTTGGGGGCGGAGTGCCATGGTTCGGGGGTGCTTTCTGTGGGATTGCCTATTACCAACTTCTGGTTATGTATGGGAATCTTAATGCTTCAGTTTACCGTGACCAGGTGCTAGCCCCCAAAATTATTCCATTTATGGCAGCACAGTGTCTAGGTGTGCACTTGCAAAGCAACAATGCCGGACCCCGCACAACCAACTTGAAGAGGAATTACCTGGAGAACGCAGGAATCAACGTTCTTGACTGGCCGTCAAGATCACCTGATCTCAATACAATCGAGTACAACTGGGATGCACATAGCACATGTCCGTGTACTCTCCCGAACCAACCCGGGGATTTGATGGATGTTGGTGCTGCTTTGCAGGAACAATTTCGCCGACTCCCAAGTAATGTTTTTACAGGCATCAGGAGGCGGCGCTTGGCAGTTGTGAACACACGGGGTGGCCATTTACTGAACATCACATCAGATTTAATTTCCTGTGGCTTGACATTTTATTTTCGCCTCTTATTTGATGATTTCTGTACAACCCATGAAAGGTTCAGACCCACTAGTGTTAATGTAGCCGCTTAACTCAGTCAACTGTTCTAAATTAGATTTTGTATAGTCCACACTGTTCAAAATAATGTTTACACATGAGCTGATGTACTGTTAAGCCAATTCGTACCGTTGAAACGATTATTGTCATGAGTTCAATAAATCATGAAACTGAGTAGCCTGTTACTATGACAACAGACATAATGCAACGATCACAATACTATGTAATCAACGACCTACTGATGTGACCTATTTGATGGCAATGAATCAGTGTGTCATAGTTCTAATAATCTTGTGATTTTGATATATTACAATCATGTATTCAAGAACTGTTCACTGAGAATGAGTGAAAATGGTAGTAAAAGAAAATATATTAGATCAAAGTATTTATATGTAACAGACTTATTTCTGATACAGTTTTAAAGCTCATGATGACTAGTCTAAGCCTAGATGTAAATTAGATGTTGTTTTATACCCAAACACTGTGTCATTACATTGACAATTATAATATTAAATATATAGTATAATTTAGAGTATGATTTGGTTGCTTCTCACTGTAATGAAATCAGTTCTGTTGTGATACACACTTTTCAAGACTGATATCCTATAGCAGTGATAATTTGCTTTAATGTTGACTGTCCAGTAGCCAAACCTTTACATCAAAATACAGCTGCTCACATCCAAGATATTTGCACATGCCTTTCAGCAATTTGATGCATGATCCTAATGCATTTCACATCTATATGGTTTGCAGTTGGTTCCCCAAAGTTAGTGGAGAAATTGGTCTTGGATGTAACCAAATGTATATACATGTACACGACATATAGTCAGTTCTATAAGTGATTCTAAAGTTTTGATGGATAGTATATTAATTGATATATGATTGAGAAGTTTCTAGTTTGACTCATTATATTATTGGAAGATCTTTTTATCTGTCTTTGGTTTGTTGACAAATGAACATCCCTTACTTGCTTTCAATTGGCCACCCTGTTGACATTATGAAACATGACCAGAATTCACAACATACGCTCTAGAATTGCAAAACCAATCTTGGATTAAAAACTTACCATTGTCACGAGAAATGTCATGATACTACAACTAACTGCACCTGTAATGAGTTAATTGAGCATCAAATGTAAGCCGTATACATTAGAGTAGGGTTATATCCTAGAACATGGCTGACATCGTAAGAGTAGTAATAGTTGTACTGTATGAAGTTTAGTTGTTGATGGGTCAGGGGGTACGTGTTTTCCTAAGAATTTGGTAAACAAGCAACACTTTGCTTTTAATAATACCTCACCAGCACATACACAATCCAGGAAAAAAAACCGAAACTCATAACCCTAAATCTGTTGCTGAAACGTTGTATTTTAAAACATGTATAACTCGTCCACAAATAGACTTTAGTGCATCGAATATAATATCAGTTTAAAGGAAGGTAATGACTCACTGACTCACTCTAGTTTTTGATCGTCTGATATAATGTTAGACAACGCACCAACCCTGCAGAGTTAAAAATGGATATAGGCATTGAAAGTTTCTACACAAATGTAACAGGGCAGGGATTATTGAAGACTGCATCATGCTCAGTTACAGCTAAAAGAAACAGTATACAATAGTCCTATGCAGTTCCAAATGTGGATATTTGTTGTATGTTTAGACTTGAACTGTTACACGTCGATTATTATTACACGGTAAAACACTTAAAGTCAGTTTCTGTTGTTTTCAGTTGTGTCCAGCTACAAACTTATTATTTCAGAACACACGTAATTCATGAGCCCCCAGTGATCTTTTGGGTGACCTAGTGGTTAAGGCGTTCGTTCGTCACGCCGATGACCCTGGTTTGATTCCCCACATGGATACAACATGCGAAAGCCAATTCTTGTGTCCCCGAGGTGATAGTGCTGGAATTTAGCTAAAAGCGGCTTAAAACCATACCCACTCACTCAGCATTGACCTTCACATCTGTTTAAGTAAAAGAAATGATTTAACAAGCGCTCTTTATAGATGACTCTTTCTGAGATTGTGGGTTCGAATCCCAGAAAGGAATAGGTATGGTACTGATAAAATGTACCCCCAAATAAAACATAATTTTGATTTTACCACTAGTTCAGAACTATCAAGTGTTCAGAAATGCTTAAAAATAATGCTACAAGCTTATTTCCGCCTTTTTCACAGATGGCAGCACTATCTCTTGTCACCTTCTGCAAACGGCGAGATACCTGGTGAGAAAACAGTGATTTGTGCCCCTCGAAGTCCGAGATTTCTAACTTATTTAATCTGTAAACTAGTCATGTGTGGATTTGAAACACGTCTTACTAACAACAAAACCCAGCTAATTAGAGAAACAAAAGATTCTGTGAACTTGATTGTGTTTCGGAATATGCGACTTACACGAGGACATTCTGTGACCGCTTCAATCACTTTCACCACATCTCTTCACTGACATCAAATGTGACGTGTGTGGATTCACAACGACAACAATTTCATCACAACTGTTCATGTGGGGATTTAAAACATTTACATTACAGAGTAGAAACCAAATACGGTAATAAATTCATGATTTGAAACAGCTTTTGATGAACTTGTGGATTCAGTTATTTGTTGTGCCATTTCCAGACATGTATGAAATGTATGATAAATTGGTCAACTACAGCAGAATATTAATCATACCAATAGTCATGTGTGGATGCAAAATGTTTGTAACATCCCACAGAATCCAATCAAGTAGAAAAACAACAGATTTAGCTGACCTCGTTACATTCTTGTACACAGCAAACAACACATAGACAGACAACTTATACGTGGGCCTCAATCACTACAATTACATTTGACAGTTTAAATAAATAAATCACACTTACATATTTACACAATGTCATGTTTATTTTACTGTCTAATTCAAGGCGTCATAGATAAGTGACTTCTTGGTGTCAGTCATGATGATATCTGCCCCACTTATCACCTTCATGTTGACTGTGTAGTCATCTGGCAGCCCAGCAGCAAACACGGGAAGAAGAGACTCCCTCCACTCAACATCCACCTTGGCTAAAACAACCTCTCTGTCCAGGTCGATGAAGGCGAGTCTCCCCCTCCCCACATCCAGCACAACGCCATAGTGGAGGGTGGCCTGTGTGCCGAGTGTGTTAGACATTGTGTTACTGTAACACTTCCCCTCCTCCCCCTGCGGCCACACCCTGGTACAGAGACTCCCCCGGTGTGTGATACAGCTCCCTACACTGACACACCAGGAGCGGCGCTGTAGATAAACATACATCTTTCTGTCCAACTGACTCTCCTCCACCATACCCACCTCCAGGACAAGAGGCCACCCTCTACTCACCACACCCACCCTAGAGTGTGTCTCCCAGTACTGTGTGGTGTGTGAGGCAGGGGCGACAGTAGTGGGGGATGGAGGAAGGGGGATGGGGATGGTGACACATGTACCCTGATATTTCCGTAACCTGCCGCTGTGTCTGTGTTGTATGGCGGGTGGCGAGTTGACCAGCTCACCGTCTGTAGTTACATGGCACATGTCTGTGTTGGCTCGAGCAGCGTCCAGTTGTAGTTGAGGACCTGGAAATACACATTTTGTTTACAGTTTAACAAATTTCCCGACTTCAGACAACAAGTTAGACATTTTATTGTCAACCTCGTTTCAGTGTTTACAAAAGAGCGCACTGAATATCGGCTGTCATTTTCGTCTGTGTGTGAATTGTGTCATAACTGTGATATAAATAGATATTATAACGCTGTAAAAATATTTGTATGGGTATTCTAAATGTTTTTACACTGATTGACAATGAAATAAACACTCCATGAAACATTTTGTCAGAATTTGTTAGTTGAGCTGGTTCGCTGTCTGTAGTCAGAAATAGACACTTGCCGCCTTGAAAACCCATTTGTATAAAGTTCATATCATGATAAAACTATCATTGTTTGTATTCAAAACTCTTCTTTTACGATTTAGTAAAAAATACCACCTACAAAGTAGTTGTTTGACGATATTTTTACATCGTTGAGTGTTCAACAGACACTGTATCAACAGGTAACTTCTACGTCTGCTTCAATCACTGACCACAGTCTGAACACACTCGCTGGGCGGGACACAGGTTGTCGCGTGATATGTATTGACTAGAAAATGTGATTATTTATAATTCCAACACTGTTTATAATTCCAACACTAAATATTTTAACAGCTGACAGATTTCAAATTGATCATATTCGTATATATTTACACAGTTCATTACAGTGTTTATCAAATATGTATAATATTCCGGCTTGAAAACACTAAATTGTATTATCTGCTTGATATATGGAAAAACTCATTATTTAGGCATATTGGCTTATGAAGCATAAATTCTCTTTAAGTATAACGTCCACTGTAGCGGACATCGCACATGTTACTGTTATAAGCTAAGGCGCTCATCTCACTGTTTACTTTGACAAAGACTGTCACAGGTAATCGATCATCACACAATATAAATACACGTAATAAGATAACAATACGTTCAAAATGTTAACAGAAATGACGAAACAAAGTTTATCAACAATATACAATTTTCCCTGGAGGACTCCCTGGAGTTACTTTTACATAACTGACATTTAAGTAATCGAAGATCATGTCTGACGAAAGCCAAAGAGACTTTTTACACCTGCGAATGGCGAAAGTGACGTCATCAGCTTGTTAAATTCATTCCAAAAATACTCATGCAAATAAAGCTATAACCTCCACTGAATACTGACCTTGCAGTTTCAACGTTTACTCCTGCTTAAAAACACAAAATTATACAATCTCTTTATTATATATGGGCAACGCATTATTTATGCATATTAACTTATCATGCATAAATGCTCTTTAAGTATAGTCTCCAAGGGGGAATATTTAACAAGTTACTTTTTCATGCATCAAAGTTTTGACATAAGATTCTTTTAACGTTGATAGTGGCCACCTTATTAAGGAAAGGCAACTACGGCCCTGACTTGATTGTCAATCTCAACTCCCTGGGGATTATACAACTCTTGCAGTTATTAGGTGCACCAAGTTATTCCGGTTTTCACATCCACATGAGGTACCCATTTACACCTGGGTGGATTGGGACACATAGTCACAGTACTTTGTACAAATGTACTGCCGTTGGTGTACTGTACACTAGGGGTTGTGACAACACTGGAAGAGTCTGCGCACAAGGTTGTTACAGCCGGTCACAAGTGGACTCCTTCCTGACACCTCAAGCTCTCTGTATCTTTATCCTTGCACATGGTATACCCCGCACCCCCCCAACCCCATACTTCCCAACACCTCAAGCCCCTCTGGACCTTTATCCTTAGAGATGGTACACCTCGCACCCTCAAACCCCAGGAGCCAAAGCTTTAATGAGTTTAAATCCAATGCCTTACCATGCAGTGCGACGATGGAAAACATACACGCATTATAACCAGTCCCATGTCTTTGATAAGAGAATGTCCGACACTAAAATTGGGGCTCCCAATGGATTTCAGTGATACTGAAAGCGCTCAGTGTGAAAGTATTTCAGCAGCGTCCTGTACAACATCCCCGTGGTTGCACGCTAGGACAGAGCCAGTAACCTATCGCGTTTGAGAAGGGCGTACATCAGTAGTGTAACGTGAACAATCACGAAACTGACGTGACTCACACAGCAGTGTCAACGTGGTCCTTGTTTCTGTTTCCAGACTGTAGGTTTTACTCCTCGCATCTGTAAAATATTTCAGGATTAAAGAACAAAACCAACACTACTTACAGACATGAACAAATAAAGAGCAAGTTAGGTGTTCAGGACTTGGGAGGTATTCCATCTTAGCATACCATTTCAACGACACGTCTGGGTCTATTTAATAGTGAAGATTTTGCACAAAATGTGACTGCTGTCGGGTAATTATAATATGAAGGATCCTTGTCCATTATGTGTACACATATCACAATACCAGGATAACATCTTGTACAAAACCCGAATGTTGATTACCAAGCTATGTATTTGCTAGTGTCGTTAACTTGTGACCATTCGTTAATATTTCTATTCAAATCATAAGGATGTTTGGGAATGTGTTTCTGATATATATCAGAATAGCTATGTATCCATTCTGAAACATAGCATCAGAAAAAAACGAGACATAAACAGTAGTGTTTTTAATTTTGTTATTTTCTATTTCATAAATGTTTTCAAGGTAATGAAAAATAACCTTACCAAACTGTGGCAGTGGTGTTGAAACGTTGACAGCCTCCAGGGACTTCACCTTGAAACGAAATAAAAAAAAACCCAATGTCGCGATCTTAGATTCACATTGGCATGTTTCAGCTCTAATATACAAGCTCAGTTTACAGACAATGCGAACATTATATGTACATCGTAAAGTGTTGATGTTACTTACCTAATAAACAACGCGACGTATATACGCTTGCCTACAGACTAACAAGTACTTACCTGCTTGTGTGCGTCCTTCGTGTCAATTAAATGGAACTCGGGGGTCTGTGTACCTCTGTCTGTAAGATAACCTACAGCTGTTCATTAATCAAGCCTTTTATGTCATGATAACCAGCAAATGCTTCCTCAACTGATTTAAATGTTTCACTGAATTATTGTTATTGGAAATGTCTACATACAGCGTCCATAAGCCATTTTACGGGGGCACTATATAATAGGAAAATATAAGAAAATGTTTCAAACTTTTTCATGTTTGACAAAGTTCTATCGGTGTTACTGTAAACATTAAGACGTTTTCTTAAAGTAAGAAGTAAGCACCTGTAAGTGTGTGCTTATCAGATGTGGAAACATGTCCATTGACAGATCCGAAGGCACAGATGTCGGATTTCAGTTTATCCAGACCTCTCGTGTTGAATTTGGCTGCAGGTGTCCTGTGCCTCTCTGGTGGAAGTTGCGTCTTCGTGTTGTCTTGTATTGAACTCTCCAGTGTGAGAAAGTCCGAGTTTGAAGCATATTTGAGAACGGTGTTGATATAGTCTGAAATCCACTTGCTTCGTTTACTCTCACCTTCAGAGGTAACTTGCTCGGTGTGCAGATTTGACAGGCCC
Organism: Haliotis asinina; assembly: GCF_037392515.1. NCBI lineage: Eukaryota > Metazoa > Mollusca > Gastropoda > Lepetellida > Haliotidae > Haliotis > Haliotis asinina. Next base: position 30,064,269 of record NC_090283.1, on the reverse strand, counting down.
TGCTTCGTCTGATTCTCAAGCTCGATGACCAGTTCCTTCTCTCTTTGATCGAGTTGTGTCCTCAGAGAATGGAAAGTGTGGTGGATGGCCTCCTTAAGAGCGCTGCTTGTCTTCTTTGTGTCATTTATAACTTTGCTGATATTCTTCACATGTGCTTTGTGAGAAGTATGATGTGCAGACATGCTCTTCTCATGTTCTTCTATTCGTCCTCTAGCAGCATCAGCAGCCACATCTACATCACCAATGTCGTGCTCAGCATGGTCACCAAGTCTGCATTTGGCACAGATTAAAATGTTGCAGCTTTTGTCAAAATATTCGAGAGGATAAGGATTGTGAAGTTTGCAGATGGGTTTAGTATTTATGCTTCCCGGTGCTGCGTCCACGATGCTTTCCACAACATGTCGTCTGGTAGCTTTAAAACTGTTGTGCATGTTCTGGCAGTATTCACAGAGTAACTCCTCACACTCCTGACACCAACACACAGCCTGGTTGCCGTCATCTTCATGTGTACAGAGAAGCTCTGTGGGGCGATGTTTGGCTGTTAGATGGAATATTTCCTTCTGTCTCACTACATCCTTCTGGAGGGTTATGTCTGTGAGGTGGACTTCCCTCTGACATGTAGAGCATGATATCACACCACCAGCTGCAGATGTCAGACACGTCTCACAAACGGCGTGTAGACAGGGCAGTAGGTATGGAGCTGGACCTTTCAAGGTAAACTGCTGCTGGCAGACAGAACACTTGGGGAAGGCGTCCATTCTGAAACAGATAATGTCACTGTCTCTGTTCCAGCGAGAATAGTGCAGTCTATAACATATCTTCAATTCAATAATAGGAATAGTTTATCAAGAATGGTATACTGACTCCACGAATTACCTGGTCTCTAATTCCGCACCCAAACTTGAACAGAGAAAAAATGCATTAAAACACCGCCAGTCCCACTGTATCACATTATAACGAGTGACCAATCTTTGTGACAACGTGCAGGAAACAACACTGAATTTGAAACAAATATTTTACAGTTAGAATGCAGATATTAAAAGGACATACAACAGGATGATACGCTGTATCATTAGGGGTAAAGATGATGGAGAAGGATAGTCAAACTGTCATAGGTCGGATCAGGGAGTAGCAGGGAGTGCAGGTAAAGGGAAGGGTGACAGGAAATAAGGGGTAACAGGAGAGGGAATTACAGATAAGAAGGACGTTTATGTAGTTAGAGAGGTGGATACAGGTAGGAGTGACAGGTGTATAGTAGGAGGAGAGCTGGATACAGGTAGGAGGTAGGAGGGACAGGTGTGTAGTGGGTGGAGAGGTAGCTAAAGGTAGAAGTGACAGGTGTGTAGTTGGAGGAGAGCTGGATAAAGGTAGGAGGGACAGGTGTGTAGTGGGTGGAGAGGTAGATAAAGGTAGAAGTCACAGGTGTGTAGTTGGAGGAGAGGTAGATAAAGGTATGAGTGACAGGTGTGTAGTGGGAGGAGAGGTAGATGCAGGTAAAAGTGACAGGTGGGTAGTTGGAGGAGAGGTATATAGAGGTAGTAGGTGAGGTGTATACAGGAAGAAGTGACAGATGTGTGGTGGGAGGAAAGGTGGCTACAGGTAGGAGTGACGTGTGTGTATTGGGAGAATAGGTGGAGACGCGCGTACCTGAATGAGAGAAAGTTTGGTAATAGAAGGGAGAGATCTGTACCTCAACAGGAAGGATAGGTACATGTGGGAGAAACCGCTGTGGTTAAGGTGGGAGACGAGGAGAGGGAAGGATGGAGAGATAAAAAGAGACATAGGATCTCATGTCGCTTGTACTTCACTCAAATGCATCAAAACAAGCATCTTGAGCTACCTAACTTCACAAACTGCATAACACACGTTTACTTGATCTGCGTCTCCCACACCCTGAGCTACCTTCCAGTGATCTACACACCTGAATATCTAGTCCTGAGTGAATAGATCTGTCTCAGTGATCCCTAGTGTCGTTAACTCTTTACAACAGCCAGTCCTACATATCGTTCATGCACAACAGTCGACGACAGGGCAGACTGCAGTCACGTCACAAATAATATGTTCCTGGTTGATCTCCCTGAAGAAACGCATTCTTTTGGACTATGATATGTGTCACTTAGCATATGTTTTAGGTCTCACGATGCAAAATGGACTTGTGTTTCAGCACAAAAAGGCTAAAACGAATGAATTCTGAAGTGACGATAAAATAAGGTTTGATTGTGGTAAGCAGTCTCTGTCTAAGAGAAAGCTCAGTGTCTGGTTTATTCACACCTATATGTCTGCCTGCCTGTCTGCTAAAGACAACATGCAGTACACAGCTTCAATCAATGACCACATGCAATCTGAACTTAACACCTACCAGACTATACGACATAAAGAAAATAAGTTGATTTATGACTCATGCACCCGAGTCCAGTCTCTGCCACATTATGTAATTAGGCACGTGTGATACACATGACATGTGTGGGTTGCAAACAAACTACATCCATTTCTTTCGGATGACTGGATCTGACGGAAACTGGTGCAAACCCTTGTCAGTTTCAAGTCCTGCTTTGTACTTGGACGAATGACAGATTCCAGCCACGCAGTAATTTACCATCTCTACTGACATGATTTTTGATTGGATCGAGCGCAAATTCAGAGAACATGTATTTTCAAAACCCAACATCGCTATATACATTCTTCATGGATAACGACTTCTTTAAGTGTATATGATTTTGTTTGACAACAGTATATGAATCCATACTGAAACGGCGCATCAAGTACACAAAAAGGAGTTGTTATCCATAAAGAATGTTACTTTCTTGTGACTCGCTATACTTCTAAAATGCCAATCAAACAGATCATCTTTCTGTACACACAATGAACCCTCAGCATATCAGCAAATGAAACAGCCAATCGGAAGTCGTCGTTACACTTGAGTGCACAGGCAGCCGCTATGACTGGGTTCGGTCTCCCGAGGGGCTTCGTTTCGGGGGAAGTAAGCCCAAGTACAAAATATTGCACTTTTGAATCGCGATTGTACGCTTATAATTTTATTTATTAGTTTCTTATAAAGCAGCAATGTATATTAAATGTCATGGATAAGTGATAAATGTGTTTTAATTATGTTTGATTTTTTTGTTGCATGTGACCTTTAAGGAAATGTCCAATGACCGCCATCCACCCGAATCTCGTTATTCTGCTCAACACCATGCACCACTTACCCCATCAGCAACTCTCACACCCTGAGCCTCCTAACTAATTTATCCACCCGTATCTCTTATTTGTCCCACACCCTGAGTTTCCTGAATCACTTATCGACCCGATTCTGATTCTGTTTGTTCTACCCCACTACGCTCTACTTTCTACTTACCTTACCCACGTCTCCCTCACCCAGAGTTGCCAAAATAATTAACCCCATCTCCTGATTGTTTTATCCCCACCATACACGACTTACTCGATCTGCGTCTCCCACACCCTGAACTTCCTAAACAATTTACCTACCCGTATTTCCTATTGGTTTTAACCAATTATGCAGTACTTACCCTACCTGCGTAATGTACACTCTGAGCCTCCTAAATTAGTACTTCCTGACTAATTTATCCACTATTATCTGTCTCTATACGCTCAACCCCACCATACACTACTCCCACTCCGAGAGTAACCAAACAGCACAAATTATATGTCCACTGTGTCTCCTTCTACTTTCACTGATTCTGATTAAACCCCACACACTAGTTATCCCCCCACCCCCACCCCCACCCCTCCCCTACTACCGCTACTACTATCTCTACCTTTCTTTGCCTCACATACCACTTTCACCACTAACACAACACTACAGACCGTCGCTTAACGTTTGTTTCTCTCACTGATTCCTAGCATAGTTAGATCTCTAAGCATAGCCTGTCCTACATGTCGGGTATATGGCTATGGTAACGCCCACTTTCAAGAATTGTTATCGATAGCTTTGTATATTTCAAGGTCGACTGAGGTTTCGTCATGACAAGTATCTTCCTGGTTGATCTTTAAAGATATGGAATCTGTCTAAACATAATAACATTGATGCCATCTTGCACTTTCACTCAGTTAAGCATTGTTATTCTTGTTTTGTAAGTTTGATATGTTCGTATTGTGAACGCTCAATAAATAAAGGCGTCCGAAGTAGGCGTAAAAGAATAAGGTTTAAATGCTTCCTCAACGTTTGATTGTGAAAATTTAAACAATAACCAACTTGTACGTATGCTGTACCATGTCCTCGTACGTACTTCTCAAACTTACAAGTTAAACCATCTCTATCAAGACAACTTACTCACATATAGCGAGATGGTACAGGGCCCACTTACCTGGAGGTTTGGCTTCCTTGTTATTATGTCATTTCCGGGTCACAGGTTCAAAGACAGCTTTGTGATGACGGGTCCATGTGTTTTACGTGACACTGAGATCTACATTTAGCTGTACACACAGCTGTATCACGGTAGATCAATGTGTTGTCTCTACACTGCGATCTATAGAGGCAGTGTATATTGAATCTGTAAAGTGACGGGTCCATGTTTTGTGGGAAGGTCTATCTATTGTAAGCCGAAATACCCACTGTGGTTTCCTTTATCTAAGTACAACAGTCTATTGCATAATTTCCTTTCATAAACAAATGTCTAAACGTGTGCTGAAAAAATGGTTTCTGTTGAATGTTATTGACAGTGTGCAAAGATTCATGGCATACGCTAGCGCTTTCCTTAAATCTCTGTCTGGTATGAGAGATAATTCCATGACATGTTTTCGTTAGCAATCGGTATTAAGTGTACAATGTAAAGGTCTTGCTTTCCATTAATCTATCTACAATGGGCAATAGATTCATGACACATGTTCCTGTAAATTTCTCATCTGTGTAAATGAGATACAATTTGACATCACATCGGGAAGTTTTGAGCCATAGTCTTCTACTGAAGGTGTATAATACATCAGTGATTTATGTTCTCTCTAAACTGCTTACAATAGATCCATGACGCTTACTTACTTCAGATCTCTGTCTAAAGTGTACAATACAACCATGATATATATTTTCCTTAAATCTCTCTCTCTACAGTGCACGACAGATCCATGATACATGTTTTCATTAGATCTCTCTCTCTCTCTCTCTCTCTCTCTCTCTCTCTCTATGATGTACAATAAATTCATGAAACGTGTTTTCCTTCGAGTGTATAATAGATCCATAAAACATGTTTCCTTAGATCTATGTCTACAGGGTAGGCACAATTCCCTTTGATCTCTGTCTACAGTGTGCAGTAGATCCATGACGCATATTTACTTTACATTTCTGTATGTAATGCACAGTAGGAACGCGACACATGTTTACGTTTGTAATGTACAACAGATCCACGACACACGTGTACTTCATATCTCTGCCTGTAATGTTTCTGGATATCATGAGGTGTAGCTGTATGTTAGCATTTAATGGATATGTGTTTCTAACAGTGCGCTACAAATTATCGTATACTGTTCATAAATGCAGGGGAACCTGGACACTGAAGTCTGGTAGAAAGGAAACCCATTGAGGAACGTTACAATGACGTTCACCTTGTGTATGCAGCATCATCTCACGTTATCACCACATGCAAACACAATGCATGACAAGTACGTGCACAATGCGGCAGCCTTCGACATGTGCATGGGGTGTCATCATGAATCTTGACGTTTTTCAGGAAGGTCGATAAATCACTGTAGATCATTTCTTCCGATAATTTTCTTGCATCTGTGATGGGTCAGGGTTTTCAGGGTTCAATCACACACTACTGACTGAAAATTGTAAACCTGAAATTTTCATGTCATACTCAAGTCACCTAACAAGGGGGATAACTGAATGAACAGCTTTCGTTTGAATGAAATCCATGTGGTGATGCATTCACAAAACATCCATTATTAATCTATCAAAATTGATTCAGTCCCACAAATCTCCCACTTTTGACAATCGTACAAGGAAAGTACAGTTTCCCTACATTTTTGAAAAGTATATGTCTTCTTTAATCATAGCAACACTGCAGGTGTTCATTTTATCGAATACGAAATATTAGTGAACACAAAAAAATCCTTCAGTATGAACATGTGAAATCCAGGCAATCACACCAATCACTTGAACTGGTCGGGCCACCCTCTGTCTGACTCACCGGAGGCTTCCATGACATCACCAAGATCATCCTCTCTGGCCGGGGACTGAAGGAGGCAACAGTGACATCAGGACATTATGATTTGCTTCTATGGTATCAGCACATATTGTGTTATACTATTTTGACATCATGACATGGTGCATTTTATTATTAAGATATCAGCACAGTTCCGTGTCCTATTTGAATAACTGTATGCATGGTTTCCACAGCTGAATACTTTCTGTTGATGTTCTCCCAGTATTTCCATCCAACATATTGACTCTGTGTAGTGTTTGCACAAAACTAAAGTGCCATTTGAATGGAAACAATATCGAATCAATTTCGTGATTTTATCAATATTCCAGCAATATCAGGGAACACCAGAAATGGGCGTCACACATTGTATCCATGTGGGGATTCAAACCCTGGTCTCCTCCGAAGATTTACCCGTAGGGCTACACCGCTCCTCTATTTTTAAGACATTTGTACGCTGTGATTTATTCAACTCACTATTTTCAACAAATATGTTCCCCCTTGTCTCTACTGATGTTCGTCCTTTCATTTTTTTATGGGCAACTGAAAGGACGAACATCAGTAGACACAAGGGGAACATATTTGTTGAAAATAGTGAGTTGAATAAATCACAGCGTAGAAATTTCTTAAAAAAGTCACTTTTTACAGATACAAAGGTAATTTGTCTGTTGCTGTATTTTATCTTACCAAAATTGAATTTACGAATGCTTTTCAAACCACCACAGAAGTTGGTGATCTGCTGCTAATACAGGTAAATGTGAAACCATTGTCGGATGACCTCTCGACTGCGTATAAAGACATTAAACAAGTTGTGTAGTGAGTGAACAAACTGCAACAAACAGGCACCACTGCTGATCGGCCAAGGTCAGGCCGAGCACGTGTGATGTCACTGGTGTAGGGTCGTCGAATTGTATTACGTCATTTTTGTAGTAGTTTTTTTTAAGGCTACGTGTAGGGGTAGGTGGTAATATACCAGTTAGCGGGTATGTTGCAATTTCAACATCACAATACGGTATATTGCGGTACACTTTTTCCTGAAACTGTGCACCCGATGCATAATTTTCGTGATGTGATAAAAATAACGAGAACGTTTGTATTTCCTTTATGATATTACACGTCAATAGTTTTTAGAATTTTACTGGTCATATAATTGTACTTGCATGACTTTTAAACCATATAAGTGAAAAGATAGATTGTTACTGACAATCGTCGTAGGATAAAGAAACCAAATTGACGGACGCCGCTGCGGAAGTATATTCTCGCGGTCAAATATTCAGAGTGAATTTATGAAGCATTTTCAGTTGATCTCATGTACAATCACATCTGGCTCCTTGCAGTGGCCAGGGCATGGTATTGTTCCGAAAGAAAGGAAACAGTAATTTAATTACCTTAAACCATCTGTTACACTTCCACATGCCAACACATATCACAATCTGTCGGAATGTCAAATTGTGGCAATACCCAACCTTAGCTACAGAAACAAGAAATGGGCTGCTTAGTGACCGATTGTCGGCACAAAACATCTGAAACCACTGTGTTCGACGACTATACTGGAACCATTTTGACGCCATTACATCGACGTCAGCTTTTGCAGTGGGTTCCGACGACACCTCCGATGGTCTCAGACAGACAGGAATCGAGTTGTCATCAGTGGCGTATGAAGATATACTTTCAGATTCGCTGATGGTAGGTTGTGAGTGCTGTTTCGACACCATGAACGTTATACAGGAAGATGACGGATTTGGGGCCGGAGTGCCATGGTTTGGGGGTGCTTTCTGTTGTATTGCCTATTCCCAACTTCTGGTTATGTATGGGAATCTTAATGCTGCAGTTTACGGTGACCAGGTGCTAGCCCCCGAATTTATTCCATTTATGGCAGCACATAGTCTAGGTGTGCACTTTCAAAGCAAAAATGCCGGACCCCGCACAGTCAACTTGAACAGGAATTACCAGGAGAACGCAGGAATCAACGTTCTTGACGGGACGTCAAGGTCACCTGATCTCAATACAATGATCACAATCCAACTGGGATGCACATAGTACATGTCCGTGTACTCTCCCGAACCAACCCGGGAATTTGATGGATCTTGGTGCTGCTTTGCAGGAACAATTTCGCCGACTCCCAAGTAATGTTTTACACGCATCAGGAGGCGGTGCTTGGAAGTTGTGAACGCACGGGGTGGCCATTTACTGAACATCACATCCGATTTAATTTCCTGTGAATTGACATTTTATTTTCGCCTCATCTTTGATGAAGTCTGTAATCACATGGAACCTATTGTTGGTATTGTGATTATTCTCAGTTCATGCCATCAACCTTAAGAAATAAATGATAACCTGTATACCACAGCCTTGTGTCCTTTCTTTTGTATGTACAACCCGTCAAAGGTTCAGACCCACTAGTGTTAATGTAGCCACTTAACTCAGTCAACTGTTCTAAATTAGATTTTGTAAAATAGTCCACACTGTTTACAGTGCTGTTTACACATGAGCTGATGTACTGTTAAACAAATTCGTACCGTTGAAACGATTATTGTCATGAGTTCAATAAATCATGAAACTGAGTAAAAATTGTCAATTGTGTAAAATTTGCATTGGTGACCAGTGGTGAAAGCCCGTTACTATGACAACAGACATAATGCAACGATCACAATACTATGTAATCAACGACCTACTTATGTGACCTATTTGATGGCAATGAATCGGTGTGTCATAGTTCTAATAATCTTGTGATTTTGATATATTACAATCATGTACTCAAGAACTGTTCACTGAGAATGAGTGAGGGTAGTATAAGAAAATATAGTAGCCTAACGTATTTATATGTAACAGAATTATTTCTGATACAGTTTTAAAGCTCATGATGACTAGTCTAAGCACACATGTAAATTAGATCTTGTTGTATATGCCCAAACACAGTGTCATTACAGTGACAATTATAATATTAAATATATAGTATAATTTAGAGGATGATTTGGTTGCTTCTCACTGTAATGAAATCAGTTCTGTTGTGATACACACTTTTCAAGACTGGATATCCTATAGCAGTGATAATTTGCATTAATGCTGACTGTCCAGTAGCCAAACCTTTACATCAAAAGACAGCTGTTCACATCCAAGATATTTTGCACATGCCTTTCAGCAATTTGATGCATGATCCTAATGCATTTTATATCTATATGGTTTGCAGTTGGTTCCCCAATTTTTTTGGAGAAATTCGTCTTGGATGTAACCAAATGTATATACACGACATATAGTCAGTTCTGTAAGTGAGTCTGAAGTTTTGATGGATAGTATATTAATTGATATATGATTGAGAAGTTTCTAGTTTGACTCATTATATTATTGGAAGATCTTTTTATCTGTGTCTGGTTTGTTGACAGATGAACAGACCATACTTGCTTTCAATTGGCCACCTTGTGGCCATTATGAAACATGACAAGAATTCACAATATACGCTCTAGAATTGTAAACTAATCTTGGATTAAAAACTTACCCTTGTCACGAGAAATGTCATGATGCTACAACTACCTGCACCTGTAATGAATTAATTGAACATCAAATGCAAGCAGTATACACTAGAGTAGGGTTATATCCTAGAACATGGCTGACATCATAATAGCTGTACTGTATGAAGTTGAGTTGTTGATGGGTCAGGGTTTTAGGGGGGTATTTGCTTTCCAAAGAATTTGGTAAACAAGAAACACTTTGCTTTTATTAATACCTCACCAGTACATACACAATCCAGGAAAAAAACGAAACTCATAATCCTAAATCTGTTGCTGAAACGTTGTACTTTCAAAGATGTATAACCCGTCCACAAAAAGACTTTAGTGCATCGAATATAACATCTACTTAAAGACAGGTAATGTTTATACAGTCAAGTGAATACTGTCAGAGAAAGGAGACACTGAACGCGACGGTGACGACGTAGCACGACCCCTACGTCGGGGTTCCTGGCTCTCAGATCAATCTCTTTCAACGTGTTCCATACAGTTTGACCTGATATCCACTGAAGTCCACATACCCTGGCTGCTGTACTGTCACCCGTGGCAGTACGACCGCGCAACTGTAGTGCCCGGATGTGCCGATCTTGGGCTGCAGTTGTAACTCGAGGTCTGCCTGTATGGGGACGGTCATTTGTTATACCTGCTTGGTTGCAACGGGCTGCAAGCCATGATATCTTGTTTAGACTAACATTCAGACGCCTGGCAACAAAAGACTGGTAATCTTAATCATGCATTTTAACAATGGCGTCAAGACGTGACGTAGTGATTTAATCTCTTGAAACTCCTTCAATACGAATGCCAATTTCTGTAAATGATCAGGATTTTTATTGTCAGACAGTAAATATTCCTTGATGCACAGTTTCATCTGGAAGGTGATTTATGATGCCTTTCTGATCCTTGAAAGAAATTACTTCAAAATCAACATTTTCATGTAAAATCGACTTTTTACTTGTGCAATTGTGTAAAATCATGTCATCACCACTTGTGTTACATATTTTGACAATTGTCTGAACACAATAGTTAATACATACATTTATAACAATACAAATCGCCTATGGGTTTCTTTTTATGTTTGTTGGGCGGCGTGGCTATGAACACGATCTGTGAGCTTACAGATGCATTTTCTTAATTGTATACATGTGTGGGTGTAGAAAAAATTATCAGCTCGTTTAGCCTCAGAGATGCATGGATTCTACTATGTTGTTATTGAAAATGTTGGTAGCTGGAGGTCTTCCATATAACACAGTTTGATGGGTGTGACCATTTACATAGAACTAGGTATTATTTCTGACAACAGTGTATAACTTCGTGAGCAGTTATAACTTCAACATTTCATTTACGTGTTTAGGTGTGAATTAGGGTGAGTAGGCGAGATGTTGTTATTGAGGTAGGTTGTTTTAGGTTGTGCTTTAACAAGTTGAAATATGTTTTATATGTTTCTAGTTTTAGGGAAGGTGGGGTAGTTTACTGACTATTGTGTTCGCTCGTCACGCGCACTAGGTCACTTATCTAGAACTAGGCTGGATTCCCTATATGGGTACAATGTGTGAGACCAGCATCTGGTGTGCCCCACCGTGAAATTGTTGGTATATTGCGAAAAGGGAGCAAAACTAAACTCACTGACTCACTAACTCACTCTAGTTTTTGATCGTCTGATATAATGTCGGATTACGCACCAACCCTGCATAGTTATAAATGGATATGTGCACTGAAAATTTCTACACAAATGTAACAGGGCAGGGAACATTGAAGACTGCATCTTGTTCAGTTACAGTTAATAGAAACAGTATACAATAACGCTATGCAGTTCCAAATGTGGATATTTGCTGTATATTGCTGTTACACATCGATCATTATTACACGGTAAAACACTTAAAGTCAGTTTCTGTTGTTTTCAGCTGTGTCCAGCTACAACCTTATTATTTCAGAACACACGTAATTCATGAGCCCCCAGTGATCTTTTGGGTAGCCTATTGGTTAAGGCATTCGTTCGTCACGCCGAAGACCCTGGTTAGATTCCCCATATGGATGCAACATGCGAAAGCCAATTCTTGTGTCCCCCGAGATGATAGTGCTGGAATTTAGATAAAAGCGGCTTAAAACCATACTCACTCACTCACCATTGACCTTCACATCTGTTTAAGTAAAAGAAATGAGTTAACATGCGCTCTTTATGGATGACTCTATCTCTGAGAGTGTGTGTTCGAATCCCAGAAAGGAATAGTTATAGTACTGATACAATGTACCCCAGATAAAACATAATTTTGATTTTACCACTAGTTCAGAACTATCAAGTGTTCAGAAATGCTGAAAAATAATGCTACAAGCTTATTCTGCTGTTTTCGCAGATGGTAGCACAATCTCTTGTCACCTTCTGTTCCCTTGTCCGCAAACGGCGAGATATCTGGTCAGAAAACAGTGATTTGTGCCCCTTGAAGTCTGAAATTTCTAACTTATTTAATCTGTAAACTAGTCACGTGTGGATTTAAAACACTTCTTACTAACAACAAAACCCAGCTAATTAGAGAAACAAAAGATTCTGTGAACTTGATTGTGTTTCTGAATATGCGTCTCGCCACGTACACGAGGACATTCTGTGTCCGCTTCAATCACTTTCACCACATCTCTTCACTGACATCAAATGTGACGTGTGTGGATTCACAACTAGAATAATTTCACCACAACAGTTCATGTGGGGATTTAAAACATTTACATTACAGAGTAGAAACTAAATATGTTAATAAATTCATGATTTGAAAAACTTTTGATGAACTTGTGGAATCAGTTATTTGTTGTGCCATTTCCCAGACATGTATGAAATGTATGATAAACTAGTCAACTACTGCAGAATAATAATCATAACAATAGTCATGTGTGGATGCAAAATGTTTGTAACATCCCACAGAATCCAGTCAAGTAGAAAAACAACAGATTTAGCTGACCTCCTAACAACACATACACAGACAACTTATACGTCAGCCTTAATCACTACAATTACATTTGACAGTTTAAATAAATAAATCACACTAACATGTTTACACAATGTCATATTTATTTTATTGTCTAATTCAAGGCGTCATAGATAAGTGACTTCTTGGTGTCAGTCATGGTGATATCTGCCCCACTTATCACCTTCATGTTGACTGTGTAGTCATCTGGCAGCCCAGCAAGAAACACGGGAAGAAGAGACTCCCTCCACTCAACATCCACTTTGGCTAAAACAACCTCTCTGTCCATGTCGATGAAGGAGAGTCTCCCCATCCCCTCATCCAGCACAACGCCATAGTGGAGAGTGGCCTGTGTGCCGAGTGTGTCAGACATTGTGTTACTGTAACACTTCCCCTCCTCCCCCAGCTGCCACACCCTGGTACAGAGACTCCCCCGGTGTGTGTCACATCTCCATACACCGACACACCAGGAGCGGTGCTGTAGAAAAACATACCTCTCACTGTCCACCTGACTCTCCCCCACCACACCCACCTCCAGGACAAGAGGCCACAATCCTCTATCCACCACATCCACCCTAGAGTGTGTCTCCCAGTACTGTGTGCGGGGCAGGGGTGGCAGTAGAGGGGAATGGAGGAAGGGGGATGGAGGTGGAGGCACATGTACCCAGATATTTCCGTAACCTGCCGCTGTGTCTGTGTTGTGTGGCGGGCGGCGAGTTGACCAGTTGACCGTCTGTAGTTACGTGGCACCAGTCTCTGTTGGCTCGAGCAGCTTCCATTTGTAGTTGAGTACCTGGAAATATACATTTTGTTTACAGTTTAACAAATTTCCCGACTTCAGACAACAAATTAGACATTTTATTGTCAACCTCGTTTCAATGTTTACAAAACAGTGCACTGAATATCAGCTGCAATTTTCACCTGAGTGAGAACTGTGTCATAACTGCAATATAAATAGATATTATAATGTTGTGAAAATATTTGTGTGGGTATTCTAAATGTTTTTCATGCAATTTTACACTGACTGGCTATGAAATAAACACTGTATAAAACATTTTGTCAGAAATTGTTGGTTGAGCTGGTTCGCTGTCTGTAGTCAGAAATAGACGCTTGCCGACTGAAAACACATTTGTATAAACTTCACATCATGATAAAACTATCATTGTTTGTATTCTAAACTCATCTTATACAATTTAGTGAACAATAAGACCGACAAGGTAGTTGTTTGAGGATATTTTTACATCGTTGAGTGTTCAACAGACACTGTATCAACAGGTAACTTCTACGTCCGCTTCAATCACTGACCACAGTCTGAACACACTCACTGGGCGGGACAGGTTGTCGCGTTCTGTGTATTGACTAGTGAATATGGTTATTTCTCATTCCAACACTATTGATAATTCCAACACTAAATATTTTAACAGTTGACAGTTTTCAAATTGATCATATTCGTATATATTTACAAAGTTTATTACAAAGTTTCTCAAAAATATACAATTTTGCCGGGAGGACTCTCACTGTCGCCAGCCATTTTCACATATTAGACATTCAAGTAATTGAAGATCATGTCTCACTAAACATCATGTCTCTCTGCTTTATATATGGAAAAACTCACAAAATCACACAATATAAATACACATAATAAGATAACAATCCGTTAATACTGTTAACAGAAATAATGAAACAAAGTATTATTTATTAGTAATATAACTCACATATTCATGCAACTGGTACATGCGTTTTTCAGTTGCACCCCCCCCCCCCGATTTATTTTTATGCATCCAAGTACTGACATGAAATTCCTTTAAGTTTGAGAGTTCCTCCCTTATTAAGAAAAGTTAACTTCGACCATGAATTGATTATCAGTCTCAGCTCCCTGGGGACCATACCATTCTTGCGGCTATTAACCACACCAAGTTATTGCGGCTTTCCCATTCATATGAGGTACCCATTTACAGCTGGGTGGATTGGGACACATAGTAACAGTACTTTGTATAAATTTACTGCACGTTGCTCTACCTGCACGGTTTCATGTGGCCACCATCTGGTCATATACCAACGTATTGGTGGGTCCTTTTAAGTGCACATTGTTGTGTATTGTACACTAGGGGTTGTGAGAAAACTGGAAGAGTCTGTGCACAAGGTGTATACAGCCGATCACAGGTGGACACCTTCCTGACACCTGGATCTTTAGCCTTGGACATGACGCTCCTCGCTGCCCCCCCACCCCCCCTCCCACAGGAGCCCATGCTTTGATGAGTCTAAATTTAATTCCTTATCGTGTGGTCAGAAGATGGAAGACATACATACATTATAAGCAGTCCCATGTCTTTGATAAGAAAATGTCCGGCACTAAAACAGGACCCATAATGGATTTCAGTGACACTGAAAGCACTCAGTGTGAAAATATTTCATCCGAGTCCTCTATAACATCCCCGTGGTTGCACGCTAGGGCAGAGCCAGTAACCTACCCTGTTTCAGTAGTGTAACGTCACCAATGACGAAACTGACTTTACTCACATAGCAATGTCAACGTGGTCCCTGGTCCTGTTTCCAGACTGTAGGTTTTGCTCTCCGCATCTGTAAACTATTTCCAGGATTAAAGAACAAAACCAACACTGCTTACAGACATGAAGAAATAAAGAGCATTTTCGATGTTCAGGACTTGGGAGGTACTCCATCTTAGCACACCATTTACACGACACATCAGGGTCTATTTCATAGTGAAGATTAAACACAAAATGTAACTGCTGTCGGGTATTAATAATCCTTGTCCATTATGTGTACACATATCACAATACCAGGATAACATGTTGTACAAAATCCAAATGCTGATTTCCTGGATATGTATTTGCTAATGTTGTTAACCTGTGACCATTCGTTAATATTTGGATTCATAAGGATGTTTGGGAATGTGTTTCTGATATATATCAGAATAGCTATGTATCTATTGTGATAACATAGCATGAGAAGAGAGAGATGTAAACAGTCTTGTTCTTTTCAAATTCATAATTGTTGTCAAGGTAATGAAAAATAACCATACCAAACTGTGGTAGTGGTGTTGAATCGTTGGCAGCCTCCGGGGGCTTCACCTTGAAACGAGAGAATTCAATGTCGCGATCTTAGATTTACAGTTGGTATGTTTCAGCTCTAATATACAAGCACAGTTTACAGACATTGCGAACATGCGAACATTATACGTACATCGTAAAGTGTTGATGGTACTTACCTAATCAACAACGCGACGTATATACGCATGCCTACAGACTAACAAGTACTTACCTGCTTGTGTGCTTTCTTCGTGTCAATTATATGGACCTCTGGGGTCTGTGTACAATTGGCTGTAAGATAACCCACAGCTGTTCATTATTCAAGCTTTCTATGTCATGACAACTAGCAAATGTTTCCTCAACTGATTTAATGTTTCACCGAATTATTGTTGGAAATGTCGAAATACAGCGTCCATATGCCATCTTAAGGTGGCATTATGTAATAGGAAAATGTAAAACAATGTTTCAAACTTTGTTCATTTTTGACAAAGCTATATCGGTATTACAGTAAATATTAAGACGTTTTCTTAAAGTAAGAAGTAAGCACCTGTAAGTGTCGGTTTATCAGATGCTGAGCCATGTCCACTGAGAGACCTGAAGATAGAGATGTCGGATTTCAATTTATCCAGTCCCCTCGTGTTGAATTTGGCTGCAGGTGTCCTGTGCCTCTCTGGTGGAAGTGATCCGAGTTGCGTCTTCGTTGTGCCTTGTATTGAACTCTCCAGTGTGAGAAAGTCCAAGTCTGAAGCATATCTGAGAACGGTCTTGATATAGTCTGAGATCCACTTGCATCGTTCACTCTCGCCTTCAGAGGTATCCTGCTCGGTGTGCAGATTTGACAGTGCCTGCTTCGTCTGATTCTCAAGCTCTATGATCAGTTCCTTCTCTCTGTGTCCTCAGAGAATGGAAAGCGTGGTGGATGGCCTCTTTCAGATCACTGCTGGTCTTCTTGGTGTCATTTATGACCTTGCTGATATTCTTCACAAGTGCCTTGTGAGAAGTATGATATGCACACATACTCTTCTCATACTGTTCTATCCGTCCTCTAGCAGCCACACCTACATCACCAACGTTGTGCTCAGCATGGTCGGCAAGTCTTCATTTGTAACAGATTAAAATGTTGCAAGTTTTGTTAAAATAATCGAGAGGATAAGGATTGTGAAGTTTGCAGATGGGTTTAGTATTCCCGGTGCTGCGTCCACGATGCTTTCCACATGTCGTCTGGTAGCTTTAAAACTATTACGCATGTTCTGGCAGTATTCACAGAGTAACTCCTCACACCCCTGACACCAACACACAGCCTGGTTGCCGTCATCTTCATGTGTACAGAGAAGCTCTATAGGGCTATGTTTGGCTGTCAGGTAAAGTATTTCCCTCTGTCTCACTACATTCTTCTGGAGGTTTGTGTCTATGCGGTTGACCTGTCTCTGACATGTGGAGCATGATCTGACACCAGCAGATGCAGATGTCACACATGCTTCACACACAGCATGAAGAGAGGGCAGTAGGTAGGGGGCAGGGTCTTCCAGAGTAAATTGTTGCTGGCAGACAGAACACTTGGGGAAGGCGTCCATTCTGAAACAAATAATGTCACTGTCTCTATTCTAGCGAGAATATTGCACTCCACAACATATCTTCAATTCAATAATAGGAATAGTTTATCAAGAATGGCAGAATGACTCCGCGAATTACCTGGTCTCTGATTCCGCACCCAAATTTGAACAGAGAAGAATTGCAGTAAAACACCGGCAGTCACGTTGTATCACATGATAACGACTGACCACTCGTTGTGACTACTTGAAAACAACATTAAATTATCAAAAAATATCTCAGACAATATCTTACAATTTGAATACAGATATTAAAAGGACATACATCAGGATGATACGCTGTATCATAAGGGGTAAAGAGGATGAAGAGGGATAGGGAGTGAAACTGTCATGGGTCGGGTCTAGATAAGAGGGGGATGGGAGTTGGGGGTTGGGGGATGGGTAGTAGCAGGGAGTGCAGGTGAAGGGAAAGGTGGCAGGAAGACGGGTGTAACAGGAGAGGGAATTACCGATAGAGGTGGGAGTTACCGATGTGTAGTGGGAGAAGACAATCGTGCTAAAGGTAAGAGTGACAGGTGTGTAGTAGGGAGGGAGGTGGTACAGGTAGGAGTGACAGGTGTGTAATAGTAGGAGACTAATTGTGTAGTAGAAGGAGAGGTGGATACAGGTGCAAGTGACAAGTGTGTAGTAGAATTAGAGGTGGATACAAGTAGGAGATACCTGTGTGTAGTGGGAGTGGAGGTTGATACAGGTAGGAGTCAACGGTGTGTAGTGGGAGGAGAGGAGGATACAGGTAGGAGTCAACGGTGTGTAGAAGAAAGAAAGGTGGATACAGATTGAAGTGATAGGTGTGTGGCTGGAGGGGAGGTGGATACAGGTAGGAGTGACAGGTGTGTAGTGGGAGGAGAGGTTATTACAGGTAGGAGTGACAGGTGTGTAGTGGGAGGTACGGTGTACACAGATAGGAATGATATGTGTCTAGTGGGAGGTAAGGTGCACACAGGTAGACGTTACAGGTGCGTAGTTGGAGGAGAGGTATGTAGAGGTAGGAGTGACAGGTGTGTAGTTGGAGGAGAGGTAGGTACAGGTAGGAATGACAAGTGTGTAGTGGGTTGAGAGATGGATAAAGGTAGGAGTGACAGGTTTTAAGAAGGACGACACGTAGATAGAGGTAGGAGGTTCGGTATGCAGTAGGAAGAGAGGTAGACACAGGTAGGAATGACAGATGTGTTGCGGGTGGAGAGGTAGATACAGGTGGAAGTCACGTGTGTAGTGGAATGAGAGGTGGATACAGGTAGGAGTGACAGGTGTGTAGTGGGAGAAGAGGTAGATACAGGTAGAAGTGACAGGTGTGTAGTTGGGGGAGAGGTGGATACATTTAGAAGTGAAAGGTGTGTACTAGGAGGAGAGGTGGATACAGATAGAAGTGATAGGTGTGTGGTGGGAGCAGAGGTAGATGCAGGTTGAAGTGACTGTGTGTTGGAGTGACAGAGTGTGTAGTAGGAGGAGAGGTGGATACAGGTGCAAGTGACAAGTGTATAGTAGGGGGAGAGGTGGATACAGGTAGAAGTGACAAACGTGTGGCGGGAGGAGAGGTAGATACAAGTAGGAGTGACAGGTGTGTAGTGGGAGGAGAGGTGGATACGTTTAGCAGGAGGAGAGGTAGATACAGGTTGGAGTGACTTTGTGTTGTGTGCAGAGGTAAATGCAGGTAGGAGTGACAGAGTGTGTAGTAGGAGGAGAGGTGGATACAGGTGGAAGTCACCGGTGTGTAGTGGGAGGAGAGGTATATACAGGTAGGAGTCACCGGTGTGTAGTGGGATTAGAGAGGGATACTAATAGAAGTGACACGTGTGTGGCGGAAGGAGAGGTAGACACAGGTAGGAGTAAGAAAATGTGTAGTAGAAGGAGAGGTGGATACAGGTACAAGTGACAAGTGTGTAGTAGGAGGGGAGGTGGATACAGATAGGAGTTACCGGTGTGTAGTGGGAGGGGAGGTTGATACAGGTAGGAGTCACCGGTGTGTAGTAGACAGAAAGGTGGATACAGGTTGAAGTGATAGGTGTGTGGCTGGGAGGGGAGGTGGATACAGGTAGAAGTGACAGCCGTGTGGCGGGAGGAGAGGTAGATACAGGTAGGAGTGACAGGTGTGTAGTGGGAGGAGAGGTGGATACGTTTAGAAGTGACAGGTATGTACTGGGAGGAAAGGAGGATACAGGTAGAAGTGATAGGTGTGTGGCGGAAGGAGAGGTAGAAACAGGTTGGAGTGACTGTGTGTTGGGAGGAGAGGTAGATGCAGGTAGGAGTGACAGAGTGTGTAGTAGGATTGGAGGTGGATACAGGTAGGAGTCACCGGTGTGTAATGGGAGGAGAGGAGGATACAGGTAGGAGTCTCCGGTGTGTAGTTAGAGGAGAGGTGGATACTGGTAGAAATGACAGGTGTGTGGCGGGAGGAGAGGTAGACACAGGTATGAGTGACAGATTGTGTAGTAGAAAGAGAGTTGGATACAGGTAGAAGTGACAAGTTTGTAGTGGGAGGAGAGGCGGATACACTTAGAAGTGAAAGGTGTGTAGTGGGAGGAGAGGTGGAGACAGGTAGAAGTGATAGGTGTGTGGTGGGAGGAGAGGTAGACGTAGGTAGGAGTGACAACTGTGTAGAGAAAGGAGAGGTGGATACAGGTGGAAGTGACAAACGTGTGGCGGGAGGAGAGGTAGATACAGGTAGGAGTGACAGGTGTGTAGTGGGAGGAGAGGTAGATACCTTTAGAAGTGACAGGTATGTACTGGGAGGAGAGGTGGATACAGGTAGAAGTGATAGGTGTGTGGCAGAAGGAGAGCTAGATACAGGTTGGAGTGACTTTGTGTTGTGTGGAGAGGTAAATGCAGGTAGGAGTGACAGAGTGTGTAGTAGGAGGAGAGGTATATACAGGTGGAAGTCACCGGTGTGTAGTGGGAGGAGAGGTTAATACAGGTAGGAGTCACTAGTGTGTAGTGGGATTAGAAATGGATACTAGTAGAAGTGACACGTGTGTGGCGGAAGGAGAGGTAGACACGGGTAGGAGTAAGAAAATGTGTAGCAGAAGGAGAGGTGGATACAGGTGCAAGTGACAAGTGTGTAGTAGGAGGAGAGGTGGATACAGGTAGGAATGAGAGGTGTGTAGTGGGAGGAGAGGTTATTACAGGTAGGAGTCACCAGGGTGTAGCATGAGGAGAGGTGGATACAGGTTGCAGTGACAACTGTGTAGAGCGAGGAGAGGTGGATACAGATGGAAGTGACAATCGTGTGGCAGGAGGAGAGATGGATAATTGTAGGAATGACAACTGTGTAGTGGGAGGAGAGGTGGATACAGACAGCTGTGTAGTGGGAGGAGACTTGGATACAGGTAGGAGTGAGAGTTTGTAGAAGGACTAGACGTAGATACATGTATGAGGGACAGGTATGAAGTGGGAGGAGAGGTTGATAAAGATAGGAGTGACAGAGTGTGTAGAGGGAGCAGAGGTGAATACAGGTAGGAGTGACAAGTGTGTAGTGAGAGGAGTGTTGGATACAGGTAGGAGTGACAGAGTGTGTAGTAAGAGGAGAGGTGGGTATAGGTAGGATTGAAAGGTGTGTAGTGGGAGGTACGCTATATACAGATATGAGTGACAGGTGCGTAGTGTGAGGAAAAGTAGTGACAGGTATGTAGAGCGGGGAGAGGTGGATACAGGTAGAAGTGACAGTCGTGTACTGGGAGGAGAGGTAGGATTGACTGGTGTGTAGTTGGAGGATAGGTGGATACAGATAGGAGTCACCGGTGTGTGGTGGGAGGAGAGGTGGATACAGGTTGGACTGACAACTGTGTAGAGGGATCAGAGGTGGGTACAGGTGGAAGTGACAATCGTGTGGCGGAAGGAGAGGTAGACACAGGCAGGAGTGACAGATTGTTTATTAGGAGGAGAGGTGAATGCAGGTGGAAGTAACATGTGTGTAGTAGGAGGAGAGGTGGATACCGTAGGAGTCACCGGTGTGTACTGGGAGGAAAGGTGGAAACAGGTTGGAGTGACAACTGTGTAGAGGGAGGAGAGGTGAATACAGGTTGAAGTGACAATCGTGTGGCGGGAAGAAGATGTGGATACAGGTAGGAGTCACCGGTGTGTAGTGGGAGGAGGTGGATACATGTTGGAGTGACAACTGTGTAGAGGGAGGAGTAGTGGATACAGGTAGAAGTGAGAGTCGGGTGGTGGGAAGAAGAGGTATATGGTATATACAGGTGTGAAAGGCAGGTGTGTAGCAGGAGGAGAGGTAGACACAGGTAGCAGTGACAGAGAGTGTAGTAGGAGGAGAGGTGGATACATTTGCAATTGAGAAGTGTGTAGTAGGATGAGAGGTGGATACAGGTGGGAGTCACCGGTGTGTAGTTGGAGAAGAGGAGGATACAGGTAATGTCACCGGTGTGTGGCGGGAGGAGAGGTCGACACAGGTAGGACTAAGAGATTGTGTAGTACGAGGAGAGGTGGATACAGGTAGAAGTGATAGGTGTGTGGCGGTAGGGGAGGTAGATACAGGTTGAAGTGACTGTGTGGTAGGAGGAAAGGGAGACACAGGTAGAAGTGACAGAGTGTGTTGTAGGAGGAGAGGTGGATATAGGTAGGAGTGACAGGTGTGTAGTGGGAGGTACGCTGGATACAGGTATGAGTGACAGGTGTGTAGTGGGAGGAAAGGTGGACAGAGGTAGGAATGAGAGGTTTGTAGTGAGAGTTACGGTTGATACAGGTATACAGGTAGGAGTGACAGGAGTGACAGGAGTAGGAGTTTTCCTCAAATTCCGAAATTGTAAAGCTTATAGAGAAGTCCATTTACCCAGACTTTGTCAAACGCTGTCTCATTATCAAGGAAGGCACAATAAAGTGGTGACATAGTTGGCAATACTTTCAGTTAGCGTAAGCGCTGCCGTTTCAGCTTTCGTCCATGTTTCCATTCTTTTAAGCAGTAGTCTTACAAAAGGTTTTGAGAGAACAGGGGTAAAAGTGACACCCCTGTAGCTGCGCGGTTCATGTTTGCTCTTACAATTTTCTTTGTAAATTGGTAGAACATTACCAACACTAAATGTGTTTGATACACACTCAAATGATACAATGGCATTAGAAATAGGATACAATATGGTCAACAACAGACACACCAGCATATTAGTATGTATGTATGTATGTATGTATGTATGTATGTATGTATGTATGTATGTATGTATGTATGTATGTATGTATGTATGTATGTATGTATGTATGTATGTATGTATGTATGTATGTATGTATGTATGTATGTATGTATGTATGTATGTATGTATGTATGTATGTATGTATGTATGTATGTATGTATGTATGTATGTATGTATGTATGTATGTATGTATGTATATGTATTTCTATGACACTAGTAAACCTGGGTACCTTAAGAACGTGAACACCCAAACATACATTTTTCCATGTTTCATCCTCAACTTTGACTTCAGATTCGAATTCCGAATCTAAAAATAAATTTCAGAGTCGGGATTCTGAACAGAATGCTCAGATTCGGGATTCAAATGCCGAAACCCACCAGAAATAGTGTTAACCTCAACTTTCGGCCTTCAAACTTTAAACTTGACTAAGGAATACTGACTAAGGTATTGACTAGAAAAACATCACCAGTTATTTAAAACGTACAGTATGATTGAACAGATGGAAGTAGGTGAGTATGGATTTACAGGGGTTTTAAGCAAATTCAGAAATATCATCAGAAATGGGCTTTACACGCTATACCAACCACTAGGCTATCTCCCAAAATGTAGAAACAGAGTTTGGAGGGTTAGTCAGTAGTCACGTGACATAAACTGCGTTACTCTCCGATGTGTAAACATGGTATAAATCATTTAAGGCGATTTGCTTTTATATTGAATTTCCGGAAATCGATCCCATATCTGTGGCTGCTTCCTTATTATTTTTAACCGAACGTTAAAGAATCACTTCAACATAACAAGAGCAGTTCTGATATCTAGGTATGTATTATAAGGTGATTATTTGTAGAATGGGCCACACAGCCCACAAGACAAATGATTCGTAAAGTTTATAGAGTTACCTGTCCGGTTCTTTTGCTTTGTTATCACAAACATAAACATCAATCAACGATATGGCAACATAAACAAGTAAAACATCTACAGTTCTTGTGTGGGATGCAGCGCCAAAACACAAAGTGTATTTTTAGATGAAGGTATCGGCCTGTATATAGACAACCTTAAGTCTTATAATCAAAGGATGAAACGTTGCTTCCAAGTTTTCAAATGAGGAAAAGGATGCCTTTGGTTCGATTCGCTCAACAAGACAGTCCTTGTGACTCAATCTCCTCTTCCTTCTCCAGGGACATGCACATGAGGGAATCCTGGTGGTGTCATTTCAGCTATATATTGCTTCATTCCCTGCCTCTTGGACCTAAGTTTCAGTTAAGAATAAAACATCAATGTCATATTCCATAAGCAAGTCAGCTATATCTGTGGATTTTTGTTTTGAAAACATTCCAGAAGACAGCATTGAGTAAACAGTTGGAACTATTACTGGTTTTGTTTTGTAAGCGTTCGTGGTTAGTCGCATGGACGGTACATAGACTGTTCACTTTCCGTCCAAATCTACAACGTCCTTTTCTTATTTTCCTCTTCACATATAGTGTGTTCATATTGACTGGCGGACAATGAAGTTGGTGTACTGATTGTCTGATTGACAATAGCATGTCTCAGGAGTACACGGGAGACTGATTGGTCACCATTGTTCCACTCCCCTCGCGCTCTTGTCTTACTATCAGAGCATGGATACTGATTAGCAAGGCATTAGAGATCACAGAGAAACACAAACAGCATAAAACTACCCATAGCTTTCCAAATCATGCACTTACTTTCTCAACCAGGTTTCAAGGGCTACGTGACGAATTCCGAGGGCAACGGACGACCAAGACATCCTGTTACAGGTTTATTTTTACAATCCAGCATATGCTTTTCGCATTCGTGTAGCAGTATGTTTGTAAGTAGTATATTGTTAGATTTTAAATCATCATCATATTAAACTTGTATGAAGTAAATTAATAACCTAAACCTAAATATTTCATGACTTAAACCTAAGCATGTAACATTTAATTTCCTTAAATACCTGTGTTAACTCCAGTACTTGGTTAGTTTAGCCACTTTATTGTATATAGGTTCCTGGGTATTGTTACTTGGGCAGTCATGGGCTTGGCCTGTGATTGGGGTTTTATTGTTCTCGGGGGTCACGTGATCGTTTCAGTCATGTGAGGTCAAACTTCAAACGTTTGGCTCATCAGCAGACTATTTCTCCCTTCTGTCGGTGAGCACATGTTCTGCGCCAGGGAACACAGGGTAAGTTCATGTATTACTTTATCTGGAATCTAAGATTGAACATTATGCATTTTGGAAAGAGTTCCACCCGTACCCTCCTCTGTTTTTAGTAAGAACTGCGGTCCCGGGGATTTATTCTCCGATCTAATATTCTAAAAAGGGGCGATGGTATAAATGTTTGGGGGGTTAAAGCGTTTAATGGGGATTTAGAAGTTTGGGGGTAATATTCAATATTTTAAGGTTAGTGTATGCAGTAGAGTATATGCGTGCGAATAATTTGCAAATGATCCGCCATTTCCAGTAATAATTGTTTGTATTTAGTACCAAACCCCACCACCGGTGCCTGTACAAACCTGATCGAAAACCGGCGGTGGTACATCAAAAGGCAACTACCGACATCACACACTCGGCGACAATACTTTGCTCTACATCTAGCCGAATATATGTATCACTGTATTGCCGAGAGAGACATTTTTATTCAAATCCTAGAGGGCACTGGCTCCATTTACTCTGGAGGACACTAGAGGTGTATAATTTACATGTTTTGGGAGGGGTGTGGGGGTGGGCTGGGGTACGGGCGGAACTCTTACCTTCATTTTAAGCCTTGTTATAAATGTAGTATTTTAGTAAGTAATGCATTATGTTGTATGGTAGTGTTTATTCAACTTACCTGTGTGCTTCATAGAGGTATAGACAAAGTGTATTGCACAGGATATAAATGTACATTTTGTATGTGTAAACAGGGGTTAGAAGCATCTTATATATCATGTATGCATATTATTTCTGGAAGTGTATAACATAATCTGTACATGCTAGTGTTCCATAAGCTTTATCATAAATTAATATAGTATGTTAATCCAGCCTGCGTCCCTTTGAGGAGGTAATGTATCTATGTGCATGATCTTTGTATAAAGGGTAATATGATTTATCTAAAGGGATTTGTAAATCATATACAAATGAATTGTAAATCCTGAAAGTGTTATAAATAACATGGTTACATTGTGTCTGTGCAGTGCCATGATATTTATGATTGAATTATGTATGTCTACCATTTACAGAAATATATTCCTCGAACCCGCGCAAGTACTCGCTTGTGATTGAGGGAACATGAGTACTTTGTTTACATTCCTAAAGAGTGTCAATGACGACCCGTTGAAAAAAATGCTAAAAACGGCAGAAACCACACTTACACACTGTTATTAAACAATTCTACATACGTTAAAAATGTGATTCCATTACCCGTTTCTTTCAGACGCAGGAACTCTGGCACATTGTGAATTTGGTTTTGATCAGTCCACACCCATTTCTACTCGAACTTCAGTACACTGCTTCTTCGAGACACGGGAGGGACAATGGGCGACTGCCACCATACCGACAAAAGTTCATAAAGGCAAGTATATATCTATTAACATCAACTCTTTCAAACACTAAACTCTTTATTATCTTTACTCTCAGGACCCTGGACATCATCATCCTGGGGGCAGAAATGGAGCGTGAAGTCCCCCAGAGGCAGTGACGACTTCCACGAGGACACTGCATGGACGGGAGGGACGATGGGCAACTGCCAGCATACCGACAGAAGCCCATAAAGGCAAGTATATATCTATTAACATCAACTCTTTCAAACACTAAACTTTTCATTATCTTTATTCTCAACACTCTGGTCATCATCCTCGTGGGGGCAGAAATGGAGCGTGAAGTCCCCCAGAGGCAGTGACGACTGCCACGAAGATGCTGCATGGACGGTAGGGACGATGGACGACTGACACCATACCGACAGATGCCCATAAAGGCAAGTATACATCTCTTAACATCAACTCTTTCAAACACTAAACTCTTTATTATCTTTACTCTCAGGAACCTGGACATCATCATCCTGGGGGCAGAAATGGAGCGTGAAGTCCCCCAGAGGCAGTGACGACTGCCACGAAGACGCTGCATGGACGGGAGGGACGATGGGCGACTGCCACCATACCGACAGAAGCCCATAAAGGCAAGTATATATTTATTAACATCAACTCTTTCAAACACTAAACTCTTTATTATCTTTACTCTTAGGACCCTGGACATCATCATCCCGGGGGCAGAAATGGAGCGTGAAGTCCCCCAGAGGCAGTGACGACTGCCACGAAGACGCTGCATGGACGGGAGGGACGATGGGCGACTGCCACCATACCGACAGAAGCCCATAAAGGCAAGTATATATCTCTTAACATCAACTCTTTCAAACACTAAACTCTTTGTTATCTTTATTCTCAGGACCCTGGACATCATCATCCTGGGGGCAGAAATGGAGCGTGAAGTCCCCCAGAGGCAGTGACGACTGCCACGAAGACGCTGCATGGACGGGAGGGACGATGGGCGACTGCCACCATACCGACAGAAGCCCATAAAGGCAAGTATACATCTATTAACATCAACTCTTTCAAACACTAAACTCTTTATTATCTTTACTCTCAGGACCCTGGACATCATCATCCTGGGGGCAGAAATGGAGCGTGAAGTCCCCCAGAGGCAGTGACGACTGCCACGAAGACGCTGCATGGACGGGAGGGACGATGGGCGACTGCCACCATACCGACAGAAGCCCATAAAGGCAGGTATATATTTATTAACATCAACTCTTTAAAACACTAAACTCTTTATTATCTTTACTCTCAGGACCCTGGACACCATCATCCTGGGGGCAGAAATGGAGCGTGAAGTCCCCCAGAGGCAGTGACGACTGCCACGAAGACGCTGCATGGACGGGAGGGACGATGGGCGACTGCCACCATACCGACAGAAGCCCATAAAGGCAAGTATATATTTATTAACATCAACTCTTTCAAACACTAAACTCTTTATTATCTTTACACTTAGGACCCTGGACATCATCATCCTGGGGGAGAAATGGAGCGTGAAGTCCCCCAGAGGCAGTGACGACTGCCACGAAGACGCTGCATGGACGGGAGGGACGATGGGCGACTGCCACCATACCGACAGAAGCCCATAAAGGCAAGTATATATCTATTAACATCATCTCTTTAAAACACTAAACTCTTTATTATCTTTACTCTTAGGACCCTGGACATCATCATCCTGGGGGCAGAAATGGAGCGTGAAGTCCCCCAGAGGCAGTGACGACTGCCACGAAGACGCTGCATGGACGGGAGGGACGATGGTCGACTGCCACCATACCGACAGAAGCCCATAAAGGCAAGTATACATCTATTAACATCAACTCTTTCAAACACTAAACTCTTTATTATCTTTACTCTCAGGACCCTGGACATCATCATCCTGGGGGCAGAAATGGAGCGTGAAGTCCCCCAGAGGCAGTGACGACTGCCACGAAGACGCTGCATGGACGGGAGGGACGATGGGCGACTGCCACCATACCGACAGAAGCCCATAAAGGCAAGTATATATCTATTAACATCAACTCTTTCAAACACTAAACTCTTTATAATCTTTACACTTAGGACCCTGGACATCATCATCCCGGGGGCAGAAATGGAGCGTGAAGTCACCCAGAGGCAGTGACGACTGCCACGAAGACGCTGAACCATACCGACAGAAGCCCATAAAGGCAAGTATATATCTATTAACAAAACACTTTATTACCTTTACTCTCAGGACCCTGGACATCATCATCCTGGGGGCAGAAATGGAGCGTGAAGTCCCCCAGAGGCAGTGACGACTGCCACGAAGACGCTGCATGGACGGGAGGGACGATGGGCGACTGCCACGATACCGACAGAAGCCCATAAAGGCAAGTATATATCTCTTAACATCAACTCTTTCAAACACTAAACTCTTTGTTATCTTTATTCTCAGGACCCTGGACATCATCATCCTGGGGGCAGAAATGGAGCGTGAAGTCCCCCAGAGGCAGTGACGACTGCCACGAAGACGCTGCATGGACGGGAGGGACGATGGTCGACTGCCACCATACCGACAGAAGCCCATAAAGGCAAGTATACATCTATTAACATCAACTCTTTCAAACACTAAACTCTTTATTATCTTTACTCTCAGGACCCTGGACATCATCATCCTGGGGGCAGAAATGGAGCGTGAAGTCCCCCAGAGGCAGTGACGACTGCCACGAAGACGCTGCATGGACGGGAGGGACGATGGGCGACTGCCACCATACCGACAGAAGCCCATAAAGGCAAGTATATATCTATTAACATCAACTCTTTCAAACACTAAACTCTTTATAATCTTTACACTTAGGACCCTGGACATCATCATCCCGGGGGCAGAAATGGAGCGTGAAGTCACCCAGAGGCAGTGACGACTGCCACGAAGACGCTGAACCATACCGACAGAAGCCCATAAAGGCAAGTATATATCTATTAACAAAACACTTTATTACCTTTACTCTCAGGACCCTGGACATCATCATCCTGGGGGCAGAAATGGAGCGTGAAGTCCCCCAGAGGCAGTGACGACTGACACGAAGACGCTGCATGGACGGGAGGGACGATGGGCGACTGCCACGATACCGACAGAAGCCCATAAAGGCAAGTATATATCTCTTAACATCAACTCTTTCAAACACTAAACTCTTTGTTATCTTTATTCTCAGGACCCTGGACATCATCATCCTGGGGGCAGAAATGGAGCGTGAAGTCCCCCAGAGGCAGTGACGACTGCCACGAAGACGCTGCATGGACGGGAGGGACGATGGGCGACTGCCACCATACCGACAGAAGCCCATAAAGGCAAGTATACATCTATTAACATCAACTCTTTCAAACACTAAACTCTTTATTATCTTTACTCTCAGGACCCTGGACATCATCATCCTGGGGGCAGAAATGGAGCGTGAAGTCCCCCAGAGGCAGTGACGACTGCCACGAAGACGCTGCATGGACGGGAGGGACGATGGGCGACTGCCACCATACCGACAGAAGCCCATAAAGGCAGGTATATATTTATTAACATCAACTCTTTAAAACACTAAACTCTTTATTATCTTTACTCTCAGGACCCTGGACACCATCATCCTGGGGGCAGAAATGGAGCGTGAAGTCCCCCAGAGGCAGTGACGACTGCCACGAAGACGCTGCATGGACGGGAGGGACGATGGGCGACTGCCACCATACCGACAGAAGGCCATAAAGGCAAGTATATATTTATTAACATCAACTCTTTCAAACACTAAACTCTTTATTATCTTTACTCTCAGGACCCTGGACATCATCATCCTGGGGGCAGAAATGGAGCGTGAAGTCCCCCAGAGGCAGTGACGACTGCCACGAAGACGCTGCATGGACGGGAGGGACGATGGGCGACTGCCACCATACCGACAGAAGCCCATAAAGGCAAGTATATATTTATTAACATCAACTCTTTCAAACACTAAACTCTTTATTATCTTTACACTTAGGACCCTGGACATCATCATCCTGGGGGAGAAATGGAGCGTGAAGTCCCCCAGAGGCAGTGACGACTGCCACGAAGACGCTGCATGGACGGGAGGGACGATGGGCGACTGCCACCATACCGACAGAAGCCCATAAAGGCAAGTATATATCTATTAACATCATCTCTTTAAAACACTAAACTCTTTATTATCTTTACTCTTAGGACCCTGGACATCATCATCCTGGGGGCAGAAATGGAGCGTGAAGTCCCCCAGAGGCAGTGACGACTGCCACGAAGACGCTGCATGGACGGGAGGGACGATGGTCGACTGCCACCATACCGACAGAAGCCCATAAAGGCAAGTATACATCTATTAACATCAACTCTTTCAAACACTAAACTCTTTATTATCTTTACTCTCAGGACCCTGGACATCATCATCCTGGGGGCAGAAATGGAGCGTGAAGTCCCCCAGAGGCAGTGACGACTGCCACGAAGACGCTGCATGGACGGGAGGGACGATGGGCGACTGCCACCATACCGACAGAAGCCCATAAAGGCAAGTATATATCTATTAACATCAACTCTTTCAAACACTAAACTCTTTATAATCTTTACACTTAGGACCCTGGACATCATCATCCCGGGGGCAGAAATGGAGCGTGAAGTCCCCCAGAGGCAGTGACGACTGCCACGAAGACGCTGAACCATACCGACAGAAGCCCATAAAGGCAAGTATATATCTATTAACAAAACACTTTATTACCTTTACTCTCAGGACCCTGGACATCATCATCCTGGGGGCAGAAATGGAGCGTGAAGTCCCCCAGAGGCAGTGACGACTGACACGAAGACGCTGCATGGACGGGAGGGACGATGGGCGACTGCCACGATACCGACAGAAGCCCATAAAGGCAAGTATATATCTCTTAACATCAACTCTTTCAAACACTAAACTCTTTGTTATCTTTATTCTCAGGACCCTGGACATCATCATCCTGGGGGCAGAAATGGAGCGTGAAGTCCCCCAGAGGCAGTGACGACTGCCACGAAGACGCTGCATGGACGGGAGGGACGATGGGCGACTGCCACCATACCGACAGAAGCCCATAAAGGCAAGTATACATCTATTAACATCAACTCTTTCAAACACTAAACTCTTTATTATCTTTACTCTCAGGACCCTGGACATCATCATCCTGGGGGCAGAAATGGAGCGTGAAGTCCCCCAGAGGCAGTGACGACTGCCACGAAGACGCTGCATGGACGGGAGGGACGATGGGCGACTGCCACCATACCGACAGAAGCCGATAAAGGCAAGTATATATCTATTAACATCAACTCTTTTAAACACTAAACTCTTTATTATCTTTACTCTTAGGACCCTGGACATCATCATCCTGGGGCAGAAATGGAGCGTGAAGTCCCCCAGAGGCAGTGACGACTGCCACGAAGACGCTGCATGGACGGGAGGGACGATGGGCGACTACCACCATACCGACAGAAGCCCATAAAGGCAAGTATATATCTATTAACATCAACTCTTTCAAACACTAAACTCTTTATTATCTTTACACTTAGGACCCTGGACATCATCATCCTGGGGGCAGAAATGGAGCGTGAAGTCCCCCAGAGGCAGTGACGACTGCCACGAAGACGCTGCATGGACGGGAGGGACGATGGGCGACTGCCACCATACCGACAGAAGCCCATAAAGGCAAGTATATATTTATTAACATCAACTCTTTAAAACACTAAACTCTTTATTATCTTTACTCTCAGGACCCTGGACACCATCATCCTGGGGGCAGAAATGGAGCGTGAAGTCCCCCAGAGGCAGTGACGACTGCCACGAAGACGCTGCATGGACGGGAGGGACGATGGGCGACTGCCACCATACCGACAGAAGGCCATAAAGGCAAGTATATATCTATTAACATCAACTCTTTCAAACACTAAACTCTTTATTATCTTTACTCTCAGGACCCTGGACATCATCATCCTGGGGGCAGAAATGGAGCGTGAAGTCCCCCAGAGGCAGTGACGACTGCCACGAAGACGCTGCATGGACGGGAGGGACGATGGGCGACTGCCACCATACCGACAGAAGCCCATAAAGGCAAGTATATATTTATTAACATCAACTCTTTCAAACACTAAACTCTTTATTATCTTTACACTTAGGACCCTGGACATCATCATCCTGGGGGAGAATTGGAGCGTGAAGTCCCCCAGAGGCAGTGACGACTGCCACGAAGACGCTGCATGGATGGGAGGGACGATGGGCGACTGCCACCATACCGACAGAAGCCCATAAAGGCAAGTATATATCTATTAACATCATCTCTTTAAAACACTAAACTCTTTATTATCTTTACTCTTAGGACCCTGGACATCATCATCCTGGGGGCAGAAATGGAGCGTGAAGTCCCCCAGAGGCAGTGACGACTGCCACGAAGACGCTGCATGGACGGGAGGGACGATGGGCGACTGCCACCATACCGACAGAAGTCCATAAAGGCAAGTATATATCTATTAACATCAACTCTTTCAAACACTAAACTCTTTATTATCTTTACTCTCAGGACCCTGGACATCATCATCCTGGGGGCAGAAATGGAGCGTGAAGTCCCCCAGAGGCAGTGACGACTGCCACGAAGACGCTGCATGGACGGGAGGGACGATGGGCGACTGCCACCATACCGACAGAAGCCCATAAAGGCAAGTATATATTTATTAACATCAACTCTTTCAAACACTAAACTCTTTATTATCTTTACACTTAGGACCCTGGACATCATCATCCTGGGGGAGAATTGGAGCGTGAAGTCCCCCAGAGGCAGTGACGACTGCCACGAAGACGCTGCATGGATGGGAGGGACGATGGGCGACTGCCACCATACCGACAGAAGCCCATAAAGGCAAGTATATATCTATTAACATCATCTCTTTAAAACACTAAACTCTTTATTATCTTTACTCTTAGGACCCTGGACATCATCATCCTGGGGGCAGAAATGGAGCGTGAAGTCCCCCAGAGGCAGTGACGACTGCCACGAAGACGCTGCATGGACGGGAGGGACGATGGGCGACTGCCACCATACCGACAGAAGTCCATAAAGGCAAGTATATATCTATTAACATCAACTCTTTCAAACACTAAACTCTTTATTATCTTTACTCTCAGGACCCTGGACATCATCATCCTGGGGGCAGAAATGGAGCGTGAAGTCCCCCAGAGGCAGTGACGACTGCCACGAAGACGCTGAATGGACGGGAGGGACGATGGGCGACTGCCACCATACCGACAGAAGCCCATAAAGGCAAGTATATATCTCTTAACATCAACTCTTTCAAACACTAAACTCTTTATTATCTTTACTCTTAGGACCCTGGACATCATCATCCTGGGGCAGAAATGGAGCGTGAAGTCCCCCAGAGGCAGTGACGACTGCCACGAAGACGCTGCATGGACGGGAGGGACGATGGGCGACTACCACCATACCGACAGAAGCCCATAAAGGCAAGTATATATCTCTTAACATCAACTCTTTCAAACACTAAACTCTTTATTATCTTTACACTTAGGACCCTGGACATCATCATCCTGGGGGCAGAAATGGAGCGTGAAGTCCCCCAGAGGCAGTGACGACTGCCACGAAGACGCTGCATGGACGGGAGGGACGATGGGCGACTGCCACCATACCGACAGAAGCCCATAAAGGCAAGTATATATTTATTAACATCAACTCTTTCAAACACTAAACTCTTTATTATCTTTACTCTCAGGACCCTGGACATCATCATCCTGGGGGCAGAAATGGAGCGTGAAGTCCCCCAGAGGCAGTGACGACTGCCACGAAGACGCTGCATGGACGGGAGGGACGATGGGCGACTGCCACCATACCGACAGAAGCCCATAAAGGCAAGTATATATCTATTAACATCAACTCTTTCAAACACTAAACTCTTTATTATCTTTACTCTTAGGACCCTGGACATCATCATCCTGGGGGCAGAAATGGAGCGTGAAGTCCCCCAGGGGCAGTGACGACTGCCACGAAGACGCTGCATGGACGGGAGGGACGATGGGCGACTGCCACCATACCGACAGAAGCCCATAAAGGCAAGTATATATCTCTTAACATCAACTCTTTCAAACACTAAACTCTTTATTATCTTTACTCTCAGGACCCTGGACATCATCATCCTGGGGCAGAAATGGAGCGTGAAGTCCCCCAGAGGCAGTGACGACTGCCACGAAGACGCTGCATGGACGGGAGGGACGATGGGCGACTACCACCATACCGACAGAAGCCCATAAAGGCAAGTATATATCTCTTAACATCAACTCTTTCAAACACTAAACTCTTTATTATCTTTACACTTAGGACCCTGGACATCATCATCCTGGGGGCAGAAATGGAGCGTGAAGTCCCCCAGAGGCAGTGACGACTGCCACGAAGACGCTGCATGGACGGGAGGGACGATGGGCGACTGCCACCATACCGACAGAAGCCCATAAAGGCAAGTATATATTTATTAACATCAACTCTTTAAAACACTAAACTCTTGATTATCTTTACTCTCAGGACCCTGGACACCATCATCCTGGGGGCAGAAATGGAGCGTGAAGTCCCCCAGAGGCAGTGACGACTGCCACGAAGACGCTGCATGGACGGGAGGGACGATGGGCGACTGCCACCATACCGACAGAAGCCCATAAAGGCAAGTATATATCTATTAACATCAACTCTTTCAAACACTAAACTCTTTATTATCTTTACTCTCAGGACCCTGGACATCATCATCCTGGGGGCAGAAATGGAGCGTGAAGTCCCCCAGGGGCAGTGACGACTGCCACGAAGACGCTGCATGGACGGGAGGGACGATGGGCGACTGCCACCATACCGACAGAAGCCCATAAAGGCAAGTATATATTTATTAACATCAACTCTTTCAAACACTAAACTCTTTATTATCTTTACACTTAGGACCCTGGACATCATCATCCTGGGGGAGAAATGGAGCGTGAAGTCCCCCAGAGGCAGTGACGACTGCCACGAAGACGCTGCATGGACGGGAGGG
Source organism: Haliotis asinina (assembly GCF_037392515.1). Taxonomy (NCBI): domain Eukaryota; kingdom Metazoa; phylum Mollusca; class Gastropoda; order Lepetellida; family Haliotidae; genus Haliotis; species Haliotis asinina. The sequence goes on along the minus strand of NC_090283.1, from coordinate 30,029,258 downwards.
ACGATGGGCGACTGCCACCATACCGACAGAAGCCCATAAAGGCAAGTATATATCTATTAACATCATCTCTTTAAAACACTAAACTCTTTATTATCTTTACTCTTAGGACCCTGGACATCATCATCCTGGGGGCAGAAATGGAGCGTGAAGTCCCCCAGAGGCAGTGACGACTGCCACGAAGACGCTGCATGGACGGGAGGGACGATGGGCGACTGCCACCATACCGACAGAAGCCCATAAAGGCAAGTATATATCTATTAACATCAACTCTTTCAAACACTAAACTCTTTATTATCTTTACTCTCAGGACCCTGGACATCATCATTCTGGGGGCAGAAATGGAGCGTGAAGTCCCCCAGAGGCAGTGACGACTGCCACGAAGACGCTGCATGGACGGGAGGGACGATGGGTGACTGCCACCATACCGACAGAAGCCCATAAAGGCAAGTATATATCTATTAACATCATCTCTTTCAAACACTAAACTCTTTATTATCTTTACTCTTAGGACCCTGGACATCATCATCCTGGGGGCAGAAATGGAGCGTGAAGTCCCCCAGAGGCAGTGACGACTGACACGAAGACGCTGCATGGACGGGAGGGACGATGGGCGACTGCCACCATACCGACAGAAGCCCATAAAGGCAAGTATATATCTATTAACATCAACTCTTTCAAACACTAAACTCTTTATTATCTTTACTCTCAGGACCCTGGACATCATCATCCTGGGGCAGAAATGGAGCGTGAAGTCCCCCAGAGGCAGTGACGACTGCCACGAAGACGCTGCATGGACGGGAGGGACGATGGGCGACTACCACCATACCGACAGAAGCCCATAAAGGCAAGTATATATCTCTTAACATCAACTCTTTCAAACACTAAACTCTTTATTATCTTTACACTTAGGACCCTGGACATCATCATCCTGGGGGCAGAAATGGAGCGTGAAGTCCCCCAGAGGCAGTGACGACTGCCACGAAGACGCTGCATGGACGGGAGGGACGATGGGCGACTGCCACCATACCGACAGAAGCCCATAAAGGCAAGTATATATTTATTAACATCAACTCTTTAAAACACTAAACTCTTTATTATCTTTACTCTCAGGACCCTGGACACCATCATCCTGGGGGCAGAAATGGAGCGTGAAGTCCCCCAGAGGCAGTGACGACTTCCACGAAGACGCTGCATGGACGGGAGGGACGATGGGCGACTGCCACCATACCGACAGAAGCCCATAAAGGCAAGTATATATCTATTAACATCAACTCTTTCAAACACTAAACTCTTTATTATCTTTACTCTCAGGACCCTGGACATCATCATCCTGGGGGCAGAAATGGAGCGTGAAGTCCCCCAGAGGCAGTGACGACTGCCACGAAGACGCTGCATGGACGGGAGGGACGATGGGCGACTGCCACCATACCGACAGAAGCCCATAAAGGCAAGTTTATATTTATTAACATCAACTCTTTCAAACACTATACTCTTTATTATCTTTACACTTAGGACCCTGGACATCATCATCCTGGGGGAGAAATGGAGCGTGAAGTCCCCCAGAGGCAGTGACGACTGCCACGAAGACGCTGCATGGACGGGAGGGACGATGGGCGACTGCCACCATACCGACAGAAGCCCATAAAGGCAAGTATACATCTCTTAACATCAACTCTTTAAAACACTAAACTCTTTATTATCTTTACTCTTAGGACCCTGGACATCATCATCCTGGGGGCAGAAATGGAGCGTGAAGTCCCCCAGAGGCAGTGACGACTGCCACGAAGACGCTGCATGGACGGGAGGGACGATGGGCGACTGCCACCATACCGACAGAAGCCCATAAAGGCAAGTATATATCTATTAACATCAACTCTTTCAAACACTAAACTCTTTATTATCTTTACTCTCAGGACCCTGGACATCATCATCCTGGGGGCAGAAATGGAGCGTGAAGTCCCCCAGAGGCAGTGACGACTGCCACGAAGACGCTGCATGGACGGGAGGGACGATGGGCGACTGCCACCATACCGACAGAAGCCAATAAAGGCAAGTATATATCTATTAACATCAACTCTTTCAAACACTAAACTCTTTATTATCTTTACACGTAGGACCCTGGACATCATCATCCCGGGGGCAGAAATGGAGCGTGAAGTCACCCAGAGGCAGTGACGACTGCCACGAAGACGCTGAAATATACCGACAGAAGCCCATAAAGGCAAGTATATATCTATTAACAAAACACTTTATTACCTTTACTCTCAGGACCCTGGACATCATCATCCTGGGGGCAGAAATGGAGCGTGAAGTCCCCCAGAGGCAGTGACGACTGACACGAAGACGCTGCATGGACGGGAGGGACGATGGGCGACTGCCACAATACCGACAGAAGCCCATAAAGGCAAGTATATATTCATTAACATCAACTCTTTCAAACACTAAACTCTTTATTATCTTTACTCTCAGGAACCTGGACATCATCATCCTGGAGGCAGAAATGGAGCGTGAAGTCCCCCAGAGGCAGTGACGACTGCCACGAAGACGCTGCATGGACGGGAGGGACGATGGGCGACTGCCACCATACCGACAGAAGCCTATAAAGGCAAGTATATATCTATTAACATCAACTCTTTCAAACACTAAACTCTTTGTTATCTTTACTCTCAGGACCCTGGACATCATCATCCTGGGGGCAGAAATGGAGCGTGATGTCCCCCAGAGGCAGTGACGACTGCCACGAAGACGCTGCATGGACGGGAGGGACGATGGGCGACTGCCACCATACCGACAGAAGCCCATAAAGGCAAGTATATATTTATTAACATCAACTCTTTCAAACACTAAACTCTTTATTATCTTTACTCTCAGGACCCTGGACATCATCATCCTGGGGGCAGAAATGGAGCGTGAAGTCCCCCAGAGGCAGTGACGACTGCCACGAAGACGCTGCATGGACGGGAGGGACGATGGGCGACTGACACCATACCGACAGAAGCCTATAAAGGCAAGTATATATCTCTTAACATCAACTCTTTCAAACACTAAACTCTTTATTACCTTTACTCTCAGGAACCTGGACATCATCATCCTGGGGGCAGAAAACTAGCGTGAAGTCCCCCAGAGGCAGTGACGACTGCCACGAAGACGCTGCATGGACGGGAGGGACGATGGGCGACTGCCACCATACCGACAGAAGTCCATAAAGGCAAGTATATATCTATTAACATCAACTCTTTCAAACACTAAACTCTTTATTATCTTTACTCTCAGGACCCTGGACATCATCATCCTGGGGGCAGAAATGGAGCGTGAAGTCCCCCAGAGGCAGTGACGACTGCCACGAAGACGCTGCATGGACGGGAGGGACGATGGGCGACTGCAACCACACCGACAGAAGCCCATAAAGGCAAGTATATATTTATTAACATCAACTCTTTCAAACACTAAACTCTTTATTATCTTTACTCTCAGGACCCTGGACATCATCATCCTGGGGGCAGAAATGGAGCGTGAAGTCCCCCAGAGGCAGTGACGACTGCCACGAAGACGCTGCATGGACGGGAGGGACGATGGGCGACTGCCACCATACCGACAGAAGCCCATAAAGGCAAGTATATATCTCTTAACATCAACTCTTTCAAACACTAAACTCTTTATTATCTTTACACTTAGGACCCTGGACATCATCATCCTGGGGGCAGAAATGGAGCGTGAAGTCCCCCAGAGGCAGTGACGACTGCCACGAAGACGCTGCATGGACGGGAGGGACGATGGGCGACTGCCACCATACCGACAGAAGCCCATAAAGGCAGGTATATATTTATTAACATCAACTCTTTAAAACACTAAACTCTTTATTATCTTTACTCTCAGGACCCTGGACATCATCATCCTGGGGGCAGAAATGGAGCGTGAAGTCCCCCAGAGGCAGTGACGACTGCCACGAAGACGCTGCATGGACGGGAGGGACGATGGGCGACTGCCACCATACCGACAGAAGCCCATAAAGGCAAGTATATATTTATTAACATCAACTCTTTCAAACACTAAACTCTTTATTATCTTTACTCTCAGGACCCTGGACATCATCATCCTGGGGGCAGAAATGGAGCGTGAAGTCCCCCAGAGGCAGTGACGACTGCCACGAAGACGCTGCATGGACGGGAGGGACGATGGGCGACTGCCACCATACCGACAGAAGCCCATAAAGGCAAGTATATATCTATTAACATCATCTCTTTAAAACACTAAACTCTTTATTATCTTTACTCTTAGGACCCTGGACATCATCATCCTGGGGGCAGAAATGGAGCGTGAAGTCCCCCAGAGGCAGTGACGACTGCCACGAAGACGCTGCATGGACGGGAGGGACGATGGGCGACTGCCACCATACCGACAGAAGCCCATAAAGGCAAGTATATATTTATTAACATCAACTCTTTAAAACACTAAACTCTTTATTATCTTTACTCTCAGGACCCTGGACACCATCATCCTGGGGGCAGAAATGGAGCGTGAAGTCCCCCAGAGGCAGTGACGACTGCCACGAAGACGCTGCATGGACGGGAGGGACGATGGGCGACTGCCACCATACCGACAGAAGGCCATAAAGGCAAGTATATATCTCTTAACATCAACTCTTTCAAACACTAAACTCTTTATTATCTTTACACTTAGGACCCTGGACATCATCATCCTGGGGGCAGAAATGGAGCGTGAAGTCCCCCAGAGGCAGTGACGACTGCCACGAAGACGCTGCATGGACGGGAGGGACGATGGGCGACTGCCACCATACCGACAGAAGCCCATAAAGGCAGGTATATATTTATTAACATCAACTCTTTAAAACACTAAACTCTTTATTATCTTTACTCTCAGGACCCTGGACATCATCATCCTGGGGGCAGAAATGGAGCGTGAAGTCCCCCAGAGGCAGTGACGACTGCCACGAAGACGCTGCATGGACGGGAGGGACGATGGGCGACTGCCACCATACCGACAGAAGGCCATAAAGGCAAGTATATATCTATTAACATCAACTCTTTCAAACACTAAACTCTTTATTATCTTTACTCTCAGGACCCTGGACATCATCATCCTGGGGGCAGAAATGGAGCGTGAAGTCCCCCAGAGGCAGTGACGACTGCCACGAAGACGCTGCATGGACGGGAGGGACGATGGGCGACTGCCACCATACCGACAGAAGCCCATAACGGCAAGTATATATTTATTAACATCAACTCTTTCAAACACTAAACTCTTTATTATCTTTACTCTCAGGACCCTGGACATCATCATCCTGGGGGCAGAAATGGAGCGTGAAGTCCCCCAGAGGCAGTGACGACTGCCACGAAGACGCTGCATGGACGGGAGGGACGATGGGCGACTGCCACCATACCGACAGAAGCCCATAAAGGCAAGTATATATCTATTAACATCATCTCTTTAAAACACTAAACTCTTTATTATCTTTACTCTTAGGACCCTGGACATCATCATCCTGGGGGCAGAAATGGAGCGTGAAGTCCCCCAGAGGCAGTGACGACTGCCACGAAGACGCTGCATGGACGGGAGGGACGATGGGCGACTGCCACCATACCGACAGAAGCCCATAAAGGCAAGTATATATCTATTAACATCAATTCTTTCAAACACTAAACTCTTTATTATCTTTTCTCTCAGGACCCTGGACATCATCATCCTGGGGGCAGAAATGGAGCGTGAAGTCCCCCAGAGGCAGTGACGACTGCCACGAAGACGCTGCATGGACGGGAGGGACGATGGGCGACTGCCACCATACCGACAGAAGCCCATAAAGGCAAGTATACATCTATTAACATCAACTCTTTCAAACACTAAACTCTTTATTATCTTTTCTCTCAGGACCCTGGACATCATCATCCTGGGGGCAGAAATGGAGCGTGAAGTCCCCCAGAGGCAGTGACGACTGCCACGAAGACGCTGCATGGACGGGAGGGACGATGGGCGACTGCCACCATACCGACAGAAGGCCATAAAGGCAAGTATACATCTATTAACATCAACTCTTTCAAACACTAAACTCTTTATTATCTTTACTCTCAGGACCCTGGACATCATCATCCTGGGGGCAGAAATGGAGCGTGAAGTCCCCCAGAGGCAGTGACGACTGCCACGAAGACGCTGCATGGACGGGAGGGACGATGGGCGACTGCCACCATACCAACAGAAGTCCATAAAGGCAAGTATATATCTATTAACATCAACTCTTTCAAACACTAAACTCTTTATTATCTTTACTCTCAGGACCCTGGACATCATCATCCTGGGGGCAGAAATGGAGCGTGAAGTCCCCCAGAGGCAGTGACGACTGCCACGAAGACGCTGCATGGACGGGAGGGACGATGGGCGACTGCCACCATACCGACAGATGCCCATAAAGGCAAGTGTATATCTCTTAACATCAACTCTTTCAAACACTAAACTCTTTATTATCTTTACTCTCAGGACCCTGGACATCATCATCCTGGGGGCAGAAATGGAGCGTGAAGTCCCCCAGAGGCAGTGACGACTGCCACGAAGACGCTGCATGGACGGGAGGGACGATGGGCGACTGCCACCATACCAACAGAAGTCCATAAAGGCAAGTATATATCTATTAACATCAACTCTTTCAAACACTAAACTCTTTATTATCTTTACTCTCAGGACCCTGGACATCATCATCCTGGGGGCAGAAATGGAGCGTGAAGTCCCCCAGAGGCAGTGACGACTGCCACGAAGACGCTGCATGGACGGGAGGGACGATGGGCGACTGCCACCATACCGACAGATGCCCATAAAGGCAAGTGTATATCTCTTAACATCAACTCTTTCAAACACTAAACTCTTTATTATCTTTACTCTCAGGACCCTGGACATCATCATCCTGGGGGCAGAAATGGAGCGTGAAGTCCCCCAGAGGCAGTGACGACTGCCACGAAGACGCTGAACCATACCGACTGAAGCCCATAAAGGCAAGTATATATCTATTAACAAAACACTTTATTACCTTTACTCTCAGGACCCTGGACATCATCATCCTGGGGGCAGAAATGGAGCGTGAAGTCCCCCAGAGGCAGTGACGACTGACACGAAGACGCTGCATGGACGGGAGGGACGATGGGCGACTGCCACAATACCGCTAGAAGCCTATAAAGGCAAGTATATATTTATTAACATCAACTCTTTCAAACACTAAACTCTTTATTATCTTTACTCTCAGGAACCTGGACATCATCATCCTGGGGGCAGAAATGGAGCGTGAAGTCCCCCAGAGGCAGTGACGACTGACACGAAGACGCTGCATGGACGGGAGGGACGATGGGCGACTGCCACCATACCGACAGAAGCCCATAAAGGCAAGTATATATTTATTAACATCAACTCTTTCAAACACTAAACTCTTTGTTATCTTTACTCTCAGGACCCTGGACATCATCATCCTGGGGCCAGAAATGGAGCGTGATGTCCCCCAGAGGCAGTGACGACTGCCACGAAGACGCTGCATGGACGGGAGGGACGATGGGCGACTGCCACCATACCGACAGAAGGCCATAAAGGCAAGTATATATCTATTAACATCAACTCTTTCAAACACTAAACTCTTTATTATCTTTACTCTCAGGACCCTGGACATCATCATCCTGGGGGCAGAAATGGAGCGTGAAGTCCCCCAGAGGCAGTGACGACTGCCACGAAGACGCTGCATGGACGGGAGGGACGATGGGCGACTGCCACAATACCGACAGAAGCCTATAAAGGCAAGTATATATCTCTTAACATCAACTCTTTCAAACACTAAACTCTTTATTATCTTTACTCTCAGGAACCTGGACATCATCATCCTGGGGGCAGAAATGGAGCGTGAAGTCCCCCAGAGGCAGTGACGACTGACACGAAGACGCTGCATGGACGGGAGGGACGATGGGCGACTGCCACCATACCGACAGAAGCCCATAAAGGCAAGTATATATTTATTAACATCAACTCTTTCAAACACTAAACTCTTTGTTATCTTTACTCTCAGGACCCTGGACATCATCATCCTGGGGCCAGAAAAGGAGCGTGATGTCCCCCAGAGGCAGTGACGACTGCCACGAAGACGCTGCATGGACGGGAGGGACGATGGGCGACTGCCACCATACCGACAGAAGCCCATAAAGGCAAGTATATATTTATTAACATCAACTCTTTCAAACACTAAACTCTTTATTATCTTTACTCTCAGGACCCTGGACATCATCATCCTGGGGGCAGAAATGGAGCGTGAAGTCCCCCAGAGGCAGTGACGACTGCCACGAAGACGCTGCATGGACGGGAGGGACGATGGGCGACTGCCACCATACCGACAGAAGCCTATAAAGGCAAGTATATATCTCTTAACATCAACTCTTTCAAACACTAAACTCTTTATTACCTTTACTCTCAGGAACCTGGACATCATCATCCTGGGGGCAGAAAACTAGCGTGAAGTCCCCCAGAGGCAGTGACGACTGCCACGAAGACGCTGCATGGACGGGAGGGACGATGGGCGACTGCCACCATACCGACAGAAGCCCATAAAGGCAAGTATATATCTATTAACATCAACTCTTTCAAACACTAAACTCTTTATTATCTTTACTCTCAGGAACCTGGACATCATCATCCTGGGGGCAGAAATGGAGCGTGAAGTCCCCCAGAGGCAGTGACGACTGCCACGAAGACGCTGCATGGACGGGAGGGACGATGGGCGACTGCCACAATACCGACAGATGCCCATAAAGGCAAGTATATATCTATTAACATCAACTCTTTCAAACACTAAACTCTTTATTATCTTTACTCTCAGGACCCTGGACATCATCATCCTGGGGTCAGAAATGGAGCGTGAAGTCCCCCAGAGGCAGTGACGACTGCCACGAAGACGCTGCATGGACGGGAGGGACGATGGGCGACTGCCACAATACCGACAGAAGCCTATAAAGGCAAGTATATATCTCTTAACATCAACTCTTTCAAACACTAAACTCTTTATTATCTTTACTCTCAGGAACCTGGACATCATCATCCTGGGTGCAGAAATGGAGCGTGAAGTCCCCCAGAGGCAGTGACGACTGCCACGAAGACGCTGCATGGACGGGAGGGACGATGGGCGACTGCCACCATACCGACAGAAGCCTATAAAGGCAAGTATATATCTATTAACATCAACTCTTTCAAACACTAAACTCTTTATTATCTTTACTCCTAGGACCGTGGACATCATCATCCTGGGGGCAGAAATGGAGCTTGAAGTCCCCCAGAGGCAGTGACGACTGCCACGAAGACGCTGCATGGACGGGAGGGACGATGGGCGACTGCCACAATACCGACAGAAGCCTATAGAGGCAAGTATATATCTCTTAACATCAACTCTTTCAAAAACTAAACTCTTTATTATCTTTACTCTCAGGAACCTGGACATCATCATCCTGGGGGCAGAAATGGAGCGTGAAGTCCCCCAGAGGCAGTGACGACTGACACGAAGACGCTGCATGGACGGGAGGGACGATGGGCGACTGCCACCATACCGACAGAAGCCCATAAAGGCAAGTATATATTTATTAACATCAACTCTTTCAAACACTAAACTCTTTGTTATCTTTACTCTCAGGACCCTGGACATCATCATCCTGGGGCCAGAAATGGAGCGTGATGTCCCCCAGAGGCAGTGACGACTGCCACGAAGACGCTGCATGGACGGGAGGGACGATGGGCGACTGCCACCATACCGACAGAAGCCCATAAAGGCAAGTATATATTTATTAACATCAACTCTTTCAAACACTAAACTCTTTGTTATCTTTACTCTCAGGACCCTGGACATCATCATCCTGGGGCCAGAAATGGAGCGTGATGTCCCCCAGAGGCAGTGACGACTGCCACGAAGACGCTGCATGGACGGGAGGGACGATGGGCGACTGCCACCATACCGACAGAAGCCCATAAAGGCAAGTATATATTTATTAACATCAACTCTTTCAAACACTAAACTCTTTATTATCTTTACTCTCAGGACCCTGGACATCATCATCCTGGGGGCAGAAATGGAGCGTGAAGTCCCCCAGAGGCAGTGACGACTGCCACGAAGACGCTGCATGGACGGGAGGGACGATGGGCGACTGCCACCATACCGACAGAAGCCTATAAAGGCAAGTATATATCTCTTAACATCAACTCTTTCAAACACTAAACTCTTTATTACCTTTACTCTCAGGAACCTGGACATCATCATCCTGGGGGCAGAAAACTAGCGTGAAGTCCCCCAGAGGCAGTGACGACTGCCACGAAGACGCTGCATGGACGGGAGGGACGATGGGCGACTGCCACCATACCGAAAGAAGCCCATAAAGGCAAGTATATATCTATTAACATCAACTCTTTCAAACACTAAACTCTTTATTATCTTTACTCTCAGGAACCTGGACATCATCATCCTGGGGGCAGAAATGGAGCGTGAAGTCCCCCAGAGGCAGTGACGACTGCCACGAAGACGCTGCATGGACGGGAGGGACGATGGGCGACTGCCACAATACCGACAGATGCCCATAAAGGCAAGTATATATCTATTAACATCAACTCTTTCAAACACTAAACTCTTTATTATCTTTACTCTCAGGACCCTGGACATCATCATCCTGGGGTCAGAAATGGAGCGTGAAGTCCCCCAGAGGCAGTGACGACTGCCACGAAGACGCTGCATGGACGGGAGGGACGATGGGCGACTGCCACAATACCGACAGAAGCCTATAAAGGCAAGTATATATCTCTTAACATCAACTCTTTCAAACACTAAACTCTTTATTATCTTTACTCTCAGGAACCTGGACATCATCATCCTGGGTGCAGAAATGGAGCGTGAAGTCCCCCAGAGGCAGTGACGACTGCCACGAAGACGCTGCATGGACGGGAGGGACGATGGGCGACTGCCACCATACCGACAGAAGCCTATAAAGGCAAGTATATATCTATTAACATCAACTCTTTCAAACACTAAACTCTTTATTATCTTTACTCCTAGGACCGTGGACATCATCATCCTGGGGGCAGAAATGGAGCTTGAAGTCCCCCAGAGGCAGTGACGACTGCCACGAAGACGCTGCATGGACGGGAGGGACGATGGGCGACTGCCACAATACCGACAGAAGCCTATAGAGGCAAGTATATATCTCTTAACATCAACTCTTTCAAAAACTAAACTCTTTATTATCTTTACTCTCAGGAACCTGGACATCATCATCCTGGGGGCAGAAATGGAGCGTGAAGTCCCCCAGAGGCAGTGACGACTGACACGAAGACGCTGCATGGACGGGAGGGACGATGGGCGACTGCCACCATACCGACAGAAGCCCATAAAGGCAAGTATATATTTATTAACATCAACTCTTTCAAACACTAAACTCTTTGTTATCTTTACTCTCAGGACCCTGGACATCATCATCCTGGGGCCAGAAATGGAGCGTGATGTCCCCCAGAGGCAGTGACGACTGCCACGAAGACGCTGCATGGACGGGAGGGACGATGGGCGACTGCCACCATACCGACAGAAGCCCATAAAGGCAAGTATATATTTATTAACATCAACTCTTTCAAACACTAAACTCTTTATTATCTTTACTCTCAGGACCCTGGACATCATCATCCTGGGGGCAGAAATGGAGCGTGAAGTCCCCCAGAGGCAGTGACGACTGCCACGAAGACGCTGCATGGACGGGAGGGACGATGGGCGACTGCCACCATACCGACAGAAGCCCATAAAGGCAAGTATATATCTCTTAACATCAACTCTTTCAAACACTAAACTCTTTATTATCTTTACTCTCAGGAACCTGGACATCATCATCCTGGGGGCAGAAATGGAGCGTGAAGTCCCCCAGAGGCAGTGACGACTGCCACGAAGACGCTGCATGGACGGGAGGGACGATGGGCGACTGCCACCATACCGACAGAAGCCCATAAAGGCAAGTATATATCTATTAACATCAACTCTTTCAAACACTAAACTCTTTATTATCTTTACTCTCAGGACCCTGGACATCATCATCCTGGGGGCAGAAATGGAGCGTGAAGTCCCCCAGAGGCAGTGACGACTGCCACGAAGACGCTGCATGGACGGGAGGGACGATGGGCGACTGCCACAATACCGACAGAAGCCTATAAAGGCAAGTATATATCTCTTAACATCAACTCTTTCAAACACTAAACTCTTTATTATCTTTACTCTCAGGACCCTGGACATCATCATCCTGGGGGCAGAAAAGGAGCGTGAAGTCCCCCAGAGGCAGTGACGACTGCCACGAAGACGCTGCATGGACGGGAGGGACGATGGGCGACTGCCACAATACCGACAGAAGCCTATAAAGGGAAGTATATATCTCTTAACATCAACTCTTTCAAACACTAAACTCTTTATTATCTTTACTCTCAGGACCCTGGACATCATCATCCTGGGGGCAGAAATGGAGCGTGAAGTCCCCCAGAGGCAGTGACGACTGCCACGAAGACGCTGCATGGACGGGAGGGACGATGGCCGACTGCCACAATACCGACAGAAGCCTATAAAGGCAAGTATATATATCTTAACATCAACTCTTTCAAACACTAAACTCTTTATTATCTTTACTCTCAGGAACCTGGACATCATCATCCTGGGGGCAGAAATGGAGCGTGAAGTCCCCCACAGGCAGTGACGACTGCCACGAAGACGCTGCATGGACGGGAGGGACGATGGGCGACTGCCACCATACCGACAGAAGCCCATAAAGGCAAGTATATATCTATTAACATCAACTCTTTCAAACACTAAACTCTTTATTATCTTTACTCTTAGGACCTTGGACATCATCATCCTGGGGGCAGAAATGGAGCGTGAAGTCCCCCAGAGGCAGTGACGACTGCCACGAAGACGCTGCATGGACGGGAGGGACGATGGCCGACTGCCACAATACCGACAGAAGCCTATAAAGGCAAGTATATATCTACTAACATCAACTCTTTCAAACACTAAACTCTTTGTTTTCTTTACTCTCAGGAACCTGGACATCATCATCCTGGGGGCAGAAATGGAGCGTGAAGTCCCCCAGAGGCAGTGACGACTGCCACGAAGACGCTGCATGGACGGGAGGGACGATGGGCGACTGCCACAATACCGACAGAAGCCTATAAAGGCAAGTATATATCTCTTAACATCAACTCTTTCAAACACTAAACTCTTTATTATCTTTACTCTCAGGAACCTGGACATCATCATCATGGGGGCAGAAATGGAGCGTGAAGTCCCCCAGAGGCAGTGACGACTGCCACGAAGACGCTGCATGGACGGGAGGGACGATGGGCGACTGCCACCATACCGACAGAAGCCCATAAAGGCAAGTATATATTTATTAACATCAACTCTTTCAAACACTAAACTCTTTATTATCTTTACTCTCAGGACCCTGGACATCATCATCCTGGGGGCAGAAATGGAGCGTGAAGTCCCCCAGAGGCAGTGACGACTGCCACGAAGACGCTGCATGGACGGGAGGGACGATGGGCGACTGCCACCATACCGACAGATGCCCATAAAGGCAAGTATACATCTATTAACATCAACTCTTTCAAACACTAAACTCTTTATTATCTTTACTCTCAGGACCCTGGACATCATCATCCTGGGGGCAGAAATGGAGCGTGAAGTCCCCCAGAGGCAGTGACGACTGCCACGAAGACGCTGCATGGACGGGAGGGACGATGGGCGACTGCCACAATACCGACAGAAGCCTATAAAGGCAAGTATATATATCTTAACATCAACTCTTTCAAACACTAAACTCTTTATTATCTTTACTCTCAGGACCCTGGACATCATCATCCTGGGGGCAGAAAAGGAGCGTGAAGTCCCCCAGAGGCAGTGATGACTGCCACGAAGACGCTGCATGGACGGGAGGGACGATGGGCGACTGCCACAATACCGACAGTAACCTATAAAGGCAAGTATATATCTTTTAACATCAACTCTTTCAAACACTAAACTCTTTATTATCTTTACTCTCAGGAACCTGGACATCATCATCCTGGGGGCAGAAATGGAGCGTGAAGTCCCCCAGAGGCAGTGACGACTGCCACGAAGACGCTGCATGGACGGGAGGGACGATGGGCGACTGCCACCATACCGACAGAAGCCCATAACGGCAAGTATATATCTCTTAACATCAACTCTTTGAAACACTAAACTCTTTATTATCTTTACTCTCAGGAACCTGGACATCATCATCCTGGGGGTAGAAATGGAGCGTGAAGTCCCCCACAGGCAGTGACGACTGCCACGAAGACGCTGCATGGACGGGAGGGACGATGGGCGACTGCCACCATACCGACAGAAGCCCATAAAGGCAAGTATATATCTATTAACATCAACTCTTTCAAACACTAAACTCTTTTTTTTCTGTACTCATAGGACCTTGGACATCATGATCCTGGGGGCAGAAATGGAGCGTGAAGTCCCCCAGAGGCAGTGACGACTGCCACGAAGACGCTGCATGGACGGGAGGGACGATGGGCGACTGCCACAATACCGACAGAAGCCTATAGAGGTAAGTATATATCTCTTAACATCAACTCTTTCAAACACTAAACTCTTTATTATCTTTACTCTCAGGAACCTGGACATCATCATCCTGGGGGCAGAAATGGAGCGTGAAGTCCCCCAGAGGCAGTGACGACTGCCACGAAGACGCTGCATGGACGGGAGGGACGATGGGCGACTGCCACCATACCGACAGAAGCCCATAAAGGCAAGTATATATTTATTAACATCAACTCTTTCAAACACTAAACTCTTTATTATCTTTACTCTCAGGACCCTGGACATCATCATCCTGGGGGCAGAAATGGAGCGTGAAGTCCCCCAGAGGCAGTGACGACTGCCACGAAGACGCTGCATGGACGGGAGGGACGATGGGCGACTGCCACCATACCGACAGATGCCCATAAAGGCAAGTATACATCTATTAACATCAACTCTTTCAAACACTAAACTCTTTATTATCTTTACTCTCAGGACCCTGGACATCATCATCCTGGGGGCAGAAATGGAGCGTGAAGTCCCCCAGAGGCAGTGACGACTGCCACGAAGACGCTGCATGGACGGGAGGGACGATGGGCGACTGCCACAATACCGACAGAAGCCTATAAAGGCAAGTATATATATCTTAACATCAACTCTTTCAAACACTAAACTCTTTATTATCTTTACTCTCAGGACCCTGGACATCATCATCCTGGGGGCAGAAAAGGAGCGTGAAGTCCCCCAGAGGCAGTGATGACTGCCACGAAGACGCTGCATGGACGGGAGGGACGATGGGCGACTGCCACAATACCGACAGTAACCTATAAAGGCAAGTATATATCTCTTAACATCAACTCTTTCAAACACTAAACTCTTTATTATCTTTACTCTCAGGAACCTGGACATCATCATCCTGGGGGCAGAAATGGAGCGTGAAGTCCCCCAGAGGCAGTGACGACTGCCACGAAGACGCTGCATGGACGGGAGGGACGATGGGCGACTGCCACCATACCGACAGAAGCCCATAAAGGCAAATATATATTTATTAATATCAACTCTTTCAAACACTAAACTCTTTATTATCTTTACTCTCAGGACCCTGGACATCATCATCCTGGGGGCAGAAATGGAGCGTGAAGTCCCCCAGAGGCAGTGACGACTGCCACGAAGACGCTGCATGGACGGGAGGGACGATGGGCGACTGCCACCATACCGACAGATGCCCATAAAGGCAAGTATACATCTATTAACATCAACTCTTTCAAACACTAAACTGTTTATTATCTTTACTCTCAGGACCCTGGACATCATCATCCTGGGGGCAGAAATGGAGCGTGAAGTCCCCCAGAGGCAGTGACGACTGCCACGAAGACGCTGCATGGACGGGAGGGACGATGGGCGACTGCCACAATACCGACAGAAGCCTATAAAGGCAAGTATATATCTCTTAACATCAACTCTTTCAAACACTAAACTCTTTATTATCTTTACTCTCAAGACCCTGGACATCATCATCCTGGGGGCAGAAAAGGAGCGTGAAGTCCCCCAGAGGCAGTGATGACTGCCACGAAGACGCTGCATGGACGGGAGGGACGATGGGCGACTGCCACAATACCGACAGTAACCTATAAAGGCAAGTATATATCTTTTAACATCAACTCTTTCAAACACTAAACTCTTTATTATCTTTACTCTCAGGACCCTGGACATCATCATCCTGGGGGCAGAAATGGAGCGTGAAGTCCCCCAGAGGCAGTGACGACTGCCACGAAGACGCTGCATGGACGGGAGGGACGATGGGCGACTGCCACCATACCGACAGAAGCCTATAACGGCAAGTATATATATCTTAACATCAACTCTTTGAAACACTAAACTCTTTATTATCTTTACTCTCAGGAACCTGGACATCATCATCCTGGGGGTAGAAATGGAGCGTGAAGTCCCCCACAGGCAGTGACGACTGCCACGAAGACGCTGCATGGACGGGAGGGACGATGGGCGACTGCCACCATACCGACAGAAGCCCATAAAGGCAAGTATATATCTATTAACATCAACTCTTTCAAACACTAAACTCTTTTTTTTCTGTACTCATAGGACCTTGGACATCATCATCCTGGGGGCAGAAATGGAGCGTGAAGTCCCCCAGAGGCAGTGACGACTGCCACGAAGACGCTGCATGGACGGGAGGGACGATGGGCGACTGCCACAATACCGACAGAAGCCTATAGAGGCAAGTATATATCTCTTAACATCAACTCTTTCAAACACTAAACTCTTTATTATCTTTACTCTCAGGAACCTGGACATCATCATCCTGGGGGCAGAAATGGAGCGTGAAGTCCCCCAGAGGCAGTGACGACTGCCACGAAGACGCTGCATGGACGGGAGGGACGATGGGCGACTGCCACAATACCGACAGAAGGCCATAAAGGCAGGTATACATCTATTAACATCAACTCTTTCAAACACTAAACTCTTTATTATCTTTACTCTCAGGACCCTGGACATCATCATCCTGGGGGCAGAAATGGAGCGTGAAGTCCCCCAGAGGCAGTGACGACTGCCACGAAGACGCTGCATGGACGGGAGGGACGATGGGCGACTGCCACCATACCGACAGAAGCCCATAAAGGCAAGTATATATCTATTAACATCAACTCTTTCAAACACTAAACTCTTTATTATCTTTACTCTCAGGACCCTGGACATCATCATCCTGGGGGCAGAAATGGAGCGTGAAGTCCCCCAGAGGCAGTGACGACTGCCACGAAGACGCTGCATGGACGGGAGGGACGATGGGCGACTGCCACCATACCGACAGATGCCCATAAAGGCAAGTATACATCTATTAACATCAACTCTTTCAAACACTAAACTCTTTATTATCTTTACTCTCAGGACCCTGGACATCATCATCCTGGGGGCAGAAATGGAGCGTGAAGTCCCCCAGAGGCAGTGACGACTGCCACGAAGACGCTGCATGGACGGGAGGGACGATGGGCGACTGCCACAATACCGACAGAAGCCTATAAAGGCAAGTATATATATCTTAACATCAACTCTTTCAAACACTAAACTCTTTATTATCTTTACTCTCAGGACCCTGGACATCATCATCCTGGGGGCAGAAAAGGAGCGTGAAGTCCCCCAGAGGCAGTGATGACTGCCACGAAGACGCTGCATGGACGGGAGGGACGATGGGCGACTGCCACAATACCGACAGTAACCTATAAAGGCAAGTATATATCTTTTAACATCAACTCTTTCAAACACTAAACTCTTTATTATCTTTACTCTCAGGAACCTGGACATCATCATCCTGGGGGCAGAAATGGAGCGTGAAGTCCCCCAGAGGCAGTGACGACTGCCACGAAGACGCTGCATGGACGGGAGGGACGATGGGCGACTGCCACCATACCGACAGAAGCCCATAACGGCAAGTATATATCTCTTAACATCAACTCTTTGAAACACTAAACTCTTTATTATCTTTACTCTCAGGAACCTGGACATCATCATCCTGGGGGTAGAAATGGAGCGTGAAGTCCCCCACAGGCAGTGACGACTGCCACGAAGACGCTGCATGGACGGGAGGGACGATGGGCGACTGCCACCATACCGACAGAAGCCCATAAAGGCAAGTATATATCTATTAACATCAACTCTTTCAAACACTAAACTCTTTTTTTTCTGTACTCATAGGACCTTGGACATCATGATCCTGGGGGCAGAAATGGAGCGTGAAGTCCCCCAGAGGCAGTGACGACTGCCACGAAGACGCTGCATGGACGGGAGGGACGATGGGCGACTGCCACAATACCGACAGAAGCCTATAGAGGTAAGTATATATCTCTTAACATCAACTCTTTCAAACACTAAACTCTTTATTATCTTTACTCTCAGGAACCTGGACATCATCATCCTGGGGGCAGAAATGGAGCGTGAAGTCCCCCAGAGGCAGTGACGACTGCCACGAAGACGCTGCATGGACGGGAGGGACGATGGGCGACTGCCACAATACCGACAGAAGGCCATAAAGGCAAGTATACATCTATTAACATCAACTCTTTCAAACACTAAACTCTTTATTATCTTTACTCTCAGGACCCTGGACATCATCATCCTGGGGGCAGAAATGGAGCGTGAAGTCCCCCAGAGGCAGTGACGACTGCCACGAAGACGCTGCATGGACGGGAGGGACGATGGGCGACTGCCACCATACCGACAGAAGCCTATAAAGGCAAGTATATATATCTTAACATCAACTCTTTCAAACACTAAACTCTTTATTATCTTTACTCTTAGGACCTTGGACATCATCATCCTGGGGGCAGAAATGGAGCGTGAAGTCCCCCAGAGGCAGTGACGACTGCCACGAAGACGCTGCATGGACGGGAGGGACGATGGCCGACTGCCACAATACCGACAGAAGCCTATAAAGGCAAGTATATATCTACTAACATCAACTCTTTCAAACACTAAACTCTTTGTTATCTTTACTCTCAGGAACCTGGACATCATCATCCTGGGGGCAGAAATGGAGCGTGAAGTCCCCCAGAGGCAGTGACGACTGCCACGAAGACGCTGCATGGACGGGAGGGACGATGGGCGACTGCCACAATACCGACAGAAGCCTATAAAGGCAAGTATATATCTCTTAACATCAACTCTTTCAAACACTAAACTCTTTATTATCTTTACTCTCAGGAACCTGGACATCATCATCCTGGGGGCAGAAATGGAGCGTGAAGTCCCCCAGAGGCAGTGACGACTGCCACGAAGACGCTGCATGGACGGGAGGGACGATGGGCGACTGCCACCATACCGACAGAAGCCCATAAAGGCAAATATATATTTATTAATATCAACTCTTTCAAACACTAAACTCTTTATTATCTTTACTCTCAGGACCCTGGACATCATCATCCTGGGGGCAGAAATGGAGCGTGAAGTCCCCCAGAGGCAGTGACGACTGCCACGAAGACGCTGCATGGACGGGAGGGACGATGGGCGACTGCCACCATACCGACAGATGCCCATAAAGGCAAGTATACATCTATTAACATCAACTCTTTCAAACACTAAACTGTTTATTATCTTTACTCTCAGGACCCTGGACATCATCATCCTGGGGGCAGAAATGGAGCGTGAAGTCCCCCAGAGGCAGTGACGACTGCCACGAAGACGCTGCATGGACGGGAGGGACGATGGGCGACTGCCACAATACCGACAGAAGCCTATAAAGGCAAGTATATATCTCTTAACATCAACTCTTTCAAACACTAAACTCTTTATTATCTTTACTCTCAAGACCCTGGACATCATCATCCTGGGGGCAGAAAAGGAGCGTGAAGTCCCCCAGAGGCAGTGATGACTGCCACGAAGACGCTGCATGGACGGGAGGGACGATGGGCGACTGCCACAATACCGACAGTAACCTATAAAGGCAAGTATATATCTTTTAACATCAACTCTTTCAAACACTAAACTCTTTATTATCTTTACTCTCAGGACCCTGGACATCATCATCCTGGGGGCAGAAATGGAGCGTGAAGTCCCCCAGAGGCAGTGACGACTGCCACGAAGACGCTGCATGGACGGGAGGGACGATGGGCGACTGCCACCATACCGACAGAAGCCTATAACGGCAAGTATATATATCTTAACATCAACTCTTTGAAACACTAAACTCTTTATTATCTTTACTCTCAGGAACCTGGACATCATCATCCTGGGGGTAGAAATGGAGCGTGAAGTCCCCCACAGGCAGTGACGACTGCCACGAAGACGCTGCATGGACGGGAGGGACGATGGGCGACTGCCACCATACCGACAGAAGCCCATAAAGGCAAGTATATATCTATTAACATCAACTCTTTCAAACACTAAACTCTTTTTTTTCTGTACTCATAGGACCTTGGACATCATCATCCTGGGGGCAGAAATGGAGCGTGAAGTCCCCCAGAGGCAGTGACGACTGCCACGAAGACGCTGCATGGACGGGAGGGACGATGGGCGACTGCCACAATACCGACAGAAGCCTATAGAGGCAAGTATATATCTCTTAACATCAACTCTTTCAAACACTAAACTCTTTATTATCTTTACTCTCAGGAACCTGGACATCATCATCCTGGGGGCAGAAATGGAGCGTGAAGTCCCCCAGAGGCAGTGACGACTGCCACGAAGACGCTGCATGGACGGGAGGGACGATGGGCGACTGCCACAATACCGACAGAAGGCCATAAAGGCAAGTATACATCTATTAACATCAACTCTTTCAAACACTAAACTCTTTATTATCTTTACTCTCAGGACCCTGGACATCATCATCCTGGGGGCAGAAATGGAGCGTGAAGTCCCCCAGAGGCAGTGACGACTGCCACGAAGACGCTGCATGGACGGGAGGGACGATGGGCGACTGCCACCATACCGACAGAAGCCTATAAAGGCAAGTATATATATCTTAACATCAACTCTTTCAAACACTAAACTCTTTATTATCTTTACTCTCAGGAACCTGGACATCATCATCCTGGGGGCAGAAATGGAGCGTGAAGTCCCCCAGAGGCAGTGACGACTGCCACGAAGACGCTGCATGGACGGGAGGGACGATGGGCGACTGCCACCATACCGACAGAAGCCCATAAAGGCAAGTATATATTTATTAACATCAACTCTTTCAAACACTAAACTCTTTATTATCTTTACTCTCAGGAACCTGGACATCATCATCCTGGGGGCAGAAATGGAGCGTGAAGTCCCCCAGAGGCAGTGACGACTGCCACGAAGACGCTGCATGGACGGGAGGGACGATGGGCGACTGCCACCATACCGACAGATGCCCATAAAGGCAAGTATACATCTATTAACATCAACTCTTTCAAACACTAAACTCTTTATTATCTTTACTCTCAGGACCCTGGACATCATCATCCTGGGGGCAGAAATGGAGCGTGAAGTCCCCCAGAGGCAGTGACGACTGCCACGAAGACGCTGCATGGACGGGAGGGACGATGGGCGACTGCCACAATACCGACAGAAGCCTATAAAGGCAAGTATATATCTCTTAACATCAACTCTTTCAAACACTAAACTCTTTATTATCTTTACTCTCAGGACCCTGGACATCATCATCCTGGGGGCAGAAAAGGAGCGTGAAGTCCCCCAGAGGCAGTGACGACTGCCACGAAGACGCTGCATGGACGGGAGGGACGATGGGCGACTGCCACAATACCGACAGTAACCTATAAAGGCAAGTATATATCTTTTAACATCAACTCTTTCAAACACTAAACTCTTTATTATCTTTACTCTCAGGACCCTGGACATCATCATCCTGGGGGCAGAAATGGAGCGTGAAGTCCCCCAGAGGCAGTGACGACTGCCACGAAGACGCTGCATGGACGGGAGGGACGATGGGCGACTGCCACCATACCGACAGAAGCCTATAAAGGCAAGTATATATATCTTAACATCAACTCTTTGAAACACTAAACTCTTTATTATCTTTACTCTCAGGAACCTGGACATCATCATCCTGGGGGCAGAAATGGAGCGTGAAGTCCCCCACAGGCAGTGACGACTGCCACGAAGACGCTGCATGGACGGGAGGGACGATGGGCGACTGCCACCATACCGACAGAAGCCCATAAAGGCAAGTATATATCTATTAACATCAACTCTTTCAAACACTAAACTCTTTTTTTTCTGTACTCATAGGACCTTGGACATCATCATCCTGGGGGCAGAAATGGAGCGTGAAGTCCCCCAGAGGCAGTGACGACTGCCACGAAGACGCTGCATGGACGGGAGGGACGATGGGCGACTGCCACAATACCGACAGTAACCTATAAAGGCAAGTATATATCTTTTAACATCAACTCTTTCAAACACTAAACTCTTTATTATCTTTACTCTCAGGACCCTGGACATCATCATCCTGGGGGCAGAAATGGAGCGTGAAGTCCCCCAGAGGCAGTGACGACTGCCACGAAGACGCTGCATGGACGGGAGGGACGATGGGCGACTGCCACCATACCGACAGAAGCCTATAAAGGCAAGTATATATATCTTAACATCAACTCTTTGAAACACTAAACTCTTTATTATCTTTACTCTCAGGAACCTGGACATCATCATCCTGGGGGCAGAAATGGAGCGTGAAGTCCCCCACAGGCAGTGACGACTGCCACGAAGACGCTGCATGGACGGGAGGGACGATGGGCGACTGCCACCATACCGACAGAAGCCCATAAAGGCAAGTATATATCTATTAACATCAACTCTTTCAAACACTAAACTCTTTATTATCTTTACTCTTAGGACCTTGGACATCATCATCCTGGGGGCAGAAATGGAGCGTGAAGTCCCCCAGAGGCAGTGACGACTGCCACGAAGACGCTGCATGGACGGGAGGGACGATGGCCGACTGCCACAATACCGACAGAAGCCTATAAAGGCAAGTATATATCTACTAACATCAACTCTTTCAAACACTAAACTCTTTGTTATCTTTACTCTCAGGAACCTGGACATCATCATCCTGGGGGCAGAAATGGAGCGTGAAGTCCCCCAGAGGCAGTGACGACTGCCACGAAGACGCTGCATGGACGGGAGGGACGATGGGCGACTGCCACAATACCGACAGAAGCCTATAAAGGCAAGTATATATCTCTTAACATCAACTCTTTCAAACACTAAACTCTTTATTATCTTTACTCTCAGGAACCTGGACATCATCATCCTGGGGGCAGAAATGGAGCGTGAAGTCCCCCAGAGGCAGAGACGACTGCCACGAAGACGCTGCATGGACGGGAGGGACGATGGGCGACTGCCACCATACCGACAGAAGCCCATAAAGGCAAGTATATATTTATTAACATCAACTCTTTCAAACACTAAACTCTTTATTATCTTTACTCTCAGGAACCTGGACATCATCATCCTGGGGGCAGAAATGGAGCGTGAAGTCCCCCAGAGGCAGTGACGACTGCCACGAAGACGCTGCATGGACGGGAGGGACGATGGGCGACTGCCACCATACCGACAGATGCCCATAAAGGCAAGTATACATCTATTAACATCAACTCTTTCAAACACTAAACTCTTTATTATCTTTACTCTCAGGACCCTGGACATCATCATCCTGGGGCAGAAATGGAGCGTGAAGTCCCCCAGAGGCAGTGACGACTGCCACGAAGACGCTGCATGGACGGGAGGGACGATGGGCGACTGCCACAATACCGACAGAAGCCTATAAAGGCAAGTATATATCTCTTAACATCAACTCTTTCAAACACTAAACTCTTTATTATCTTTACTCTCAGGACCCTGGACATCATCATCCTGGGGGCAGAAAAGGAGCGTGAAGTCCCCCAGAGGCAGTGACGACTGCCACGAAGACGCTGCATGGACGGGAGGGACGATGGGCGACTGCCACAATACCGACAGTAACCTATAAAGGCAAGTATATATCTTTTAACATCAACTCTTTCAAACACTAAACTCTTTATTATCTTTACTCTCAGGACCCTGGACATCATCATCCTGGGGGCAGAAATGGAGCGTGAAGTCCCCCAGAGGCAGTGACGACTGCCACGAAGACGCTGCATGGACGGGAGGGACGATGGGCGACTGCCACCATACCGAAAGAAGCCTATAAAGGCAAGTATATATATCTTAACATCAACTCTTTGAAACACTAAACTCTTTATTATCTTTACTCTCAGGAACCTGGACATCATCATCCTGGGGGCAGAAATGGAGCGTGAAGTCCCCCAGAGGCAGTGACGACTGCCACGAAGACGCTGCATGGACGGGAGGGACGATGGGCGACTGCCACCATACCGACAGAAGCCCATAAAGGCAAGTATATATCTATTAACATCAACTCTTTCAAACACTAAACTCTTTTTTTTCTGTACTCATAGGACCTTGGACATCATCATCCTGGGGGCAGAAATGGAGCGTGAAGTCCCCCAGAGGCAGTGACGACTGCCACGAAGACGCTGCATGGACGGGAGGGACGATGGGCGACTGCCACAATACCGACAGAAGCCTATAGAGGCAAGTATATATCTCTTAACATCAACTCTTTCAAACACTAAACTCTTTATTATCTTTACTCTCAGGACCCTGGACATCATCATCCTGGGGGCAGAAATGGAGCGTGAAGTCCCCCAGAGGCAGTGACGACTGCCACGAAGACGCTGCATGGACGGGAGGGACGATGGGCGACTGCCACCATACCGACAGAAGCCCATAAAGGCAAGTATATATTTATTAACATCAACTCTTTCAAACACTAAACTCTTTATTATCTTTACTCTCAGGACCCTGGACATCATCATCCTGGGGCAGAAATGGAGCGTGAAGTCCCCCAGAGGCAGTGACGACTGCCACGAAGACGCTGCATGGACGGGAGGGACGATGGGCGACTGCCACAATACCGACAGAAGCCTATAAAGGCAAGTATATATCTCTTAACATCAACTCTTTCAAACACTAATCTCTTTATTATCTTTACTCTCAGGACCCTGGACATCATCATCCTGGGGGCAGAAAAGGAGCGTGAAGTCCCCCAGAGGCAGTGACGACTGCCACGAAGACGCTGCATGGACGGGAGGGACGATGGGCGACTGCCACAATACCGACAGTAACCTATAAAGGCAAGTATATATCTTTTAACATCAACTCTTTCAAACACTAAACTCTTTATTATCTTTACTCTCAGGACCCTGGACATCATCATCCTGGGGGCAGAAATGGAGCGTGAAGTCCCCCAGAGGCAGTGACGACTGCCACGAAGACGCTGCATGGACGGGAGGGACGATGGGCGACTGCCACCATACCGAAAGAAGCCTATAAAGGCAAGTATATATATCTTAACATCAACTCTTTGAAACACTAAACTCTTTATTATCTTTACTCTCAGGAACCTGGACATCATCATCCTGGGGGCAGAAATGGAGCGTGAAGTCCCCCAGAGGCAGTGACGACTGCCACGAAGACGCTGCATGGACGGGAGGGACGATGGGCGACTGCCACCATACCGACAGAAGCCCATAAAGGCAAGTATATATCTATTAACATCAACTCTTTCAAACACTAAACTCTTTTTTTTCTGTACTCATAGGACCTTGGACATCATCATCCTGGGGGCAGAAATGGAGCGTGAAGTCCCCCAGAGGCAGTGACGACTGCCACGAAGACGCTGCATGGACGGGAGGGACGATGGGCGACTGCCACAATACCGACAGAAGCCTATAGAGGCAAGTATATATCTCTTAACATCAACTCTTTCAAACACTAAACTCTTTATTATCTTTACTCTCAGGACCCTGGACATCATCATCCTGGGGGCAGAAATGGAGCGTGAAGTCCCCCAGAGGCAGTGACGACTGCCACGAAGACGCTGCATGGACGGGAGGGACGATGGGCGACTGCCACCATACCGACAGAAGCCCATAAAGGCAAGTATATATTTATTAACATCAACTCTTTCAAACACTAAACTCTTTATTATCTTTACTCTCGGGAACCTGGTCATCATCATCCTGGGGGCAGAAATGGAGCGTGAAGTCCCCCAGAGGCAGTGACGACTGCCACGAAGACGCTGCATGGACGGGAGGGACGATGGGCGACTGCCACCATACCGACAGAAGCCCATAAAGGCAAGTATATATCTATTAACATCAACTCTTTCAAACACTAAACTCTTTATTATCTTTACTCTCAGGACCCTGGACATCATCATCCTGGGGGCAGAAAAGGAGCGTGAAGTCCCCCAGAGGCAGTGACGACTGCCACGAAGACGCTGCATGGACGGGAGGGACGATGGGCGACTGCCACAATACCGACAGAAGCCTAAAAAGGCAAGTATATATATCTTAACATCAACTCTTTCAAACACTAAACTCTTTATTATCTTTACTCTCAGGACCCTGGACATCATCATCCTGGGGCAGAAATGGAGCGTGAAGTCCCCCAGAGGCAGTGACGACTGCCACGAAGACGCTGCATGGACGGGAGGGACGATGGGCGACTGCCACAATACCGACAGAAGCCTATAAAGGCAAGTATATATCTCTTAACATCAACTCTTTCAAACACTAATCTCTTTATTATCTTTACTCTCAGGACCCTGGACATCATCATCCTGGGGGCAGAAAAGGAGCGTGAAGTCCCCCAGAGGCAGTGACGACTGCCACGAAGACGCTGCATGGACGGGAGGGACGATGGGCGACTGCCACAATACCGACAGTAACCTATAAAGGCAAGTATATATCTTTTAACATCAACTCTTTCAAACACTAAACTCTTTATTATCTTTACTCTCAGGACCCTGGACATCATCATCCTGGGGGCAGAAATGGAGCGTGAAGTCCCCCAGAGGCAGTGACGACTGCCACGAAGACGCTGCATGGACGGGAGGGACGATGGGCGACTGCCACCATACCGAAAGAAGCCTATAAAGGCAAGTATATATATCTTAACATCAACTCTTTGAAACACTAAACTCTTTATTATCTTTACTCTCAGGAACCTGGACATCATCATCCTGGGGGCAGAAATGGAGCGTGAAGTCCCCCAGAGGCAGTGACGACTGCCACGAAGACGCTGCATGGACGGGAGGGACGATGGGCGACTGCCACCATACCGACAGAAGCCCATAAAGGCAAGTATATATCTATTAACATCAACTCTTTCAAACACTAAACTCTTTTTTTTCTGTACTCATAGGACCTTGGACATCATCATCCTGGGGGCAGAAATGGAGCGTGAAGTCCCCCAGAGGCAGTGACGACTGCCACGAAGACGCTGCATGGACGGGAGGGACGATGGGCGACTGCCACAATACCGACAGAAGCCTATAGAGGCAAGTATATATCTCTTAACATCAACTCTTTCAAACACTAAACTCTTTATTATCTTTACTCTCAGGACCCTGGACATCATCATCCTGGGGGCAGAAATGGAGCGTGAAGTCCCCCAGAGGCAGTGACGACTGCCACGAAGACGCTGCATGGACGGGAGGGACGATGGGCGACTGCCACCATACCGACAGAAGCCCATAAAGGCAAGTATATATTTATTAACATCAACTCTTTCAAACACTAAACTCTTTATTATCTTTACTCTCGGGAACCTGGTCATCATCATCCTGGGGGCAGAAATGGAGCGTGAAGTCCCCCAGAGGCAGTGACGACTGCCACGAAGACGCTGCATGGACGGGAGGGACGATGGGCGACTGCCACCATACCGACAGAAGCCCATAAAGGCAAGTATATATCTATTAACATCAACTCTTTCAAACACTAAACTCTTTATTATCTTTACTCTCAGGACCCTGGACATCATCATCCTGGGGGCAGAAAAGGAGCGTGAAGTCCCCCAGAGGCAGTGACGACTGCCACGAAGACGCTGCATGGACGGGAGGGACGATGGGCGACTGCCACAATACCGACAGAAGCCTAAAAAGGCAAGTATATATATCTTAACATCAACTCTTTCAAACACTAAACTCTTTATTATCTTTACTCTCAGGACCCTGGACATCATCATCCTGGGGGCAGAAAAGGAGCGTGAAGTCCCCCAGAGGCAGTGACGACTGCCACGAAGACGCTGCATGGACGGGAGGGACGATGGGCGACTGCCACCATACCGACAGAAGGCCATAAAGGCAAGTATACATCTATTAACATCAACTCTTTCAAACATTAAACTCTTTATTATCTTTACTCTCAGGACCCTGGACATCATCATCCTGGGGGCAGAAATGGAGCGTGAAGTCCCCCAGAGGCAGTGACGACTGCCACGAAGACGCTGCATGGACGGGAGGGACGATGGGCGACTGCCACAATACCGACAGAAGCCTATAAAGGCAAGTATATATCTCTTAACATCAACTCTTTCAAACACTAAACTCTTTATTATCTTTACTCTCAGGACCCTGGACATCATCATCCTGGGGGCAGAAAAGGAGCGTGAAGTCCCCCAGAGGCAGTGACGACTGCCACGAAGACGCTGCATGGACGGGAGGGACGATGGGCGACTGCCACAATACCGACAGTAACCTATAAAGGCAAGTATATATCTTTTAACATCAACTCTTTGAAACACTAAACTCTTTATTATCTTTACTCTCAGGACCCTGGACATCATCATCCTGGGGGCAGAAATGGAGCGTGAAGTCCCCCAGAGGCAGTGACGACTGCCACGAAGACGCTGCATGGACGGGAGGGACGATGGGCGACTGCCACCATACCGAAAGAAGCCTATAAAGGCAAGTATATATATCTTAACATCAACTCTTTGAAACACTAAACTCTTTATTATCTTTACTCTCAGGAACCTGGACATCATCATCCTGGGGGCAGAAATGGAGCGTGAAGTCCCCCAGAGGCAGTGACGACTGCCACGAAGACGCTGCATGGACGGGAGGGACGATGGGCGACTGCCACCATACCGACAGAAGCCCATAAAGGCAAGTATATATCTATTAACATCAACTCTTTCAAACACTAAACTCTTTTTTTTCTGTACTCATAGGACCTTGGACATCATCATCCTGGGGGCAGAAATGGAGCGTGAAGTCCCCCAGAGGCAGTGACGACTGCCACGAAGACGCTGCATGGACGGGAGGGACGATGGGCGACTGCCACAATACCGACAGAAGCCTATAGAGGCAAGTATATATCTCTTAACATCAACTCTTTCAAACACTAAACTCTTTATTATCTTTACTCTCAGGACCCTGGACATCATCATCCTGGGGGCAGAAATGGAGCGTGAAGTCCCCCAGAGGCAGTGACGACTGCCACGAAGACGCTGCATGGACGGGAGGGACGATGGGCGACTGCCACCATACCGACAGAAGCCCATAAAGGCAAGTATATATTTATTAACATCAACTCTTTCAAACACTAAACTCTTTATTATCTTTACTCTCGGGAACCTGGTCATCATCATCCTGGGGGCAGAAATGGAGCGTGAAGTCCCCCAGAGGCAGTGACGACTGCCACGAAGACGCTGCATGGACGGGAGGGACGATGGGCGACTGCCACCATACCGACAGAAGCCCATAAAGGCAAGTATATATCTATTAACATCAACTCTTTCAAACACTAAACTCTTTATTATCTTTACTCTCAGGAACCTGGACATCATCATCCTGGGGGCAGAAAAGGAGCGTGAAGTCCCCCAGAGGCAGTGACGACTGCCACGAAGACGCTGCATGGACGGGAGGGACGATGGGCGACTGCCACAATACCGACAGAAGCCTAAAAAGGCAAGTATATATATCTTAACATCAACTCTTTCAAACACTAAACTCTTTATTATCTTTACTCTCAGGACCCTGGACATCATCATCCTGGGGGCAGAAAAGGAGCGTGAAGTCCCCCAGAGGCAGTGACGACTGCCACGAAGACGCTGCATGGACGGGAGGGACGATGGGCGACTGCCACCATACCGACAGAAGGCCATAAAGGCAAGTATACATCTATTAACATCAACTCTTTCAAACATTAAACTCTTTATTATCTTTACTCTCAGGACCCTGGACATCATCATCCTGGGGGCAGAAATGGAGCGTGAAGTCCCCCAGAGGCAGTGACGACTGCCACGAAGACGCTGCATGGACGGGAGGGACGATGGGCGACTGCCACAATACCGACAGAAGCCTATAAAGGCAAGTATATATATCTTAACATCAACTCTTTCAAACACTAAACTCTTTATTATCTTTACTCTCAGGAACCTGGACATCATCATCCTGGGGGCAGAAATGGAGCGTGAAGTCCCCCAGAGGCAGTGACGACTGCCACGAAGACGCTGCATGGACGGGAGGGACGATGGGCGACTGCCACCATACCGACAGAAGCCCATAAAGGCAAGTATATATTTATTAACATCAACTCTTTCAAACACTAAACTCTTTATTATCTTTACTCTCAGGAACCTGGACATCATCATCCTGGGGGCAGAAATGGAGCGTGAAGTCCCCCAGAGGCAGTGACGACTGCCACGAAGACGCTGCATGGACGGGAGGGACGATGGGCGACTGCCACCATACCGACAGATGCCCATAAAGGCAAGTATACATCTATTAACATCAACTCTTTCAAACACTAAACTCTTTATTATCTTTACTCTCAGGACCCTGGACATCATCATCCTGGGGGCAGAAATGGAGCGTGAAGTCCCCCAGAGGCAGTGACGACTGCCACGAAGACGCTGCATGGACGGGAGGGACGATGGGCGACTGCCACAATACCGACAGAAGCCTATAAAGGCAAGTATATATATCTTAACATCAACTCTTTCAAACACTAAACTCTTTATTATCTTTACTCTCAGGACCCTGGACATCATCATCCTGGGGGCAGAAAAGGAGCGTGAAGTCCCCCAGAGGCAGTGACGA
Organism: Haliotis asinina; assembly: GCF_037392515.1. NCBI lineage: Eukaryota > Metazoa > Mollusca > Gastropoda > Lepetellida > Haliotidae > Haliotis > Haliotis asinina. The sequence goes on along the minus strand of NC_090283.1, from coordinate 29,998,233 downwards.
CTGCCACGAAGACGCTGCATGGACGGGAGGGACGATGGGCGACTGCCACAATACCGACAGTAACCTATAAAGGCAAGTATATATCTTTTAACATCAACTCTTTGAAACACTAAACTCTTTATTATCTTTACTCTCAGGACCCTGGACATCATCATCCTGGGGGCAGAAATGGAGCGTGAAGTCCCCCAGAGGCAGTGACGACTGCCACGAAGACGCTGCATGGACGGGAGGGACGATGGGCGACTGCCACCATACCGACAGAAGCCTATAAAGGCAAGTATATATATCTTAACATCAACTCTTTGAAACACTAAACTCTTTATTATCTTTACTCTCAGGAACCTGGACATCATCATCCTGGGGGCAGAAATGGAGCGTGAAGTCCCCCACAGGCAGTGACGACTGCCACGAAGACGCTGCATGGACGGGAGGGACGATGGGCGACTGCCACCATACCGACAGAAGCCCATAAAGGCAAGTATATATCTATTAACATCAACTCTTTCAAACACTAAACTCTTTTTTTTCTGTACTCATAGGACCTTGGACATCATCATCCTGGGGGCAGAAATGGAGCGTGAAGTCCCCCAGAGGCAGTGACGACTGCCACGAAGACGCTGCATGGACGGGAGGGACGATGGCCGACTGCCACAATACCGACAGAAGCCTATAGAGGCAAGTATATATCTCTTAACATCAACTCTTTCAAACACTAAACTCTTTATTATCTTTACTCTCAGGACCCTGGACATCATCATCCTGGGGGCAGAAATGGAGCGTGAAGTCCCCCAGAGGCAGTGACGACTGCCACGAAGACGCTGCATGGACGGGAGGGACGATGGGCGACTGCCACCATACCGACAGAAGCCCATAAAGGCAAGTATATATTTATTAACATCAACTCTTTCAAACACTAAACTCTTTATTATCTTTACTCTCGGGAACCTGGTCATCATCATCCTGGGGGCAGAAATGGAGCGTGAAGTCCCCCAGAGGCAGTGACGACTGCCACGAAGACGCTGCATGGACGGGAGGGACGATGGGCGACTGCCACAATACCGACAGAAGCCCATAAAGGCAAGTATATATCTATTAACATCAACTCTTTCAAACACTAAACTCTTTATTATCTTTACTCTCAGGACCCTGGACATCATCATCCTGGGGGCAGAAATGGAGCGTGAAGTCCCCCAGAGGCAGTGACGACTGCCACGAAGACGCTGCATGGACGGGAGGGACGATGGGCGACTGCCACCATACCGACAGAAGCCCATAAAGGCAAGTATATATTTATTAACATCAACTCTTTCAAACACTAAACTCTTTATTATCTTTACTCTCAGGACCCTGGACATCATCATCCTGGGGGCAGAAATGGAGCGTGAAGTCCCCCAGAGGCAGTGACGACTGCCACGAAGACGCTGCATGGACGGGAGGGACGATGGGCGACTGCCACAATACCGACAGAAGCCTAAAAAGGCAAGTATATATCTCTTAACATCAACTCTTTCAAACACTAAACTCTTTATTATCTTTACTCTCAGGACCCTGGACATCATCATCCTGGGGGCAGAAAAGGAGCGTGAAGTCCCCCAGAGGCAGTGACGACTGCCACGAAGACGCTGCATGGACGGGAGGGACGATGGGGGACTGCCACCATACCGACAGAAGGCCATAAAGGCAAGTATACATCTATTAACATCAACTCTTTGAAACACTAAACTCTTTATTATCTTTACTCTCAGGAACCTGGACATCATCATCCTGGGGGCAGAAATGGAGCGTGAAGTCCCCCAGAGGCAGTGACGACTGCCACGAAGACGCTGCATGGACGGGAGGGACGATGGGCGACTGCCACAATACCGACAGAAGCCTATAAAGGCAAGTATATATATCTTAACATCAACTCTTTCAAACACTAAACTCTTTATTATCTTTACTCTCAGGAACCTGGACATCATCATCCTGGGGGCAGAAATGGAGCGTGAAGTCCCCCAGAGGCAGTGACGACTGCCACGAAGACGCTGCATGGACGGGAGGGACGATGGGCGACTGCCACCATACCGACAGAAGCCCATAAAGGCAAGTATATATCTCTTAACATCAACTCTTTCAAACACTAAACTCTTTATTATCTTTACTCTCAGGACCCTGGACATCATCATCCTGGGGGCAGAAATGGAGCGTGAAGTCCCCCAGAGGCAGTGACGACTGCCACGAAGACGCTGCATGGACGGGAGGGACGATGGGCGACTGCCACCATACCGACAGAAGCCCATAAAGGCAAGTATATATTTATTAACATCAACTCTTTCAAACACTAAACTCTTTATTATCTTTACTCTCGGGAACCTGGTCATCATTATCCTGGGGGCAGAAATGGAGCGTGAAGTCCCCCAGAGGCAGTGACGACTGCCACGAAGACGCTGCATGGACGGGAGGGACGATGGGCGACTGCCACAATACCGACAGAAGCCCATAAAGGCAAGTATATATCTATTAACATCAACTCTTTCAAACACTAAACTCTTTATTATCTTTACTCTCAGGACCCTGGACATCATCATCCTGGGGGCAGAAATGGAGCGTGAAGTCCCCCAGAGGCAGTGACGACTGCCACGAAGACGATGCATGGACGGGAGGGACGATGGGCGACTGCCACCATACCGACAGAAGCCCATAAAGGCAAGTATATATTTATTAACATCAACTCTTTCAAACACTAAACTCTTTATTATCTTTACTCTCAGGACCCTGGACATCATCATCCTGGGGGCAGAAATGGAGCGTGAAGTCCCCCAGAGGCAGTGACGACTGCCACGAAGACGCTGCATGGACGGGAGGGACGATGGGCGACTGCCACAATACCGACAGAAGCCTAAAAAGGCAAGTATATATCTCTTAACATCAACTCTTTCAAACACTAAACTCTTTATTATCTTTACTCTCAGGACCCTGGACATCATCATCCTGGGGGCAGAAAAGGAGCGTGAAGTCCCCCAGAGGCAGTGACGACTGCCACGAAGACGCTGCATGGACGGGAGGGACGATGGGCGACTGCCACAATACCGACAGAAGGCCATAAAGGCAAGTATACATCTATTAACATCAACTCTTTCAAACACTAAACTCTTTATTATCTTTACTCTCAGGAACCTGGACATCATCATCCTGGGGGCAGAAATGGAGCGTGAAGTCCCCCAGAGGCAGTGACGACTGCCACGAAGACGCTGCATGGACGGGAGGGACGATGGGCGACTGCCACAATACCGACAGAAGCCTATAAAGGCAAGTATATATATCTTAACATCAACTCTTTCAAACACTAAACTCTTTATTATCTTTACTCTCAGGAACCTGGACATCATCATCCTGGGGGCAGAAATGGAGCGTGAAGTCCCCCAGAGGCAGTGACGACTGCCACGAAGACGCTGCATGGACGGGAGGGACGATGGGGGACTGCCACCATACCGACAGAAGGCCATAAAGGCAAGTATACATCTATTAACATCAACTCTTTGAAACACTAAACTCTTTATTATCTTTACTCTCAGGAACCTGGACATCATCATCCTGGGGGCAGAAATGGAGCGTGAAGTCCCCCAGAGGCAGTGACGACTGCCACGAAGACGCTGCATGGACGGGAGGGACGATGGGCGACTGCCACAATACCGACAGAAGCCTATAAAGGCAAGTATATATATCTTAACATCAACTCTTTCAAACACTAAACTCTTTATTATCTTTACTCTCAGGACCCTGGACATCATCATCCTGGGGGCAGAAATGGAGCGTGAAGTCCCCCAGAGGCAGTGACGACTGCCACGAAGACGATGCATGGACGGGAGGGACGATGGGCGACTGCCACCATACCGACAGAAGCCCATAAAGGCAAGTATATATTTATTAACATCAACTCTTTCAAACACTAAACTCTTTATTATCTTTACTCTCAGGACCCTGGACATCATCATCCTGGGGGCAGAAATGGAGCGTGAAGTCCCCCAGAGGCAGTGACGACTGCCACGAAGACGCTGCATGGACGGGAGGGACGATGGGCGACTGCCACAATACCGACAGAAGCCTAAAAAGGCAAGTATATATCTCTTAACATCAACTCTTTCAAACACTAAACTCTTTATTATCTTTACTCTCAGGACCCTGGACATCATCATCCTGGGGGCAGAAAAGGAGCGTGAAGTCCCCCAGAGGCAGTGACGACTGCCACGAAGACGCTGCATGGACGGGAGGGACGATGGGCGACTGCCACAATACCGACAGAAGGCCATAAAGGCAAGTATACATCTATTAACATCAACTCTTTCAAACACTAAACTCTTTATTATCTTTACTCTCAGGAACCTGGACATCATCATCCTGGGGGCAGAAATGGAGCGTGAAGTCCCCCAGAGGCAGTGACGACTGCCACGAAGACGCTGCATGGACGGGAGGGACGATGGGCGACTGCCACAATACCGACAGAAGCCTATAAAGGCAAGTATATATATCTTAACATCAACTCTTTCAAACACTAAACTCTTTATTATCTTTACTCTCAGGAACCTGGACATCATCATCCTGGGGGCAGAAATGGAGCGTGAAGTCCCCCAGAGGCAGTGACGACTGCCACGAAGACGCTGCATGGACGGGAGGGACGATGGGGGACTGCCACCATACCGACAGAAGGCCATAAAGGCAAGTATACATCTATTAACATCAACTCTTTCAAACACTAAACTCTTTATTATCTTTACTCTCAGGAACCTGGACATCATCATCCTGGGGGCAGAAATGGAGCGTGAAGTCCCCCAGAGGCAGTGACGACTGCCACGAAGACGCTGCATGGACGGGAGGGACGATGGGCGACTGCCACAATACCGACAGAAGCCTATAAAGGCAAGTATATATATCTTAACATCAACTCTTTCAAACACTAAACTCTTTATTATCTTTACTCTCAGGAACCTGGACATCATCATCCTGGGGGCAGAAATGGAGCGTGAAGTCCCCCAGAGGCAGTGACGACTGCCACGAAGACGCTGCATGGACGGGAGGGACGATGGGCGACTGCCACCATACCGACAGAAGCCCATAAAGGCAAGTATATATCTCTTAACATCAACTCTTTCAAACACTAAACTCTTTATTATCTTTACTCTCAGGACCCTGGACATCATCATCCTGGGGGCAGAAATGGAGCGTGAAGTCCCCCAGAGGCAGTGACGACTGCCACGAAGACGCTGCATGGACGGGAGGGACGATGGGCGACTGCCACCATACCGACAGAAGCCCATAAAGGCAAGTATATATTTATTAACATCAACTCTTTCAAACACTAAACTCTTTATTATCTTTACTCTCGGGAACCTGGTCATCATTATCCTGGGGGCAGAAATGGAGCGTGAAGTCCCCCAGAGGCAGTGACGACTGCCACGAAGACGCTGCATGGACGGGAGGGACGATGGGCGACTGCCACAATACCGACAGAAGCCCATAAAGGCAAGTATATATCTATTAACATCAACTCTTTCAAACACTAAACTCTTTATTATCTTTACTCTCAGGACCCTGGACATCATCATCCTGGGGGCAGAAATGGAGCGTGAAGTCCCCCAGAGGCAGTGACGACTGCCACGAAGACGATGCATGGACGGGAGGGACGATGGGCGACTGCCACCATACCGACAGAAGCCCATAAAGGCAAGTATATATTTATTAACATCAACTCTTTCAAACACTAAACTCTTTATTATCTTTACTCTCAGGACCCTGGACATCATCATCCTGGGGGCAGAAATGGAGCGTGAAGTCCCCCAGAGGCAGTGACGACTGCCACGAAGACGCTGCATGGACGGGAGGGACGATGGGCGACTGCCACAATACCGACAGAAGCCTAAAAAGGCAAGTATATATCTCTTAACATCAACTCTTTCAAACACTAAACTCTTTATTATCTTTACTCTCAGGACCCTGGACATCATCATCCTGGGGGCAGAAAAGGAGCGTGAAGTCCCCCAGAGGCAGTGACGACTGCCACGAAGACGCTGCATGGACGGGAGGGACGATGGGCGACTGCCACAATACCGACAGAAGGCCATAAAGGCAAGTATACATCTATTAACATCAACTCTTTCAAACACTAAACTCTTTATTATCTTTACTCTCAGGAACCTGGACATCATCATCCTGGGGGCAGAAATGGAGCGTGAAGTCCCCCAGAGGCAGTGACGACTGCCACGAAGACGCTGCATGGACGGGAGGGACGATGGGCGACTGCCACAATACCGACAGAAGCCTATAAAGGCAAGTATATATATCTTAACATCAACTCTTTCAAACACTAAACTCTTTATTATCTTTACTCTCAGGAACCTGGACATCATCATCCTGGGGGCAGAAATGGAGCGTGAAGTCCCCCAGAGGCAGTGACGACTGCCACGAAGACGCTGCATGGACGGGAGGGACGATGGGCGACTGCCACAATACCGACAGAAGCCCATAAAGGCAAGTATATATCTATTAACATCAACTCTTTCAAACACTAAACTCTTTATTATCTTTACTCTCAGGACCCTGGACATCATCATCCTGGGGGCAGAAATGGAGCGTGAAGTCCCCCAGAGGCAGTGACGACTGCCACGAAGACGCTGCATGGACGGGAGGGACGATGGGCGACTGCCACCATACCGACAGAAGCCCATAAAGGGAAGTATATATTTATTAACATCAACTCTTTCAAACACTAAACTCTTTATTATCTTTACTCTCAGGAACCTGGACATCATCATCCTGGGGGCAGAAATGGAGCGTGAAGTCCCCCAGAGGCAGTGACGACTGCCACGAAGACGCTGCATGGACGGGAGGGACGATGGGCGACTGCCACAATACCGACAGAAGCCTATAAAGGCAAGTATATATATCTTAACATCAACTCTTTCAAACACTAAACTCTTTATTATCTTTACTCTCAGGAACCTGGACATCATCATCCTGGGGGCAGAAATGGAGCGTGAAGTCCCCCAGAGGCAGTGACGACTGCCACGAAGACGCTGCATGGACGGGAGGGACGATGGGCGACTGCCACCATACCGAGAGAAGCCCATAAAGGCAAGTATATATCTATTAACATCAACTCTTTGAAACACTAAACTCTTTATTATCTTTACTCTCAGGACCCTGGACATCATCATCCTGGGGGCAGAAATGGAGCGTGAAGTCCCCCAGAGGCAGTGACGACTGCCACGAAGACGCTGCATGGACGGGAGGGACGATGGGCGACTGCCACCATACCGACAGAAGCCCATAAAGGGAAGTATATATTTATTAACATCAACTCTTTCAAACACTAAACTCTTTATTATCTTTACTCTCAGGACCCTGGACATCATCATCCTGGGGGCAGAAATGGAGCGTGAAGTCCCCCAGAGGCAGTGACGACTGCCACGAAGACGCTGCATGGACGGGAGGGACGATGGGCGACTGCCACAATACCGACAGAAGCCTATAAAGGCAAGTATATATCTCTTAACATCAACTCTTTCAAACACTAAACTCTTTATTATCTTTACTCTCAGGAACCTGGACATCATCATCCTGGGGGCAGAAAAGGAGCGTGAAGTCCCCCACAGGCAGTGACGACTGCCACGAAGACGCTGCATGGACGGGAGGGACGATGGGCGACTGCCACAATACCGACAGAAACCTATAAAGGCAAGTATATATCTTTTAACATCAACTCTTTCAAACACTAAACTCTTTATTATCTTTACTCTCAGGAACCTGGACATCATCATCCTGGGGGCAGAAATGGAGCGTGAAGTCCCCCAGAGGCAGTGACGACTGCCACGAAGACGCTGCATGGACGGGAGGGACGATGGGCGACTGCCACAATACCGACAGAAGCCTATAGAGGCAAGTATATATATCTTAACATCAACTCTTTCAAACACTAAACTCTTTATTATCTTTACTCTCAGGACCCTGGACATTATCATCCTGGGGGCAGAAATGGAGCGTGAAGTCCCCCAGAGGCAGTGACGACTGCCACGAAGACGCTGCATGGACGGGAGGGACGATGGGCGACTGCCACAATACCGACAGAAGCCTATAAAGGCAAGTATATATATCTTAACATCAACTCTTTCAAACACAAAACTCTTTATTATGTTTACTCTCAGGAACCTGGACATCATCATCCTGGGGGCAGAAATGGAGCGTGAAGTCCCCCAGAGGCAGTGACGACTGCCACGAAGACGCTGCATGGACGGGAGGGACGATGGGCGACTGCCACCATACCGACAGAAGCCCATAAAGGCAAGTATATATCTATTAACATCAACTCTTTCAAACACTAAACTCTTTATTATCTTTACTCTCAGGACCCTGGACATCATCATCCTGGGGGCAGAAATGGAGCGTGAAGTCCCCCAGAGGCAGTGACGACTGCCACGAAGACGCTGCATGGACGGGAGGGACGATGGGCGACTGCCACCATACCGACAGAAGCCCATAAAGGCAAGTATATATCTATTAACATCAACTCTTTCAAACACTAAACTCTTTATTATCTTTACTCTCAGGACCCTGGACATCATCATCCTGGGGGCAGAAATGGAGCGTGAAGTCCCCCAGAGGCAGTGACGACTGCCACGAAGACGCTGCATGGACGGGAGGGACGATGGGCGACTGCCACCATACCGACAGAAGCCCATAAAGGCAAGTATATATTTATTAACATCAACTCTTTCAAACACTAAACTCTTTATTATCTTTACTCTCAGGACCCTGGACATCATCATCCTGGGGGCAGAAATGGAGCGTGAAGTCCCCCAGAGGCAGTGACGACTGCCACGAAGACGCTGCATGGACGGGAGGGACGATGGGCGACTGCCACAATACCGACAGAAGCCTAAAAAGGCAAGTATATATCTCTTAACATCAACTCTTTCAAACACTAAACTCTTTATTATCTTTACTCTCAGGACCCTGGACATCATCATCCTGGGGGCAGAAAAGGAGCGTGAAGTCCCAAAGAGGCAGTGACGACTGCCACGAAGACGCTGCATGGACGGGAGGGACGATGGGCGACTGCCACAATACCGACAGAAGGCCATAAAGGCAAGTATACATCTATTAACATCAACTCTTTGAAACACTAAACTCTTTATTATCTTTACTCTCAGGAACCTGGACATCATCATCCTGGGGGCAGAAATGGAGCGTGAAGTCCCCCAGAGGCAGTGACGACTGCCACGAAGACGCTGCATGGACGGGAGGGACGATGGGCGACTGCCACAATACCGACAGAAGCCTATAAAGGCAAGTATATATATCTTAACATCAACTCTTTCAAACACTAAACTCTTTATTATCTTTACTCTCAGGAACCTGGACATCATCATCCTGGGGGCAGAAATGGAGCGTGAAGTCCCCCAGAGGCAGTGACGACTGCCACGAAGACGCTGCATGGACGGGAGGGACGATTGGCGACTGCCACCATACCGACAGAAGCCCATAAAGGCAAGTATATATCTATTAACATCAACTCTTTCAAACACTAAACTCTTTATTATCTTTACTCTCAGGAACCTGGACATCATCATCCTGGGGGCAGAAATGGAGCGTGAAGTCCCCCAGAGGCAGTGACGACTGCCACGAAGACGCTGCATGGACGGGAGGGACGATGGGCGACTGCCACCATACCGACAGAAGCCCATAAAGGGAAGTATATATTTATTAACATCAACTCTTTCAAACACTAAACTCTTTATTATCTTTACTCTCAGGAACCTGGACATCATCATCCTGGGGGCAGAAATGGAGCGTGAAGTCCCCCAGAGGCAGTGACGACTGCCACGAAGACGCTGCATGGACGGGAGGGACGATGGGCGACTGCCACAATACCGACAGAAGCCAATAAAGGCAAGTATATATATCTTAACATCAACTCTTTCAAACACTAAACTCTTTATTATCTTTACTCTCAGGAACCTGGACATCATCATCCTGGGGGCAGAAATGGAGCGTGAAGTCCCCCAGAGGCAGTGACGACTGCCACGAAGACGCTGCATGGACGGGAGGGACGATGGGCGACTGCCACCATACCGAGAGAAGCCCATAAAGGCAAGTATATATCTATTAACATCAACTCTTTGAAACACTAAACTCTTTATTATCTTTACTCTCAGGACCCTGGACATCATCATCCTGGGGGCAGAAATGGAGCGTGAAGTCCCCCAGAGGCAGTGACGACTGCCACGAAGACGCTGCATGGACGGGAGGGACGATGGGCGACTGCCACAATACCGACAGAAGCCCATAAAGGGAAGTATATATTTATTAACATCAACTCTTTCAAACACTAAACTATTTATTATCTTTACTCTCAGGAACCTGGACATCATCATCCTGGGGGCAGAAATGGAGCGTGAAGTCCCCCAGAGGCAGTGACGACTGCCACGAAGACGCTGCATGGACGGGAGGGACGATGGGCGACTGCCACAATACCGACAGAAGCCTATAAAGGCAAGTATATATCTCTTAACATCAACTCTTTCAAACACTAAACTCTTTATTATCTTTACTCTCAGGAACCTGGACATCATCATCCTGGGGGCAGAAAAGGAGCGTGAAGTCCCCCACAGGCAGTGACGACTGCCACGAAGACGCTGCATGGACGGGAGGGACGATGGGCGACTGCCACAATACCGACAGAAACCTATAAAGGCAAGTATATATCTTTTAACATCAACTCTTTCAAACACTAAACTCTTTATTATCTTTACTCTCAGGAACCTGGACATCATCATCCTGGGGGCAGAAATGGAGCGTGAAGTCCCCCAGAGGCAGTGACGACTGCCACGAAGACGCTGCATGGACGGGAGGGACGATTGGCGACTGCCACAATACCGACAGAAGCCTATAGAGGCAAGTATATATATCTTAACATCAACTCTTTCAAACACTAAACTCTTTATTATCTTTACTCTCAGGACCCTGGACATTATCATCCTGGGGGCAGAAATGGAGCGTGAAGTCCCCCAGAGGCAGTGACGACTGCCACGAAGACGCTGCATGGACGGGAGGGACGATGGGCGACTGCCACCATACCGACAGAAGCCCATAAAGGCAAGTATATATCTATTAACATCAACTCTTTCAAACACTAAACTCTTTATTATCTTTACTCTCAGGACCCTGGACATCATCATCCTGGGGGCAGAAATGGAGCGTGAAGTCCCCCACAGGCAGTGACGACTGCCACGAAGACGCTGCATGGACGGGAGGGACGATGGGCGACTGCCACCATACCGACAGAAGCCCATAAAGGCAAGTATATATCTATTAACATCAACTCTTTCAAACACTAAACTCTTTATTATCTTTACTCTCAGGACCCTGGACATCATCATCCTGGGGGCAGAAATGGAGCGTGAAGTCCCCCAGAGGCAGTGACGACTGCCACGAAGACGCTGCATGGACGGGAGGGACGATGGGCGACTGCCACAATACCGACAGAAGCCTATAAAGGCAAGTATATATCTCTTAACATCAACTCTTTCAAACACTAAACTCTTTATTATCTTTACTCTCAGGAACCTGGACATCATCATCCTGGGGGCAGAAAAGGAGCGTGAAGTCCCCCACAGGCAGTGACGACTGCCACGAAGACGCTGCATGGACGGGAGGGACGATGGGCGACTGCCACAATACCGACAGAAACCTATAAAGGCAAGTATATATCTTTTAACATCAACTCTTTCAAACACTAAACTCTTTATTATCTTTACTCTCAGGAACCTGGACATCATCATCCTGGGGGCAGAAATGGAGCGTGAAGTCCTCCAGAGGCAGTGACGACTGCCACGAAGACGCTGCATGGACGGGAGGGACGATTGGCGACTGCCACAATACCGACAGAAGCCTATAGAGGCAAGTATATATATCTTAACATCAACTCTTTCAAACACTAAACTCTTTATTATGTTTACTCTCAGGAACCTGGACATCATCATCCTGGGGGCAGAAATGGAGCGTGAAGTCCCCCAGAGGCAGTGACGACTGCCACGAAGACGCTGCATGGACGGGAGGGACGATGGGCGACTGCCACAATACCGACAGAAGCCTATAAAGGCAAGTATATATCTATTAACATCAACTCTTTCAAACACTAAACTCTTTATTATCTTTACTCTCAGGACCCTGGACATCATCATCCTGGGGGCAGAAATGGAGCGTGAAGTCCCCCAGAGGCAGTGACGACTGCCACGAAGACGCTGCATGGACGGGAGGGACGATGGGCGACTGCCACAATACAGACAGAAGCCTATAAAGGCAAGTATATATCTCTTAACATCAACTCTTTCAAACACTAAACTCTTTATTATCTTTACTCTCAGGACCCTGGACATCATCATCCTGGGGGCAGAAATGGAGCGTGAAGTCCCCCAGAGGCAGTGACGACTGCCACGAAGACGCTGCATGGACGGGAGGGACGATGGGCGACTGCCACCATACCGACAGAAGCCCATAAAGGCAAGTATATATTTATTAACATCAACTCTTTCAAACACTAAACTCTTTATTATCTTTACTCTCAGGACCCTGGACATCATCATCCTGGGGGCAGAAATGGAGCGTGAAGTCCCCCACAGGCAGTGACGACTGCCACGAAGACGCTGCATGGACGGGAGGGACGATGGGCGACTGCCACAATACCGACAGAAGCCTATAAAGGCAAGTATATATCTCTTAACATCAACTCTTTCAAACACTAAACTCTTTATTATCTTTACTCTCAGGAACCTGGACATCATCATCCTGGGGGCAGAAATGGAGCGTGAAGTCCCCCAGAGGCAGTGACGACTGCCACGAAGACGCTGCATGGACGGGAGGGACGATGGGCGACTGCCACCATACCGACAGAAACCTATAAAGGCAAGTATATATCTCTTAAAATCAACTCTTTCAAACACTAAACTCTTTATTATCTTTACTCTCAGGAACCTGGACATCATCATCCTGGGGGCAGAAATGGAGCGTGAAGTCCCCCAGAGGCAGTGACGACTGCCACGAAGACGCTGCATGGGCGGGAGGGACGATGGGCGACTGCCACAATACCGACAGAAGCCTATAAAGGCAAGTATATATCTCTTAACATCAACTCTTTCAAACACTAAACTCTTTATTATCTTTACTCTCAGGAACCTGGACATCATCATCCTGGGGGCAGAAATGGAGCGTGAAGTCCCCCAGAGGCAGTGACGACTGCCACGAAGACGCTGCATGGACGGGAGGGACGATGGGCGACTGCCACAATACCGACAGAAGCCTATAGAGGCAAGTATATATATCTTAACATCAACTCTTTCAAACACTAAACTCTTTATTATCTTTACTCTCAGGACCCTGGACATCATCATCCTGGGGGCAGAAATGGAGCGTGAAGTCCCCCAGAGGCAGTGACGACTGCCACGAAGACGCTGCATGGACGGGAGGGACGATGGGCGACTGCCACAATACCGACAGAAGCCTATAAAGGCAAGTATATATCTCTTAACATCAACTCTTTCAAACACTAAACTCTTTATTATCTTTACTCTCAGGACCCTGGACATCATCATCCTGGGGGCAGAAATGGAGCGTGAAGTCCCCCAGAGGCAGTGACGACTGCCACGAAGACGCTGCATGGACGGGAGGGACGATGGGCGACTGCCACCATACCGACAGAAGCCCATAAAGGCAAGTATATATTTACTAACATCAACTCTTTCAAACACTAAACTCTTTATTATCTTTACTCTCAGGACCCTGGACATTATCATCCTGGGGGCAGAAATGGAGCGTGAAGTCCCCCAGAGGCAGTGACGACTGCCACGAAGACGCTGCATGGACGGGAGGGACGATGGGCGACTGCCACAATACCGACAGAAGCCTATAAAGGCAAGTATATATCTCTTAACATCAACTCTTTCAAACACTAAACTCTTTATTATCTTTACTCTCAGGACCCTGGACATCATCATCCTGGGGGCAGAAATGGAGCGTGAAGTCCCCCAGAGGCAGTGACGACTGCCACGAAGACGCTGCATGGACGGGAGGGACGATGGGCGACTGCCACCATACCGACAGAAACCTATAAAGGCAAGTATATATCTCTTAAAATCAACTCTTTCAAACACTAAACTCTTTATTATCTTTACTCTCAGGAACCTGGACATCATCATCCTGGGGGCAGAAATGGAGCGTGAAGTCCCCCAGAGGCAGTGACGACTGCCACGAAGACGCTGCATGGACGGGAGGGACGATGGGCGACTGCCACCATACCGACAGAAGCCCATAAAGGCAAGTATATATTTATTAACATCAACTCTTTCAAACACTAAACTCTTTATTATCTTTACTCTCAGGACCCTGGACATCATCATCCTGGGGGCAGAAATGGAGCGTGAAGTCCCCCAGAGGCAGTGACGACTGCCACGAAGACGCTGCATGGACGGGAGGGACGATGGGCGACTGCCACAATACCGACAGAAACCTATAAAGGCAAGTATATATCTTTTAACATCAACTCTTTCAAACACTAAACTCTTTATTATCTTTACTCTCAGGAACCTGGACATCATCATCCTGGGGGCAGAAATGGAGCGTGAAGTCCCCCAGAGGCAGTGACGACTGCCACGAAGACGCTGCATGGACGGGAGGGACGATTGGCGACTACCACAATACCGACAGAAGCCTATAGAGGCAAGTATATATATCTTAACATCAACTCTTTCAAACACTAAACTCTTTATTATCTTTACTCTCAGGACCCTGGACATCATCATCCTGGGGGCAGAAATGGAGCGTGAAGTCCCCCAGAGGCAGTGACGACTGCCACGAAGACGCTGCATGGACGGGAGGGACGATGGGCGACTGCCACAATACAGACAGAAGCCTATAAAGGCAAGTATATATCTCTTAACATCAACTCTTTCAAACACTAAACTCTTTATTATCTTTACTCTCAGGACCCTGGACATCATCATCCTGGGGGCAGAAATGGAGCGTGAAGTCCCCCAGAGGCAGTGACGACTGCCACGAAGACGCTGCATGGACGGGAGGGACGATGGGCGACTGCCACCATACCGACAGAAGCCCATAAAGGCAAGTATATATTTATTAACATCAACTCTTTCAAACACTAAACTCTTTATTATCTTTACTCTCAGGACCCTGGACATTATCATCCTGGGGGCAGAAATGGAGCGTGAAGTCCCCCAGAGGCAGTGACGACTGCCACGAAGACGCTGCATGGACGGGAGGGACGATGGGCGACTGCCACAATACCGACAGAAGCCTATAAAGGCAAGTATATATCTCTTAACATCAACTCTTTCAAACACTAAACTCTTTATTATCTTTACTCTCAGGAACCTGGACATCATCATCCTGGGGGCAGAAATGGAGCGTGAAGTCCCCCAGAGGCAGTGACGACTGCCACGAAGACGCTGCATGGACGGGAGGGACGATGGGCGACTGCCACCATACCGACAGAAACCTATAAAGGCAAGTATATATCTCTTAAAATCAACTCTTTCAAACACTAAACTCTTTATTATCTTTACTCTCAGGAACCTGGACATCATCATCCTGGGGGCAGAAATGGAGCGTGAAGTCCCCCAGAGGCAGTGACGACTGCCACGAAGACGCTGCATGGGCGGGAGGGACGATGGGCGACTGCCACAATACCGACAGAAGCCTATAAAGGCAAGTATATATCTCTTAACATCAACTCTTTCAAACACTAAACTCTTTATTATCTTTACTCTCAGGAACCTGGACATCATCATCCTGGGGGCAGAAATGGAGCGTGAAGTCCCCCAGAGGCAGTGACGACTGCCACGAAGACGCTGCATGGACGGGAGGGACGATGGGCGACTGCCACAATACCGACAGAAGCCTATAGAGGCAAGTATATATATCTTAACATCAACTCTTTCAAACACTAAACTCTTTATTATCTTTACTCTCAGGACCCTGGACATCATCATCCTGGGGGCAGAAATGGAGCGTGAAGTCCCCCAGAGGCAGTGACGACTGCCACGAAGACGCTGCATGGACGGGAGGGACGATGGGCGACTGCCACAATACCGACAGAAGCCTATAAAGGCAAGTATATATCTCTTAACATCAACTCTTTCAAACACTAAACTCTTTATTATCTTTACTCTCAGGACCCTGGACATCATCATCCTGGGGGCAGAAATGGAGCGTAAAGTCCCCCAGAGGCAGTGACGACTGCCACGAAGACGCTGCATGGACGGGAGGGACGATGGGCGACTGCCACCATACCGACAGAAGCCCATAAAGGCAAGTATATATTTATTAACATCAACTCTTTCAAACACTAAACTCTTTATTATCTTTACTCTCAGGACCCTGGACATCATCATCCTGGGGGCAGAAATGGAGCGTGAAGTCCCCCAGAGGCAGTGACGACTGCCACGAAGACGCTGCATGGACGGGAGGGACGATGAGCGACTGCCACAATACCGACAGAAGCCTATAAAGGCAAGTATATATCTCTTAACATCAACTCTTTCAAACACTAAACTCTTTATTATCTTTACTCTCAGGAACCTGGACATCATCATCCTGGGGGCAGAAATGGAGCGTGAAGTCCCCCAGAGGCAGTGACGACTGCCACGAAGACGCTGCATGGACGGGAGGGACGATGGGCGACTGCCACCATACCGACAGAAACCTATAAAGGCAAGTATATATCTCTTAAAATCAACTCTTTCAAACACTAAACTCTTTATTATCTTTACTCTCAGGAACCTGGACATCATCATCCTGGGGGCAGAAATGGAGCGTGAAGTCCCCCAGAGGCAGTGACGACTGCCACGAAGACGCTGCATGGACGGGAGGGACGATGGGCGACTGCCACAATACCGACAGAAGCCTATAAAGGCAAGTATATATCTCTTAACATCAACTCTTTCAAACACTAAACTCTTTATTATCTTTACTCTCAGGAACCTGGACATCATCATCCTGGGGGCAGAAAAGGAGCGTGAAGTCCCCCAGAGGCAGTGACGACTGCCACGAAGACGCTGCATGGACGGGAGGGACGATGGGCGACTGCCACAATACCGACAGAAACCTATAAAGGCAAGTATATATCTTTTAACATCAACTCTTTCAAACACTAAACTCTTTATTATCTTTACTCTCAGGACCCTGGACATCATCATCCTGGGGGCAGAAATGGAGCGTGAAGTCCCCCAGAGGCAGTGACGACTGCCACGAAGACGCTGCATGGACGGGAGGGACGATGGGCGACTGCCACAATACCGACAGAAGCCTATAAAGACAAGTATATATATCTTAACATCAACTCTTTCAAACACTAAACTCTTTATTATCTTTACTCTCAGGAACCTGGACATCATCATCCTGGGGGCAGAAATGGAGCGTGAAGTCCCCCAGAGGCAGTGACGACTGCCACGAAGACGCTGCATGGACGGGAGGGACGATGGGCGACTGCCACAATACCGACAGAAGCCTATAAAGGCAAGTATATATCTCTTAACATCAACTCTTTCAAACACTAAACTCTTTATTATCTTTACTCTCAGGAACCTGGACATCATCATCCTGGGGGCAGAAATGGAGCGTGAAGTCCCCCAGAGGCAGTGACGACTGCCACGAAGACGCTGCATGGGCGGGAGGGACGATGGGCGACTGCCACAATACCGACAGAAGCCTATAAAGGCAAGTATATATCTCTTAACATCAACTCTTTCAAACACTAAACTCTTTATTATCTTTACTCTCAGGAACCTGGACATCATCATCCTGGGGGCAGAAATGGAGCGTGAAGTCCCCCAGAGGCAGTGACGACTGCCACGAAGACGCTGCATGGACGGGAGGGACGATGGGCGACTGCCACAATACCGACAGAAGCCTATAGAGGCAAGTATATATATCTTAACATCAACTCTTTCAAACACTAAACTCTTTATTATCTTTACTCTCAGGACCCTGGACATCATCATCCTGGGGGCAGAAATGGAGCGTGAAGTCCCCCAGAGGCAGTGACGACTGCCACGAAGACGCTGCATGGACGGGAGGGACGATGGGCGACTGCCACAATACCGACAGAAGCCTATAAAGGCAAGTATATATCTCTTAACATCAACTCTTTCAAACACTAAACTCTTTATTATCTTTACTCTCAGGACCCTGGACATCATCATCCTGGGGGCAGAAATGGAGCGTGAAGTCCCCCAGAGGCAGTGACGACTGCCACGAAGACGCTGCATGGACGGGAGGGACGATGGGCGACTGCCACCATACCGACAGAAGCCCATAAAGGCAAGTATATATTTATTAACATCAACTCTTTCAAACACTAAACTCTTTATTATCTTTACTCTCAGGACCCTGGACATTATCATCCTGGGGGCAGAAATGGAGCGTGAAGTCCCCCAGAGGCAGTGACGACTGCCACGAAGACGCTGCATGGACGGGAGGGACGATGGGCGACTGCCACAATACCGACAGAAGCCTATAAAGGCAAGTATATATCTCTTAACATCAACTCTTTCAAACACTAAACTCTTTATTATCTTTACTCTCAGGAACCTGGACATCATCATCCTGGGGGCAGAAATGGAGCGTGAAGTCCCCCAGAGGCAGTGACGACTGCCACGAAGACGCTGCATGGACGGGAGGGACGATGGGCGACTGCCACAATACCGACAGAAGCCTATAAAGGCAAGTATATATCTCTTAACATCAACTCTTTCAAACACTAAACTCTTTATTATCTTTACTCTCAGGAACCTGGACATCATCATCCTGGGGGCAGAAAAGGAGCGTGAAGTCCCCCAGAGGCAGTGACGACTGCCACGAAGACGCTGCATGGACGGGAGGGACGATGGGCGACTGCCACAATACCGACAGAAACCTATAAAGGCAAGTATATATCTCTTAAAATCAACTCTTTCAAACACTAAACTCTTTATTATCTTTACTCTCAGGAACCTGGACATCATCATCCTGGGGGCAGAAATGGAGCGTGAAGTCCCCCAGAGGCAGTGACGACTGCCACGAAGACGCTGCATGGACGGGAGGGACGATGGGCGACTGCCACCATACCGACAGAAACCTATAAAGGCAAGTATATATCTCTTAAAATCAACTCTTTCAAACACTAAACTCTATATTATCTTTACTCTCAGGAACCTGGACATCATCATCCTGGGGGCAGAAATGGAGCGTGAAGTCCCCCAGAGGCAGTGACGACTGCCACGAAGACGCTGCATGGACGGGAGGGACGATGGGCGACTGCCACAATACCGACAGAAGCCTATAAAGGCAAGTTTATATCTCTTAACATCAACTCTTTCAAACACTAAACTCTTTATTATCTTTACTCTCAGGAACCTGGACATCATCATCCTGGGGGCAGAAAAGGAGCGTGAAGTCCCCCAGAGGCAGTGACGACTGCCACGAAGACGCTGCATGGACGGGAGGGACGATGGGCGACTGCCACAATACCGACAGAAACCTATAAAGGCAAGTATATATCTTTTAACATCAACTCTTTCAAACACTAAACTCTTTATTATCTTTACTCTCAGGACCCTGGACATCATCATCCTGGGGGCAGAAATGGAGCGTGAAGTCCCCCAGAGGCAGTGACGACTGCCACGAAGACGCTGCATGGACGGGAGGGACGATGGGCGACTGCCACAATACCGACAGAAGCCTATAAAGACAAGTATATATATCTTAACATCAACTCTTTCAAACACTAAACTCTTTATTATCTTTACTCTCAGGAACCTGGACATCATCATCCTGGGGGCAGAAATGGAGCGTGAAGTCCCCCAGAGGCAGTGACGACTGCCACGAAGACGCTGCATGGACGGGAGGGACGATGGGCGACTGCCACAATACCGACAGAAGCCTATAAAGGCAAGTATATATCTCTTAACATCAACTCTTTCAAACACTAAACTCTTTATTATCTTTACTCTCAGGAACCTGGACATCATCATCCTGGGGGCAGAAATGGAGCGTGAAGTCCCCCAGAGGCAGTGACGACTGCCACGAAGACGCTGCATGGGCGGGAGGGACGATGGGCGACTGCCACAATACCGACAGAAGCCTATAAAGGCAAGTATATATCTCTTAACATCAACTCTTTCAAACACTAAACTCTTTATTATCTTTACTCTCAGGAACCTGGACATCATCATCCTGGGGGCAGAAATGGAGCGTGAAGTCCCCCAGAGGCAGTGACGACTGCCACGAAGACGCTGCATGGACGGGAGGGACGATGGGCGACTGCCACAATACCGACAGAAGCCTATAGAGGCAAGTATATATATCTTAACATCAACTCTTTCAAACACTAAACTCTTTATTATCTTTACTCTCAGGACCCTGGACATCATCATCCTGGGGGCAGAAATGGAGCGTGAAGTCCCCCAGAGGCAGTGACGACTGCCACGAAGACGCTGCATGGACGGGAGGGACGATGGGCGACTGCCACAATACCGACAGAAGCCTATAAAGGCAAGTATATATCTCTTAACATCAACTCTTTCAAACACTAAACTCTTTATTATCTTTACTCTCAGGACCCTGGACATCATCATCCTGGGGGCAGAAATGGAGCGTGAAGTCCCCCAGAGGCAGTGACGACTGCCACGAAGACGCTGCATGGACGGGAGGGACGATGGGCGACTGCCACCATACCGACAGAAGCCCATAAAGGCAAGTATATATTTATTAACATCAACTCTTTCAAACACTAAACTCTTTATTATCTTTACTCTCAGGACCCTGGACATTATCATCCTGGGGGCAGAAATGGAGCGTGAAGTCCCCCAGAGGCAGTGACGACTGCCACGAAGACGCTGCATGGACGGGAGGGACGATGGGCGACTGCCACAATACCGACAGAAGCCTATAAAGGCAAGTATATATCTCTTAACATCAACTCTTTCAAACACTAAACTCTTTATTATCTTTACTCTCAGGAACCTGGACATCATCATCCTGGGGGCAGAAATGGAGCGTGAAGTCCCCCAGAGGCAGTGACGACTGCCACGAAGACGCTGCATGGACGGGAGGGACGATGGGCGACTGCCACAATACCGACAGAAGCCTATAAAGGCAAGTATATATCTCTTAACATCAACTCTTTCAAACACTAAACTCTTTATTATCTTTACTCTCAGGAACCTGGACATCATCATCCTGGGGGCAGAAAAGGAGCGTGAAGTCCCCCAGAGGCAGTGACGACTGCCACGAAGACGCTGCATGGACGGGAGGGACGATGGGCGACTGCCACAATACCGACAGAAACCTATAAAGGCAAGTATATATCTTTTAACATCAACTCTTTCAAACACTAAACTCTTTATTATCTTTACTCTCAGGACCCTGGACATCATCATCCTGGGGGCAGAAATGGAGCGTGAAGTCCCCCAGAGGCAGTGACGACTGCCACGAAGACGCTGCATGGACGGGAGGGACGATGGGCGACTGCCACAATACCGACAGAAGCCTATAAAGGCAAGTATATATATCTTAACATCAACTCTTTCAAACACTAAACTCTTTATTATCTTTACTCTCAGGAACCTGGACATCATCATCCTGGGGGCAGAAATGGAGCGTGAAGTCCCCCACAGGCAGTGACGACTGCCACGAAGACGCTGCATGGACGGGAGGGACGATGGGCGACTGCCACCATACCGACAGAAGCCCATAAAGGCAAGTATATATTTATTAACATCAACTCTTTCAAACACTAAACTCTTTATTATCTTTACTCTCAGGACCCTGGACATCATCATCCTGGGGGCAGAAATGGAGCGTGAAGTCCCCCAGAGGCAGTGACGACTGCCACGAAGACGCTGCATGGACGGGAGGGACGATGGGCGACTGCCACAATACCGACAGAAGCCTATAAAGGCAAGTATATATCTCTTAACATCAACTCTTTCAAACACTAAACTCTTTATTATCTTTACTCTCAGGACCCTGGACATCATCATCCTGGGGGCAGAAAAGGAGCGTGAAGTCCCCCAGAGGCAGTGACGACTGCCACGAAGACGCTGCATGGACGGGAGGGACGATGGGCGACTGCCACAATACCGACAGAAACCTATAAAGGCAAGTATATATCTTTTAACATCAACTCTTTCAAACACTAAACTCTTTATTACCTTTACTCTCAGGAACCTGGACATCATCATCCTGGGGGCAGAAATGGAGCGTGAAGTCCCCCAGAGGCAGTGACGACTGCCACGAAGACGCTGCATGGACGGGAGGGACGATGGGCGACTGCCACAATACCGACAGAAGCCTATAAAGGCAAGTATATATCTCTTAACATCAACTCTTTCAAACACTAAACTCTTAATTATCTTTACTCTCAGGACCCTGGACATCATCATCCTGGGGGCAGAAATGGACGCGTGAAGTCCCCCAGAGGCAGTGACGACTGCCACGAAGACGCTGTATGGACGGGGGGGACGATGGGCGACTGCCACCATACCGACAGAAGCCCATAAAGGCAAGTATATATTTATTAACATCAACTCTTTCAAACACTAAACTCTTTATTATCTTTACTCTCAGGACCCTGGACATTATCATCCTGGGGGCAGAAATGGAGCGTGAAGTCCCCCAGAGGCAGTGACGACTGCCACGAAGACGCTGCATGGACGGGAGGGACGATGGGCGACTGCCACAAAACCGAGAGAAGCCTATAAAGGCAAGTATATATCTCTTAACATCAACTCTTTCAAACACTAAACTCTTTATTATCTTTACTCTCAGGAACCTGGACATCATCATCCTGGGGGCAGAAATGGAGCGTGAAGTCCCCCAGAGGCAGTGACGACTGCCACGAAGACGCTGCATGGGCGGGAGGGACGATGGGCGACTGCCACAAAACCGACAGAAGCCTATAAAGGCAAGTATATATCTCTTAACATCAACTCTTTCAAACACTAAACTCTTTATTATCTTTACTCTCAGGAACCTGGACATCATCATCCTGGGGGCAGAAATGGAGCGTGAAGTCCCCCAGAGGCAGTGACGACTGCCACGAAGACGCTGCATGGACGGGAGGGACGATGGGCGACTGCCACCATACCGACAGAAGCCTATAAAGGCAAGTATATATCTCTTAACATCAACTCTTTCAAACACTAAACTCTTTATTATCTTTACTCTCAGGAACCTGGACATCATCATCCTGGGGGCAGAAATGGAGCGTGAAGTCCCCCAGAGGCAGTGACGACTGCCACGAAGACGCTGCATGGACGGGAGGGACGATGGGCGACTGCCACCATACCGACAGAAACCTATAAAGGCAAGTATATATCTCTTAACATCAACTCTTTCAAACACTAAACTCTTTATTATCTTTACTCTCAGGAACCTGGACATCATCATCCTGGGGGCAGAAATGGAGCGTGAAGTCCCCCAGAGGCAGTGACGACTGCCACGAAGACGCTGCATGGGCGGGAGGGACGATGGGCGACTGCCACAATACCGACAGAAGCCTATAAAGGCAAGTATATATCTCTTAACATCAACTCTTTCAAACACTAAACTCTTTATTATCTTTACTCTCAGGAACCTGGACATCATCATCCTGGGGGCAGAAATGGAGCGTGAAGTCCCCCAGAGGCAGTGACGACTGCCACGAAGACGCTGCATGGACGGGAGGGACGATTGGCGACTGCCACAATACCGACAGAAGCCTATAGAGGCAAGTATATATATCTTAACATCAACTCTTTCAAACACTAAACTCTTTATTATCTTTACTCTCAGGACCCTGGACATCATCATCCTGGGGGCAGAAATGGAGCGTGAAGTCCCCCAGAGGCAGTGACGACTGCCACGAAGACGCTGCATGGACGGGAGGGACGATGGGCGACTGCCACAATACCGACAGAAGCCTATAAAGGCAAGTATATATCTATTAACATCAACTCTTTCAAACACTAAACTCTTTATTATCTTTACTCTCAGGACCCTGGACATCATCATCCTGGGGGCAGAAATGGAGCGTGAAGTCCCCCAGAGGCAGTGACGACTGCCACGAAGACGCTGCATGGACGGGAGGGACGATTGGCGACTGCCACAATACCGACAGAAGCCTATAGAGGCAAGTATATATATCTTAACATCAACTCTTTCAAACACTAAACTCTTTATTATCTTTACTCTCAGGACCCTGGACATCATCATCCTGGGGGCAGAAATGGAGCGTGAAGTCCCCCAGAGGCAGTGACGACTGCCACGAAGACGCTGCATGGACGGGAGGGACGATGGGCGACTGCCACAATACCGACAGAAGCCTATAAAGGCAAGTATATATCTCTTAACATCAACTCTTTCAAACACTAAACTCTTTATTATCTTTACTCTCAGGACCCTGGACATCATCATCCTGGGGGCAGAAATGGAGCGTGAAGTCCCCCAGAGGCAGTGACGACTGCCACGAAGACGCTGCATGGACGGGAGGGACGATTGGCGACTGCCACAATACCGACAGAAGCCTATAGAGGCAAGTATATATATCTTAACATCAACTCTTTCAAACACTAAACTCTTTATTATCTTTACTCTCAGGACCCTGGACATCATCATCCTGGGGGCAGAAATGGAGCGTGAAGTCCCCCAGAGGCAGTGACGACTGCCACGAAGACGCTGCATGGACGGGAGGGACGATGGGCGACTGCCACAATACCGACAGAAGCCTATAAAGGCAAGTATATATCTCTTAACATCAACTCTTTCAAACACTAAACTCTTTATTATCTTTACTCTCAGGACCCTGGACATCATCATCCTGGGGGCAGAAATGGAGCGTGAAGTCCCCCAGAGGCAGTGACGACTGCCACGAAGACGCTGCATGGACGGGAGGGACGATGGGCGACTGCCACCATACCGACAGAAGCCCATAAAGGCAAGTATATATTTATTAACATCAACTCTTTCAAACACTAAACTCTTTATTATCTTTACTCTCAGGACCCTGGACATTATCATCCTGGGGGCAGAAATGGAGCGTGAAGTCCCCCAGAGGCAGTGACGACTGCCACGAAGACGCTGCATGGACGGGAGGGACGATGGGCGACTGCCACAATACCGACAGAAGCCTATAAAGGCAAGTATATATCTCTTAACATCAACTCTTTCAAACACTAAACTCTTTATTATCTTTACTCTCAGGAACCTGGACATCATCATCCTGGGGGCAGAAATGGAGCGTGAAGTCCCCCAGAGGCAGTGACGACTGCCACGAAGACGCTGCATGGACGGGAGGGACGATGGGCGACTGCCACCATACCGACAGAAACCTATAAAGGCAAGTATATATCTCTTAAAATCAACTCTTTCAAACACTAAACTCTTTATTATCTTTACTCTCAGGAACCTGGACATCATCATCCTGGGGGCAGAAATGGAGCGTGAAGTCCCCCAGAGGCAGTGACGACTGCCACGAAGACGCTGCATGGACGGGAGGGACGATGGGCGACTGCCACAATACCGACAGAAGCCTATAAAGGCAAGTATATATCTTTTAACATCAACTCTTTCAAACACTAAACTCTTTATTATCTTTACTCTCAGGAATCTGGACATCATCATCCTGGGGGCAGAAAAGGAGCGTGAAGTCCCCCAGAGGCAGTGACGACTGCCACGAAGACGCTGTATGGACGGGAGGGACGATGGGCGACTGCCACAATACCGACAGAAACCTATAAAGGCAAGTATATATCTTTTAACATCAACTCTTTCAAACACTAAACTCTTTATTATCTTTACTCTCAGGACCCTGGACATCATCATCCTGGGGGCAGAAATGGAGCGTGAAGTCCCCCAGAGGCAGTGACGACTGCCACGAAGACGCTGCATGGACGGGAGGGACGATGGGCGACTGCCACAATACCGACAGAAGCCTATAAAGGCAAGTATATATATCTTAACATCAACTCTTTCAAACACTAAACTCTTTATTATCTTTACTCTCAGGAACCTGGACATCATCATCCTGGGGGCAGAAATGGAGCGTGAAGTCCCCCAGAGGCAGTGACGACTGCCACGAAGACGCTGCATGGACGGGAGGGACGATGGGCGACTGCCACCATACCGACAGAAGCCCATAAAGGGAAGTATATATTTATTAACATCAACTCTTTCAAACACTAAACTCTTTATTATCTTTACTCTCAGGACCCTGGACATCATCATCCTGGGGGCAGAAATGGAGCGTGAAGTCCCCCAGAGGCAGTGACGACTGCCACGAAGACGCTGCATGGACGGGAGGGACGATGGGCGACTGCCACAATACCGACAGAAGCCTATAAAGGCAAGTATATATCTCTTAACATCAACTCTTTCAAACACTAAACTCTTTATTATCTTTACTCTCAGGAACCTGGACATCATCATCCTGGGGGCAGAAAAGGAGCGTGAAGTCCCCCAGAGGCAGTGACGACTGCCACGAAGACGCTGCATGGACGGGAGGGACGATGGGCGACTGCCACAATACCGACAGAAACCTATAAAGGCAAGTATATATCTTTTAACATCAACTCTTTCAAACACTAAACTCTTTATTATCTTTACTCTCAGGACCCTGGACATCATCATCCTGGGGGCAGAAATGGAGCGTGAAGTCCCCCAGAGGCAGTGACGACTGCCACGAAGACGCTGCATGGACGGGAGGGACGATGGGCGACTGCCACAATACCGACAGAAGCCTATAGAGGCAAGTATATATATCTTAACATCAACTCTTTCAAACACTAAACTCTTTATTATCTTTACTCTCAGGACCCTGGACATCATCATCCTGGGGGCAGAAATGGAGCGTGAAGTCCCCCAGAGGCAGTGACGACTGCCACGAAGACGCTGCATGGACGGGAGGGACGATGGGCGACTGCCACCATACCGACAGAAGCCTATAAAGGCAAGTATATATCTCTTAACATCAACTCTTTCAAACACTAAACTCTTAATTATCTTTATTCTCAGGACCCTGGACATCATCATCCTGGGGGCAGAAATGGAGCGTGAAGTCCCCCAGAGGCAGTGACGACTGCCACGAAGACGCTGCATGGACGGGAGGGACGATGGGCGACTGCCACAATACCGACAGAAGCCTATAAAGGCAAGTATATATCTCTTAACATCAACTCTTTCAAACACTAAACTCTTTATTATCTTTACTCTCAGGAACCTGGACATCATCATCCTGGGGGCAGAAATGGAGCGTGAAGTCCCCCAGAGGCAGTGACGACTGCCACGAAGACGCTGCATGGACGGGAGGGACGATGGGCGACTGCCACCATACCGACAGAAACCTATAAAGGCAAGTATATATCTCTTAAAATCAACTCTTTCAAACACTAAACTCTTTATTATCTTTACTCTCAGGAACCTGGACATCATCATCCTGGGGGCAGAAATGGAGCGTGAAGTCCCCCAGAGGCAGTGACGACTGCCACGAAGACGCTGCATGGACGGGAGGGACGATGGGCGACTGCCACAATACCGACAGAAGCCTATAAAGGCAAGTATATATCTCTTAACATCAACTCTTTCAAACACTAAACTCTTTATTATCTTTACTCTCAGGAACCTGGACATCATCATCCTGGGGGCAGAAAAGGAGCGTGAAGTCCCCCAGAGGCAGTGACGACTGCCACGAAGACGCTGCATGGACGGGAGGGACGATGGGCGACTGCCACAATACCGACAGAAACCTATAAAGGCAAGTATATATCTTTTAACATCAACTCTTTCAAACACTAAACTCTTTATTATCTTTACTCTCAGGACCCTGGACATCATCATCCTGGGGGCAGAAATGGAGCGTGAAGTCCCCCAGAGGCAGTGACGACTGCCACGAAGACGCTGCATGGACGGGAGGGACGATGGGCGACTGCCACAATACCGACAGAAGCCTATAAAGGCAAGTATATATATCTTAACATCAACTCTTTCAAACACTAAACTCTTTATTATCTTTACTCTCAGGAACCTGGACATCATCATCCTGGGGGCAGAAATGGAGCGTGAAGTCCCCCAGAGGCAGTGACGACTGCCACGAAGACGCTGCATGGACGGGAGGGACGATGGGCGACTGCCACCATACCGACAGAAGCCCATAAAGGGAAGTATATATTTATTAACATCAACTCTTTCAAACACTAAACTCTTTATTATCTTTACTCTCAGGACCCTGGACATCATCATCCTGGGGGCAGAAATGGAGCGTGAAGTCCCCCAGAGGCAGTGACGACTGCCACGAAGACGCTGCATGGACGGGAGGGACGATGGGCGACTGCCACAATACCGACAGAAGCCTATAAAGGCAAGTATATATCTCTTAACATCAACTCTTTCAAACACTAAACTCTTTATTATCTTTACTCTCAGGAACCTGGACATCATCATCCTGGGGGCAGAAATGGAGCGTGAAGTCCCCCAGAGGCAGTGACGACTGCCACGAAGACGCTGCATGGACGGGAGGGACGATGGGCGACTGCCACCATACCGACAGAAACCTATAAAGGCAAGTATATATCTCTTAACATCAACTGTTTCAAACACTAAACTCTTTATTATCTTTACTCTCAGGAACCTGGACATCATCATCCTGGGGGCAGAAATGGAGCGTGAAGTCCCCCAGAGGCAGTGACGACTGCCACGAAGACGCTGCATGGGCGGGAGGGACGATGGGCGACTGCCACAATACCGACAGAAGCCTATAAAGGCAAGTATATATCTCTTAACATCAACTCTTTCAAACACTAAACTCTTTATTATCTTTACTCTCAGGAACCTGGACATCATCATCCTGGGGGCAGAAATGGAGCGTGAAGTCCCCCAGAGGCAGTGACGACTGCCACGAAGACGCTGCATGGACGGGAGGGACGATTGGCGACTGCCACAATACCGACAGAAGCCTATAGAGGCAAGTATATATATCTTAACATCAACTCTTTCAAACACTAAACTCTTTATTATCTTTACTCTCAGGACCCTGGACATCATCATCCTGGGGGCAGAAATGGAGCGTGAAGTCCCCCAGAGGCAGTGACGACTGCCACGAAGACGCTGCATGGACGGGAGGGACGATGGGCGACTGCCACAATACCGACAGAAGCCTATAAAGGCAAGTATATATCTCTTAACATCAACTCTTTCAAACACTAAACTCTTTATTATCTTTACTCTCAGGACCCTGGACATCATCATCCTGGGGGCAGAAATGGACCGTGAAGTCCCCCAGAGGCAGTGACGACTGCCACGAAGACGCTGCATGGACGGGAGGGACGATTGGCGACTGCCACAATACCGACAGAAGCCTATAGAGGCAAGTATATATATCTTAACATCAACTCTTTCAAACACTAAACTCTTTATTATCTTTACTCTCAGGACCCTGGACATCATCATCCTGGGGGCAGAAATGGAGCGTGAAGTCCCCCAGAGGCAGTGACGACTGCCACGAAGACGCTGCATGGACGGGAGGGACGATGGGCGACTGCCACAATACCGACAGAAGCCTATAAAGGCAAGTATATATCTCTTAACATCAACTCTTTCAAACACTAAACTCTTTATTATCTTTACTCTCAGGACCCTGGACATCATCATCCTGGGGGCAGAAATGGAGCGTGAAGTCCCCCAGAGGCAGTGACGACTGCCACGAAGACGCTGCATGGACGGGAGGGACGATGGGCGACTGCCACCATACCGACAGAAGCCCATAAAGGCAAGTATATATTTATTAACATCAACTCTTTCAAACACTAAACTCTTTATTATCTTTACTCTCAGGACCCTGGACATTATCATCCTGGGGGCAGAAATGGAGCGTGAAGTCCCCCAGAGGCAGTGACGACTGCCACGAAGACGCTGCATGGACGGGAGGGACGATGGGCGACTGCCACAATACCGACAGAAGCCTATAAAGGCAAGTATATATCTCTTAACATCAACTCTTTCAAACACTAAACTCTTTATTATCTTTACTCTCAGGAACCTGGACATCATCATCCTGGGGGCAGAAATGGAGCGTGAAGTCCCCCAGAGGCAGTGACGACTGCCACGAAGACGCTGCATGGACGGGAGGGACGATGGGCGACTGCCACCATACCGACAGAAACCTATAAAGGCAAGTATATATCTCTTAAAATCAACTCTTTCAAACACTAAACTCTTTATTATCTTTACTCTCAGGAACCTGGACATCATCATCCTGGGGGCAGAAATGGAGCGTGAAGTCCCCCAGAGGCAGTGACGACTGCCACGAAGACGCTGCATGGACGGGAGGGACGATGGGCGACTGCCACAATACCGACAGAAGCCTATAAAGGCAAGTATATATCTCTTAACATCAACTCTTTCAAACACTAAACTCTTTATTATCTTTACTCTCAGGAACCTGGACATCATCATCCTGGGGGCAGAAAAGGAGCGTGAAGTCCCCCAGAGGCAGTGACGACTGCCACGAAGACGCTGCATGGACGGGAGGGACGATGGGCGACTGCCACAATACCGACAGAAACCTATAAAGGCAAGTATATATCTTTTAACATCAACTCTTTCAAACACTAAACTCTTTATTATCTTTACTCTCAGGACCCTGGACATCATCATCCTGGGGGCAGAAATGGAGCGTGAAGTCCCCCAGAGGCAGTGACGACTGCCACGAAGACGCTGCATGGACGGGAGGGACGATGGGCGACTGCCACAATACCGACAGAAGCCTATAAAGGCAAGTATATATATCTTAACATCAACTCTTTCAAACACTAAACTCTTTATTATCTTTACTCTCAGGAACCTGGACATCATCATCCTGGGGGCAGAAATGGAGCGTGAAGTCCCCCAGAGGCAGTGACGACTGCCACGAAGACGCTGCATGGACGGGAGGGACGATGGGCGACTGCCACCATACCGACAGAAGCCCATAAAGGGAAGTATATATTTATTAACATCAACTCTTTCAAACACTAAACTCTTTATTATCTTTACTCTCAGGACCCTGGACATCATCATCCTGGGGGCAGAAATGGAGCGTGAAGTCCCCCAGAGGCAGTGACGACTGCCACGAAGACGCTGCATGGACGGGAGGGACGATGGGCGACTGCCACAATACCGACAGAAGCCTATAAAGGCAAGTATATATCTCTTAACATCAACTCTTTCAAACACTAAACTCTTTATTATCTTTACTCTCAGGAACCTGGACATCATCATCCTGGGGGCAGAAAAGGAGCGTGAAGTCCCCCAGAGGCAGTGACGACTGCCACGAAGACGCTGCATGGACGGGAGGGACGATGGGCGACTGCCACAATACCGACAGAAACCTATAAAGGCAAGTATATATCTTTTAACATCAACTCTTTCAAACACTAAACTCTTTATTATCTTTACTCTCAGGACCCTGGACATCATCATCCTGGGGGCAGAAATGGAGCGTGAAGTCCCCCAGAGGCAGTGACGACTGCCACGAAGACGCTGCATGGACGGGAGGGACGATGGGCGACTGCCACAATACCGACAGAAGCCTATAGAGGCAAGTATATATATCTTAACATCAACTCTTTCAAACACTAAACTCTTTATTATCTTTACTCTCAGGACCCTGGACATCATCATCCTGGGGGCAGAAATGGAGCGTGAAGTCCCCCAGAGGCAGTGACGACTGCCACGAAGACGCTGCATGGACGGGAGGGACGATGGGCGACTGCCACAA
Source organism: Haliotis asinina (assembly GCF_037392515.1). Classification (NCBI taxonomy): domain Eukaryota; kingdom Metazoa; phylum Mollusca; class Gastropoda; order Lepetellida; family Haliotidae; genus Haliotis; species Haliotis asinina. The sequence continues at coordinate 29,966,423 of NC_090283.1, read as the reverse complement.
TACCGACAGAAGCCTATAAAGGCAAGTATATATCTCTTAACATCAACTCTTTCAAACACTAAACTCTTAATTATCTTTATTCTCAGGACCCTGGACATCATCATCCTGGGGGCAGAAATGGAGCGTGAAGTCCCCCAGAGGCAGTGACGACTGCCACGAAGACGCTGCATGGACGGGAGGGACGATGGGCGACTGCCACAATACCGACAGAAGCCTATAAAGGCAAGTATATATCTCTTAACATCAACTCTTTCAAACACTAAACTCTTTATTATCTTTACTCTCAGGAACCTGGACATCATCATCCTGGGGGCAGAAATGGAGCGTGAAGTCCCCCAGAGGCAGTGACGACTGCCACGAAGACGCTGCATGGACGGGAGGGACGATGGGCGACTGCCACCATACCGACAGAAACCTATAAAGGCAAGTATATATCTCTTAAAATCAACTCTTTCAAACACTAAACTCTTTATTATCTTTACTCTCAGGAACCTGGACATCATCATCCTGGGGGCAGAAATGGAGCGTGAAGTCCCCCAGAGGCAGTGACGACTGCCACGAAGACGCTGCATGGACGGGAGGGACGATGGGCGACTGCCACAATACCGACAGAAGCCTATAAAGGCAAGTATATATCTCTTAACATCAACTCTTTCAAACACTAAACTCTTTATTATCTTTACTCTCAGGAACCTGGACATCATCATCCTGGGGGCAGAAAAGGAGCGTGAAGTCCCCCAGAGGCAGTGACGACTGCCACGAAGACGCTGCATGGACGGGAGGGACGATGGGCGACTGCCACAATACCGACAGAAACCTATAAAGGCAAGTATATATCTTTTAACATCAACTCTTTCAAACACTAAACTCTTTATTATCTTTACTCTCAGGACCCTGGACATCATCATCCTGGGGGCAGAAATGGAGCGTGAAGTCCCCCAGAGGCAGTGACGACTGCCACGAAGACGCTGCATGGACGGGAGGGACGATGGGCGACTGCCACAATACCGACAGAAGCCTATAAAGGCAAGTATATATATCTTAACATCAACTCTTTCAAACACTAAACTCTTTATTATCTTTACTCTCAGGAACCTGGACATCATCATCCTGGGGGCAGAAATGGAGCGTGAAGTCCCCCAGAGGCAGTGACGACTGCCACGAAGACGCTGCATGGACGGGAGGGACGATGGGCGACTGCCACCATACCGACAGAAGCCCATAAAGGGAAGTATATATTTATTAACATCAACTCTTTCAAACACTAAACTCTTTATTATCTTTACTCTCAGGAACCTGGACATCATCATCCTGGGGGCAGAAAAGGAGCGTGAAGTCCCCCAGAGGCAGTGACGACTGCCACGAAGACGCTGCATGGACGGGAGGGACGATGGGCGACTGCCACAATACCGACAGAAACCTATAAAGGCAAGTATATATCTTTTAACATCAACTCTTTCAAACACTAAACTCTTTATTATCTTTACTCTCAGGACCCTGGACATCATCATCCTGGGGGCAGAAATGGAGCGTGAAGTCCCCCAGAGGCAGTGACGACTGCCACGAAGACGCTGCATGGACGGGAGGGACGATGGGCGACTGCCACAATACCGACAGAAGCCTATAAAGGCAAGTATATATATCTTAACATCAACTCTTTCAAACACTAAACTCTTTGTTATCTTTACTCTCAGGAACCTGGACATCATCATCCTGGGGGCAGAAATGGAGCGTGAAGTCCCCCAGAGGCAGTGACGACTGCCACGAAGACGCTGCATGGACGGGAGGGACGATGGGCGACTGCCACCATACCGACAGAAGCCCATAAAGGGAAGTATATATTTATTAACATCAACTCTTTCAAACACTAAACTCTTTATTATCTTTACTCTCAGGACCCTGGACATCATCATCCTGGGGGCAGAAATGGAGCGTGAAGTCCCCCAGAGGCAGTGACGACTGCCACGAAGACGCTTTATGGACGGGAGGGACGATGGGCGACTGCCACAATACCGACAGAAGCCTATAAAGGCAAGTATATATCTTTTAACATCAACTCTTTTAAACACTAAACTCTTTATTATCTTTACTCTCAGGACCCTGGACATCATCATCCTGGGGGCAGAAATGGAGCGTGAAGTCCCCCAGAGGCAGTGACGACTGCCACGAAGACGCTGCATGGACGGGAGGGACGATGGGCGACTGCCACAATACCGACAGAAGCCTATAGAGGCAAGTATATATATCTTAACATCAACTCTTTCAAACACTAAACTCTTTATTATCTTTACTCTCAGGACCCTGGACATCATCATCCTGGGGGCAGAAATGGAGCGTGAAGTCCCCCAGAGGCAGTGACGACTGCCACGAAGACGCTGCATGGACGGGAGGGACGATGGGCGACTGCCACAATACCGACAGAAGCCTATAAAGGCAAGTATATATCTCTTAACATCAACTCTTTCAAACACTAAACTCTTAATTATCTTTACTCTCAGGACCCTGGACATCATCATCCTGGGGGCAGAAATGGAGCGTGAAGTCCCCCAGAGGCAGTGACGACTGCCACGAAGACGCTGCATGGACGGGAGGGACGATGGGCGACTGCCACAATACCGACAGAAGCCTATAAAGGCAAGTATATATCTCTTAACATCAACTCTTTCAAACACTAAACTCTTTATTATCTTTACTCTCAGGAACCTGGACATCATCATCCTGGGGGCAGAAAAGGAGCGTGAAGTCCCCCAGAGGCAGTGACGACTGCCACGAAGACGCTGCATGGACGGGAGGGACGATGGGCGACTGCCACAATACCGACAGAAACCTATAAAGGCAAGTATATATCTTTTAACATCAACTCTTTCAAACACTAAACTCTTTATTATCTTTACTCTCAGGACCCTGGACATCATCATCCTGGGGGCAGAAATGGAGCGTGAAGTCCCCCAGAGGCAGTGACGACTGCCACGAAGACGCTGCATGGACGGGAGGGACGATGGGCGACTGCCACAATACCGACAGAAGCCTATAGAGGCAAGTATATATATCTTAACATCAACTCTTTCAAACACTAAACTCTTTATTATCTTTACTCTCAGGACCCTGGACATCATCATCCTGGGGGCAGAAATGGAGCGTGAAGTCCCCCAGAGGCAGTGACGACTGCCACGAAGACGCTGCATGGACGGGAGGGACGATGGGCGACTGCCACAATACCGACAGAAACCTATAAAGGCAAGTATATATCTTTTAACATCAACTCTTTCAAACACTAAACTCTTTATTATCTTTACTCTCAGGACCCTGGACATCATCATCCTGGGGGCAGAAATGGAGCGTGAAGTCCCCCAGAGGCAGTGACGACTGCCACGAAGACGCTGCATGGACGGGAGGGACGATGGGCGACTGCCACAATACCGACAGAAGCCTATAGAGGCAAGTATATATATCTTAACATCAACTCTTTCAAACACTAAACTCTTTATTATCTTTACTCTCAGGACCCTGGACATCATCATCCTGGGGGCAGAAATGGAGCGTGAAGTCCCCCAGAGGCAGTGACGACTGCCACGAAGACGCTGCATGGACGGGAGGGACGATGGGCGACTGCCACAATACCGACAGAAGCCTATAAAGGCAAGTATATATCTTTTAACATCAACTCTTTCAAACACTAAACTCTTAATTATCTTTATTCTCAGGACCCTGGACATCATCATCCTGGGGGCAGAAATGGAGCGTGAAGTCCCCCAGAGGCAGTGACGACTGCCACGAAGACGCTGCATGGACGGGAGGGACGATGGGCGACTGCCACAATACCGACAGAAGCCCATAAAGGCAAGTATATATCTCTTAACATCAACTCTTTCAAACACTAAACTCTTTATTATCTTTACTCTCAGGAACCTGGACATCATCATCCTGGGGGCAGAAATGGAGCGTGAAGTCCCCCAGAGGCAGTGACGACTGCCACGAAGACGCTGCATGGACGGGAGGGACGATGGGCGACTGCCACCATACCGACAGAAACCTATAAAGGCAAGTATATATCTCTTAAAATCAACTCTTTCAAACACTAAACTCTTTATTATCTTTACTCTCAGGAACCTGGACATCATCATCCTGGGGGCAGAAATGGAGCGTGAAGTCCCCCAGAGGCAGTGACGACTGCCACGAAGACGCTGCATGGACGGGAGGGACGATGGGCGACTGCCACAATACCGACAGAAGCCTATAAAGGCAAGTATATATCTCTTAACATCAACTCTTTCAAACACTAAACTCTTTATTATCTTTACTCTCAGGAACCTGGACATCATCATCCTGGGGGCAGAAAAGGAGCGTGAAGTCCCCCAGAGGCAGTGACGACTGCCACGAAGACGCTGCATGGACGGGAGGGACGATGGGCGACTGCCACAATACCGACAGAAACCTATAAAGGCAAGTATATATCTTTTAACATCAACTCTTTCAAACACTAAACTCTTTATTATCTTTACTCTCAGGACCCTGGACATCATCATCCTGGGGGCAGAAATGGAGCGTGAAGTCCCCCAGAGGCAGTGACGACTGCCACGAAGACGCTGCATGGACGGGAGGGACGATGGGCGACTGCCACCATACCGACAGAAGCCTATAAAGGCAAGTATATATCTTTTAACATCAACTCTTTTAAACACTAAACTCTTTATTATCTTTACTCTCAGGACCCTGGACATCATCATCCTGGGGGCAGAAATGGAGCGTGAAGTCCCCCAGAGGCAGTGACGACTGCCACGAAGACGCTGCATGGACGGGAGGGACGATGGGCGACTGCCACAATACCGACAGAAGCCTATAGAGGCAAGTATATATATCTTAACATCAACTCTTTCAAACACTAAACTCTTTATTATCTTTACTCTTAGGACCCTGGACATCATCATCCCGGGGGCAGAAATGGAGCGTGAAGTCCCCCAGAGGCAGTGACGACTGCCACGAAGACGCTGCATGGACGGGAGGGACGATGGGCGACTGCCACAATACCGACAGAAGCCTATAAAGGCAAGTATATATATCTTAACATCAACTCTTTCAAACACTAAACTCTTTATTATCTTTACTCTCAGGACCCTGGACATCATCATCCTGGGGGCAGAAATGGAGCGTGAAGTCCCCCAGAGGCAGTGACGACTGCCACGAAGACGCTGCATGGACGGGAGGGACGATGGGCGACTGCCACAATACCGACAGAAGCCTATAGAGGCAAGTATATATATCTTAACATCAACTCTTTCAAACACTAAACTCTTTATTATCTTTACTCTCAGGACCCTGGACATCATCATCCTGGGGGCAGAAATGGAGCGTGAAGTCCCCCAGAGGCAGTGACGACTGCCACGAAGACGCTGCATGGACGGGAGGGACGATGGGCGACTGCCACAATACCGACAGAAGCCTATAAAGGCAAGTATATATCTCTTAACATCAACTCTTTCAAACACTAAACTCTTAATTATCTTTACTCTCAGGACCCTGGACATCATCATCCTGGGGGCAGAAATGGAGCGTGAAGTCCCCCAGAGGCAGTGACGACTGCCACGAAGACGCTGCATGGACGGGAGGGACGATGGGCGACTGCCACAATACCGACAGAAGCCTATAAAGGCAAGTATATATCTCTTAACATCAACTCTTTCAAACACTAAACTCTTTATTATCTTTACTCTCAGGAACCTGGACATCATCATCCTGGGGGCAGAAATGGAGCGTGAAGTCCCCCAGAGGCAGTGACGACTGCCACGAAGACGCTGCATGGACGGGAGGGACGATGGGCGACTGCCACCATACCGACAGAAACCTATAAAGGCAAGTATATATCTCTTAAAATCAACTCTTTCAAACACTAAACTCTTTATTATCTTTACTCTCAGGAACCTGGACATCATCATCCTGGGGGCAGAAATGGAGCGTGAAGTCCCCCAGAGGCAGTGACGACTGCCACGAAGACGCTGCATGGACGGGAGGGACGATGGGCGACTGCCACAATACCGACAGAAGCCTATAAAGGCAAGTATATATCTCTTAACATCAACTCTTTCAAACACTAAACTCTTTATTATCTTTACTCTCAGGAACCTGGACATCATCATCCTGGGGGCAGAAAAGGAGCGTGAAGTCCCCCAGAGGCAGTGACGACTGCCACGAAGACGCTGCATTGACGGGAGGGACGATGGGCGACTGCCACAATACCGACAGAAACCTATAAAGGCAAGTATATATCTTTTAACATCAACTCTTTCAAACACTAAACTCTTTATTATCTTTACTCTCAGGACCCTGGACATCATCATCCTGGGGGCAGAAATGGAGCGTGAAGTCCCCCAGAGGCAGTGACGACTGCCACGAAGACGCTGCATGGACGGGAGGGACGATGGGCGACTGCCACAATACCGACAGAAGCCTATAAAGGCAAGTATATATATCTTAACATCAACTCTTTCAAACACTAAACTCTTTATTATCTTTACTCTCAGGAACCTGGACATCATCATCCTGGGGGCAGAAATGGAGCGTGAAGTCCCCCAGAGGCAGTGACGACTGCCACGAAGACGCTGCATGGACGGGAGGGACGATGGGCGACTGCCACCATACCGACAGAAGCCCATAAAGGGAAGTATATATTTATTAACATCAACTCTTTCAAACACTAAACTCTTTATTATCTTTACTCTCAGGACCCTGGACATCATCATCCTGGGGGCAGAAATGGAGCGTGAAGTCCCCCAGAGGCAGTGACGACTGCCACGAAGACGCTGCATGGACGGGAGGGACGATGGGCGACTGCCACAATACCGACAGAAGCCTATAAAGGCAAGTATATATCTATTAACATCAACTCTTTCAAACACTAAACTCTTTATTATCTTTACTCTCAGGAACCTGGACATCATCATCCTGGGGGCAGAAAAGGAGCGTGAAGTCCCCCAGAGGCAGTGACGACTGCCACGAAGACGCTGCATGGACGGGAGGGACGATGGGCGACTGCCACAATACCGACAGAAACCTATAAAGGCAAGTATATATCTTTTAACATCAACTCTTTCAAACACTAAACTCTTTATTATCTTTACTCTCAGGACCCTGGACATCATCATCCTGGGGGCAGAAATGGAGCGTGAAGTCCCCCAGAGGCAGTGACGACTGCCACGAAGACGCTGCATGGACGGGAGGGACGATGGGCGACTGCCACAATACCGACAGAAGCCTATAGAGGCAAGTATATATATCTTAACATCAACTCTTTCAAACACTAAACTCTTTATTATCTTTACTCTCAGGACCCTGGACATCATCATCCTGGGGGCAGAAATGGAGCGTGAAGTCCCCCAGAGGCAGTGACGACTGCCACGAAGACGCTGCATGGACGGGAGGGACGATGGGCGACTGCCACAATACCGACAGAAGCCTATAAAGGCAAGTATATATCTCTTAACATCAACTCTTTCAAACACTAAACTCTTAATTATCTTTACTCTCAGGACCCTGGACATCATCATCCTGGGGGCAGAAATGGAGCGTGAAGTCCCCCAGAGGCAGTGACGACTGCCACGAAGACGCTGTATGGACGGGGGGGACGATGGGCGACTGCCACCATACCGACAGAAGCCCATAAAGGCAAGTATATATCTCTTTACATCAACTCTTTCAAACACTAAACTCTTTATTATCTTTACTCTCAGGACCCTGGACATTATCATCCTGGGGGCAGAAATGGAGCGTGAAGTCCCCCAGAGGCAGTGACGACTGCCACGAAGACGCTGCATGGACGGGAGGGACGATGGGCGACTGCCACAATACCGACAGAAGCCTATAAAGGCAAGTATATATCTCTTAACATAAACTCTTTCAAACACTAAACTCTTTATTATCTTTACTCTCAGGAACCTGGACATCATCATCCTGGGGGCAGAAATGGAGCGTGAAGTCCCCCAGAGGCAGTGACGACTGCCACGAAGACGCTGCATGGACGGGAGGGACGATGGGCGACTGCCACAAAACCGACAGAAGCCTATAAAGGCAAGTATATATCTCTTAACATCAACTCTTTCAAACACTAAACTCTTTATTATCTTTACTCTCAGGAACCTGGACATCATCATCCTGGGGGCAGAAATGGAGCGTGAAGTCCCCCAGAGGCAGTGACGACTGCCACGAAGACGCTGCATGGGCGGGAGGGACGATGGGCGACTGCCACAAAACCGACAGAAGCCTATAAAGGCAAGTATATATCTCTTAACATCAACTCTTTCAAACACTAAACTCTTTATTATCTTTACTCTCAGGAACCTGGACATCATCATCCTGGGGGCAGAAATGGAGCGTGAAGTCCCCCAGAGGCAGTGACGACTGCCACGAAGACGCTGCATGGACGGGAGGGACAATGGGCGACTGCCACCATACCGACAGAAGCCCATAAAGGCAAGGATATATTTATTAACATCAACTCTTTCAAACACTAAACTCTTTATTATCTTTACTCTCAGGACCCTGGACATCATCATCCTGGGGGCAGAAATGGAGCGTGAAGTCCCCCAGAGGCAGTGACGACTGCCACGAAGACGCTGCATGGACGGGAGGGACGATGGGCGACTGCCACAATACCGACAGAAGCCTATAAAGGCAAGTATATATCTCTTAACATAAACTCTTTCAAACACTAAACTCTTTATTATCTTTACTCTCAGGAACCTGGACATCATCATCCTGGGGGCAGAAATGGAGCGTGAAGTCCCCCAGAGGCAGTGACGACTGCCACGAAGACGCTGCATGGACGGGAGGGACGATGGGCGACTGCCACAAAACCGACAGAAGCCTATAAAGGCAAGTATATATCTCTTAACATCAACTCTTTCAAACACTAAACTCTTTATTATCTTTACTCTCAGGAACCTGGACATCATCATCCTGGGGGCAGAAATGGAGCGTGAAGTCCCCCAGAGGCAGTGACGACTGCCACGAAGACGCTGCATGGGCGGGAGGGACGATGGGCGATTGCCACAAAACCGACAGAAGCCTATAAAGGCAAGTATATATCTCTTAACATCAACTCTTTCAAACACTAAACTCTTTATTATCTTTACTCTCAGGAACCTGGACATCATCATCCTGGGGGCAGAAATGGAGCGTGAAGTCCCCCAGAGGCAGTGACGACTGCCACGAAGACGCTGCATGGACGGGAGGGACAATGGGCGACTGCCACCATACCGACAGAAGCCCATAAAGGCAAGGATATATTTATTAACATCAACTCTTTCAAACACTAAACTCTTTATTATCTTTACTCTCAGGACCCTGGACATCATCATCCTGGGGGCAGAAATGGAGCGTGAAGTCCCCCAGAGGCAGTGACGACTGCCACGAAGACGCTGCATGGACGGGAGGGACGATGGGCGACTGCCACAATACCAACAGAAGCCCATAAAGGCAAGTATATATCTCTTAACATCAACTCTTTCAAACACTAAACTCTTTATTATCTTTACTCTCAGGAACCTGGACATCATCATCCTGGGGGCAGAAAACTAGCGTGAAGTCCCCCAGAGGCAGTGACGACTGCCACGAAGACGCTGCATGGACGGGAGGGACGATGGGCGACTGCCACAATACCGACAGAAGCCCATAAAGGCAAGTATATATCTCTTAACATCAACTCTTTCAAACACTAAACTCTTTATTATCTTTACTCTCAGGAACCTGGACATCATTATCCTGGGGGCAGAAATGGAGCGTGAAGTCCCCCAGAGGCAGTGACGACTGCCACGAAGACGCTGCATGGACGGGAGGGACGATGGGCGACTGCCACCATACCGACAGAAGCCCATAAAGGCAAGGATGTATTTATTAACATCAACTCTTTCAAACACTAAACTCTTTATTATCTTTACTCTCAGGACCCTGGACATCATCATCCTGGGGGCAGAAATGGAGCGTGAAGTCCCCCAGAGGCAGTGACGACTGCCACGAAGACGCTGCATGGACGGGAGGGACGATGGGCGACTGCCACAATACCGACAGAAGCCTATAAAGGCAAGTATATATCTCTTAACATCAACTCTTTCAAACACTAAACTCTTTATTATCTTTACTCTCAGGACCCTGGACATCATCATCCTGGGGGCAGAAATGGAGCGTGAAGTCCCCCAGAGGCAGTGACGACTGCCACGAAGACGCTGCATGGACGGGAGGGACGATGGGCGACTGCCACAATACCGACAGAAGCCTATAAAGGCAAGTATATATCTCTTAACATCAACTCTTTCAAACACTAAACTCTTTATTATCTTTACTCTCAGGAACCTGGACATCATCATCCTGGGGGCAGAAATGGAGCGTGAAGTCCCCCAGAGGCAGTGACGACTGCCACAAAGACGCTGCATGGGCGGGAGGGACGATGGGCGACTGCCACAATACCGACAGAAGCCCATAAGGGCAAGTATATATCTCTTAACATCAACTCTTTCAAACACTAAACTCTTTATTATCTTTACTCTCAGGAACCTGGACATCATCATCCTGGGGGCAGAAATGGAACGTGAAGTCCCCCAGAGGCAGTGACGACTGCCACGAAGACGCTGCATGGACGGGAGGGACGATGGGCGACTGCCACAATACCGACAGAAACCTATAAAGGCAAGTATATATCTTTTAACATCAACTCTTTCAAACACTAAACTCTTTATTATCTTTACTCTCAGGAACCTGGACATCATCATCCTGGGGGCAGAAATGGAGCGTGAAGTCCCCCAGAGGCAGTGACGACTGCCACGAAGACGCTGCATGGACGGGAGGGACGATGGGCGACTGCCACAATACCGACAGAAGCCTATAGAGGCAAGTATATATATCTTAACATCAACTCTTTCAAACACTAAACTCTTTATTATCTTTACTCTCAGGACCCTGGACATCATCATCCTGGGGGCAGAAATGGAGCGTGAAGTCCCCCAGAGGCAGTGACGACTGCCACGAAGACGCTGCATGGACGGGAGGGACGATGGGCGACTGCCACAATACCGACAGAAGCCTATAAAGGCAAGTATATATCTCTTAACATCAACTCTTTCAAACACTAAACTCTTTATTATCTTTACTCTCAGGACCCTGGACATCATCATCCTGGGGGCAGAAATGGAGCGTGAAGTCCCCCAGAGGCAGTGACGACTGCCACGAAGACGCTGTATGGACGGGAGGGACGATGGGCGACTGCCACCATACCGACAGAAGCCCATAAAGGCAAGTATATATTTATTAACATCAACTCTTTCAAACACTAAACTCTTTATTATCTTTACTCTCAGGACCCTGGACATCATCATCCTGGGGGCAGAAATGGAGCGTGAAGTCCCCCAGAGGCAGTGACGACTGCCACGAAGACGCTGCATGGACGGGAGGGACGATGGGCGACTGCCACAATACCGACAGAAGCCTATAATGGCAAGTATATATCTCTTAACATAAACTCTTTCAAACACTAAACTCTTTATTATCTTTACTCTCAGGAACCTGGACATCATCATCCTGGGGGCAGAAATGGAGCGTGAAGTCCCCCAGAGGCAGTGACGACTGCCACGAAGACGCTGCATGGACGGGAGGGACGATGGGCGACTGCCACAAAACCGACAGAAGCCTATAAAGGCAAGTATATATCTCTTAACATCAACTCTTTCAAACACTAAACTCTTTATTATCTTTACTCTCAGGAACCTGGACATCATCATCCTGGGGGCAGAAATGGAGCGTGAAGTCCCCCAGAGGCAGTGACGACTGCCACGAAGACGCTGCATGGGCGGGAGGGACGATGGGCGACTGCCACAAAACCGACAGAAGCCTATAAAGGCAAGTATATATCTCTTAACATCAACTCTTTCAAACACTAAACTCTTTATTATCTTTACTCTCAGGAACCTGGACATCATCATCCTGGGGGCAGAAATGGAGCGTGAAGTCCCCCAGAGGCAGTGACGACTGCCACGAAGACGCTGCATGGACGGGAGGGACAATGGGCGACTGCCACCATACCGACAGAAGCCCATAAAGGCAAGGATATATTTATTAACATCAACTCTTTCAAACACTAAACTCTTTATTATCTTTACTCTCAGGACCCTGGACATCATCATCCTGGGGGCAGAAATGGAGCGTGAAGTCCCCCAGAGGCAGTGACGACTGCCACGAAGACGCTGCATGGACGGGAGGGACGATGGGCGACTGCCACAATACCGACAGAAGCCTATAAAGGCAAGTATATATCTCTTAACATAAACTCTTTCAAACACTAAACTCTTTATTATCTTTACTCTCAGGAACCTGGACATCATCATCCTGGGGGCAGAAATGGAGCGTGAAGTCCCCCAGAGGCAGTGACGACTGCCACGAAGACGCTGCATGGACGGGAGGGACGATGGGCGACTGCCACAAAACCGACAGAAGCCTATAAAGGCAAGTATATATCTCTTAACATCAACTCTTTCAAACACTAAACTCTTTATTATCTTTACTCTCAGGAACCTGGACATCATCATCCTGGGGGCAGAAATGGAGCGTGAAGTCCCCCAGAGGCAGTGACGACTGCCACGAAGACGCTGCATGGGCGGGAGGGACGATGGGCGATTGCCACAAAACCGACAGAAGCCTATAAAGGCAAGTATATATCTCTTAACATCAACTCTTTCAAACACTAAACTCTTTATTATCTTTACTCTCAGGAACCTGGACATCATCATCCTGGGGGCAGAAATGGAGCGTGAAGTCCCCCAGAGGCAGTGACGACTGCCACGAAGACGCTGCATGGACGGGAGGGACAATGGGCGACTGCCACCATACCGACAGAAGCCCATAAAGGCAAGGATATATTTATTAACATCAACTCTTTCAAACACTAAACTCTTTATTATCTTTACTCTCAGGACCCTGGACATCATCATCCTGGGGGCAGAAATGGAGCGTGAAGTCCCCCAGAGGCAGTGACGACTGCCACGAAGACGCTGCATGGACGGGAGGGACGATGGGCGACTGCCACAATACCAACAGAAGCCCATAAAGGCAAGTATATATCTCTTAACATCAACTCTTTCAAACACTAAACTCTTTATTATCTTTACTCTCAGGAACCTGGACATCATCATCCTGGGGGCAGAAAACTAGCGTGAAGTCCCCCAGAGGCAGTGACGACTGCCACGAAGACGCTGCATGGACGGGAGGGACGATGGGCGACTGCCACAATACCGACAGAAGCCCATAAAGGCAAGTATATATCTCTTAACATCAACTCTTTCAAACACTAAACTCTTTATTATCTTTACTCTCAGGAACCTGGACATCATTATCCTGGGGGCAGAAATGGAGCGTGAAGTCCCCCAGAGGCAGTGACGACTGCCACGAAGACGCTGCATGGACGGGAGGGACGATGGGCGACTGCCACCATACCGACAGAAGCCCATAAAGGCAAGGATGTATTTATTAACATCAACTCTTTCAAACACTAAACTCTTTATTATCTTTACTCTCAGGACCCTGGACATCATCATCCTGGGGGCAGAAATGGAGCGTGAAGTCCCCCAGAGGCAGTGACGACTGCCACGAAGACGCTGCATGGACGGGAGGGACGATGGGCGACTGCCACAATACCGACAGAAGCCTATAAAGGCAAGTATATATCTCTTAACATCAACTCTTTCAAACACTAAACTCTTTATTATCTTTACTCTCAGGACCCTGGACATCATCATCCTGGGGGCAGAAATGGAGCGTGAAGTCCCCCAGAGGCAGTGACGACTGCCACGAAGACGCTGCATGGACGGGAGGGACGATGGGCGACTGCCACAATACCGACAGAAGCCTATAAAGGCAAGTATATATCTCTTAACATCAACTCTTTCAAACACTAAACTCTTTATTATCTTTACTCTCAGGAACCTGGACATCATCATCCTGGGGGCAGAAATGGAGCGTGAAGTCCCCCAGAGGCAGTGACGACTGCCACAAAGACGCTGCATGGGCGGGAGGGACGATGGGCGACTGCCACAATACCGACAGAAGCCCATAAGGGCAAGTATATATCTCTTAACATCAACTCTTTCAAACACTAAACTCTTTATTATCTTTACTCTCAGGAACCTGGACATCATCATCCTGGGGGCAGAAATGGAACGTGAAGTCCCCCAGAGGCAGTGACGACTGCCACGAAGACGCTGCATGGACGGGAGGGACGATGGGCGACTGCCACAATACCGACAGAAACCTATAAAGGCAAGTATATATCTTTTAACATCAACTCTTTCAAACACTAAACTCTTTATTATCTTTACTCTCAGGAACCTGGACATCATCATCCTGGGGGCAGAAATGGAGCGTGAAGTCCCCCAGAGGCAGTGACGACTGCCACGAAGACGCTGCATGGACGGGAGGGACGATGGGCGACTGCCACAATACCGACAGAAGCCTATAGAGGCAAGTATATATATCTTAACATCAACTCTTTCAAACACTAAACTCTTTATTATCTTTACTCTCAGGACCCTGGACATCATCATCCTGGGGGCAGAAATGGAGCGTGAAGTCCCCCAGAGGCAGTGACGACTGCCACGAAGACGCTGCATGGACGGGAGGGACGATGGGCGACTGCCACAATACCGACAGAAGCCTATAAAGGCAAGTATATATCTCTTAACATCAACTCTTTCAAACACTAAACTCTTTATTATCTTTACTCTCAGGACCCTGGACATCATCATCCTGGGGGCAGAAATGGAGCGTGAAGTCCCCCAGAGGCAGTGACGACTGCCACGAAGACGCTGTATGGACGGGAGGGACGATGGGCGACTGCCACCATACCGACAGAAGCCCATAAAGGCAAGTATATATTTATTAACATCAACTCTTTCAAACACTAAACTCTTTATTATCTTTACTCTCAGGACCCTGGACATCATCATCCTGGGGGCAGAAATGGAGCGTGAAGTCCCCCAGAGGCAGTGACGACTGCCACGAAGACGCTGCATGGACGGGAGGGACGATGGGCGACTGCCACAATACCGACAGAAGCCTATAATGGCAAGTATATATCTCTTAACATAAACTCTTTCAAACACTAAACTCTTTATTATCTTTACTCTCAGGAACCTGGACATCATCATCCTGGGGGCAGAAATGGAGCGTGAAGTCCCCCAGAGGCAGTGACGACTGCCACGAAGACGCTGCATGGACGGGAGGGACGATGGGCGACTGCCACAAAACCGACAGAAGCCTATAAAGGCAAGTATATATCTCTTAACATCAACTCTTTCAAACACTAAACTCTTTATTATCTTTACTCTCAGGAACCTGGACATCATCATCCTGGGGGCAGAAATGGAGCGTGAAGTCCCCCAGAGGCAGTGACGACTGCCACGAAGACGCTGCATGGGCGGGAGGGACGATGGGAGACTGCCACAAAACCGACAGAAGCCTATAAAGGCAAGTATATATCTCTTAACATCAACTCTTTCAAACACTAAACTCTTTATTATCTTTACTCTCAGGAACCTGGACATCATCATCCTGGGGGCAGAAATGGAGCGTGAAGTCCCCCAGAGGCAGTGACGACTGCCACGAAGACGCTGCATGGACGGGAGGGACGATGGGCGACTGCCACAATACCGACAGAAGCCTATAAAGGCAAGTATATATCTCTTAACATCAACTCTTTCAAACACTAAACTCTTTATTATCTTTACTCTCAGGAACCTGGACATCATCATCCTGGGGGCAGAAAAGGAGCGTGAAGTCCCCCAGAGGCAGTGACGACTGCCACGAAGACGCTGCATTGACGGGAGGGACGATGGGCGACTGCCACAATACCGACAGAAACCTATAAAGGCAAGTATATATCTTTTAACATCAACTCTTTCAAACACTAAACTCTTTATTATCTTTACTCTCAGGACCCTGGACATCATCATCCTGGGGGCAGAAATGGAGCGTGAAGTCCCCCAGAGGCAGTGACGACTGCCACGAAGACGCTGCATGGACGGGAGGGACGATGGGCGACTGCCACAATACCGACAGAAGCCTATAAAGGCAAGTATATATATCTTAACATCAACTCTTTCAAACACTAAACTCTTTATTATCTTTACTCTCAGGAACCTGGACATCATCATCCTGGGGGCAGAAATGGAGCGTGAAGTCCCCCAGAGGCAGTGACGACTGCCACGAAGACGCTGCATGGACGGGAGGGACGATGGGCGACTGCCACCATACCGACAGAAGCCCATAAAGGGAAGTATATATTTATTAACATCAACTCTTTCAAACACTAAACTCTTTATTATCTTTACTCTCAGGACCCTGGACATCATCATCCTGGGGGCAGAAATGGAGCGTGAAGTCCCCCAGAGGCAGTGACGACTGCCACGAAGACGCTGCATGGACGGGAGGGACGATGGGCGACTGCCACAATACCGACAGAAGCCTATAAAGGCAAGTATATATCTCTTAACATCAACTCTTTCAAACACTAAACTCTTTATTATCTTTACTCTCAGGAACCTGGACATCATCATCCTGGGGGCAGAAAAGGAGCGTGAAGTCCCCCAGAGGCAGTGACGACTGCCACGAAGACGCTGCATGGACGGGAGGGACGATGGGCGACTGCCACAATACCGACAGAAACCTATAAAGGCAAGTATATATCTTTTAACATCAACTCTTTCAAACACTAAACTCTTTATTATCTTTACTCTCAGGACCCTGGACATCATCATCCTGGGGGCAGAAATGGAGCGTGAAGTCCCCCAGAGGCAGTGACGACTGCCACGAAGACGCTGCATGGACGGGAGGGACGATGGGCGACTGCCACAATACCGACAGAAGCCTATAGAGGCAAGTATATATATCTTAACATCAACTCTTTCAAACACTAAACTCTTTATTATCTTTACTCTCAGGACCCTGGACATCATCATCCTGGGGGCAGAAATGGAGCGTGAAGTCCCCCAGAGGCAGTGACGACTGCCACGAAGACGCTGTATGGACGGGGGGGACGATGGGCGACTGCCACCATACCGACAGAAGCCCATAAAGGCAAGTATATATCTCTTTACATCAACTCTTTCAAACACTAAACTCTTTATTATCTTTACTCTCAGGACCCTGGACATTATCATCCTGGGGGCAGAAATGGAGCGTGAAGTCCCCCAGAGGCAGTGACGACTGCCACGAAGACGCTGCATGGACGGGAGGGACGATGGGCGACTGCCACAATACCGACAGAAGCCTATAAAGGCAAGTATATATCTCTTAACATAAACTCTTTCAAACACTAAACTCTTTATTATCTTTACTCTCAGGAACCTGGACATCATCATCCTGGGGGCAGAAATGGAGCGTGAAGTCCCCCAGAGGCAGTGACGACTGCCACGAAGACGCTGCATGGACGGGAGGGACGATGGGCGACTGCCACAAAACCGACAGAAGCCTATAAAGGCAAGTATATATCTCTTAACATCAACTCTTTCAAACACTAAACTCTTTATTATCTTTACTCTCAGGAACCTGGACATCATCATCCTGGGGGCAGAAATGGAGCGTGAAGTCCCCCAGAGGCAGTGACGACTGCCACGAAGACGCTGCATGGGCGCGAGGGACGATGGGCGACTGCCACAAAACCGACAGAAGCCTATAAAGGCAAGTATATATCTCTTAACATCAACTCTTTCAAACACTAAACTCTTTATTATCTTTACTCTCAGGAACCTGGACATCATCATCCTGGGGGCAGAAATGGAGCGTGAAGTCCCCCAGAGGCAGTGACGACTGCCACGAAGACGCTGCATGGACGGGAGGGACAATGGGCGACTGCCACCATACCGACAGAAGCCCATAAAGGCAAGGATATATTTATTAACATCAACTCTTTCAAACACTAAACTCTTTATTATCTTTACTCTCAGGACCCTGGACATCATCATCCTGGGGGCAGAAATGGAGCGTGAAGTCCCCCAGAGGCAGTGACGACTGCCACGAAGACGCTGCATGGACGGGAGGGACGATGGGCGACTGCCACAATACCAACAGAAGCCCATAAAGGCAAGTATATATCTCTTAACATCAACTCTTTCAAACACTAAACTCTTTATTATCTTTACTCTCAGGAACCTGGACATCATCATCCTGGGGGCAGAAAACTAGCGTGAAGTCCCCCAGAGGCAGTGACGACTGCCACGAAGACGCTGCATGGACGGGAGGGACGATGGGCGACTGCCACAATACCGACAGAAGCCCATAAAGGCAAGTATATATCTCTTAACATCAACTCTTTCAAACACTAAACTCTTTATTATCTTTACTCTCAGGAACCTGGACATCATTATCCTGGGGGCAGAAATGGAGCGTGAAGTCCCCCAGAGGCAGTGACGACTGCCACGAAGACGCTGCATGGACGGGAGGGACGATGGGCGACTGCCACCATACCGACAGAAGCCCATAAAGGCAAGGATGTATTTATTAACATCAACTCTTTCAAACACTAAACTCTTTATTATCTTTACTCTCAGGACCCTGGACATCATCATCCTGGGGGCAGAAATGGAGCGTGAAGTCCCCCAGAGGCAGTGACGACTGCCACGAAGACGCTGCATGGACGGGAGGGACGATGGGCGACTGCCACAATACCGACAGAAGCCTATAAAGGCAAGTATATATCTCTTAACATCAACTCTTTCAAACACTAAACTCTTTATTATCTTTACTCTCAGGACCCTGGACATCATCATCCTGGGGGCAGAAATGGAGCGTGAAGTCCCCCAGAGGCAGTGACGACTGCCACGAAGACGCTGCATGGACGGGAGGGACGATGGGCGACTGCCACAATACCGACAGAAGCCTATAAAGGCAAGTATATATCTCTTAACATCAACTCTTTCAAACACTAAACTCTTTATTATCTTTACTCTCAGGAACCTGGACATCATCATCCTGGGGGCAGAAATGGAGCGTGAAGTCCCCCAGAGGCAGTGACGACTGCCACGAAGACGCTGCATGGGCGGGAGGGACGATGGGCGACTGCCACAATACCGACAGAAGCCCATAAGGGCAAGTATATATCTCTTAACATCAACTCTTTCAAACACTAAACTCTTTATTATCTTTACTCTCAGGAACCTGGACATCATCATCCTGGGGGCAGAAATGGAACGTGAAGTCCCCCAGAGGCAGTGACGACTGCCACGAAGACGCTGCATGGACGGGAGGGACGATGGGCGACTGCCACAATACCGACAGAAACCTATAAAGGCAAGTATATATCTTTTAACATCAACTCTTTCAAACACTAAACTCTTTATTATCTTTACTCTCAGGAACCTGGACATCATCATCCTGGGGGCAGAAATGGAGCGTGAAGTCCCCCAGAGGCAGTGACGACTGCCACGAAGACGCTGCATGGACGGGAGGGACGATGGGCGACTGCCACAATACCGACAGAAGCCTATAGAGGCAAGTATATATATCTTAACATCAACTCTTTCAAACACTAAACTCTTTATTATCTTTACTCTCAGGACCCTGGACATCATCATCCTGGGGGCAGAAATGGAGCGTGAAGTCCCCCAGAGGCAGTGACGACTGCCACGAAGACGCTGCATGGACGGGAGGGACGATGGGCGACTGCCACAATACCGACAGAAGCCTATAAAGGCAAGTATATATCTCTTAACATCAACTCTTTCAAACACTAAACTCTTTATTATCTTTACTCTCAGGACCCTGGACATCATCATCCTGGGGGCAGAAATGGAGCGTGAAGTCCCCCAGAGGCAGTGACGACTGCCACGAAGACGCTGTATGGACGGGAGGGACGATGGGCGACTGCCACCATACCGACAGAAGCCCATAAAGGCAAGTATATATTTATTAACATCAACTCTTTCAAACACTAAACTCTTTATTATCTTTACTCTCAGGACCCTGGACATCATCATCCTGGGGGCAGAAATGGAGCGTGAAGTCCCCCAGAGGCAGTGACGACTGCCACGAAGACGCTGCATGGACGGGAGGGACGATGGGCGACTGCCACAATACCGACAGAAGCCTATAATGGCAAGTATATATCTCTTAACATAAACTCTTTCAAACACTAAACTCTTTATTATCTTTACTCTCAGGAACCTGGACATCATCATCCTGGGGGCAGAAATGGAGCGTGAAGTCCCCCAGAGGCAGTGACGACTGCCACGAAGACGCTGCATGGACGGGAGGGACGATGGGCGACTGCCACAAAACCGACAGAAGCCTATAAAGGCAAGTATATATCTCTTAACATCAACTCTTTCAAACACTAAACTCTTTATTATCTTTACTCTCAGGAACCTGGACATCATCATCCTGGGGGCAGAAATGGAGCGTGAAGTCCCCCAGAGGCAGTGACGACTGCCACGAAGACGCTGCATGGGCGGGAGGGACGATGGGAGACTGCCACAAAACCGACAGAAGCCTATAAAGGCAAGTATATATCTCTTAACATCAACTCTTTCAAACACTAAACTCTTTATTATCTTTACTCTCAGGAACCTGGACATCATCATCCTGGGGGCAGAAATGGAGCGTGAAGTCCCCCAGAGGCAGTGACGACTGCCACGAAGACGCTGCATGGACGGGAGGGACAATGGGCGACTGCCACCATACCGACAGAAGCCCATAAAGGCAAGGATATATTTATTAACATCAACTCTTTCAAACACTAAACTCTTTATTATCTTTACTCTCAGGACCCTGGACATCATCATCCTGGGGGCAGAAATGGAGCGTGAAGTCCCCCAGAGGCAGTGACGACTGCCACGAAGACGCTGCATGGACGGGAGGGACGATGGGCGACTGCCACAATACCAACAGAAGCCCATAAAGGCAAGTATATATCTCTTAACATCAACTCTTTCAAACACTAAACTCTTTATTATCTTTACTCTCAGGAACCTAGACATCATCATCCTGGGGGCAGAAATGGAGCGTGAAGTCCCCCAGAGGCAGTGACGACTGCCACGAAGACGCTGCATGGACGGGAGGGACGATGGGCGACTGCCACTATACCGACAGAAGCCCATAAAGGCAAGGATGTATTTATTAACATCAACTCTTTCAAACACTAAACTCTTTATTATCTTTACTCTCAGGACCCTGGACATCATCATCCTGGGGGCAGAAATGGAGCGTGAAGTCCCCCAGAGGCAGTGACGACTGCCACGAAGACGCTGCATGGACGGGAGGGACGATGGGCGACTGCCACAATACCGACAGAAGCCTATAAAGGCAAGTATATATCTCTTAACATCAACTCTTTCAAACACTAAACTCTTTATTATCTTTACTCTCAGGACCCTGGACATCATCATCCTGGGGGCAGAAATGGAGCGTGAAGTCCCCCAGAGGCAGTGACGACTGCCACGAAGACGCTGCATGGACGGGAGGGACGATGGGCGACTGCCACAATACCGACAGAAGCCCATAAAGGCAAGTATATATCTCTTAACATCAACTCTTTCAAACACTAAACTCTTTATTATCTTTACTCTCAGGAACCTGGACATCATCATCCTGGGGGCAGAAATGGAGCGTGAAGTCCCCCAGAGGCAGTGACGACTGCCACGAAGACGCTGCATGGGCGGGAGGGACGATGGGCGACTGCCACAATACCGACAGAAGCCCATAAAGGCAAGTATATATCTCTTAACATCAACTCTTTCAAACACTAAACTCTTTATTATCTTTACTCTCAGGAACCTGGACATCATCATCCTGGGGGCAGAAATGGAGCGTGAAGTCCCCCAGAGGCAGTGACGACTGCCACGAAGACGCTGCATGGACGGGAGGGACGATGGGCGACTGCCACCATACCGACAGAAGCCCATAAAGGCAAGTATATATCTATTAACATCAACTCTTTCAAACACTAAACTCTTTATTATCTTTACTCTCAGGACCCTGGACATCATCATCCTGGGGGCAGAAATGGAGCGTGAAGTCCCCCAGAGGCAGTGACGACTGCCACGAAGACGCTGCATGGACGGGAGGGACGATGGGCGACTGCCACCATACCGACAGAAGCCCATAAAGGCAAGTATATATCTCTTTACATCAACTCTTTCAAACACTAAACTCTTTATTATCTTTACTCTCAGGAACCTGGACATCATCAACCTGGGGGCAGAAATGGAGCGTGAAGTCCCCCAGAGGCAGTGACGACTGCCACGAAGACGCTGCATGGACGGGAGGGACGATGGGCGACTGCTACCATACCGACAGGAGCCTATAAAGGCAAGTATATATCTCTTAACATCAACTCTTTCAAACACTAAACTCTTTATTATCTTTACTCTCAGGACCCTGGACATCATCATCCTGGGGGCAGAAATGGAGCGTGAAGTCCCCCAGAGGCAGTGACGACTGCCACGAAGACGCTGCATGGACGGGAGGGACGATGGGCGACTGCCACAATACCGACAGAAGCCTATAAAGGCAAGTATATATCTCTTAACATCAACTCTTTCAAACACTAAACTCTTTATTATCTTTACTCTCAGGAACCTGGACATCATCATCCTGGGGGCAGAAATGGAGCGTGAAGTCCCCCAGAGGCAGTGACGACTGCCACGAAGACGCTGCATGGGCTGGAGGGACGATGGGCGACTGCCACAATACCGACAGAAGCCCATAAAGGCAAGTATATATCTCTTAACATCAACTCTTTCAAACACTAAACTCTTTATTATCTTTACTCTCAGGACCCTGGACATCATCATCCTGGGGGCAGAAATGGAGCGTGAAGTCCCCCAGAGGCAGTGACGACTGCCACGAAGACGCTGCATGGACGGGAGGGACGATGGGCGACTGCCACCATACCGACAGAAGCCCATAAAGGCAAG
This sequence comes from Haliotis asinina, assembly GCF_037392515.1. Taxonomy (NCBI): domain Eukaryota; kingdom Metazoa; phylum Mollusca; class Gastropoda; order Lepetellida; family Haliotidae; genus Haliotis; species Haliotis asinina. The sequence continues at coordinate 29,943,483 of NC_090283.1, read as the reverse complement.
TATATATCTATTAACATCAACTCTTTCAAACACTAAACTCTTTATTATCTTTACTCTCAGGACCCTGGACATCATCATCCTGGGGGCAGAAATGGAGCGTGAAGTCCCCCAGAGGCAGTGACGACTGCCACGAAGACGCTGCATGGACGGGAGGGACGATGGGCGACTGCCACCATACCGACAGAAGCCCATAAAGGCAAGTATATATCTCTTAACATCAACTCTTTCAAACACTAAACTCTTTATTATCTTTACTCTCAGGAACCTGGACATCATCAACCTGGGGGCAGAAATGGAGCGTGAAGTCCCCCAGAGGCAGTGACGACTGCCACGAAGACGCTGCATGGACGGGAGGGACGATGGGCGACTGCTACCATACCGACAGGAGCCTATAAAGGCAAGTATATATCTCTTAACATCAACTCTTTCAAACACTAAACTCTTTATTATCTTTACTCTCAGGACCCTGGACATCATCATCCTGGGGGCAGAAATGGAGCGTGAAGTCCCCCAGAGGCAGTGACGACTGCCACGAAGACGCTGCATGGACGGGAGGGACGATGGGCGACTGCCACCATACCGACAGAAGCCTATAAAGGCAAGTATATATCTCTTAACATCAACTCTTTCAAACACTAAACTCTTTATTATCTTTACTCTCAGGAACCTGGACATCATCATCCTGGGGGCAGAAATGGAGCGTGAAGTCCCCCAGAGGCAGTGACGACTGCCACGAAGACGCTGCATGGACGGGAGGGACGATGGGCGACTGCCACCATACCGACAGAAGCCCATAAAGGCAAGTATATATCTCTTAACATCAACTCTTTCAAACACTAAACTCTTTATTATCTTTACTCTCAGGAACCTGGACATCATCATCCTTGGGGCAGAAATGGAGCGTGAAGTCCCCCAGAGGCAGTGACGACTGCCACGAAGACGCTGCATGGACGGGAGGGACGATGGGCGACTGCCGCCATACCGACAGAAGCCCATAAAGGCAAGTATATATCTATTAACATCAACTCTTTCAAACACTAAACTCTTTATTATCTTTACTCTCAGGACCCTGGACATCATCATCCTGGGGGCAGAAATGGAGCGTGAAGTCCCCCAGAGGCAGTGACGACTGCCACGAAGACGCTGCATGGACGGGAGGGACGATGGGCGACTGCCACCATACCGACAGAAGCCCATAAAGGCAAGTATATATCTCTTAACATCAACTCTTTCAAACACTAAACTCTTTATTATCTTTACTCTCAGGAACCTGGACATCATCATCCTGGGGGCAGAAATGGAGCGTGAAGTCCCCCAGAGGCAGTGACGACTGCCACGAAGACGCTGCATGGACGGGAGGGACGATGGGCGACTGCCACCATACCGACAGAAGCCCATAAAGGCAAGTATATATTTATTAACATCAACTCTTTCAAACACTAAACTCTTTATTATCTTTACTCTCAGGAACCTGGACATCATCATCCTGGGGGCAGAAATGGAGCGTGAAGTCCCCCACAGGCAGTGACGACTGCCACGAAGACGCTGCATGGACGGGAGGGACGATGGGCGACTGCCACAAAACTGACAGAAGCCTATAAAGGCAAGTATATATCTCTTAACATCAACTCTTTCAAACACTAAACTCTTTATTATCTTTACTCTCAGGACCTTGGACATCATCATCCTGGGGGCAGAAATGGAGCGTGAAGTCCCCCAGAGGCAGTGACGACTGCCACGAAGACGCTGCATGGACGGGAGGGACGATGGACGACTGCCACCATACCGACAGAAGCCCATAAACGCAAGTATATATTTATTAACATCAACTCTTTCAAACACTAAACTCTTTATTATCTTTACTCTCAGGACCCTGGACATCATCATCCTGGGGCAGAAATGGAGCGTGAAGTCCCCCAGAGGCAGTGACGACTGCCACGAAGACGCTGCATGGACGGGAGGGACGATGGGCGACTGCCACCATACCGACAGAAGCCCATAAAGGCAAGTATATATCTATTAACATCAACTTTTTCAAACACTAAACTCTTTATTATCTTTACTCTCAGGACCTTGGACATCATCATCCTGGGGGCAGAAATGGAGCGTGAAGTCCCCCAGAGGCAGTGACGACTGCCACCAAGACGCTGCATGGACGGGAGGGACGATGGGCGACTGCCACCATACCGACAGAAGCCCATAAAGGCAAGTATATATCTCTTAACATCAACTCTTTCAAACACTAAACTCTTTATTATCTTTACTCTCAGGAACCTGGACATCATCATCCTGGGGGCAGAAATGGAGCGTGAAGTCCCCCAGAGGCAGTGACGACTGCCACGAAGACGCTGCATGGACGGGAGGGACGATGGGCGACTGCCACAATACCGACAGAAGCCTATAAAGGCAAGTATATATCTCTTAACATCAACTCTTTCAAACACTAAACTCTTTATTATCTTTACTCTCAGGACCCTGGACATCATCATCCTGGGGGCAGAAATGGAGCGTGAAGTCCCCCAGAGGCAGTGACGACTGCCACGAAGACGCTGCATGGACGGGAGGGACGATGGGCGACTGCTACCATACCGACAGGAGCCTATAAAGGCAAGTATATATCTCTTAACATCAACTCTTTCAAACACTAAACTCTTTATTATCTTTACTCTCAGGACCCTGGACATCATCATCCTGGGGGCAGAAATGGAGCGTGAAGTCCCCCAGAGGCAGTGACGACTGCCACGAAGACGCTGCATGGACGGGAGGGACGATGGGCGACTGCCACAATACCGACAGAAGCCTATAAAGGCAAGTATATATCTCTTAACATCAACTCTTTCAAACACTAAACTCTTTATTATCTTTACTCTCAGGAACCTGGACATCATCATCCTGGGGGCAGAAATGGAGCGTGAAGTCCCCCAGAGGCAGTGACGACTGCCACGAAGACGCTGCATGGGCTGGAGGGACGATGGGCGACTGCCACAATACCGACAGAAGCCCATAAAGGCAAGTATATATCTCTTAACATCAACTCTTTCAAACACTAAACTCTTTATTATCTTTACTCTCAGGACCCTGGACATCATCATCCTGGGGGCAGAAATGGAGCGTGAAGTCCCCCAGAGGCAGTGACGACTGCCACGAAGACGCTGCATGGACGGGAGGGACGATGGGCGACTGCCACCATACCGACAGAAGCCCATAAAGGCAAGTATATATCTATTAACATCAACTCTTTCAAACACTAAACTCTTTATTATCTTTACTCTCAGGACCCTGGACATCATCATCCTGGGGGCAGAAATGGAGCGTGAAGTCCCCCAGAGGCAGTGACGACTGCCACGAAGACGCTGCATGGACGGGAGGGACGATGGGCGACTGCCACCATACCGACAGAAGCCCATAAAGGCAAGTATATATCTCTTAACATCAACTCTTTCAAACACTAAACTCTTTATTATCTTTACTCTCAGGAACCTGGACATCATCAACCTGGGGGCAGAAATGGAGCGTGAAGTCCCCCAGAGGCAGTGACGACTGCCACGAAGACGCTGCATGGACGGGAGGGACGATGGGCGACTGCTACCATACCGACAGGAGCCTATAAAGGCAAGTATATATCTCTTAACATCAACTCTTTCAAACACTAAACTCTTTATTATCTTTACTCTCAGGACCCTGGACATCATCATCCTGGGGGCAGAAATGGAGCGTGAAGTCCCCCAGAGGCAGTGACGACTGCCACGAAGACGCTGCATGGACGGGAGGGACGATGGGCGACTGCCACCATACCGACAGAAGCCTATAAAGGCAAGTATATATCTCTTAACATCAACTCTTTCAAACACTAAACTCTTTATTATCTTTACTCTCAGGAACCTGGACATCATCATCCTGGGGGCAGAAATGGAGCGTGAAGTCCCCCAGAGGCAGTGACGACTGCCACGAAGACGCTGCATGGACGGGAGGGACGATGGGCGACTGCCACCATACCGACAGAAGCCCATAAAGGCAAGTATATATCTCTTAACATCAACTCTTTCAAACACTAAACTCTTTATTATCTTTACTCTCAGGAACCTGGACATCATCATCCTGGGGGCAGAAATGGAGCGTGAAGTCCCCCAGAGGCAGTGACGACTGCCACGAAGACGCTGCATGGACGGGAGGGACGATGGGCGACTGCCGCCATACCGACAGAAGCCCATAAAGGCAAGTATATATCTATTAACATCAACTCTTTCAAACACTAAACTCTTTATTATCTTTACTCTCAGGACCCTGGACATCATCATCCTGGGGGCAGAAATGGAGCGTGAAGTCCCCCAGAGGCAGTGACGACTGCCACGAAGACGCTGCATGGACGGGAGGGACGATGGGCGACTGCCACCATACCGACAGAAGCCCATAAAGGCAAGTATATATCTCTTAACATCAACTCTTTCAAACACTAAACTCTTTATTATCTTTACTCTCAGGAACCTGGACATCATCAACCTGGGGGCAGAAATGGAGCGTGAAGTCCCCCAGAGGCAGTGACGACTGCCACGAAGACGCTGCATGGACGGGAGGGACGATGGGCGACTGCTACCATACCGACAGGAGCCTATAAAGGCAAGTATATATCTCTTAACATCAACTCTTTCAAACACTAAACTCTTTATTATCTTTACTCTCAGGACCCTGGACATCATCATCCTGGGGGCAGAAATGGAGCGTGAAGTCCCCCAGAGGCAGTGACGACTGCCACGAAGACGCTGCATGGACGGGAGGGACGATGGGCGACTGCTACCATACCGACAGGAGCCTATAAAGGCAAGTATATATCTCTTAACATCAACTCTTTCAAACACTAAACTCTTTATTATCTTTACTCTCAGGACCCTGGACATCATCATCCTGGGGGCAGAAATGGAGCGTGAAGTCCCCCAGAGGCAGTGACGACTGCCACGAAGACGCTGCATGGACGGGAGGGACGATGGGCGACTGCCACAATACCGACAGAAGCCTATAAAGGCAAGTATATATCTCTTAACATCAACTCTTTCAAACACTAAACTCTTTATTATCTTTACTCTCAGGAACCTGGACATCATCATCCTGGGGGCAGAAATGGAGCGTGAAGTCCCCCAGAGGCAGTGACGACTGCCACGAAGACGCTGCATGGGCTGGAGGGACGATGGGCGACTGCCACAATACCGACAGAAGCCCATAAAGGCAAGTATATATCTCTTAACATCAACTCTTTCAAACACTAAACTCTTTATTATCTTTACTCTCAGGACCCTGGACATCATCATCCTGGGGGCAGAAATGGAGCGTGAAGTCCCCCAGAGGCAGTGACGACTGCCACGAAGACGCTGCATGGACGGGAGGGACGATGGGCGACTGCCACCATACCGACAGAAGCCCATAAAGGCAAGTATATATCTATTAACATCAACTCTTTCAAACACTAAACTCTTTATTATCTTTACTCTCAGGACCCTGGACATCATCATCCTGGGGGCAGAAATGGAGCGTGAAGTCCCCCAGAGGCAGTGACGACTGCCACGAAGACGCTGCATGGACGGGAGGGACGATGGGCGACTGCCACCATACCGACAGAAGCCCATAAAGGCAAGTATATATCTCTTAACATCAACTCTTTCAAACACTAAACTCTTTATTATCTTTACTCTCAGGAACCTGGACATCATCAACCTGGGGGCAGAAATGGAGCGTGAAGTCCCCCAGAGGCAGTGACGACTGCCACGAAGACGCTGCATGGACGGGAGGGACGATGGGCGACTGCTACCATACCGACAGGAGCCTATAAAGGCAAGTATATATCTCTTAACATCAACTCTTTCAAACACTAAACTCTTTATTATCTTTACTCTCAGGACCCTGGACATCATCATCCTGGGGGCAGAAATGGAGCGTGAAGTCCCCCAGAGGCAGTGACGACTGCCACGAAGACGCTGCATGGACGGGAGGGACGATGGGCGACTGCCACCATACCGACAGAAGCCTATAAAGGCAAGTATATATCTCTTAACATCAACTCTTTCAAACACTAAACTCTTTATTATCTTTACTCTCAGGAACCTGGACATCATCATCCTTGGGGCAGAAATGGAGCGTGAAGTCCCCCAGAGGCAGTGACGACTGCCACGAAGACGCTGCATGGACGGGAGGGACGATGGGCGACTGCCACCATACCGACAGAAGCCCATAAAGGCAAGTATATATCTCTTAACATCAACTCTTTCAAACACTAAACTCTTTATTATCTTTACTCTCAGGAACCTGGACATCATCATCCTGGGGGCAGAAATGGAGCGTGAAGTCCCCCAGAGGCAGTGACGACTGCCACGAAGACGCTGCATGGACGGGAGGGACGATGGGCGACTGCCGCCATACCGACAGAAGCCCATAAAGGCAAGTATATATCTATTAACATCAACTCTTTCAAACACTAAACTCTTTATTATCTTTACTCTCAGGACCCTGGACATCATCATCCTGGGGGCAGAAATGGAGCGTGAAGTCCCCCAGAGGCAGTGACGACTGCCACGAAGACGCTGCATGGACGGGAGGGACGATGGGCGACTGCCACCATACCGACAGAAGCCCATAAAGGCAAGTATATATCTCTTAACATCAACTCTTTCAAACACTAAACTCTTTATTATCTTTACTCTCAGGAACCTGGACATCATCAACCTGGGGGCAGAAATGGAGCGTGAAGTCCCCCAGAGGCAGTGACGACTGCCACGAAGACGCTGCATGGACGGGAGGGACGATGGGCGACTGCTACCATACCGACAGGAGCCTATAAAGGCAAGTATATATCTCTTAACATCAACTCTTTCAAACACTAAACTCTTTATTATCTTTACTCTCAGGACCCTGGACATCATCATCCTGGGGGCAGAAATGGAGCGTGAAGTCCCCCAGAGGCAGTGACGACTGCCACGAAGACGCTGCATGGACGGGAGGGACGATGGGCGACTGCCACCATACCGACAGAAGCCCATAAAGGCAAGTATATATCTATTAACATCAACTTTTTCAAACACTAAACTCTTTGTTATCTTTACTCTCAGGAACCTGGACATCATCATCCTGGGGGCAGAAATGGAGCGTGAAGTCCCCCACAGGCAGTGACGACTGCCACGAAGACGCTGCATGGACGGGAGGGACGATGGGCGACTGCCACCATACCGACAGAAGCCCATAAAGGCAAGTATATATCTATTAACATCAACTCTTTCAAACACTAAACTCTTTATTATCTTTACTCTCAGGACCCTGGACATCATCATCCTGGGGGCAGAAATGGAGCGTGAAGTCCCCCAGAGGCAGTGACGACTGCCACGAAGACGCTGCATGGACGGGAGGGACGATGGGCGACTGCCACCATACCGACAGAAGCCCATAAAGGCAAGTATATATCTCTTAACATCAACTCTTTCAAACACTAAACTCTTTATTATCTTTACTCTCAGGACCCTGGACATCATCATCCTGGGGCAGAAATGGAGCGTGAAGTCCCCCAGAGGCAGTGACGACTGCCACGAAGACGCTGCATGGACGGGAGGGACGATGGGCGACTGCCACCATACCGACAGAAGCCCATAAAGGCAAGTATATATCTATTAACATCAACTCTTTCAAACACTAAACTCTTTATTATCTTTACTCTCAGGACCTTGGACATCATCATCCTGGGGGCAGAAATGGAGCGTGAAGTCCCCCAGAGGCAGTGACGACTGCCACGAAGACGCTGCATGGACGGGAGGGACGATGGGCGACTGCCACAATACCGACAGAAGCCCATAAAGGCAAGTATATATTTATTAACATCAACTCTTTCAAACACTAAACTCTTTATTATCTTTACTCTCAAGACCCTGGACATCATCATCCTGGGGGCAGAAATGGAGCGTGAAGTCCCCCAGAGGCAGTGACGACTGCCACGAAGACGCTGCATGGACGGGAGGGACGTTGGGCGACTGCCACCATACCGACAGGAGCCAATAAAGGCAAGTATATATCTCTTAACATCAACTCTTTCAAACACTAAACTCTTTATTATCTTTACTCTCAGGAACCTGGACATCATCATCCTGGGGGCAGAAATGGAGCGTGAAGTCCCCCAGAGGCAGTGACGACTGCCACGAAGACGCTGCATGGACGGGAGGGACAATGGGCGACTGCCACCATACCGACAGAAGCCCATAAAGGCAAGGATATATTTATTAACATCAACTCTTTCAAACACTAAACTCTTTATTATCTTTACTCTCAGGGCCCTGGACATCATCATCCTGGGGGCAGAAATGGAGCGTGAAGTCCCCCAGAGACAGTGACGACTGCCACGAAGACGCTGCATGGACGGGAGGGACGATGGGCGACTGCCACAATACCGACAGAAGCCTATAAAGGCAAGTATATATCTCTTAACATCAACTCTTTCAAACACTAAACTCTTTATTATCTTTACTCTCAGGAACCTGGACATCATCATCCTGGGGGCAGAAATGGAGCGTGAAGTCCCCCAGAGGCAGTGACGACTGCCACGAAGACGCTGCATGGACGGGAGGGACGATGGGCGACTGCCACCATACCGACAGAAGCCCATAAAGGCAAGTATATATCTCTTAACATCAACTCTTTCAAACACTAAACTCTTTATTATCTTTACTCTCAGGAACCTGGACATCATCAACCTGGGGGCAGAAATGGAGCGTGAAGTCCCCCAGAGGCAGTGACGACTGCCACGAAGACGCTGCATGGACGGGAGGGACGATGGGCGACTGCTACCATACCGACAGGAGCCTATAAAGGCAAGTATATATCTCTTAACATCAACTCTTTCAAACACTAAACTCTTTATTATCTTTACTCTCAGGAACCTGGACATCATCATCCTGGGGGCAGAAATGGAGCGTGAAGTCCCCCAGAGGCAGTGACGACTGCCACGAAGACGCTGCATGGACGGGAGGGACGATGGGCGACTGCCACCATACCGACAGAAGCCCATAAAGGCAAGTATATATCTCTTAACATCAACTCTTTCAAACACTAAACTCTTTATTATCTTTACTCTCAGGAACCTGGACATCATCATCCTGGGGGCAGAAATGGAGCGTGAAGTCCCCCAGAGGCAGTGACGACTGCCACGAAGACGCTGCATGGACGGGAGGGACGATGGGCGACTGCCACCATACCGACAGAAGCCCATAAAGGCAAGTATATATCTCTTAACATCAACTCTTTCAAACACTAAACTCTTTATTATCTTTACTCTCAGGAACCTGGACATCATCAACCTGGGGGCAGAAATGGAGCGTGAAGTCCCCCAGAGGCAGTGACGACTGCCACGAAGACGCTGCATGGACGGGAGGGACGATGGGCGACTGCCACAATACCGACAGAAGCCTATAAAGGCAAGTATATATCTCTTTACATCAACTCTTTCAAACACTAAACTCTTTATTATCTTTACTCTCAGGAACCTGGACATCATCATCCTGGGGGCAGAAATGGAGCGTGAAGTCCCCCAGAGGCAGTGACGACTGCCACGAAGACGCTGCATGGACGGGAGGGACGATGGGCGACTGCCACCATACCGACAGAAGCCCATAAAGGCAAGTATATATCTCTTAACATCAACTCTTTCAAACACTAAACTCTTTATTATCTTTACTCTCAGGAACCTGGACATCATCATCCTGGGGGCAGAAATGGAGCGTGAAGTCCCCCAGAGGCAGTGACGACTGCCACGAAGACGCTGCATGGACGGGAGGGACGATGGTCGACTGCTACCATACCGACAGGAGCCTATAAAGGCAAGTATATATCTCTTAACATCAACTCTTTCAAACACTAAACTCTTTATTATCTTTACTCTCAGGACCCTGGACATCATCATCCTGGGGGCAGAAATGGAGCGTGAAGTCCCCCAGAGGCAGTGACGACTGCCACGAAGACGCTGCATGGACGGGAGGGACGATGGGCGACTGCCACCATACCGACAGAAGCCCATAAAGGCAAGTATATATCTCTTGACATCAACTCTTTCAAACACTAAACTCTTTATTATCTTTACTCTCAGGACCCTGGACATCATCATCCTGGGGGCAGAAATGGAGCGTGAAGTCCCCCAGAGGCAGTGACGACTGCCACGAAGACGCTGCATGGACGGGAGGGACGATGGGCGACTGCCACAAAACCGACAGAAGCCTATAAAGGCAAGTATATATCTCTTAACATCAACTCTTTCAAACACTAAACTCTTTATTATCTTTACTCTCAGGACCTTGGACATCATCATCCTGGGGGCAGAAATGGAGCGTGAAGTCCCCCAGAGGCAGTGACGACTGCCACGAAGACGCTGCATGGACGGGAGGGACGATGGGCGACTGCCACCATACCGACAGAAGCCCATAAAGGCAAGTATATATTTATTAACATCAACTCTTTCAAACACTAAACTCTTTATTATCTTTACTCTCAGGACCCTGGACATCATCATCCTGGGGCAGAAATGGAGCGTGAAGTCCCCCAGAGGCAGTGACGACTGCCACGAAGACGCTGCATGGACGGGAGGGACGATGGGCGACTGCCACCATACCGACAGAAGCCCATAAAGGCAAGTATATATCTATTAACATCAACTTTTTCAAACACTAAACTCTTTATTATCTTTACTCTCAGGACCTTGGACATCATCATCCTGGGGGCAGAAATGGAGCGTGAAGTCCCCCAGAGGCAGTGACGACTGCCACGAAGACGCTGCATGGACGGGAGGGACGATGGGCGACTGCCACCATACCGACAGAAGCCCATAAAGGCAAGTATATATCTATTAACATCAACTCTTTCAAACACTAAACTCTTTATTATCTTTACTCTCAGGACCCTGGACATCATCATCCTGGGGGCAGAAATGGAGCGTGAAGTCCCCCAGAGGCAGTGACGACTGCCACGAAGACGCTGCATGGACGGGAGGGACGATGGGCGACTGCCACAATACCGACAGAAGCCTATAAAGGCAAGTATATATCTCTTAACATCAACTCTTTCAAACACTAAACTCTTTATTATCTTTACTCTCAGGAACCTGGACATCATCAACCTGGGGGCAGAAATGGAGCGTGAAGTCCCCCAGAGGCAGTGACGACTGCCACGAAGACGCTGCATGGACGGGAGGGACGATGGGCGACTGCTACCATACCGACAGGAGCCTATAAAGGCAAGTATATATCTCTTAACATCAACTCTTTCAAACACTAAACTCTTTATTATCTTTACTCTCAGGACCCTGGACATCATCATCCTGGGGGCAGAAATGGAGCGTGAAGTCCCCCAGAGGCAGTGACGACTGCCACGAAGACGCTGCATGGACGGGAGGGACGATGGGCGACTGCCACAATACCGACAGAAGCCTATAAAGGCAAGTATATATCTCTTAACATCAACTCTTTCAAACACTAAACTCTTTATTATCTTTACTCTCAGGAACCTGGACATCATCATCCTGGGGGCAGAAATGGAGCGTGAAGTCCCCCAGAGGCAGTGACGACTGCCACGAAGACGCTGCATGGGCGGGAGGGACGATGGGCGACTGCCACAATACCGACAGAAGCCCATAAAGGCAAGTATATATCTCTTAACATCAACTCTTTCAAACACTAAACTCTTTATTATCTTTACTCTCAGGAACCTGGACATCATCATCCTGGGGGCAGAAATGGAGCGTGAAGTCCCCCAGAGGCAGTGACGACTGCCACGAAGACGCTGCATGGACGGGAGGGACAATGGGCGACTGCCACCATACCGACAGAAGCCCATAAAGGCAAGGATATATTTATTAACATCAACTCTTTCAAACACTAAACTCTTTATTATCTTTACTCTCAGGGCCCTGGACATCATCATCCTGGGGGCAGAAATGGAGCGTGAAGTCCCCCAGAGGCAGTGACGACTGCCACGAAGACGCTGCATGGACGGGAGGGACGATGGGCGACTGCCACAATACCGACAGAAGCCTATAAAGGCAAGTATATATCTCTTAACATCAACTCTTTCAAACACTAAACTCTTTATTATCTTTACTCTCAGGAACCTGGACATCATCATCCTGGGGGCAGAAATGGAGCGTGAAGTCCCCCAGAGGCAGTGACGACTGCCACGAAGACGCTGCATGGACGGGAGGGACGATGGGCGACTGCCACCATACCGACAGAAGCCCATAAAGGCAAGTATATATCTCTTAACATCAACTCTTTCAAACACTAAACTCTTTATTATCTTTACTCTCAGGAACCTGGACATCATCAACCTGGGGGCAGAAATGGAGCGTGAAGTCCCCCAGAGGCAGTGACGACTGCCACGAAGACGCTGCATGGACGGGAGGGACGATGGGCGACTGCCACCATACCGACAGAAGCCCATAAAGGCAAGTATATATATCTTAACATCAACTCTTTCAAACACTAAACTCTTTATTATCTTTACTCTCAGGAACCTAGACATCATCATCCTGGGGGCAGAAATGGAGCGTGAAGTCCCCCAGAGGCAGTGACGACTGCCACGAAGACGCTGCATGGACGGGAGGGACGATGGGCGACTGCCGCCATACCGACAGAAGCCCATAAAGGCAAGTATATATCTATTAACATCAACTCTTTCAAACACTAAACTCTTTATTATCTTTACTCTCAGGACCCTGGACATCATCATCCTGGGGGCAGAAATGGAGCGTGAAGTCCCCCAGAGGCAGTGACGACTGCCACGAAGACGCTGCATGGACGGGAGGGACGATGGGCGACTGCCACAATACCGACAGAAGCCTATAAAGGCAAGTATATATCTCTTAACATCAACTCTTTCAAACACTAAACTCTTTATTATCTTTACTCTCAGGACCCTGGACATCATCATCCTGGGGGCAGAAATGGAGCGTGAAGTCCCCCACAGGCAGTGACGACTGCCACGAAGACGCTGCATGGACGGGAGGGACGATGGGCGACTGCCACAAAACCGACAGAAGCCTATAAAGGCAAGTATATATCTCTTAACATCAACTCTTTCAAACACTAAACTCTTTATTATCTTTACTCTCAGGACCTTGGACATCATCATCCTGGGGGCAGAAATGGAGCGTGAAGTCCCCCAGAGGCAGTGACGACTGCCACGAAGACGCTGCATGGACGGGAGGGACGATGGGCGACTGCCACCATACCGACAGAAGCCCATAAAGGCAAGTATATATTTATTAACATCAACTCTTTCAAACACTAAACTCTTTATTATCTTTACTCTCAGGACCCTGGACATCATCATCCTGGGGCAGAAATGGAGCGTGAAGTCCCCCAGAGGCAGTGACGACTGCCACGAAGACGCTGCATGGACGGGAGGGACGATGGGCGACTGCCACCATACCGACAGAAGCCCATAAAGGCAAGTATATATCTATTAACATCAACTTTTTCAAACACTAAACTCTTTATTATCTTTACTCTCAGGAACCTGGACATCATCATCCTGGGGGCAGAAATGGAGCGTGAAGTCCCCCAGAGGCAGTGACGACTGCCACGAAGACGCTGCATGGACGGGAGGGACGATGGGCGACTGCCACCATACCGACAGAAGCCCATAAAGGCAAGTATATATCTATTAACATCAACTCTTTCAAACACTAAACTCTTTATTATCTTTACTCTCAGGAACCTGGACATCATCATCCTGGGGGCAGAAATGGAGCGTGAAGTCCCCCAGAGGCAGTGACGACTGCCACGAAGACGCTGCATGGACGGGAGGGACGATGGGCGACTGCCACCATACCGACAGAAGCCCATAAAGGCAAGTATATATCTCTTAACATCAACTCTTTCAAACACTAAACTCTTTATTATCTTTACTCTCAGGAACCTGGACATCATCAACCTGGGGGCAGAAATGGAGCGTGAAGTCCCCCAGAGGCAGTGACGACTGCCACGAAGACGCTGCATGGACGGGAGGGACGATGGGCGACTGCCACCATACCGACAGAAGCCCATAAAGGCAAGTATATATATCTTAACATCAACTCTTTCAAACACTAAACTCTTTATTATCTTTACTCTCAGGAACCTAGACATCATCATCCTGGGGGCAGAAATGGAGCGTGAAGTCCCCCAGAGGCAGTGACGACTGCCACGAAGACGCTGCATGGACGGGAGGGACGATGGGCGACTGCCGCCATACCGACAGAAGCCCATAAAGGCAAGTATATATCTATTAACATCAACTCTTTCAAACACTAAACTCTTTATTATCTTTACTCTCAGGACCCTGGACATCATCATCCTGGGGGCAGAAATGGAGCGTGAAGTCCCCCAGAGGCAGTGACGACTGCCACGAAGACGCTGCATGGACGGGAGGGACGATGGGCGACTGCCACAATACCGACAGAAGCCTATAAAGGCAAGTATATATCTCTTAACATCAACTCTTTCAAACACTAAACTCTTTATTATCTTTACTCTCAGGACCCTGGACATCATCATCCTGGGGGCAGAAATGGAGCGTGAAGTCCCCCACAGGCAGTGACGACTGCCACGAAGACGCTGCATGGACGGGAGGGACGATGGGCGACTGCCACAAAACCGACAGAAGCCTATAAAGGCAAGTATATATCTCTTAACATCAACTCTTTCAAACACTAAACTCTTTATTATCTTTACTCTCAGGACCTTGGACATCATCATCCTGGGGGCAGAAATGGAGCGTGAAGTCCCCCAGAGGCAGTGACGACTGCCACGAAGACGCTGCATGGACGGGAGGGACGATGGGCGACTGCCACCATACCGACAGAAGCCCATAAAGGCAAGTATATATCTCTTAACATCAACTCTTTCAAACACTAAACTCTTTATTATCTTTACTCTCAGGAACCTGGACATCATCAACCTGGGGGCAGAAATGGAGCGTGAAGTCCCCCAGAGGCAGTGACGACTGCCACGAAGACGCTGCATGGACGGGAGGGACGATGGGCGACTGCCACCATACCGACAGAAGCCCATAAAGGCAAGTATATATATCTTAACATCAACTCTTTCAAACACTAAACTCTTTATTATCTTTACTCTCAGGAACCTAGACATCATCATCCTGGGGGCAGAAATGGAGCGTGAAGTCCCCCAGAGGCAGTGACGACTGCCACGAAGACGCTGCATGGACGGGAGGGACGATGGGCGACTGCCGCCATACCGACAGAAGCCCATAAAGGCAAGTATATATCTATTAACATCAACTCTTTCAAACACTAAACTCTTTATTATCTTTACTCTCAGGACCCTGGACATCATCATCCTGGGGGCAGAAATGGAGCGTGAAGTCCCCCAGAGGCAGTGACGACTGCCACGAAGACGCTGCATGGACGGGAGGGACGATGGGCGACTGCCACAATGCCGACAGAAGCCTATAAAGGCAAGTATATATCTCTTAACATCAACTCTTTCAAACACTAAACTCTTTATTATCTTTACTCTCAGGACCCTGGACATCATCATCCTGGGGGCAGAAATGGAGCGTGAAGTCCCCCACAGGCAGTGACGACTGCCACGAAGACGCTGCATGGACGGGAGGGACGATGGGCGACTGCCACAAAACCGACAGAAGCCTATAAAGGCAAGTATATATCTCTTAACATCAACTCTTTCAAACACTAAACTCTTTATTATCTTTACTCTCAGGACCTTGGACATCATCATCCTGGGGGCAGAAATGGAGCGTGAAGTCCCCCAGAGGCAGTGACGACTGCCACGAAGACGCTGCATGGACGGGAGGGACGATGGGCGACTGCCACCATACCGACAGAAGCCCATAAAGGCAAGTATATATTTATTAACATCAACTCTTTCAAACACTAAACTCTTTATTATCTTTACTCTCAGGACCCTGGACATCATCATCCTGGGGCAGAAATGGAGCGTGAAGTCCCCCAGAGGCAGTGACGACTGCCACGAAGACGCTGCATGGACGGGAGGGACGATGGGCGACTGCCACCATACCGACAGAAGCCCATAAAGGCAAGTATATATCTATTAACATCAACTTTTTCAAACACTAAACTCTTTATTATCTTTACTCTCAGGAACCTGGACATCATCATCCTGGGGGCAGAAATGGAGCGTGAAGTCCCCCAGAGGCAGTGACGACTGCCACGAAGACGCTGCATGGACGGGAGGGACGATGGGCGACTGCCACCATACCGACAGAAGCCCATAAAGGCAAGTATATATCTATTAACATCAACTCTTTCAAACACTAAACTCTTTATTATCTTTACTCTCAGGAACCTGGACATCATCATCCTGGGGGCAGAAATGGAGCGTGAAGTCCCCCAGAGGCAGTGACGACTGCCACGAAGACGCTGCATGGACGGGAGGGACGATGGGCGACTGCCACCATACCGACAGAAGCCCATAAAGGCAAGTATATATCTCTTAACATCAACTCTTTCAAACACTAAACTCTTTATTATCTTTACTCTCAGGAACCTGGACATCATCAACCTGGGGGCAGAAATGGAGCGTGAAGTCCCCCAGAGGCAGTGACGACTGCCACGAAGACGCTGCATGGACGGGAGGGACGATGGGCGACTGCCACCATACCGACAGAAGCCCATAAAGGCAAGTATATATATCTTAACATCAACTCTTTCAAACACTAAACTCTTTATTATCTTTACTCTCAGGAACCTAGACATCATCATCCTGGGGGCAGAAATGGAGCGTGAAGTCCCCCAGAGGCAGTGACGACTGCCACGAAGACGCTGCATGGACGGGAGGGACGATGGGCGACTGCCGCCATACCGACAGAAGCCCATAAAGGCAAGTATATATCTATTAACATCAACTCTTTCAAACACTAAACTCTTTATTATCTTTACTCTCAGGACCCTGGACATCATCATCCTGGGGGCAGAAATGGAGCGTGAAGTCCCCCAGAGGCAGTGACGACTGCCACGAAGACGCTGCATGGACGGGAGGGACGATGGGCGACTGCCACAATACCGACAGAAGCCTATAAAGGCAAGTATATATCTCTTAACATCAACTCTTTCAAACACTAAACTCTTTATTATCTTTACTCTCAGGACCCTGGACATCATCATCCTGGGGGCAGAAATGGAGCGTGAAGTCCCCCACAGGCAGTGACGACTGCCACGAAGACGCTGCATGGACGGGAGGGACGATGGGCGACTGCCACAAAACCGACAGAAGCCTATAAAGGCAAGTATATATCTCTTAACATCAACTCTTTCAAACACTAAACTCTTTATTATCTTTACTCTCAGGACCTTGGACATCATCATCCTGGGGGCAGAAATGGAGCGTGAAGTCCCCCAGAGGCAGTGACGACTGCCACGAAGACGCTGCATGGACGGGAGGGACGATGGGCGACTGCCACCATACCGACAGAAGCCCATAAAGGCAAGTATATATTTATTAACATCAACTCTTTCAAACACTAAACTCTTTATTATCTTTACTCTCAGGACCCTGGACATCATCATCCTGGGGCAGAAATGGAGCGTGAAGTCCCCCAGAGGCAGTGACGACTGCCACGAAGACGCTGCATGGACGGGAGGGACGATGGGCGACTGCCACCATACCGACAGAAGCCCATAAAGGCAAGTATATATCTATTAACATCAACTTTTTCAAACACTAAACTCTTTATTATCTTTACTCTCAGGAACCTGGACATCATCATCCTGGGGGCAGAAATGGAGCGTGAAGTCCCCCAGAGGCAGTGACGACTGCCACGAAGACGCTGCATGGACGGGAGGGACGATGGGCGACTGCCACCATACCGACAGAAGCCCATAAAGGCAAGTATATATCTATTAACATCAACTCTTTCAAACACTAAACTCTTTATTATCTTTACTCTCAGGACCTTGGACATCATCATCCTGGGGGCAGAAATGGAGCGTGAAGTCCCCCAGAGGCAGTGACGACTGCCACGAAGACGCTGCATGGACGGGAGGGACGATGGGCGACTGCCACAATACCGACAGAAGCCCATAAATGCAAGTATATATTTATTAACATCAACTCTTTCAAACACTAAACTCTTTATTATCTTTACTCTCAAGACCCTGGACATCATCATCCTGGGGGCAGAAATGGAGCGTGAAGTCCCCCAGAGGCAGTGACGACTGCCACGAAGACGCTGCATGGACGGGAGGGACGTTGGGCGACTGCCACCATACCGATAGGAGCCTATAAAGGCAAGTATATATCTCTTAACATCAACTCTTTCAAACACTAAACTCTTTATTATCTTTACTCTCAGGAACCTGGACATCATCATCCTGGGGGCAGAAATGGAGCGTGAAGTCCCCCAGAGGCAGTGACGACTGCCACGAAGACGCTGCATGGACGGGAGGGACAATGGGCGACTGCCACCATACCGACAGAAGCCCATAAAGGCAAGGATATATTTATTAACATCAACTCTTTCAAACACTAAACTCTTTATTATCTTTACTCTCAGGGCCCTGGACATCATCATCCTGGGGGCAGAAATGGAGCGTGAAGTCCCCCAGAGACAGTGACGACTGCCACGAAGACGCTGCATGGACGGGAGGGACGATGGGCGACTGCCACAATACCGACAGAAGCCTATAAAGGCAAGTATATATCTCTTAACATCAACTCTTTCAAACACTAAACTCTTTATTATCTTTACTCTCAGGAACCTGGACATCATCATCCTGGGGGCAGAAATGGAGCGTGAAGTCCCCCAGAGGCAGTGACGACTGCCACGAAGACGCTGCATGGACGGGAGGGACGATGGGCGACTGCCACCATACCGACAGAAGCCCATAAAGGCAAGTATATATCTCTTAACATCAACTCTTTCAAACACTAAACTCTTTATTATCTTTACTCTCAGGAACCTGGACATCATCAACCTGGGGGCAGAAATGGAGCGTGAAGTCCCCCAGAGGCAGTGACGACTGCCACGAAGACGCTGCATGGACGGGAGGGACGATGGGCGACTGCTACCATACCGACAGGAGCCTATAAAGGCAAGTATATATCTCTTAACATCAACTCTTTCAAACACTAAACTCTTTATTATCTTTACTCTCAGGAACCTGGACATCATCATCCTGGGGGCAGAAATGGAGCGTGAAGTCCCCCAGAGGCAGTGACGACTGCCACGAAGACGCTGCATGGACGGGAGGGACGATGGGCGACTGCCACCATACCGACAGAAGCCCATAAAGGCAAGTATATATCTCTTAACATCAACTCTTTCAAACACTAAACTCTTTATTATCTTTACTCTCAGGAACCTGGACATCATCATCCTGGGGGCAGAGATGGAGCGTGAAGTCCCCCAGAGGCAGTGACGACTGCCACGAAGACGCTGCATGGACGGGAGGGACGATGGGCGACTGCCACCATACCGACAGAAGCCCATAAAGGCAAGTATATATCTCTTAACATCAACTCTTTCAAACACTAAACTCTTTATTATCTTTACTCTCAGGAACCTGGACATCATCAACCTGGGGGCAGAAATGGAGCGTGAAGTCCCCCAGAGGCAGTGACGACTGCCACGAAGACGCTGCATGGACGGGAGGGACGATGGGCGACTGCCACAATACCGACAGAAGCCTATAAAGGCAAGTATATATCTCTTAACATCAACTCTTTCAAACACTAAACTCTTTATTATCTTTACTCTCAGGAACCTGGACATCATCATCCTGGGGGCAGAAATGGAGCGTGAAGTCCCCCAGAGGCAGTGACGACTGCCACGAAGACGCTGCATGGACGGGAGGGACGATGGGCGACTGCCACCATACCGACAGAAGCCCATAAAGGCAAGTATATATCTCTTAACATCAACTCTTTCAAACACTAAACTCTTTATTATCTTTACTCTCAGGAACCTGGACATCATCATCCTGGGGGCAGAAATGGAGCGTGAAGTCCCCCAGTGGCAGTGACGACTGCCACGAAGACGCTGCATGGACGGGAGGGACGATGGGCGACTGCCACCATACCGACAGAAGCCCATAAAGGCAAGTATATATCTCTTGACATCAACTCTTTCAAACACTAAACTCTTTATTATCTTTACTCTCAGGACCCTGGACATCATCATCCTGGGGGCAGAAATGGAGCGTGAAGTCCCCCAGAGGCAGTGACGACTGCCACGAAGACGCTGCATGGACGGGAGGGACGATGGGCGACTGCCACAATACCGACAGAAGCCTATAAAGGCAAGTATATATCTCTTAACATCAACTCTTTCAAACACTAAACTCTTTATTATCTTTACTCTCAGGACCCTGGACATCATCATCCTGGGGGCAGAATTGGAGCGTGAAGTCCCCCAGAGGCAGTGACGACTGCCACGAAGACGCTGCATGGACGGGAGGGACGATGGGCGACTGCCACCATACCGACAGAAGCCCATAAAGGCAAGTATATATTTATTAACATCAACTCTTTCAAACACTAAACTCTTTATTATCTTTACTCTCAGGAACCTGGACATCATCATCCTGGGGGCAGAAATGGAGCGTGAAGTCCCCCACAGGCAGTGACGACTGCCACGAAGACGCTGCATGGACGGGAGGGACGATGGGCGACTGCCACAAAACCGACAGAAGCCTATAAAGGCAAGTATATATCTCTTAACATCAACTCTTTCAAACACTAAACTCTTTATTATCTTTACTCTCAGGACCTTGGACATCATCATCCTGGGGGCAGAAATGGAGCGTGAAGTCCCCCAGAGGCAGTGACGACTGCCACGATGACGCTGCATGGACGGGAGGGACGATGGGCGACTGCCACAATACCGACAGAAGCCCATAAAGGCAAGTATATATTTATTAACATCAACTCTTTCAAACACTAAACTCTTTATTATCTTTACTCTCAGGACCCTGGACATCATCATCCTGGGGCAGAAATGGAGCGTGAAGTCCCCCAGAGGCAGTGACGACTGCCACGAAGACGCTGCATGGACGGGAGGGACGATGGGCGACTGCCACCATACCGACAGAAGCCCATAAAGGCAAGTATATATCTATTAACATCAACTTTTTCAAACACTAAACTCTTTATTATCTTTACTCTCAGGACCTTGGACATCATCATCCTGGGGGCAGAAATGGAGCGTGAAGTCCCCCAGAGGCAGTGACGACTGCCACGAAGACGCTGCATGGACGGGAGGGACGATGGGCGACTGCCACAATACCGACAGAAGCCCATAAAGGCAAGTATATATTTATTAACATCAACTCTTTCAAACACTAAACTCTTTATTATCTTTACTCTCAAGACCCTGGACATCATCATCCTGGGGGCAGAAATGGAGCGTGAAGTCCCCCAGAGGCAGTGACGACTGCCACGAAGACGCTGCATGGACGGGAGGGACGATGGGCGACTGCCACCATACCGACAGAAGCCTATAAAGGCAAGTATATATCTCTTTACATCAACTCTTTCAAACACTAAACTCTTTATTATCTTTACTCTCAGGAACCTGGACATCATCATCCTGGGGGCAGAAATGGAGCGTGAAGTCCCCCAGAGGCAGTGACGACTGCCACGAAGACGCTGCATGGACGGGAGGGACGATGGGCGACTGCCACCATACCGACAGAAGCCCATAAAGGCAAGTATATATCTCTTAACATCAACTCTTTCAAACACTAAACTCTTTATTATCTTTACTCTCAGGACCCTGGACATCATCATCCTGGGGGCAGAAATGGAGCGTGAAGTCCCCCAGAGGCAGTGACGACTGCCACGAAGACGCTGCATGGACGGGAGGGACGATGGGCGACTGCCACCATACCGACAGAAGCCCATAAAGGCAAGTATATATCTATTAACATCAACTCTTTCAAACACTAAACTCTTTATTATCTTTACTCTCAGGACCCTGGACATCATCATCCTGGGGGCAGAAATGGAGCGTGAAGACACCCAGAGGCAGTGACGACTGCCACGAAGACGCTGCATGGCCGGGAGGGACGATGGGCGACTGCCACCATACCGACAGAAGCCCATAAAGGCAAGTATATATCTCTTAACATCAACTCTTTCAAACACTAAACTCTTTATTATCTTTACTCTCATTAACCTGGACATCATCAACCTGGGGGCAGAAATGGAGCGTGAAGTCCCCCAGAGGCAGTGACGACTGCCACGAAGACGCTGCATGGACGGGAGGGACGATGGGCGACTGCTACCATACCGACAGGAGCCTATAAAGGCAAGTATATATCTCTTAACATCAACTCTTTCAAACACTAAACTCTTTATTATCTTTACTCTCAGGAACCTGGACATCATCATCCTGGGGGCAGAAATGGAGCGTGAAGTCCCCCAGAGGCAGTGACGACTGCCACGAAGACGCTGCATGGACGGGAGGGACGATGGGCGACTGCCACAATACCGACAGAAGCCCATAAAGGCAAGTATATATCTCTTAACATCAACTCTTTCAAACACTAAACTCTTTATTATCTTTACTCTCAGGACCCTGGACATCATCATCCTGGGGGCAGAAATGGAGCGTGAAGTCCCCCAGAGGCAGTGACGACTGCCACGAAGACGCTGCATGGACGGGAGGGACGATGGGCGACTGCCACAACACCGACAGAAGCCTATAAAGGCAAGTATATATCTCTTAACATCAACTCTTTCAAACACTAAACTCTTTATTATCTTTACTCTCAGGACCTTGGACATCATCATCCTGGGGGCAGAAATGGAGCGTGAAGTCCCCCAGAGGCAGTGACGACTGCCACGAAGACGCTGCATGGACGGGAGGGACGATGGGCGACTGCCACCATACTGACAGAAGCCCATAAAGGCAAGTATATATTTATTAACATCAACTCTTTCAAACACTAAACTCTTTATTATCTTTACTCTCAGGACCCTGGACATCATCATCCTGGGGGCAGAAATGGAGCGTGAAGTCCCCCAGAGGCAGTGACGACTGCCACGAAGACGCTGCATGGACGGGAGGGACGATGGGCGACTGCCACCATACCGACAGAAGCCCATAAAGGCAAGTATATATCTATTAACATCAACTTTTTCAAACACTAAACTCTTTATTATCTTTACTCTCAGGACCTTGGACATCATCATCCTGGGGGCAGAAATGGAGCGTGAAGTCCCCCAGAGGCAGTGACGACTGCCACGAAGACGCTGCATGGACGGGAGGGACGATGGGCGACTGCCACAATACCGACAGAAGCCCATAAAGGCAAGTATATATTTATTAACATCAACTCTTTCAAACACTAAACTCTTTATTATCTTTACTCTCAAGACCCTGGACATCATCATCCTGGGGGCAGAAATGGAGCGTGAAGTCCCCCAGAGGCAGTGACGACTGCCACGAAGACGCTGCATGGACGGGAGGGACGATGGGCGACTGCCACCATACCGACAGGAGCCTATAAAGGCAAGTATATATCTCTTAACATCAACTCTTTCAAACACTAAACTCTTTATTATCTTTACTCTCAGGAACCTGGACATCATCATCCTGGGGGCAGAAATGGAGCGTGAAGTCCCCCAGAGGCAGTGACGACTGCCACGAAGACGCTGCATGGACGGGAGGGACGATGGGCGACTGCCACCATACCGACAGAAGCCCATAAAGGCAAGTATATATCTATTAACATCAACTTTTTCAAACACTAAACTCTTTATTATCTTTACTCTCAGGACCTTGGACATCATCATCCTGGGGGCAGAAATGGAGCGTGAAGTCCCCCAGAGGCAGTGACGACTGCCACGAAGACGCTGCATGGACGGGAGGGACGATGGGCGACTGCCACAATACCGACAGAAGCCCATAAAGGCAAGTATATATTTATTAACATCAACTCTTTCAAACACTAAACTCTTTATTATCTTTACTCTCAAGACCCTGGACATCATCATCCTGGGGGCAGAAATGGAGCGTGAAGTCCCCCAGAGGCAGTGACGACTGCCACGAAGACGCTGCATGGACGGGAGGGACGATGGGCGACTGCCACCATACCGACAGGAGCCTATAAAGGCAAGTATATATCTCTTAACATCAACTCTTTCAAACACTAAACTCTTTATTATCTTTACTCTGAAGACCCTGGACATCATCATCCTGGGGGCAGAAATGGAGCGTGAAGTCCCCCAGAGGCAGTGACGACTGCCACGAAGACGCTGCATGGACGGGAGGGACGATGGGCGACTGCCACCATACCGACAGAAGCCCATAAAGGCAAGTATATATTTATTAACATCAACTCTTTCAAACACTAAACTCTTTATTATCTTTACTCTCAGGACCCTGGACATCATCATCCTGGGGGCAGAAATGGAGCGTGAAGTCCCCCAGAGGCAGTGACGACTGCCACGAAGACGCTGCATGGACGGGAGGGACGATGGGCGACTGCCACAACACCGACAGAAGCCCATAAAGGCAAGTATATATCTCTTAACATCAACTCTTTCAAACACTAAACTCTTTATTATCTTTACTCTCAGGACCCTGGACATCATCATCCTGGGGGCAGAAATGGAGCGTGAAGTCCCCCAGAGGCAGTGACGACTGCCACGAAGACGCTGCATGGACGGGAGGGACAATGGGCGACTGCCACCATACCGACAGAAGCCCATAAAGGCAAGTATATATCTATTAACATCAACTTTTTCAAACACTAAACTCTTTATTATCTTTACTCTCAGGACCTTGGACATCATCATCCTGGGGGCAGAAATGGAGCGTGAAGTCCCCCAGAGGCAGTGACGACTGCCACGAAGACGCTGCATGGACGGGAGGGACGATGGGCGACTGCCACAATACCGACAGAAGCCCATAAAGGCAAGTATATATTTATTAACATCAACTCTTTCAAACACTAAACTCTTTATTATCTTTACTCTCAAGACCCTGGACATCATCATCCTGGGGGCAGAAATGGAGCGTGAAGTCCCCCAGAGGCAGTGACGACTGCCACGAAGACGCTGCATGGACGGGAGGGACGATGGGCGACTGCCACCATACCGACAGGAGCCTATAAAGGCAAGTATATATCTCTTAACATCAACTCTTTCAAACACTAAACTCTTTATTATCTTTACTCTCAGGAACCTGGACATCATCATCCTGGGGGCAGAAATGGAGCGTGAAGTCCCCCAGAGGCAGTGACGACTGCCACGAAGACGCTGCATGGACGGGAGGGACGATGGGCGACTGCCACAACACCGACAGGCGACTGCCACCATACCGACAGAAGCCCATAAAGGCAAGTATATATTTATTAACATCAACTCTTTCAAACACTAAACTCTTTGTTATCTTTACTCTCAGGACCCTGGACATCATCATCCTGGGGGCAGAAATGGAGCGTGAAGTCCCCCAGAGGCAGTGACGACTGCCACGAAGACGCTGCATGGACGGGAGGGACGATGGGCGACTGCCACAACACCGACAGAAGCCTATAAAGGCAAGTATATATCTCTTAACATCAACTCTTTCAAACACTAAACTCTTTATTATCTTTACTCTCAGGACCTTGGACATCATCATCCTTGGGGCAGAAATGGAGCGTGAAGTCCCCCAGAGGCAGTGACGACTGCCACGAAGACGCTGCATGGACGGGAGGGACGATGGGCGACTGCCACCATACCGACAGAAGCCCATAAAGGCAAGTATATATCTATTAACATCAACTCTTTCAAACACTAAACTCTTTATTATCTTTACTCTCAGGACCCTGGACATCATCATCCTGGGGGCAGAAATGGAGCGTGAAGTCCCCCAGAGGCAGTGACGACTGCCACGAAGACGCTGCATGGACGGGAGGGACGATGGGCGACTGCCACCATACCGACAGAAGCCCATAAAGGCAAGTATATATCTATTAACATCAACTCTTTCAAACACTAAACTCTTTATTATCTTTACTCTCAGGACCCTGGACATCATCATCCTGGGGGCAGAAATGGAGCGTGAAGACACCCAGAGGCAGTGACGACTGCCACGAAGACGCTGCATGGCCGGGAGGGACGATGGGCGACTGCCACCATACCGACAGAAGCCCATAAAGGCAAGTATATATCTCTTAACATCAACTCTTTCAAACACTAAACTCTTTATTATCTTTACTCTCAGGAACCTGGACATCATCAACCTGGGGGCAGAAATGGAGCGTGAAGTCCCCCAGAGGCAGTGACGACTGCCACGAAGACGCTGCATGGACGGGAGGGACGATGGGCGACTGCTACCATACCGACAGGAGCCTATAAAGGCAAGTATATATCTCTTAACATCAACTCTTTCAAACACTAAACTCTTTATTATCTTTACTCTCAGGAACCTGCACATCATCATCCTGGGGGCAGAAATGGAGCGTGAAGTCCCCCAGAGGCAGTGACGACTGCCACGAAGACGCTGCATGGACGGGAGGGACGATGGGCGACTGCCACCATACCGACAGAAGCCCATAAAGGCAAGTATATATCTATTAACATCAACTCTTTCAAACACTAAACTCTTTATTATCTTTACTCTCAGGACCCTGGACATCATCATCCTGGGGGCAGAAATGGAGCGTGAAGTCCCCCAGAGGCAGTGACGACTGCCACGAAGACGCTGCATGGACGGGAGGGACGATGGGCGACTGCCACAATACCGACAGAAGCCTATAAAGGCAAGTATGTATCTCTTAACATCAACTCTTTCAAACACTAAACTCTTTATTATCTTTACTCTCAGGACCCTGGACATCATCATCCTGGGGGCAGAAATGGAGCGTGAAGTCCCCCAGAGGCAGTGACGACTGCCACGAAGACGCTGCATGGACGGGAGGGCCGATGGGCGACTGCCACAACACCGACAGAAGCCCATAAAGGCAAGTATATATCTCTTAACATCAACTCTTTCAAACACTAAACTCTTTATTATCTTTACTCTCAGGACCTTGGACATCATCATCCTGGGGGCAGAAATGGAGCGTGAAGTCCCCCAGAGGCAGTGACGACTGCCACGAAGACGCTGCATGGACGGGAGGGACGATGGGCGACTGCCACCATACCGACAGAAGCCCATAAAGGCAAGTATATGTTTATTAACATCAACTCTTTCAAACACTAAACTCTTTATTATCTTTACTCTCAGGACCCTGGACATCATCATCCTGGGGGCAGAAATGGAGCGTGAAGTCCCCCAGAGGCAGTGACGACTGCCACGAAGACGCTGCATGGACGGGAGGGACGATGGGCGACTGCCACCATACCGACAGAAGCCCATAAAGGCAAGTATATATCTATTAACATCAACTTTTTCAAACACTAAACTCTTTATTATCTTTACTCTCAGGACCTTGGACATCATCATCCTGGGGGCAGAAATGGAGCGTGAAGTCCCCCAGAGGCAGTGACGACTGCCACGAAGACGCTGCATGGACGGGAGGGACGATGGGCGACTGCCACCATACCGACAGGAGCCTATAAAGGCAAGTATATATCTCTTAACATCAACTCTTTCAAACACTAAACTCTTTATTATCTTTACTCTCAGGAACCTGGACATCATCATCCTGGGGGCAGAAATGGAGCGTGAAGTCCCCCAGAGGCAGTGACGACTGCCACGAAGACGCTGCATGGACGGGAGGGACGATGGGCGACTGCCACAACACCGACAGGCGACTGCCACCATACCGACAGAAGCCCATAAAGGCAAGTATATATTTATTAACATCAACTCTTTCAAACACTAAACTCTTTGTTATCTTTACTCTCAGGACCCTGGACATCATCATCCTGGGGGCAGAAATGGAGCGTGAAGTCCCCCAGAGGCAGTGACGACTGCCACGAAGACGCTGCATGGACGGGAGGGACGATGGGCGACTGCCACAACACCGACAGAAGCCTATAAAGGCAAGTATATATCTCTTAACATCAACTCTTTCAAACACTAAACTCTTTATTATCTTTACTCTCAGGACCTTGGACATCATCATCCTTGGGGCAGAAATGGAGCGTGAAGTCCCCCAGAGGCAGTGACGACTGCCACGAAGACGCTGCATGGACGGGAGGGACGATGGGCGACTGCCACCATACCGACAGAAGCCCATAAAGGCAAGTATATATCTATTAACATCAACTCTTTCAAACACTAAACTCTTTATTATCTTTACTCTCAGGACCCTGGACATCATCATCCTGGGGGCAGAAATGGAGCGTGAAGTCCCCCAGAGGCAGTGACGACTGCCACGAAGACGCTGCATGGACGGGAGGGACGATGGGCGACTGCCACCATACCGACAGAAGCCCATAAAGGCAAGTATATATCTATTAACATCAACTCTTTCAAACACTAAACTCTTTATTATCTTTACTCTCAGGACCCTGGACATCATCATCCTGGGGGCAGAAATGGAGCGTGAAGACACCCAGAGGCAGTGACGACTGCCACGAAGACGCTGCATGGCCGGGAGGGACGATGGGCGACTGCCACCATACCGACAGAAGCCCATAAAGGCAAGTATATATCTCTTAACATCAACTCTTTCAAACACTAAACTCTTTATTATCTTTACTCTCAGGAACCTGGACATCATCAACCTGGGGGCAGAAATGGAGCGTGAAGTCCCCCAGAGGCAGTGACGACTGCCACGAAGACGCTGCATGGACGGGAGGGACGATGGGCGACTGCTACCATACCGACAGGAGCCTATAAAGGCAAGTATATATCTCTTAACATCAACTCTTTCAAACACTAAACTCTTTATTATCTTTACTCTCAGGAACCTGCACATCATCATCCTGGGGGCAGAAATGGAGCGTGAAGTCCCCCAGAGGCAGTGACGACTGCCACGAAGACGCTGCATGGACGGGAGGGACGATGGGCGACTGCCACCATACCGACAGAAGCCCATAAAGGCAAGTATATATCTATTAACATCAACTCTTTCAAACACTAAACTCTTTATTATCTTTACTCTCAGGACCCTGGACATCATCATCCTGGGGGCAGAAATGGAGCGTGAAGTCCCCCAGAGGCAGTGACGACTGCCACGAAGACGCTGCATGGACGGGAGGGACGATGGGCGACTGCCACAATACCGACAGAAGCCCATAAAGGCAAGTATGTATCTCTTAACATCAACTCTTTCAAACACTAAACTCTTTATTATCTTTACTCTCAGGACCCTGGACATCATCATCCTGGGGGCAGAAATGGAGCGTGAAGTCCCCCAGAGGCAGTGACGACTGCCACGAAGACGCTGCATGGACGGGAGGGCCGATGGGCGACTGCCACAACACCGACAGAAGCCCATAAAGGCAAGTATATATCTCTTAACATCAACTCTTTCAAACACTAAACTCTTTATTATCTTTACTCTCAGGACCTTGGACATCATCATCCTGGGGGCAGAAATGGAGCGTGAAGTCCCCCAGAGGCAGTGACGACTGCCACGAAGACGCTGCATGGACGGGAGGGACGATGGGCGACTGCCACCATACCGACAGAAGCCCATAAAGGCAAGTATATGTTTATTAACATCAACTCTTTCAAACACTAAACTCTTTATTATCTTTACTCTCAGGACCCTGGACATCATCATCCTGGGGGCAGAAATGGAGCGTGAAGTCCCCCAGAGGCAGTGACGACTGCCACGAAGACGCTGCATGGACGGGAGGGACGATGGGCGACTGCCACCATACCGACAGAAGCCCATAAAGGCAAGTATATATCTATTAACATCAACTTTTTCAAACACTAAACTCTTTATTATCTTTACTCTCAGGACCTTGGACATCATCATCCTGGGGGCAGAAATGGAGCGTGAAGTCCCCCAGAGGCAGTGACGACTGCCACGAAGACGCTGCATGTACGGGAGGGACGATGGGCGACTGCCACAATACCGACAGAAGCCCATAAAGGCAAGTATATATTTATTAACATCAACTCTTTCAAACACTAAACTCTTTATTATCTTTACTCTCAAGACCCTGGACATCATCATCCTGGGGGCAGAAATGGAGCGTGAAGTCCCCCAGAGGCAGTGACGACTGCCACGAAGACGCTGCATGGACGGGAGGGACGATGGGCGACTGCCACCATACCGACAGGAGCCTATAAAGGCAAGTATATATCTCTTAACATCAACTCTTTCAAACACTAAACTCTTTATTATCTTTACTCTCAGGAACCTGGACATCATCATCCTGGGGGCAGAAATGGAGCGTGAAGTCCCCCAGAGGCAGTGACGACTGCCACGAAGACGCTGCATGGACGGGAGGGACGATGGGCGACTGCCACCATACCGACAGAAGCCCATAAAGGCAAGTATATATTTATTAACATCAACTCTTTCAAACACTAAACTCTTTATTATCTTTACTCTCAGGACCCTGGACATCATCATCCTGGGGGCAGAAATGGAGCGTGAAGTCCCCCAGAGGCAGTGACGACTGCCACGAAGACGCTGCATGGACGGGAGGGACGATGGGCGACTGCCACCATACCGACAGAAGCCCATAAAGGCAAGTATATATCTATTAACATCAACTTTTTCAAACACTAAACTCTTTATTATCTTTACTCTCAGGACCTTGGACATCATCATCCTGGGGGCAGAAATGGAGCGTGAAGTCCCCCAGAGGCAGTGACGAAAGCCACGAAGACGCTGCATGGACGGGAGGGACGATGGGCGACTGCCACAATACCGACAGAAGCCCATAAAGGCAAGTATATATTTATTAACATCAACTCTTTCAAACACTAAACTCTTTATTATCTTTACTCTCAAGACCCTGGACATCATCATCCTGGGGGCAGAAATGGAGCGTGAAGTCCCCCAGAGGCAGTGACGACTGCCACGAAGACGCTGCATGGACGGGAGGGACGATGGGCGACTGCCACCATACCGACAGGAGCCTATAAAGGCAAGTATATATCTCTTAACATCAACTCTTTCAAACACTAAACTCTTTATTATCTTTACTCTCAGGAACCTGGACATCATCATCCTGGGGGCAGAAATGGAGCGTGAAGTCCCCCAGAGGCAGTGACGACTGCCACGAAGACGCTGCATGGACGGGAGGGACGATGGGCGACTGCCACAACACCGACAGGCGACTGCCACCATACCGACAGAAGCCCATAAAAGCAAGTATATATTTATTAACATCAACTCTTTCAAACACTAAACTCTTTATTATCTTTACTCTCAGGACCCTGGACATCATCATCCTGGGGGCAGAAATGGAGCGTGAAGTCCCCCAGAGGCAGTGACGACTGCCACGAAGACGCTGCATGGACGGGAGGGACGATGGGCGACTGCCACAACACCGACAGAAGCCTATAAAGGCAAGTATATATCTATTAACATCAACTCTTTCAAACACTAAACTCTTTATTATCTTTACTCTCAGGACCTTGGACATCATCATCCTGGGGGCAGAAATGGAGCGTGAAGTCCCCCAGAGGCAGTGACGACTGCCACGAAGACGCTGCATGGACGGGAGGGACGATGGGCGACTGCCACCATACCGACAGGAGCCTATAAAGGCAAGTATATATCTCTTAACATCAACTCTTTCAAACACTAAACTCTTTATTATCTTTACTCTCAGGAACCTGGACATCATCATCCTGGGGGCAGAAATGGAGCGTGAAGTCACCCAGAGGCAGTGACGACTGCCACGAAGACGCTGCATGGACGGGAGGGACGATGGGCGACTGCCACCATACCGACAGAAGCCCATAAAGGCAAGTATATATTTATTAACATCAACTCTTTCAAACACTAAACTCTTTATTATCTTTACTCTCAGGACCCTGGACATCATCATCCTGGGGGCAGAAATGAAGCGTGAAGTCCCCCAGAGGCAGTGACGACTGCCACGAAGACGCTGCATGGACGGGAGGGACGATGGGCGACTGCCACAACACCGACAGGCGACTGCCACCATACCGACAGAAGCCCATAAAGGCAAGTATATATTTATTAACATCAACTCTTTCAAACACTAAACTCTTTGTTATCTTTACTCTCAGGACCCTGGACATCATCATCCTGGGGGCAGAAATGGAGCGTGAAGTCCCCCAGAGGCAGTGACGACTGCCACGAAGACGCTGCATGGACGGGAGGGACGATGGGCGACTGCCACAACACCGACAGAAGCCTATAAAGGCAAGTATATATCTCTTAACATCAACTCTTTCAAACACTAAACTCTTTATTATCTTTACTCTCAGGACCTTGGACATCATCATCCTGGGGGCAGAAATGGAGCGTGAAGTCCCCCAGAGGCAGTGACGACTGCCACGAAGACGCTGCATGGACGGGAGGGACGATGGGCGACTGCCACCATACCGACAGAAGCCCATAAAGGCAAGTATATATCTATTAACATCAACTCTTTCAAACACTAAACTCTTTATTATCTTTACTCTCAGGACCCTGGACATCATCATCCTGGGGGCAGAAATGGAGCGTGAAGTCCCCCAGAGGCAGTGACGACTGCCACGAAGACGCTGCATGGACGGGAGGGACGATGGGCGACTGCCACCATACCGACAGAAGCCCATAAAGGCAAGTATATATCTATTAACATCAACTCTTTCAAACACTAAACTCTTTATTATCTTTACTCTCAGGACCCTGGACATCATCATCCTGGGGGCAGAAATGGAGCGTGAAGACACCCAGAGGCAGTGACGACTGCCACGAAGACGCTGCATGGCCGGGAGGGACGATGGGCGACTGCCACCATACCGACAGAAGCCCATAAAGGCAAGTATATATCTCTTAACATCAACTCTTTCAAACACTAAACTCTTTATTATCTTTACTCTCAGGAACCTGGACATCATCAACCTGGGGGCAGAAATGGAGCGTGAAGTCCCCCAGAGGCAGTGACGACTGCCACGAAGACGCTGCATGGACGGGAGGGACGATGGGCGACTGCTACCATACCGACAGGAGCCTATAAAGGCAAGTATATATCTCTTAACATCAACTCTTTCAAACACTAAACTCTTTATTATCTTTACTCTCAGGAACCTGCACATCATCATCCTGGGGGCAGAAATGGAGCGTGAAGTCCCCCAGAGGCAGTGACGACTGCCACGAAGACGCTGCATGGACGGGAGGGACGATGGGCGACTGCCACCATACCGACAGAAGCCCATAAAGGCAAGTATATATCTATTAACATCAACTCTTTCAAACACTAAACTCTTTATTATCTTTACTCTCAGGACCCTGGACATCATCATCCTGGGGGCAGAAATGGAGCGTGAAGTCCCCCAGAGGCAGTGACGACTGCCACGAAGACGCTGCATGGACGGGAGGGACGATGGGCGACTGCCACAATACCGACAGAAGCCTATAAAGGCAAGTATGTATCTCTTAACATCAACTCTTTCAAACACTAAACTCTTTATTATCTTTACTCTCAGGACCCTGGACATCATCATCCTGGGGGCAGAAATGGAGCGTGAAGTCCCCCAGAGGCAGTGACGACTGCCACGAAGACGCTGCATGGACGGGAGGGCCGATGGGCGACTGCCACAACACCGACAGAAGCCTATAAAGGCAAGTATATATCTCTTAACATCAACTCTTTCAAACACTAAACTCTTTATTATCTTTACTCTCAGGACCTTGGACATCATCATCCTGGGGGCAGAAATGGAGCGTGAAGTCCCCCAGAGGCAGTGACGACTGCCACGAAGACGCTGCATGGACGGGAGGGACGATGGGCGACTGCCACCATACCGACAGAAGCCCATAAAGGCAAGTATATGTTTATTAACATCAACTCTTTCAAACACTAAACTCTTTATTATCTTTACTCTCAGGACCCTGGACATCATCATCCTGGGGGCAGAAATGGAGCGTGAAGTCCCCCAGAGGCAGTGACGACTGCCACGAAGACGCTGCATGGACGGGAGGGACAATGGGCGACTGCCACCATACCGACAGAAGCCCATAAAGGCAAGTATATATCTATTAACATCAACTTTTTCAAACACTAAACTCTTTATTATCTTTACTCTCAGGACCTTGGACATCATCATCCTGGGGGCAGAAATGGAGCGTGAAGTCCCCCAGAGGCAGTGACGACTGCCACGAAGACGCTGCATGGACGGGAGGGACGATGGGCGACTGCCACAATACCGACAGAAGCCCATAAAGGCAAGTATATATTTATTAACATCAACTCTTTCAAACACTAAACTCTTTATTATCTTTACTCTCAAGACCCTGGACATCATCATCCTGGGGGCAGAAATGGAGCGTGAAGTCCCCCAGAGGCAGTGACGACTGCCACGAAGACGCTGCATGGACGGGAGGGACGATGGGCGACTGCCACCATACCGACAGGAGCCTATAAAGGCAAGTATATATCTCTTAACATCAACTCTTTCAAACACTAAACTCTTTATTATCTTTACTCTCAGGAACCTGGACATCATCATCCTGGGGGCAGAAATGGAGCGTGAAGTCCCCCAGAGGCAGTGACGACTGCCACGAAGACGCTGCATGGACGGGAGGGACGATGGGCGACTGCCACAACACCGACAGGCGACTGCCACCATACCGACAGAAGCCCATAAAGGCAAGTATATATTTATTAACATCAACTCTTTCAAACACTAAACTCTTTGTTATCTTTACTCTCAGGACCCTGGACATCATCATCCTGGGGGCAGAAATGGAGCGTGAAGTCCCCCAGAGGCAGTGACGACTGCCACGAAGACGCTGCATGGACGGGAGGGACGATGGGCGACTGCCACAACACCGACAGAAGCCTATAAAGGCAAGTATATATCTCTTAACATCAACTCTTTCAAACACTAAACTCTTTATTATCTTTACTCTCAGGACCTTGGACATCATCATCCTTGGGGCAGAAATGGAGCGTGAAGTCCCCCAGAGGCAGTGACGACTGCCACGAAGACGCTGCATGGACGGGAGGGACGATGGGCGACTGCCACCATACCGACAGAAGCCCATAAAGGCAAGTATATATCTATTAACATCAACTCTTTCAAACACTAAACTCTTTATTATCTTTACTCTCAGGACCCTGGACATCATCATCCTGGGGGCAGAAATGGAGCGTGAAGTCCCCCAGAGGCAGTGACGACTGCCACGAAGACGCTGCATGGACGGGAGGGACGATGGGCGACTGCCACCATACCGACAGAAGCCCATAAAGGCAAGTATATATCTATTAACATCAACTCTTTCAAACACTAAACTCTTTATTATCTTTACTCTCAGGACCCTGGACATCATCATCCTGGGGGCAGAAATGGAGCGTGAAGACACCCAGAGGCAGTGACGACTGCCACGAAGACGCTGCATGGCCGGGAGGGACGATGGGCGACTGCCACCATACCGACAGAAGCCCATAAAGGCAAGTATATATCTCTTAACATCAACTCTTTCAAACACTAAACTCTTTATTATCTTTACTCTCAGGAACCTGGACATCATCAACCTGGGGGCAGAAATGGAGCGTGAAGTCCCCCAGAGGCAGTGACGACTGCCACGAAGACGCTGCATGGACGGGAGGGACGATGGGCGACTGCTACCATACCGACAGGAGCCTATAAAGGCAAGTATATATCTCTTAACATCAACTCTTTCAAACACTAAACTCTTTAT
This sequence comes from Haliotis asinina, assembly GCF_037392515.1. Taxonomy (NCBI): domain Eukaryota; kingdom Metazoa; phylum Mollusca; class Gastropoda; order Lepetellida; family Haliotidae; genus Haliotis; species Haliotis asinina. Next base: position 29,907,758 of record NC_090283.1, on the reverse strand, counting down.
TATCTTTACTCTCAGGAACCTGCACATCATCATCCTGGGGGCAGAAATGGAGCGTGAAGTCCCCCAGAGGCAGTGACGACTGCCACGAAGACGCTGCATGGACGGGAGGGACGATGGGCGACTGCCACCATACCGACAGAAGCCCATAAAGGCAAGTATATATCTATTAACATCAACTCTTTCAAACACTAAACTCTTTATTATCTTTACTCTCAGGACCCTGGACATCATCATCCTGGGGGCAGAAATGGAGCGTGAAGTCCCCCAGAGGCAGTGACGACTGCCACGAAGACGCTGCATGGACGGGAGGGACGATGGGCGACTGCCACAATACCGACAGAAGCCTATAAAGGCAAGTATGTATCTCTTAACATCAACTCTTTCAAACACTAAACTCTTTATTATCTTTACTCTCAGGACCCTGGACATCATCATCCTGGGGGCAGAAATGGAGCGTGAAGTCCCCCAGAGGCAGTGACGACTGCCACGAAGACGCTGCATGGACGGGAGGGCCGATGGGCGACTGCCACAACACCGACAGAAGCCCATAAAGGCAAGTATATATCTCTTAACATCAACTCTTTCAAACACTAAACTCTTTATTATCTTTACTCTCAGGACCTTGGACATCATCATCCTGGGGGCAGAAATGGAGCGTGAAGTCCCCCAGAGGCAGTGACGACTGCCACGAAGACGCTGCATGGACGGGAGGGACGATGGGCGACTGCCACCATACCGACAGAAGCCCATAAAGGCAAGTATATGTTTTTTAACATCAACTCTTTCAAACACTAAACTCTTTATTATCTTTACTCTCAGGACCCTGGACATCATCATCCTGGGGGCAGAAATGGAGCGTGAAGTCCCCCAGAGGCAGTGACGACTGCCACGAAGACGCTGCATGGACGGGAGGGACGATGGGCGACTGCCACCATACCGACAGAAGCCCATAAAGGCAAGTATATATCTATTAACATCAACTTTTTCAAACACTAAACTCTTTATTATCTTTACTCTCAGGACCTTGGACATCATCATCCTGGGGGCAGAAATGGAGCGTGAAGTCCCCCAGAGGCAGTGACGACTGCCACGAAGACGCTGCATGGACGGGAGGGACGATGGGCGACTGCCACAATACCGACAGAAGCCCATAAAGGCAAGTATATATTTATTAACATCAACTCTTTCAAACACTAAACTCTTTATTATCTTTACTCTCAAGACCCTGGACATCATCATCCTGGGGGCAGAAATGGAGCGTGAAGTCCCCCAGAGGCAGTGACGACTGCCACGAAGACGCTGCATGGACGGGAGGGACGATGGGCGACTGCCACCATACCGACAGGAGCCTATAAAGGCAAGTATATATCTCTTAACATCAACTCTTTCAAACACTAAACTCTTTATTATCTTTACTCTCAGGAACCTGGACATCATCATCCTGGGGGCAGAAATGGAGCGTGAAGTCCCCCAGAGGCAGTGACGACTGCCACGAAGACGCTGCATGGACGGGAGGGACGATGGGCGACTGCCACCATACCGACAGAAGCCCATAAAGGCAAGTATATATTTATTAACATCAACTCTTCCAAACACTAAACTCTTTATTATCTTTACTCTCAGGACCCTGGACATCATCATCCTGGGGGCAGAAATGGAGCGTGAAGTCCCCCAGAGGCAGTGACGACTGCCACGAAGACGCTGCATGGACGGGAGGGACGATGGGCGACTGCCACCATACCGACAGAAGCCCATAAAGGCAAGTATATATCTATTAACATCAACTTTTTCAAACACTAAACTCTTTATTATCTTTACTCTCAGGACCTTGGACATCATCACCCTGGGGGCAGAAATGGAGCGTGAAGTCCCCCAGAGGCAGTGACGACTGCCACGAAGACGCTGCATGGACGGGAGGGACGATGGGCGACTGCCACAATACCGACAGAAGCCCATAAAGGCAAGTATATATTTATTAACATCAACTCTTTCAAACACTAAACTCTTTATTATCTTTACTCTCAAGACCCTGGACATCATCATCCTGGGGGCAGAAATGGAGCGTGAAGTCCCCCAGAGGCAGTGACGACTGCCACGAAGACGCTGCATGGACGGGAGGGACGATGGGCGACTGCCACCATACCGACAGGAGCCTATAAAGGCAAGTATATATCTCTTAACATCAACTCTTTCAAACACTAAACTCTTTATTATCTTTACTCTCAGGAACCTGGACATCATCATCCTGGGGGCAGAAATGGAGCGTGAAGTCCCCCAGAGGCAGTGACGACTGCCACGAAGACGCTGCATGGACGGGAGGGACGATGGGCGACTGCCACAACACCGACAGGCGACTGCCACCATACCGACAGAAGCCCATAAAAGCAAGTATATATTTATTAACATCAACTCTTTCAAACACTAAACTCTTTATTATCTTTACTCTCAGGACCCTGGACATCATCATCCTGGGGGCAGAAATGGAGCGTGAAGTCCCCCAGAGGCAGTGACGACTGCCACGAAGACGCTGCATGGACGGGAGGGACGATGGGCGACTGCCACAACACCGACAGAAGCCTATAAAGGCAAGTATATATCTATTAACATCAACTCTTTCAAACACTAAACTCTTTATTATCTTTACTCTCAGGACCTTGGACATCATCATCCTGGGGGCAGAAATGGAGCGTGAAGTCCCCCAGAGGCAGTGACGACTGCCACGAAGACGCTGCATGGACGGGAGGGACGATGGGCGACTGCCACCATACCGACAGGAGCCTATAAAGGCAAGTATATATCTCTTAACATCAACTCTTTCAAACACTAAACTCTTTATTATCTTTACTCTCAGGAACCTGGACATCATCATCCTGGGGGCAGAAATGGAGCGTGAAGTCACCCAGAGGCAGTGACGACTGCCACGAAGACGCTGCATGGACGGGAGGGACGATGGGCGACTGCCACCATACCGACAGAAGCCCATAAAGGCAAGTATATATTTATTAACATCAACTCTTTCAAACACTAAACTCTTTATTATCTTTACTCTCAGGACCCTGGACATCATCATCCTGGGGGCAGAAATGGAGCGTGAAGTCCCCCAGAGGCAGTGACGACTGCCACGAAGACGCTGCATGGACGGGAGGGACGATGGGCGACTGCCACAACACCGACAGGCGACTGCCACCATACCGACAGAAGCCCATAAAGGCAAGTATATATTTATTAACATCAACTCTTTCAAACACTAAACTCTTTGTTATCTTTACTCTCAGGAACCTGGACATCATCATCCTGGGGGGTAGAAATGGAGCGTGAAGTCACCCAGAGGCAGTGACGACTGCCACGAAGACGCTGCATGGACGGGAGGGACGATGGGCGACTGCCACCATACCGACAGAAGCCCATAAAGGCAAGTATATGTTTATTAACATCAACTCTTTCAAACACTAAACTCTTTATTATCTTTACTCTCAGGACCCTGGACATCATCATCCTGGGGGCAGAAATGGAGCGTGAAGTCCCCCAGAGGCAGTGACGACTGCCACGAAGACGCTGCATGGACGGGAGGGACGATGGGCGACTGCCACCATACCGACAGAAGCCCATAAAGGCAAGTATATATCTATTAACATCAACTTTTTCAAACACTAAACTCTTTATTATCTTTACTCTCAGGACCTTGGACATCATCATCCTGGGGGCAGAAATGGAGCGTGAAGTCCCCCAGAGGCAGTGACGACTGCCACGAAGACGCTGCATGGACGGGAGGGACGATGGGCGACTGCCACAATACCGACAGAAGCCCATAAAGGCAAGTATATATTTATTAACATCAACTCTTTCAAACACTAAACTCTTTATTATCTTTACTCTCAAGACCCTGGACATCATCATCCTGGGGGCAGAAATGGAGCGTGAAGTCCCCCAGAGGCAGTGACGACTGCCACGAAGACGCTGCATGGACGGGAGGGACGATGGGCGACTGCCACCATACCGACAGGAGCCTATAAAGGCAAGTATATATCTCTTAACATCAACTCTTTCAAACACTAAACTCTTTATTATCTTTACTCTCAGGAACCTGGACATCATCATCCTGGGGGCAGAAATGGAGCGTGAAGTCCCCCAGAGGCAGTGACGACTGCCACGAAGACGCTGCATGGACGGGAGGGACGATGGGCGACTGCCACCATACCGACAGAAGCCCATAAAGGCAAGTATATATTTATTAACATCAACTCTTTCAAACACTAAACTCTTTATTATCTTTACTCTCAGGACCCTGGACATCATCATCCTGGGGGCAGAAATGGAGCGTGAAGTCCCCCAGAGGCAGTGACGACTGCCACGAAGACGCTGCATGGACGGGAGGGACGATGGGCGACTGCCACCATACCGACAGAAGCCCATAAAGGCAAGTATATATCTATTAACATCAACTTTTTCAAACACTAAACTCTTTATTATCTTTACTCTCAGGACCTTGGACATCATCATCCTGGGGGCAGAAATGGAGCGTGAAGTCCCCCAGAGGCAGTGACGACTGCCACGAAGACGCTGCATGGACGGGAGGGACGATGGGCGACTGCCACAATACCGACAGAAGCCCATAAAGGCAAGTATATATTTATTAACATCAACTCTTTCAAACACTAAACTCTTTATTATCTTTACTCTCAAGACCCTGGACATCATCATCCTGGGGGCAGAAATGGAGCGTGAAGTCCCCCAGAGGCAGTGACGACTGCCACGAAGACGCTGCATGGACGGGAGGGACGATGGGCGACTGCCACCATACCGACAGGAGCCTATAAAGGCAAGTATATATCTCTTAACATCAACTCTTTCAAACACTAAACTCTTTATTATCTTTACTCTCAGGAACCTGGACATCATCATCCTGGGGGCAGAAATGGAGCGTGAAGTCCCCCAGAGGCAGTGACGACTGCCACGAAGACGCTGCATGGACGGGAGGGACGATGGGCGACTGCCACCATACCGACAGAAGCCCATAAAGGCAAGTATATATTTATTAACATCAACTCTTTCAAACACTAAACTCTTTATTATCTTTACTCTCAAGACCCTGGACATCATCATCCTGGGGGCAGAAATGGAGCGTGAAGTCCCCCAGAGGCAGTGACGACTGCCACGAAGACGCTGCATGGACGGGAGGGACGATGGGCGACTGCCACCATACCGACAGGAGCCTATAAAGGCAAGTATATATCTCTTAACATCAACTCTTTCAAACACTAAACTCTTTATTATCTTTACTCTCAGGAACCTGGACATCATCATCCTGGGGGCAGAAATGGAGCGTGAAGTCCCCCAGAGGCAGTGACGACTGCCACGAAGACGCTGCATGGACGGGAGGGACGATGGGCGACTGCCACAACACCGACAGGCGACTGCCACCATACCGACAGAAGCCCATAAAAGCAAGTATATATTTATTAACATCAACTCTTTCAAACACTAAACTCTTTATTATCTTTACTCTCAGGACCCTGGACATCATCATCCTGGGGGCAGAAATGGAGCGTGAAGTCCCCCAGAGGCAGTGACGACTGCCACGAAGACGCTGCATGGACGGGAGGGACGATGGGCGACTGCCACCATACCGACAGGAGCCTATAAAGGCAAGTATATATCTCTTAACATCAACTCTTTCAAACACTAAACTCTTTATTATCTTTACTCTCAGGAACCTGGACATCATCATCCTGGGGGCAGAAATGGAGCGTGAAGTCACCCAGAGGCAGTGACGACTGCCACGAAGACGCTGCATGGACGGGAGGGACGATGGGCGACTGCCACCATACCGACAGAAGCCCATAAAGGCAAGTATATATTTATTAACATCAACTCTTTCAAACACTAAACTCTTTATTATCTTTACTCTCAGGACCCTGGACATCATCATCCTGGGGGCAGAAATGGAGCGTGAAGTCCCCCAGAGGCAGTGACGACTGCCACGAAGACGCTGCATGGACGGGAGGGACGATGGGCGACTGCCACAACACCGACAGAAGCCTAGAAAGGCAAGTATATATCTCTTTACATCAACTCTTTCAAACACTAAACTCTTTATTATCTTTACTCTCAGGACCTTGGACATCATCATCCTGGGGGCAGAAATGGAGCGTGAAGTCCCCCAGAGGCAGTGACGACTGCCACGAAGACGCTGCATGGACGGGAGGGACGATGGGCGACTGCCACCATACCGACAGAAGCCCATAAAGGCAAGTATATATTTATTAACATCAACTCTTTCAAACACTAAACTCTTTATTATCTTTACTCTCAGGACCCTGGACATCATCATCCTGGGGGCAGAAATGGAGCGTGAAGTCCCCCAGAGGCAGTGACGACTGCCACGAAGACGCTGCATGGACGGGAGGGACGATGGGCGACTGCCACCATACCGACAGAAGCCCATAAAGGCAAGTATATATCTATTAACATCAACTTTTTCAAACACTAAACTCTTTATTATCTTTACTCTCAGGACCTTGGACATCATCATCCTGGGGGCAGAAATGGAGCGTGAAGTCCCCCAGAGGCAGTGACGACTGCCACGAAGACGCTGCATGGACGGGAGGGACGATGGGCGACTGCCACAATACCGACAGAAGCCCATAAAGGCAAGTATATATTTATTAACATCAACTCTTTCAAACACTAAACTCTTTATTATCTTTACTCTCAAGACCCTGGACATCATCATCCTGGGGGCAGAAATGGAGCGTGAAGTCCCCCAGAGGCAGTGACGACTGCCACGAAGACGCTGCATGGACGGGAGGGACGATGGGCGACTGCCACCATACCGACAGGAGCCTATAAAGGCAAGTATATATCTCTTAACATCAACTCTTTCAAACACTAAACTCTTTATTATCTTTACTCTCAGGAACCTGGACATCATCATCCTGGGGGCAGAAATGGAGCGTGAAGTCCCCCAGAGGCAGTGACGACTGCCACGAAGACGCTGCATGGACGGGAGGGACGATGGGCGACTGCCACAACACCGACAGGCGACTGCCACCATACCGACAGAAGCCCATAAAAGCAAGTATATATTTATTAACATCAACTCTTTCAAACACTAAACTCTTTATTATCTTTACTCTCAGGACCCTGGACATCATCATCCTGGGGGCAGAAATGGAGCGTGAAGTCCCCCAGAGGCAGTGACGACTGCCACGAAGACGCTGCATGGACGGGAGGGACGATGGGCGACTGCCACAACACCGACAGAAGCCTATAAAGGCAAGTATATATCTATTAACATCAACTCTTTCAAACACTAAACTCTTTATTATCTTTACTCTCAGGACCTTGGACATCATCATCCTGGGGGCAGAAATGGAGCGTGAAGTCCCCCAGAGGCAGTGACGACTGCCACGAAGACGCTGCATGGACGGGAGGGACGATGGGCGACTGCCACCATACCGACAGAAGCCCATAAAGGCAAGTATATATTTATTAACATCAACTCTTTCAAACACTAAACTCTTTATTATCTTTACTCTCAGGACCCTGGACATCATCATCCTGGGGGCAGAAATGGAGCGTGAAGTCCCCCAGAGGCAGTGACGACTGCCACGAAGACGCTGCATGGACGGGAGGGACGATGGGCGACTGCCACCATACCGACAGAAGCCCATAAAGGCAAGTATATATTTATTAACATCAACTCTTTCAAACACTAAACTCTTTATTATCTTTACTCTCAGGACCCTGGACATCATCATCCTGGGGGCAGAAATGGAGCGTGAAGTCCCCCAGAGGCAGTGACGACTGCCACGAAGACGCTGCATGGACGGGAGAGGACGATGGGCGACTGCCACAATACCGACAGAAGCCCATAAAGGCAAGTATATATTTATTAACATCAACTCTTTCAAACACTAAACTCTTTATTATCTTTACTCTCAAGACCCTGGACATCATCATCCTGGGGGCAGAAATGGAGCGTGAAGTCCCCCAGAGGCAGTGACGACTGCCACGAAGACGCTGCATGGACGGGAGGGACGATGGGCGACTGCCACCATACCGACAGGAGCCTATAAAGGCAAGTATATATCTCTTAACATCAACTCTTTCAAACACTAAACTCTTTATTATCTTTACTCTCAGGAACCTGGACATCATCATCCTGGGGGCAGAAATGGAGCGTGAAGTCCCCCAGAGGCAGTGACGACTGCCACGAAGACGCTGCATGGACGGGAGGGACGATGGGCGACTGCCACAACACCGACAGAAGCCTATAAAGGCAAGTATATATCTCTTGACATCAACTCTTTCAAACACTAAACTCTTTATTATCTTTACTCTCAGGACCTTGGACATCATCATCCTGGGGGCAGAAATGGAGCGTGAAGTCCCCCAGAGGCAGTGACGACTGCCACGAAGACGCTGCATGGACGGGAGGGACGATGGGCGACTGCCACCATACCGACAGAAGCCCATAAAGGCAAGTATATATTTATTAACATCAACTCTTTCAAACACTAAACTCTTTATTATCTTTACTCTCAAGACCCTGGACATCATCATCCTGGGGGCAGAAATGGAGCGTGAAGTCCCCCAGAGGCAGTGACGACTGCCACGAAGACGCTGCATGGACGGGAGGGACGATGGGCGACTGCCACCATACCGACAGAAGCCCATAAAGGCAAGTATATATCTATTAACATCAACTTTTTCAAACACTAAACTCTTTATTATCTTTACTCTCAGGACCTTGGACATCATCATCCTGGGGGCAGAAATGGAGCGTGAAGTCCCCCAGAGGCAGTGACGACTGCCACGAAGACGCTGCATGGACGGGAGGGACGATGGGCGACTGGCCACAATACCGACAGAAGCCCATAAAGGCAAGTATATATTTATTAACATCAACTCTTTCAAACACTAAACTCTTTATTATCTTTACTCTCAAGACCCTGGACATCATCATCCTGGGGGCAGAAATGGAGCGTGAAGTCCCCCAGAGGCAGTGACGACTGCCACGAAGACGCTGCATGGACGGGAGGGACGATGGGCGACTGCCACCATACCGACAGAAGCCCATAAAGGCAAGTATATATCTATTGACATCAACTTTTTCAAACACTAAACTCTTTATTATCTTTACTCTCAGGACCTTGGACATCATCATCCTGGGGGCAGAAATGGAGCGTGAAGTCCCCCAGAGGCAGTGACGACTGCCACGAAGACGCTGCATGGACGGGAGGGACGATGGGCGACTGCCACAATACCGACAGAAGCCCATAAAGGCAAGTATATATTTATTAACATCAACTCTTTCAAACACTAAACTCTTTATTATCTTTACTCTCAAGACCCTGGACATCATCATCCTGGGGGCAGAAATGGAGCGTGAAGTCCCCCAGAGGCAGTGACGACTGCCACGAAGACGCTGCATGGACGGGAGGGACGATGGGCGACTGCCACCATACCGACAGGAGCCTATAAAGGCAAGTATATATCTCTTAACATCAACTCTTTCAAACACTAAACTCTTTATTATCTTTACTCTCAGGACCCTGGACATCATCATCCTGGGGGCAGAAATGGAGCGTGAAGTCCCCCAGAGGCAGTGACGACTGCCACGAAGACGCTGCATGGACGGGAGTGACGATGGGCGACTGCCACCATACCGACAGAAGCCCATAAAGGCAAGTATATATCTATTAACATCAACTCTTTCAAACACTAAACTCTTTATTATCTTTACTCTCAGGACCCTGGACATCATCATCCTGGGGGCAGAAATGGAGCGTGAAGTCCCCCAGAGGCAGTGACGACTGCCACGAAGACGCTGCATGGACGGGAGGGACGATGGGCGACTGCCACCATACCGACAGAAGCCCTATAAAGGCAAGTATATATCTATTAACATCAACTCTTTCAAACACTAAACTCTTTATTATCTTTACTCTCAGGACCCTGGACATCATCATCCTGGGGGCAGAAATGGAGCGTGAAGTCCCCCAGAGGCAGTGACGACTGCCACGAAGACGCTGCATGGACGGGAGGGACGATGGGCGACTGCCACCATACCGACAGAAGCCCATAAAGGCAAGTATATATCTATTAACATCAACTCTTTCAAACACTAAACTCTTTATTATCTTTACTCTCAGGACCCTGGACATCATCATCCTGGGGGCAGAAATGGAGCGTGAAGTCCCCCAGAGGCAGTGACGACTGCCACGAAGACGCTGCATGGACGGGAGGGACGATGGGCGACTGCCACCATACCGACAGAAGCCCATAAAGGCAAGTATATATCTATTAACATCAACTCTTTCAAACACTAAACTCTTTATTATCTTTACTCTCAGGACCCTGGACATCATCATCCTGGGGGCAGAAATGGAGCGTGAAGTCCCCCAGAGGCAGTGACGACTGCCACGAAGACGCTGCATGGACGGGAGGGACGATGGGCGACTGCCACCATACCGACAGAAGCCCATAAAGGCAAGTATATATCTATTAACATCAACTCTTTCAAACACTAAACTCTTTATTATCTTTACTCTCAGGACCCTGGACATCATCATCCTGGGGGCAGAAATGGAGCGTGAAGTCCCCCAGAGGCAGTGACGACTGCCACGAAGACGCTGCATGGACGGGAGGGACGATGGGCGACTGCCACCATACCGACAGAAGCCCATAAAGGCAAGTATATATCTATTAACATCAACTCTTTCAAACACTAAACTCTTTATTATCTTTACTCTCAGGACCCTGGACATCATCATCCTGGGGGCAGAAATGGAGCGTGAAGTCCCCCAGAGGCAGTGACGACTGCCACGAAGACGCTGCATGGACGGGAGGGACGATGGGCGACTGCCACCATACCGACAGAAGCCCATAAAGGCAAGTATATATCTATTAACATCAACTTTTTCAAACACTAAACTCTTTATTATCTTTACTCTCAGGACCTCTGGACATCATCATCCTGGGGGCAGAAATGGAGCGTGAAGTCCCCCAGAGGCAGTGACGACTGCCACGAAGACGCTGCATGGACGGGAGGGACGATGGGCGACTGGCACAATACCGACAGAAGCCCATAAAGGCAAGTATATATTTATTAACATCAACTCTTTCAAACACTAAA